>NC_064533.1:38423168-39023168 GCF_023856365.1 Brienomyrus brachyistius | reverse complement strand
TCTGGTACGTTTAAGCAGTTTTTATATGGCAATGGGGGGGGGGGGGGGTGTTCAGTATTAAAACATGCATGTGGTATGTGGTACAAGTACAAGGTGGTTCAAACTAAGTAAAGATGGCATATATTAAATATTTAGAGAAAAATCGTAAAGTTTTATTTGAACAATAATCCAGTGCAGAGTTAATTGTTTCCACATTAATTGAAATTAAATGTGAAAATGGAGGCTAATAGGGACATGCTTGGAACACAGCATACATTTCTATGTTTAGTTCCTCCATCCATCCATTTTCCAAACCGCTTATCCTACCGGGTCGCGGGGGGTCCGGAGCCTATCCCGGAAGCAATGTGCACGAGGCAGGGAACAACCCAGGATGGGGGCCAGCCCATTGCAGGGCACACTCACACACCATTCACTCACATATGCACTCCTATGGGCAATTTAGTAACTTCAATCAGTCTCAGTATGTTTTTGGACTGTGGGGGGAAACCGGAGTACACGGAGGAAACCCCACGACAACATGGGGAGAACATGCAAACTCCGCACACATGTGACCCAGGCGAGTCCCAGAGGCGTGAGGCAACAGTGCTAACCACTGCACCACCATGCCACCCTGTTTAGTTCCTCATTTAAATTTAAATCTGTACTTTTAAGTCACAGTTAATAAATAAGAAAACAAGACAGACGGTAATTGACCCTAGAGGCTAGAGTGAGCCACTGTTAATCTTTCTGGTTTAGCACATAGTGTATGGCTGTATGTAAGTTTAGCTCATGACAAAAAGCAGAGAGATCACCATTAGCTGATGTCACATTTAAGAGTACACAATACCCAGAAAACTCCCATTACAAAAATTGTTTGCAGCGATTACGAAGACTTTTAGCAACTTACCCAAGCTAACTTGCTTAACAAAATGAGCAACACTGACCAATGTGTTTTAAATGGTTTACAAGTAAAGGCTCAAAAAATTTAGGTTTAGTATTTGTTAAGCAATTTACCACAAAATGGAAATAGGACACACTAAAATGACTACAAACAAGTGAACATTTGCACCAAAAAAGCACATTCATTCAATATTTACAGGCCAATATTCAGCTAATATATACAATACAAAGAAAGGGACCTAAATGATGAGGCATATATGCCATCAATAATCAAAAATAAACCAGATTGCAGGGGTAATAAGAAGGTTTACATCAAATGTCAGGCAAATGAATAAAACCAATAAATCCAAAGTATACACAAAAATACACAAATAAGAAGGGTGGCACAGTGGCTCAGTGGGCAGCACTGTCACCTCACACCCCCGGATCTGAATCCCACCCCCCTGCCCACACACACACACACACACACACACACAGAAACACACACATACACCCCATGTGCGCAGTTTGGGTTGTTCTCCCCTTGATTCCTCTTTCAGGCTATTTTAAGAATGAATCAAACATCACTATGCCTGTCCTCCACATTGAACAAGCATCCCAATCCTGTTTTCCAGTAACCTGTCCCTTCCTCTCTTCATAATGGCACTATTCACACACTCTGAAAGAGAGGGAGCTCCTTCAGGGACATAAAAAAGAAGTGTGGGGGAGGAGGGGGGCACGACAGGCACAGAAATGAAGTACACACAGGGGCAGGGGGCTCCAGAGAGCACATGTCAGTGACAACACAAACATGCATCTGCACATTCCTCAGAGGGGCCGGAGTACGGTGGTTAATAAGCACACAACTGAAGACCATTAGACCACTTATTCTGCAGGGATCAGCGTGTGTGCAAGGGGTTGACTATAGGCGAACTACAGGTGCAGTGAGGGTGAAACAAAAGCAAGTCGGAATGACCCATCCTGTCAATTTACAAGAGACTAGAAACACATCTCCCATGCAGGGTTCCAGCAGGGCTGGGACACCAATCCAGATTAATGCACAGAAGAGCTGCCCCCAACCCTGCAGGTACGAGTCCCCAGAGCTACAGTACACACTGAGCCATAGTACCTCCCCCCTACAAAATATCAGAAGTGAGATCTTATCACCTAATACATAGAGGTCATTTATTTATAGCTATACTTTGCAAAGAGGTGCTCAGCTCTTAACATTTATCCAAGCACTCTGTAAATTGTTGTACCTAATCTGAGCGCTTATTCTGGAAACCAAAGTAAATCAGTCTTCTTCTATTTTTAAAAGAATATTGGAACAAACTGAAGTCACTTAACAAGTCTCCATTGTTTAAACGACTTTAATGTAACAAATTTCTGGCCATGGGCTTGTTGTCAACAATGGCCGGACTTTTGAACCTTTGTGTCCACGGATGCTGAAGGAAGGAAGTCATCCTGTTCCTTATGGCCACCTGACATCCCTCTCAGAAGGGAGGAAGGTTACGTTAGCCACGGCCGCTAATAGTGATCAAACGCTTTTTCCCACAGGCTAGGTCATATGTGCCTCGTTTGCATGTGTGAGAGGCCCAGTGCTGAAAGATCCAGCAAGTGTCACCAACCCGTAATTACAGACCGGTTTGAAATGTGCTGCGTTAGCTTAAAGCAGCATCAGTCTCAAACATGACACTGAGCTCGTTTTGCCATTGACTAGATATGAGCCTGTGTAAAACTGCTCTACCTTCAGCCTCATCAAAGGCCTCACACTGTTTCCTAAAAAAAAAAAAATTCAACAGTGCACATCAACACTTCTCATCATATATAAGTCTATAGCCGTTAAATATCCAGGTTTGTTATTTCCTGCACTTGCTAGCATCTCAGAATGAATGTTTGCTACATATTCCTGTTTGCTCTCTGTGTATGAATGTGCTTAAAAGTGAAATATTCTCCAATAATGCCTATGCACACATGAATTGTATTGGTAGCCTGGATGTTTGATGGGAACTTCATCAAACTGACTGCTGTAGCTGATGATGCAGGAAGTGAAACACGAACAGCTTCATTTCATTACTAGAGAAAAGAGGCTCCATTTGCTGGCCTCTCCAACGACAGATCTGTGATTATCTAATTTTACTGAATCTCCCCTGAGACACCAATTATTTTGTCTTTACCAATTCCTAGAATTAAATACTGAGAAACATACAACAGCATTCCGGTTTATCTGTGCACAGGACATTGATTCTAAACAAACTTTATTTTTTAGATAATATTTTGCAGGGATGTTTAAAATTAATAAATTACTCCAATATGTTTGTAGTCAATATTTTTCCAGCCCTCTAAAACCAGTATGTGCCTTTTAAAACAGAACCTCAAAGTGGATATCAAAACAGCTGGGTTCCGTGTCTTCAAAGGTAGAGGGACTTGCACAAAAACGCAAGGGAAACAGTTGGTTTATGGAAGCGACAGAGCGTTATTGCAGTTACTGGGGTCAGCCTAGTCCAGTGTAGACTGCAGTTTCCTGCCACACCCAGACTGAACGCATTCTCCGCTGCGTAGGGTAACAGGAACACACTCCCAAAAACGAACGTGCCAGGAGGGCTGACATGCTGTCATTCATTCCAACATCCGCAGAACAAAAAGTGAGCTGCTAATATTTCATAATATAATATAAAAATGATATGATATAAAATAATATGATCTTTGACATCTAAAGAAAAAACAAACTATTTACAGATGCCTGACTGATCGAAACTCTCTCTCTCTTAAAGCAGGACTGAGGCATCCATGCAAGGAAGGCAAAGAGCATTTTCGCAAAGTCAGTGCAATTTTCAGTTTCCAGCACCAACTTGTCTTCTTTTATTAACATGGTGTTGTCTAGCACGCTTGCAAACCCAATACATGTAACACCTTATTTCGTATAATCAGCCATATCTTTCTAGCACTATGGAACCCTCACACAGTTATGCACGAAATAAAACCTGTTTTTGCACCTACTAATGGTATATCACATTGGTCAGACTCCAAACCCTGCCTGGGGTTAAACAAACACTGCTAACCACAGGCACACATAACACTGGATAAATGTAAAGCAATTACCAATGTGCATTCCTTCTTCTTCCAAAAATGTCTCACAATCTATTCACAAAAGTATGCTGAAGCCATTCAGTACTGATGTAATCTACTCTTTCGCCATTTTGTGTGTGTGTGTATTTATATGTATATACACACACACACACACAAAGATCCATTACATTCAATAAACCGCTCATGCAATTTTTTTCAAAAAATGAGGAATGAAATATGCATTTTTAAGATGCTTATTTTTATTCCTGAACATTTCTTACATAAATAAACAAAAAGTCAAGCAAATAAATAAAGCGAAAGCTTTTGAAAACAAGATAAGGGCTTAGACAGCAATATCGCAGATATTTTCAGTGCGGGAGAAGCTCCGCATGCTTGAGAAACTGAGAGTCTCTGGGAGGCATGATGTCATGAGATTGGTATCGGGGTTGCTTTCGGAGTGAGGCCACCTGCTCCGGGGATTAGTGTATGGAGTGCGGCTGCTGGCATGCGCTCCAGGAGTGAGCGACCCGCCACGGTGCTTTAATTGCTCTAGGGGAAGGTGTCAGTATTCAGGATGGTACTACTCAGTTAGTCAAAAAAAAAAAGAAAAAAAATACTTAGGTAGACCTACTTTCAGGGAACGAGATCATAGATGAATTATTCAAACAATAAAAACAAAGCAACAATTTACCAAAGAAGGATCTTAGGCAGCAATTCTTCAATTTTAAGTTCTCTGAGTGTATGGAAAAAAACGTTTATCACCGCAACTGTAAGCGGTGTCCCTACCGATACACCTGCAGCCGAAGTTTGACAAGTCCCGGCCGTCAGAGATGCTACCATTTTTTGGTCTATATCATCGATTCCACTCTGTATCACCTCATAACTCACACTGCCAAGGTCCATCTACAGATGAGCGACGATGCGCCTCGACACAAACTGCTGGTTTCTACAATCCAGCAAAAGCTACAGCAACGTTTTGATTTCGTTTTTCGCTGATATCCTCTGCGGCTCTTCTGCTAGTAAGTTTCTACTTAAAGAAGGGAAAAGCTTGTGTTTTTTATCACTGTTACAGAGGTAACGAAATATATTCCGGAAAACGAAATATTCCGGAAAAATTATTACTATTACTAAATCATAATCAGTTCCGCAAACTAGTTTTAATAGATGCTTGTGAATTAGTTTAACCAACGTAACCATTAAGATGAAACTTGATTAAGTGTCTGAGGTTTTCTCACTCTGCGCGTCAAGGGAGATCACCTATCACAAAAATAAGGTACCGAAGACCTTACGAAAAGCACAAACAAAAAGACATTTCCTTTCAGGAAATACACACGCCGCAAACAGATGCACAGAGATACCAAAACACGAAGAAAAAAAAATGTGTGTAAAAGAAAATTAACTATTCGATTTTCTCTAGTTCTTTTCACAGCGACAACATCACTGATTAAAAGTCCCTTTGGGGACTTTTGAGGTTTTAAAACCTCCCTAAGATGAGCCTTTTTGTTATGAAAATTACAATTTCTTTTTAAGAATATGAAGACACGCTCCATTACTATGTGACCAGCTTAAAGACGACGTTAACGCGGTACTTACTTGGTAAGATGTGTGCTTCTCCAAGAATACGGAGTCTTCCATAAAATATCCGCATAGGTTTTTTTTTTTGACAGTTTAAAAAGTACACAGGCACAGAGCAAATCTTATAACGCAGAAACAATATTCACCGTAATATATAATTAACCTGGTGCGCGGACTGGAGCGGAGTTCTGCTCGCAGTAGTGACTTCATCGCTGCTTAGACTTTACTGCGAATACCTGCTGCATATCGCCGGCGCTGGCGATGCTCCGTAGGAGCGGAGAGGAAGTCAGCAGCAACAGATAAGCAGAGACGGGCCGCCTGCTAAGGCTCTACGCCGCAAACTGAATCATCATCCCCGCGCTCCTCCCTCCATAGCACAGATGCACATATCAAACTCCACAACACTCCCGTTGGAGAATGATCCTCCGCTAGTACCGATCACTTGCGCATATATGTCTTGTATTTTATAATAAAAATCCAAAAAATAATCATAATATGATACATAGTAGTCATATGCAAATGAAGGCACGAAAATTTTCAACTAAATTTTTCAGCCTTTATAAAAATATTGTCAAAACAATAATTTACGTTAAGTGGAATCTTTAAATTCTCCGCAGTATGTGCGTGTGTGTTTGGGTGCTTGGCCTGTGATGGACCGGCATTCCCATCCACCCTGCACCCCTGCTTATGGCCCATGCTGCCTGGGACAGGTGCCAGGCCTCACTCCAATCCCCCCCAGATAAACAAATCTACCCAGTAACTTGAAATGGTTGGTCTCATTCGTTCTTTTGCTTCTGTTATAATGGAAAACTTCAAATGAAATATGTTCAATATGCTGCACAATTGGAAGAAGGTCTCTGTTAAATTAAATTTCCTCCACTAAAAAGTCATTTGTGCTCCAGTAGGGTTCCCAGCGCTATAACCATATCTAAGGAGTAAATGCCAGTGTCCTTTTTCAGTTAGGGTGCCTGCCAAGATCTGTTATAACTTATACATCCATGCATTGCATTGACTGGGAATGGGTCACACATCTTTGTTTTTCCTTAGGGTTTTTTAGGGTGAATATAATGAGGAAAGGGGAATGTTGGCTCTTTTTGTAGCTCTCCTCTTACGCAGATTATACAGGTGGACCATTAATGACAAACACTTACTTGTGAAACTATATACATTTTTTCCTTTATTCTTGCAGATTAAGCACTCCAGGTATTTCAAATGCATTGCTTACTAAATTCCTGTCTGGGACTACAGTGAAAATGAGTAGCATTCTATATTATTAATAAAGGTTATGCACTTTATATAGTAGTCCAAAAACATACCTTGACTGACATTGAATTGGCTTTTTTTCTTCACAAAGACTCAATTTGAACCTTGAACTAGACGAAAGTGGCTGTTTCCACTGGCAGGCTTGAATCAACAATTCAGAATAAGCTCTAAAGGATAGAGTGCTGCTCTGAAATGTATGTTTAATTACTGGATTCATTTTATTCACGTAAGGGCAGCTTTTTCTCCTCGGCCAGTTTCACTTTATCCCTGAATTATTCTCTCTTACCCTGCTAGGCATAAACCCAAGCAAACATCGCTAAACTAATAGTGAATGTAAAGGGGCCCCTTTGTGTACATATTTCCTTACGCCACTGTTTGCCTATCCTATTATGACCGACCCGAAAAGTGTGTCTACAATTACATGACTGCTTGACCTTCATAGATTGCCCTCGACTTGTGGGAATGGATGTTTTTACTCTCACAGGGACCTGCCTCGCGCTCTCAGAAGGGACGCTGCTGTAGGCTACGAAAAAAAAGCTTTAAACAATCTGCCTTTAAAAACCAAAAAAAAAAAACTGAAAGCTCAATAAAAGGCCATCTTGTAAAACGGCATTACTAACAGCACAAATGTCTGGAACTGTTTTTAAGTCACTGATTGGCAGCTGTTTATTTATGATACAAACATCTAGTCATTCGGTATGATTTGGGCGATGAAAAATATTTTTTTGTTTTTAGTAAACATTCCTTTGTTAAGAAATATGGACGCAATACAGTGATGATCAGGCATTGTTCAATGTATATATATGAGCATGAAGCTTAGCACTTAGCATATAATGCTCTAAAAGTCTTAAGGTTCCAAGAGAAACCCAAGAACAGATGGCACCTAATGAACTAGAGGCACATAATTAAAAATCCCTAATACAGGACCCATTCATCCACAAAACAAGTTACATTTCTCCTTTCCAGAGCCACTTTACATGGTCTATCCATGGCATCGGCCCTGCACCTGGTGTGCCTGCTTGGAGGCAGAAGACAGGCGTGGCCAGACAGGTTGCTGGCCGCAGGGAGTATGCTGACAGTAATTTGATATTTCATTCTTCTTCTTCTCCTGTCCCTCGCTCATCTGTTAGTCACCCCTGCTCTTCTGTGGATCCCTGCCTATGTTTGTTTGCATCTGCTCTTCCTGGATATTGCTCTGAATACCCACCAACCAGGCAAACAAATAGATAAACGGAGCAGGATGATTTGCTGTCGCGGTCAGATTTCTGATCACTCAGCTTCACAGAGGAAATTCTTAATAATCGCTCAAAATAGATCACGGACAGAACACACCCATCACATGATAGCTTGAATCACTTTAATAAGAACATGAAATATTATGCTGATCGAAACTTGTTCTTATTATTCTAAACTTATCAGTTATTATTATTATTATGTTTACGTGGGTGTGCCTGATCCACAGTTGTTGCCAGGGTTGGACTGGGATTAAATTTGGGCCCCCATGGCCCCACAGCAAATTTTGCTGCCGGTGTATAAATTTTGCCTGGTACTATGTACCTCAGTAGAAGAATATCCTCTTTGGTAGCAAAATGCAGATAAATAAGTAGGACTGATCATTCATGACATTGTCATTTTTACCTATGTAAAGGTTTTCCAATTAAGATATTCTGCTCTTGAAAAATGTGGATCTTCTACATTGGAGTAAAACATTTTCAGAACCTTGTTACACTTTGTAGATTTATACGAATGCAAAAATTAAATCCAAACACACACAGCCAAGAGGCCACGCTCACATGAAGCTCTTCAATACGACAGAGATTGTGCTCTTCATTGCAGATCAGTGGTCAACTGCAACACCCTGTCATGGTTAGTTTCTGTCAGCACCTACTGTATGTCACAAAAACAGACTGCATTCACACTTCCTGTTTAATAAAAAAATCACTTCCTTTCTGTGAGTTGTGTTGTAAATTTGTCATAGCAACCATGTTGTATGTGCTGTACAACAGCAAAAATCTCCTCTGTGAGGATATTTAAAAAAAATATTTAACAAATCAATTGAAATCAAAATGCCAGTTTTAAGATCTTGTATAGCTTTTCAGCTTCAATTGGCTGCTCTAAAAAAACAACCTAACCAAAGGGTCATTAACTCCAGGCACAAGAATGGAGGAGGGAAACAGGAGTGCCTGACCTCTGCCTCAGCACCATCTCCCATTCACTGAGGGATTTCTACAACGTTGTCTTTTCACACAGTTGACTAAATGTCTAGTAAGTCTCGAATTATTTCTTTTCCCAGTAAACCACGCAGTAGGTGACCTGCTGGTATCTTGGATGACCACATTTTTAGATTGTATCAATTGTACTCTGCACTGCAGATATTATCATCTGACACCCAGGAAGTTAGAAACCAAGTATTATACCACATTCCTTACACCACCTTCATTCTCTGTGACTAAACTCCCTGTATGGAAGTTGCTTATGTTAAACCCACAACCCCCCCCCCGCCGCATCCACTGATGGTAATGGGCTGCTATATGAAAATGACCCATTTATTGCTGAGACTGTTTGCAACAGATTCCTTGCTCATTTTGATTAAAATGACATTTATATTAGCAAATACTACAGCCTATTTCTCTCAAGCTGTTCATAAATGATCCTTTATATTATATACAGAAATTGCCATGACTTACTCGTCCGACCCTCCTGAGTCCCCTTGTTACCTCGTGTGGAATTCCGGTGTTCTCAGCTCTGTCTAATTGTTGTTAATTGATTCAGTGTATTTAGCGCTTCCGTGTCCGTCTTACCCCTATCTGCTCTTTGACGTTTGTTTGCATTTAGTCTGCGTTTTGGTGTTTCCCTAAATAAAACCCCGTTTACCCGACTTATCCCTGCTCCTTCTTCCCCGTTTTGGTCCGTAACAGAAATATCCTTTAGAGAACATTCAGAAAAACAAATGAGCAAAAATTTACAAATTGGTGGCCTTCAAAGACAGATGACTCAAATGCATAGTATCAGAGGAGCTGTTTTAAAGCTTGATAATCTCAAAGGAATCAAGAGGAGTTACGGTCAATCAATTCCTGAATCCATCAGTTCAATTTAATTCAATCTTATATAGTGCTTTTTACAACAGTTACCCCAAGGCACTTGACAGTGTGGATTGTGTAATGCCACGAACCTTGTGGCAATCAGTTAAATTGTTGTTTATAGAAAATGGTGCATAAAAAAAGGAAAAGGGAAGAGGTGAAGAAAGAATGGCAGAACATAACAGAAGAGAGGAACCAAAACCTCCCAAGTAAGGGAAAATGAAACCTCAAAGGGATGCTAACATTGCTGAATGTAACATTCTTTGATAAAAAGCAAGGTGTAAACTGTGGTCATAGTCAGAGTCCATCCATCCACACATCTTATAACCTGATCAGGGTTGCAAGTGGCCTTGTTGTCTACAATTATAGAAAATTCTGCGTGGAGTAATATCCACACAGCTCACTGACAGGCTGAGGAGCAGGTCTGGAATCATTCAGCCTGATTAAGGCCATTTAACAGCTGGTAGGTTTTGTATTGTGAGTTTTGAAGTCTGCTGCTCTTTCCGATATGAGAAAACGACTTCAATTTTAATCATTTTTATGACTGATATTCTGTTACGAAGCAGAACACATTTACAGCATTTAAGACCTTTGCATTCCTGCAAAATGTGATTTATTGAAATCCTCATTATCAATCCATCCAGTTGCACAGAAAGTAGATGAAATGGTGTAAAACGAAATGGTCATCCTGAGTAGTGTAAAAGTCCTGCCTGCATAAGCATACATGCTTCTGGAACCTTTCAGTTTCTCTTCTATTTGCTCCTTCACTTCGGTGTCCGCTTCCCGGTCCCGCATGACTGACGGCGTGTAAAGCGAGACCCTTCCCCAACCTTTCTGCTTCTCCAGCACGAAGTTCCTCTGCCTTCGACAGTCTTCTGGAATGTGGACAGAATTCCAGAAAGACACTCTGAGCTTCTTCCACAGCACTCTGGATCAGGCTGCCATCCAGCTGCACACACAGCACTGCCCGCATGAAACGTACTCAAACGGTCCCGGTGACACAAGCACTCAGCCTCGCAGAGGAATTCATACACATTGGCAGATTCTATTCATTCTTCACTGAAATCAGTTCTTGTGAAATCGGCTCAGCTGGGATCGCAAAAAGATCCATGTGACCCAGCAACTGGAGGAAAGAACAGGAACATGATGCAGGGTAACGTGCTTTACACCATGGAAACAAGAGCAAAGGGAAACAGTCAGGAAACCAGGGCCAATGTGAGTCTCTGTGGAGGGTAACAACGTTTGAGCTGTGGAGGCACAGTGACCGAGTTCATGGACGAAGACTTGGCTAGAGGCAGCTTTATACCCCAAAGAACCGAAATTAGGTGAAACTTGCTTGTCACCTGACTTCTGTCTGCCCTGGGAGATCCGTGACCCCATCCCAACCTATTGTACAGTGTTCCGCTCCAAGCTTTAAAGTGTCATCACTGGTGCAGACTTTCGGTACACTGGCTTTTACGTTAGCAACATACAGTACAGTACCACGCAGTTCTTCGCTTCACTGGCATCACATTACTGCCATGCAAATATTTGGACTCCCGCTCATACATGAAGCTGGAAAGACTGGCCGCCCCCAGCATTTTTAAATGCTACTGGTATTCGATGCAGCATCTTAGGCGCCGTAGGTACGTTTAGGAATGCCAGTTACAAATTCCATGGTACTGCTCTTCCTGATAACAGTATTAAACAGAATATACACGAACTTCACAGGCAGTGGATGCTACGTGTACAACAAATATAAAAGGAAAACAAAAATCATCAGCGTCTTTATCAGTATGAAGAATATTGTTCTCCTTAGTACTTGAATATAAAATACAGTGAAATATTGCACACGCACCCAATAATGGTGAACACTGCCACCTGGCAGGTTACACATGCAGAAGCACCGTATTTCGCTAAAGGTCGGGTTGTTCAATCAGTCTGACATGATTTGTTCCAGCTGCCAGGGGGACAAAGATTCATGGACATGCAGACAGGAAGGCAGCGGAAGCAGAACACATTCCAAGGTAGTGACTCTTCGATTGTGATTAATTAAATATGTAATAAAACAGGGTCTAATGCTGGCCCCACACCCCATACGTGACACTTGTAAGCGATTAAAGCAGACTAACTTGCAAGTGCTCTGATAACAGTACTCTCACGAGGCTTTCTGCATTGACAAAGGCACCTCATTCCTGTAGCAGTATGAATACTGTTACCACTGGCTCTTATATTACGCCCTGTAAGATAATCATGATTCCCAACCTGCCCTGAGGGCCAAACTGTGGAAAACCTTCATAAAAACACTGACCGCTGATCAGGTTGATTTCCAGGGCAAAGGGGACACTTGAGAGGCAACAGAATCAGCACAGGATGCAGAAGTGGTTTTAAGGGCAGGCGTGGTTATGAGCATGAGTTATACAGGAAATGGGTCATTAATTCCATAGCTTGTCTCCCAGGAACGTGGTCAGTGGGTTCACATCATCCTCCTGCCCTTGCTGGAGCGTTCCTGCTGAAGAGTGCCACCTATTTACCCTATAGAGAGAGGCTGGTGCACATGTGGAGAGTCATTGCCTCAGAAACCAGAACAACACTTTAATTATCAGTAAATCAGTAACTGTGTCTTTTCAAGGCAGCAACCATGAAGTTTACAACAGAAAAACAATGATGCATGAAGAAGAAACATCCGTCCATTTTCCATACCGCTTATCCTACTGGGTTGCGGGGAGTCCGGAGCCTATCCCGGAGGCAATGGGCACGAGGCAGGGAACAACCCAGGATGGGGGCCAGCCCATCACAGGGCACACTCACTCACCATTCACTCACACATGCACTCCTACGGGCAATTTAGCAACTCCAATTAACCTCGGCATGTTTTTTGGACTGTGGGGGGAAACCGGAGTACCCAGAGGAAACCCCACGATGACATGGGGAGAACATGCAAACTCCACATACATGTAACCCAGGCGGAGACTCGAACCCGAGTCCCAGAGGTGTGAGGCAACAGTGCTAACCACTACAGCACCATGCCGCCCCAAGAAGAAACATATGGCATTTAAAGTTCTGTATTTCTGAGCTTTGTTACTTGCGGCACAGCACAGCCTCAGCTAACCAAACGTAACTTTGCATCTCCCTGAAACAGGTGACATTTTCATGTTTCTGAAATATCCAGGACAGCCATATGCAAACACATATATTTCCTCACACAACCTGATTTCCCTTAGTAGTATGACGGCCCTTTACAGGTACAGGTACAGTATAGTACATTGGAACGCTTCTTTTCACATATCACATCTTCTTGCCTATGATCGGCATACACACAAATATTTATTATATACAAGTCCTGTTTTTATACAAATGAGAGCAAAGCTTGTGGTGCGAATACAGAGTAAGGCCATTTATCTGGTGCCCCTGGAACATTTTAGGGGAATTAGATTAGATAAACCAGATCCTAGGGGGAATTCTTGTACATACAGTAGCAAGGTACAGACAAATATACATCTAGTGCAAAACAGTGCAAGGTCAAATAAATGCAGTGCAAACAAATTAAAAATTGCACAGTACCCAAATAGAAACCTGACAATGGAATATTTTATGAATATTAACATTTCACAGAATTACACACTCACGGCAAAGTAACCCAGTACATTTCAGAGGAAATATTGATATAGGAAGAGAACATTTAAAATAAAAATATCATATTTCTTTAATATAAATTAAAAAAGCTACACTATTCCACCAAAACTACATACAGTAAATGCTTTCAATGACAGTTTTGCCAGGTTGCTAATTTGTAAAAGCAACTACACAGGAGGGTAAAGAGCTCCCCCTGCTGTCTGGATGACCTCAATGCTTGACAGGTTTTCACCTGTCAAAACACATGCAGGTCCTTCACTTTTTAAAAGACGCCCTCCTCCTCCTAACTGGGCAACACCTGTTAAACAAACATGTTTATACCATTTTCCCAGGCCTGGCATTACAACACTGCATAGTGCCGCTAGCAGATCTGTGCTATAAAGCATTAAAATAAACACTTCACTGGCATTCTGTCTGAACAGAGACCCAATCCATTACAGTGCTGTATCTGGATAGTTTTGAAATGTCTGTAGGCACATACTTAAGAATCTGTGGTGCTGTTATCCCCATACAAGCAACTGATAATTTAGGAGGTGCTCTTAGCCAAAACAACTACAAGAGCAGCAACAACCCAAAAATGCATTTAAAGTTTGTATTCTTTGGATGTTTATAGTGTAATTCAGGTTAAATACCTCTCCCATGAATGCAACTGAGGTTAATTTTCCCAGAGAACTGGACCTTCATTTCCAGTGCCCTTGTGTTCAGTCCTTTCACTCCAGTGTGACCATCAGTGACATCATCATATCTGTCAGGGTCAGCACCCGTCTGGTCCTGTCCGTTGTGTCTCTCCCATTTGGCCAGCAGGTGTCGCAGGCCATCCCAACTTCTCACTCCTTGTCAAACCCTTGGTGTTTCTCCTCCATCCTTGACTGCCACTTGGCTCAACAGGCTTTGCGTATGGCTTAGAAACTAAATTCTTCTGGATATGGGTTCAAGGCTAACCTGGGCCCCCCCTAATCTGTTTATTTGTATTTCTTGGGTTTTTATTTCCGTGTTTATTTTCTGTATTAGTTTTCTTGTCCTCAGTTTCCCCTGCTTGTGTTACACTCTGTTCCATTTTGGTTCTGTTTATCCTTGCGTTCTACTCCTAGTGTTTAATTCCAAGTATGTAGTTAATATTTCTTAGTGTTTCTTATTACGTTCCCTAGTTTCTGTGCTTGTTAATTGTTATTAATTCCACCTGTTGCCCGTTTTCTTGTGCCAGTCCTTGTTGATTGTTCTTTTCTGTTGCCCATTATCCTGCACCCTGTGTTGATTGGTTAATTGATTATGTCTTACACCTGTTCTTTGTTTGTCCCAGTTTTATGTGTATTTAAATGCTTGCCCTGCCGTGTTCCAGCAGTGAGTCATTGTATTACGTGTTTATGTACTTTTGGTATGTGAAGGATAGTGTTGTGCTGTTCCTTTGCCTAGTCCTGCTCCATGCATTACTCTGTCCTCTTGTCATGTTCCTTTATAGTTTGTGTAGTTAGTTCTTGCTATTTTTCCTTGTCAGTTTTTGACCCCTCATGGTCCTTTGAGTTTGCGGTTTTCCCCCCATGTGTTAGTTCCCTTAATAAACCTCGCTGTCTCTGAGCCGCTAGTGGATCCTTTACTTTCTTTACAGCTGCACCATGCCCTGCACCTGTAACACAGAGCGATCTGTTCCCACCACAAAAACACGCTATAAAAATCCAATACAACAGTTAAGTTAAGCACGTCATGCTATAGCTGGTGAGTTATCTGCTGGGGAATGTCACTGACAGCACAGAGCAATGTAATCTGGTGAGGTCACATGTCCACACCCACATAATGAAACACAGCTATAAAGAAATCTTTTTGATTTCTGTGAGGCTTTGGTCAAACCTTATGTCCAAGTCATAAATGTATGTAGTAAATGAAATCTTCCCACCCATCCTGAACCTATCCCAGGATAAAAGGAAGAGGCTTTCCAAGGCATTATTTTCATTCGAAAGAAGATCGTAGGAGATACAGTATGCCAAGGCTATGACGAAGCAATCAACAATGCAGCTGTGTAAGTGTAATACCACACTCTACAGCTGTAGTAATCTAGGACTGCATTGAAAAACCCTTGTTATACAATATCTAGGTCCTTTTAGGGTACAATCTCTTTTAGGATCTGACTTTTAGAGTCAGACGTGACCAAAAATAAATCAAAACAGCAACAATTTTTTGCTCTTATTTTCAAAAAACGTCTGTCATATTCAAAACTAAATTACATTGCCAAGGAATCGAGAGTGGGGGGTGCCCCTCTGCTGTGACAAATTAAGGCTTATTTCATGCAAAACAGATGTCCCTCCAATTTTCAGTTCACAACAGAAAGACGGCCCCCAGCCTTCTTGTGAAACAGCTGCTTGAGGGCAGGCACATCATTCAGTCCGTTTACACGCACAGCTAAGTAGAGCTATAGTTATAGCATGACTATGACATTTGATCAGACTACTGTCCTTGTCCCAGTATACATCCACAGGAGGGGAATCGATTTATTGACTGATATGGCTCTGTTCAGCTTGTTAGTATTGGGCTTTTTCCAGTTGACCCATTATGTCACAGATGTAAAAAATAACATTATTAATAATGGGTGTGTGGACAAATTAAGTGACACAAGCTTTAATTGCAATCTGGTCAGAAGAACAGATACAACAAGATCATTCATCCATCCATCCATTTTCCAAACCGCTTATCCTACTGGGTCGCGGGGGGTCCGGAGCCTATCCCAGAAGCAATGGGCACGAGGCAGTGAACAACCCAGGATGGGGGGCCAGCCCATCGCAGGGCACACTCACACACCATTCACTCACACATGCCCACCTACGGGCAATTTTGCAACTCCAATTAGCCTCAGCATGTCTTTGGACTGTGGGGGGAAACCGGAGTACCCGGAGGAAACCCCACGATGACATGGGGAGAACATGCAAACTCCACACACATGTGACCCAGGCGGAGATTCGAACCCGGGTCCCAGAGGTGTGAGGCAACAGTGCTAACCACTGCACCACCATGCCGCCCCTGTGCCCTGCGATGGGCTGGCCCCCCATCCTGGGTTGTTCCCTGCCTCGTGCCCATTGCTTCTGGGATAGGCTCCGGACCCCCCGCGACCCAATAGGATAAGCGGTTTGGAAAATGGATGGATGGATGGTATCTGTTCAAATCGATAGAGGTTCTATTTTACATCTACAGTATATGCATTCCACCATCCACACACGCGCCGTGGTCCATGACTGCCCATATCCCACAATCCTCTGGGAGGAAGCCTTAGTGCTATAAACAACAACTCTACAAATATTTATATGCACCACAACATCTATGACTTCAACAGGAATGAGCTTCTGCAAAGGTTCAGCCTTTAACGGGCTTAAGGGTGGTTTTTAAACTGTTGTCGATTTAAAGCTCCACAAGAGCACTCTATTGCCACAGCAAGACCATATTTCAGAAGGTGATTTTAGTATGTACCTTTATAGCATCAAAAGATCAGATTTTAGACCAGGACATAGCAGTGTCCGTGGACAATTGAGAAGTTTAGAAAAACCTTGTATCAGCATCAACTTAAAAACCATAGCTTTACAATGGTAGAATATCAAGCCCTCCCTAAAGGCATTGAAGTACTTAAATAAAAAAACTTGCTGCAGTCTTCTGGGACGAATTCCTTCATCATTACAGCGTGACTGTTTATCCCAGTCAACACGCAGCCACACATTTTTTAGTTAAATTTCTACCCAAAAAGCAATAATAAAATCTGTAACAGGAATGTCCTGAAATTCCAACTCTCTGTGCCCACTTGGAACATGGAAAGGTGATCTTCAGCTAAGAAAGATCGGATGGAAGAGGGGAAATAGGACTTAGAGCAGTGTTTCCCAATCCGGTCCTTGGGGACCTCCAGACAATCCACGTTTTTGCTATGACCAAGAAGGGAAGGAGAATGGGCATGCGTATGAACTGCATAAGGTTTCAGAGGTTGCTGTTTTGTAACCTTTCTGTGCTGTGTGGGTGTCTTTTTCTAATGGAAGGCAGAACACTGGAAGGGAGCAAAAATGTGGACTGTCTGGGAAGGGAGCAAAAATGTGGACTGTCTGGGAAGGAGCAAAAATGTGGACTGTCTGGGGGTCCCCAAGAACAGGATTGGGAAACAATGACTTAGAAAATTGCAGGGCAGCAACTCATGGAGTATTGGAGGGGGGGTATTGGGAAAATGCCCCCAGTTCTACAGTGCATCTTGTCCTAATTACACAGTGAAGCGGCACATCTGCTTCCAGCCAGAGTTTGGGCAACGAGACCTGCTGGCCAAACAAGGAAATGACAGACAGAGCAGGACAAGGCAGGGACCAATTCTGACACATTTCATTAGGTGCTGCAAAAATTTACTGCATAATGCAATATTTTCAGCTTTCTAAGGAGGACCACATGTTTTGCATTGGTAAGTGAAGTCAGTTTTCAACCAGCAGCGTGATGTGTGTTGTAAAAGTAAGAAGACTAATATTATGCAAATTAAATCACATGTGAGGATGCGGTTACCTTATTTTTGAGATTTTTCTTTTTTTGTTAGCTGGTTATTGGGATGTGCTGAAGGAGGCTTTATGGAGGTTCAACTCACTTGTCAATACAGGATCTCGGTGAGGAATGAATGCAAATCTGGATGAAAGGAAGCTTAAAGTGTCACGGCTAAGAGTCAAACTTGGTGCCATTGCCCCATGCTTTCGGCAGTGAATGGAAGATCAGTTTTAATATACTGTTGTTTGCTGGCGAAATTTAAATTGTCAGACTTAGCAAGAACCTATTAAACATGATAGCTGTTTGAACACCTTAAATCATAATTAATTTATGTTGTGATGATTTCCTCCTACATCTAAGCCTAATGTTACATTTTTGCTAATTTAAGCTAAAGCTAAAACTATTAACGGTCCTCAATCCATCTCTATCAATTACAAAACCATTTATCCCATTTGTACAGGCCAACAGATGGGCCACAGTGCAAAACCTGACGAAGGAGCTTGATGAAGGCTGTGTCTGAGATCACTGTCCAACAAACCCTGCTCCATATTGGTCTTCAGAATAGACATCCACACAACTGGAACTGTTTCTAATGGCCAGATATTGCAAATTATGCTGCGATTTACCCAGGGACCAACCTCATACCATTTTCCCTCCTCCACTAAACTTTACAGTTAATGCAATCAGGCAGGTAATGTTCTCCTGGCATCCATCAAATAGAGAAGCATGATTTGTCACACCATAGAACACATTTCCACTGCTCCAGAGTCCAGTGGCGGCATGCTTTACACCACTCAATTCACTATGCGCTTGGTGATGTGAGGCTTGCATGCAGCTACTTGGCCCTGGAAACCGATTCCATGAAGCTCCCAGTCTGCAGTATTTGTCCTGGGGTTAGTGCCAGAGAAAGTTTGTAACTCTGCAGTTACTGAATCAACAGAGCAGTGGTGACTTCTATATACTGTACTATTCATATCAGCACTCGGTGATCCTGCTTTGTTATTTTATGTGGTCAGTTATGAGTTTATGTTGTTCCTAAACAGAATAGAGTTGACCTTGGAATATCTGACTTGACAATGATGACATCCTATGACAGTATCACGCTTGAATTCACTGAGATCCATTCTTTCACAAATGTTTGTAAACCTCACTGCATGGCTTGTGCTTTATTTTATACACCTGTGGCAATGTGTCTGAATGAAATATGTGAATTTAAAGATTCACAGTTGTACTTAAGAACCTGCTTAATGTGAGTATTGTAAGTGTGTATTGAAAGCATGGCCTAGATTTTAGGAATGGTGTGCAGTGTTTATTTTAATTCAATTTTTTTTTTGTGTACAATATGTATAAAAGGATGCACCGAATAGTCTGACCTCCGATTTCCACGTGTAACATGAGTGTTCAGAGGATTGACTGAACTTCTTTTGGGGCTACTACCTTGGTGAAAAGCTGCTTGTGCTTCCCGAAGTGCTGAGTGTGCAACTTTTGACGAGAGATGAAAAAAATCACGTGTGGTATTTCACATGACGGTCTTCACATCCAAGTCAGATTGGAAGGATGGAGAAATCTCTGTTGTTTAGGAGGGACCAAAGTGGTGAGTTTAGCTTCTGCGTTTTGGAACTCAGGTCGTGATGGCCAAGCTTTCAGCTGAGCTTTAGGAGGATGAATAGGCACCTGCACGTTTGGAATCCAACCAAGGTGACCTGTGACTCTTCTGAAGCGCATCGGTCCCGTAGTTTCCAATTATTACTACGTACACACTTCGCCTCTGGCACTGTCTTCTTTTGGGGCAGCCTTGGCTTCTGAAGAGGAGCATGTGAGCTGTTCAGCACACTCCCCTATTCCCCTATACTACATCTGCAGAATTAATGCATTTTATTCTTCTCTGATTAACAGTTTAGAAGCTACGCTGAAATGAGAATGACATGGTATTTTCTGGGTTTTTTCTGCCTTAAACTCCACAGTCCACCGCATGTTACATGGGCATCTTCATTAGTGACAAATGCCAAAGGATATCAGAATATTTGCTAGAATGAAAAACTTGAAATACCTAATGTGAAAAACAAAGTGATTCTGAATGGAGGCAGGGGTAGAGATTTACAAGCATGGTCCTTATGCGTTACTCATTTTACCTCGTCTCTGATTTCTGTTTCCATTCGCGTGGTATCCTTTTTGTTTTTCCACACATTCCCTTCTCCTTAAACCATATAAACTATTGCGCCAAGGAGTGGAAGACTTTGCACCTGGGTGTACTTGCAATTTAATTACGCAATGAATTAAATTTTATTTAATTACACAATTATGTGTTAGAGTACTTTACTTGCCATTAAAAGGACCGATTGTGCTTTTATGAAGTTTATGAATATAAGCAAAGGTGAGATAGCAAAATTCTTTTGCTTGCTCTTCACGTCATAACCAAACTGGAAGGCAGAGAAAGGAGAGCACTTTGGAGACCACCCAGAGCTTGAAGGAGGTCACACCTGAAGCAGTGCTTATGTAAACAACAGACACAGCTAGATGATATCTTAAAACAACCGGCTTCTGCCCACCCATCCACCATGTCAACCTGGGGTCCTAGTGGACGCCCTCATAGACAGCCTGATAGTAGGCCAATATCTTTGCGTTGTAATCAACCTGGACAAATTGCTCGTTTTTGTCATACAGATTCGGCCAGTAGAGATTGATATGGGAGGTGTTCGAGTCCCTTGTCTGCTTGACACCGGGTCTATGGTGACAACTATAAAACTAGAGTTTTATTAAGGAAGCATTTTCAGTCTTGGGATGACAAACAGTTTCAAAACTGTAGTTGGCTCCAATTGAGGGCAGCCAATGGGCTGAAACTTCCTTATTTGGGTTACTTAGAGCTAGATATTCTAGTGCTGGCCAAGACGCTTCCATGTATGGGCATGTTAGTCGTCCGAGATCCCCCACACTGTTTCAGTCGATTTCTGTACAGGGGGCTAGCAAAACTTGGAGGGATGCTTTGTTTGAGCGCCATAAACTTGACGGTATGCCAGGGTCTGGCTGCTTGGGTAGGGTTAAAGTTGGTGGCCGCAAGCCTGTTCACATTCCTGCTGGGTCTTGAAAGATGGTTCCTGGAACGTGTACCCAATACTTTAGCCACGTCCTGTCCTCTGCATTATTCGAGCCTACCACCAGTAGGTTGCCTGATGGTCTTCTAGCCTCTAGGGATTTTCTGTCGGTGGATCAGGGAAAAGTATGGGTACCTATTGTGAATGTGGAAACTCGTGATATTTGGCTCCCATGTTGAACCATTTTAGGTGAGCTGTTTGCGGCAGAAGTGTAGGCCAACCATACTACTGTTACCTTTGAGAAGCCTACTGCTTCGGAACATGTGGTTCAGGTGCATTCGGTACACATACCAAGTAGCCCCTTCAACCTTTCTGAAGTTACTTGTTCAAATCTTACCTCCAGTCAAGATCAGGAGGGTAGGGCCCTTCTTCACAAATACAGTACAGTGTTTAGTCAGAATGAAGGAGATCTTGCGTGCACTGATTTAGTCCTGCATGAAATCCCTTTAGTAGATGAGGCCCCTGTTTGACAACGTGATTGTTCACTTCCGCCTTCCCAGTATGAGTTACTAAAGACCCATATTGGTGAAATTTTAGACAGGGGTGTGGTGCAGGTGAGCTGTAGCCTTAACTCTTCTCCCATTGTGATCGTGCAGAAAAAGGATGGGACCATAAGGTTGTGTGTTGACTATCAGCAGCTAAATGCTCGAACCCATAAAGATGCTTTTCCCCTCCCTCGAATAGAAGAATCCTTGGGTGACTTGGCTGGGGCCACGCTCTTTTCTACCCTGGATCTTGCCAGTGGGTACAATCAGGTGCCCATTTCTGAGCATGATAAATCTAAGACAGCGTTCTGTACACCGTTTGGCTTGTTTGAGTTTAATCAAATGCCGTTTGGACTATATAATGCCCCTAGCACATTACAACACTTGATGGAGAGCATTTCCGGTGATGAGCAGTTTTGCTCCCTTCTGTTGTACCTCGATGACATAGTAATTTTTTCTACCAGCTTTTGAGTCATACTTACAGTGCCTGGACATGGTTCTAGGAAAACTGAAGCAGTATAATTTGAAGCTGAATCCACAGAAATGCAACTTCTTTCAGACCGAGGTTAAATATTTGGGGCATATCATTTTGGCAGCGGGAGTGTCAACTGACTCAGAGAAGGTTAGGGCAGTGGAGGAGTGGAAACAGCCTCGGATCTTGACAGAGTTGCGTTCTTTCGTGGGTTTTGCTACCTACCACTTCCGGTTCGTAGAAAGCTTTGCGCAGTGTGCAGCTCCCTTACACAAGTTGGTGGGAGTGCTTCAGAGTGCACAGAAGAGGACAGGGGCTAGTCCACTGGAGGGACGTTGGGATGATGCCTGTGAGGTAGCTTTCTGAAGCCTGAAGGGCAAGTTAGTGAGTGCACCAGTGTTGGGATATGCTGACTTTTTTAAACCATTCATCTTGGAGATTGATGCCAGCCATGCCCGCTTGGGAGCAGTATTGTCCCAAGAACACCAGGCCTTCGCTAGTCGAGGGCTGAATCTGTCGGAACGAAACATGCTGAATTATAGCTCTATGAAGCTGGAACTACAAGCCCTGAAATGGTTGGTAACAGAAAAGTTCAGAGAGTATCTACTGGGGAGGAAGTTCACAGTGTACGCTGATAACAACCTCCTTAGCTATCTGCAAACAGCTAAGTTGGGGGCGGTTGAAAAACCATGGGCCTCCCAGTTGGCACTCATTGATTTTGAGCTTAAGTATCGCCCAGGGGGCCATGAATAGAAACGCGGATGCTCTATCTCATCTGCCAGGCTCTCCGGTCTCTTCATCCATTACCAAAGTTGCCCTGGGAGTCGCTGTTCCAGTGCCCCTTCAGGCAGCCCGGGCCAGATCTGCTACGCCGCACACCGCCGGCTGTAGGACCATTGACGCATTCCCGATCAGAGAAAAGAAGGATCCCATTATTGGCCCTTTCCTGCATGATTGGAAGAGAGGAGATCCTCTGGTGGTAGCTGAATGTGCAAAGGAGGCAGCTGACGATCGGAAGCTGGTGCATCAATGGAAGATTATGCTGGTAGAGGAAGTAGATCTTGTTTACGTAATCTACTTGAGTTCTTTGAGGAAACTACAAGAGTAATTGATCACAGAAAAGGCCTACAATGTGATCTACTTAGATTTCCAGAAGGCCTTTGATGTTGTCCCCCACAATCAGCTCCGGCTTAAGCAACAGGGTTTTTGGGAACTGCAGCAGCTTGGATTTAAAACTGGTTAACTGACAGGAAGCAGCAGGTAATTATTAGAGGCATGATGTCACAGTGGGCCTGCATTCATAGTGGGGTACTGCAGGGTTCAATTTTAGGACCACTGTTATTCCTAATTTACATTAAGGATATTGACAACACCTCTCCTGGAGCCGACACCTTATCGTGGTGGAGAGGTTTGCGTGTTCCCATGATCTCAGGAGCTATGTTGTCTGGGGCTTTATGCCCCTAGTAGGGTCACCCAAGGCAAACAGGTCCTGGGTGAGGAACCAGACGAAGTGCGGCTCAAATAACCCCTATGAAGAAGCAAAGCATGGACACACGATTTCCCTTGCCCGGACGCGGGTCACCGGGGCCCCCCCCTGGAGCCAGGCCTGGGGGTGGGGCTCGATGGCGAGCGCCTGGTGGCCAGGCCCACACCCATGGGGCCTGGTCGGGCACAGCCCGAACAAGGCAAGTGGGTCCCCCTTCCAATGGGCCCACCACTCATGGGAGGGGCCATAGGGGTCTGGTGCAATGGGATCTGGGCGGCAGCCAAAGGCGGGGACCTTGGCGGTCCGATCCTCGGCTACAGAAGCTAGCTCTAGGGACATGGAATATCACCTCTCTGATGGGGAAGGAGCCTGAGCTGGTGCGCGAGGTTGTGAAATTCCAACTAGATATAGTCGGGCTCACCTCGACGCACGGCTTGGGCTCTGGAACCAGTCTCCTCGAGGGGGGTTGGACCCTTTTCCACTCTGGAGTTGCCCGCGGGGAGAGGCACCGAGCGGGCGTGGGCATACTTATTGCCCCCAGGCTGGGTGCCTGTACATTGGGGTTTACCGCAGTGGACGAGAGGGTAGCCTCCCTTCGCCTTCGGGTGGGGGGACAGGTTCTGACTGTTGTTTGCGCTTATGTGCCAAACGGCAGTTCAGAATACCCACCCTTTTTGGAGTCCTTGGAAGAGCACTCCTCCTGGGGACTCTCTTGTTCTGCTGGGGGACTTCAATGCTCACGTGGGCAATGACAGCGAGACCTGGAGGGGCGTGATTGGGAGGAACGGCCCCCCCGATCTGAACCCGAGCGGTGTTTTGTTATTGGACTTCTGTGCTCGTCACGGATTGTCCATAATGAACACCATGTTCAGGCATAAGGGTGTCCATATGTGCACTTGGCACCAGGACACCCTAGGCCACAGTTCGATGATCGACTTTGTAGTCGTGTCATCGGACTTGCGGCCGCATGTCTTGGACACTCGGGTGAGGAGAGGGGCGGAGCTGTCAACTGATCACTACCTGGTGGTGGGTTGGCTCCGCTGGTGGGGGAGGAAGCCGGCCAGGCCTGGCAGGCCCAAGCGTATAGTGAGGGTTTGCTGGGAAAGTCTGGCAGAACCCCCTGTCAGGGAGGGTTTCAATTTCTACCTCCGGCAGAACTTCTCCCATATCCCAGGGGAGGTGGGGGACATTGAGTCCGAATGGGCCATGTTCCGTGCCTCCATTGTGGAGGCGGCTGACCAGAGCTACGGCCGTAAGGTGGTCAGTGCCTGTCGCGGCGGCAATCCCCGAACCCGCTGGTGGACAGCGGTGGTAAGGGATGCCGTCAAGCTGAAGGAGTCCTATCGGGCCTTTTTGGCCTGTGGGAGTCCAGAGGCAGCTGACAGCTACCGGCAGGCCAAGTGGGATGCGGCTTTGGCGGTTGCTGAGGCAAAAACTCGGGCGTGGGAGGAGTTTGGCGAGGCCATGGAGAACGACTTCCGGACGGCTTCGAGGAGGTTCTGGTACACCATCCGGCGGCTCCGGGCGGGAAAGCGGTGCAGCATCAACACTATTTATGGTGGGGATGGTGCGCTGCTGACCTCAACTTGGGACGTCTTGGGTCGGTGGAAGGAATACTTCGAAGACCTCCTCAATCCCACCGACACGCCATCTGATTTGGAAGCAGAGTGTGGGGACTTGGGGGTGGACTCGCCTATTTCTGGGGCGGAGGTCACTGAGGTGGTCAAACAGCTCCTCGGTGGCCGGGCCCCGGGGGTGGATGAGATTCGCCCAGAGTTCCTTAAGGCTCTGGATGCTGTGGGGCTGTCCTGGCTGACACGCATCTGCGGCATCGCGTGGACATCGGGGGCAGTGCCTCAGGACTGGCAGACCGGGGTGGTGGTCCCCCTCTTTAAGAAGGGGGACCGGAGGGTGTGCTCCAACTATAGGGGGATCACACTCCTCAGCCTCCCTGGTAAGGTCTATTCGGGGGTCCTGGAGAGGAGGGTCCGCCGGATTGTTGAGCCTCGGATTCAGGAGGAGCAGTGTGGTTTTCGCCCTGGCCGTGGAACAGTGGACCAGCGCTATACTCAGCAGGGTTTTGGAGAGTTCATGGGAGTTTGCCCAACCAGTCTACATGTGTTTTGTGGACTTGGAGAGGGCATTCGACCGTGTCCCTCGGGGAGTCCTGTGGGGAGTGCTCCGGGAGTATGGGGTTCCGGGCCCCCTTTTAAGGGCGGTTCGGTCCCTGTATGACCGTTGCCAGAGCCTGGTCCGCATGGGCGGCAATAAGTCGGACTTGTTTCCGGTGAGGGTTGGACTCCATCAGGGCTGCCCTTTGTCACCGATTCTGTTCATAACTTTAATGGACAGAATTTCTAGGCGCAGCCAGGGCGTTGAGGGTGTCCGGTTCGGTGACCTCAGGATTAGGTCTCTGCTTTTTGCGGATGATGTGGCTCTGTTGGCCTCATCGGACCATGACCTTCAGCTCTCACTGGGGCAGTTCGCAGCCGAGTGTGAAGCGGTTGGGATGAGAATCAGCACCTCTAAATCCGAGACCATGGTTCTCAGCCGGAAAAGGGTAGAATGCTCTCTCCGGGTTGGAGATGGGGTCCTCCCCCAAGTGGAAGAGTTTAAGTATCTCGGGATCTTGTTCATGAGTGGGGGAACGATGGAGCGGGAGGTCGACAGGCGGATCGGTGCGGCGTCAGCAGTCATGCGGGCACTGCATTGGTCTGTCATGGTAAAGAGAGAGCTGAGCCAAAAGGCGAAGCTCTCGATTTACCAGTCGATCTACGTTCCTACCCTCACCTATGGTCATGAGCTATGGGTAGTGACCGAAAGAACGAGATCGCGGATGCAAGCGGCCGAAATGAGTTTCCTCCGCAGGGTGGCTGGACTCTCCCTTAGAGATAGGGTGAGGAGTTCAGTCATTCGGGAGGGACTCGGAGTAGAGCCGCTGCTCCTCCGCATCGAGAGGAGCCAGATGAGGTGGCTCGGGCATCTGATCCGGATGCCTCCGGGACGCCTCCCTGGGGAGGTGTTCCGGGCATGTCCCACTGGGAGGAGGCCCCGGGGAAGACCCAGGACACGCTGGAGAGACTATGTCTCCCGGCTGGCCTGGGAACGCCTCGGGGTCCCCCCAGAGGAGCTAGAAGAAGTGGCCGGGGAGAGGGAAGTCTGGGCTTCCCTGCTGAGACTGCTGCCCCCGCGACCCGACCCTGGATAAGCGGAGGATAATGGATGGATGGATGATATTGACAACAATATGTACAATAAACTGGTTAAATTTGCAGATACTGAACTAGCAGCACAAATTCAATGTAGACAAATATAAGGTAATCCATGCAGGGAGTGGAAATATAAAGTACAGATATTTTATGGATTCCACTGAAATAAAGGTAACTGACCTTGGTGTGTATGTTGATGATTCCATGTCCCACTCTCGCCACTCTGTGGGGAAGCAATTAAAATGCCCATAAGATGTTAGGTTACATTTCTAGGTATGTGGAGTTTCAGTCAAGGGAGGTGATGCTAGGATTATACAATTCCATGGTAAGACCCCACCTAGAATACTGTGTGCAGCTGCCTTAGAAAGGGTTCAACCTAGGGCTACAAGAATGATTCCTGGTCTTAGAGGGATGTCTTATGAGGAGAGGTTAGCTGAGCTGAATCTGTTTAGCCTCGAGCAAAGGACACTAAGAGGGGGACATGATCCAGGTAAATAAGATTCTAACAGGTCTGTATGCTGTTCAGCCAAATAGTTACTTTAATATTAGTTCAGGGGGCGGCATGGTGGTGCAGTGGTTAGAACTGTTGCCTCACACCCCTGGGACCCGGGTTCAAGTTTCCGCCTGGGTCACATGTGTGCGGAGTTTGCATGTCGTCGTGGGGTTTCCTCCGGGTACTCCGGTTTCCCCCCAAAGTCCAAAAACATGCTGAGGCTCATTGGACTTGCTAAATTGCTCGTAGGAGTGCATGTGTGAGAGAATGATGTGTGAGTGTGACCTGCGATCCTGGGTTGTTCCCTGCATCGTGCCCATTGCTTCTGGGATAGGCTCCGAACCCCCCGCGACCCAGTAACATAAGCGGTTTGGAAAATGGATGGATGGATGGATAGATAAGATTTTAACAGCATTAAGCTATTAGTAGAATTCTGCCCAAACAAGCTTGATGGGTCAAATGTCCTCCTCTAGTTTGTAAGTTTCTTATGTTACTTCGTTTGTTTTGACAATATTAAGAGAGACATTATTGCACTTACACCAGACAGCAAGTCTTGCCACCTCTTGCATGTATAATGAAATGTTATTATTGTCAATGAAACCCACCTGTGTCGTGTCATCTGCAAATCTGATTATATGATTGGAGGTGAACTTCACTGAGCAATCATAGATTAGAGGGTAAAGAGCAGAGGGCTAAGAATGCAGCCATGTGATGCTTCCATGCTCAGTAATGATGGTGTCAGAGATATGGGCTTCCCGGTGTGGATTTACTGAAGTTTTTCTGTCAGAAACTTCAGGATCCAGTTAACAAGGGGGGTGTTCAGGCCCAGATCCCTCAATTTACTGGACAGTATCTGAGGAATTATACTATCATAGCGTTGGCAGTATTGGAATATCCCGGCATGTATGGAGCCTTTTATATAGCCCATTACTATATAATTACTTCCATTACTCCCAACTATTGTGTGTACCATTACCTGTGGTATTGTTGCTTACTGCGTTCCGTTTCCACATATACCACATATAAAGAGCAACTTTGTTTTAAACCATCTCCTCTCATTATTCATCATCGCAGCCACGATGCCTGTCAGCCAAGTGTCCAGCACAACTCATCTGTGCTGACCCCAGGAAGTGCGAGCAGAAGCCCCCTCGCCGA
Organism: Brienomyrus brachyistius; assembly: GCF_023856365.1. Taxonomy (NCBI): domain Eukaryota; kingdom Metazoa; phylum Chordata; class Actinopteri; order Osteoglossiformes; family Mormyridae; genus Brienomyrus; species Brienomyrus brachyistius. The sequence continues at coordinate 38,994,828 of NC_064533.1, read as the reverse complement.
GTACTGTAGTACCCAATAGAGGGGGAGCCAAGACAGTTGCAAAGCTCCCATGGTACTCCAGGAAGAAACCCCTTGTGTCCTACCTCATCCAGGTGCACCTGGCAGCCTGTCACAACGCCTGGAGTGAAGGGGAGACCGCTATGCACCTTATGTTGATGCTGGAGGAGGAAGAGCTAAAGGCTCTCCTCAATTTGACCAATGATGAGCATTAAAGTTTCACTGCCCAGGTGGAAGCACTGGAGCAGCAGTTCGGCCGATGGCAGTCAGTGGAAGTGGAGCGGGAAGAACTGGCGAACTGATGAAAATGGGACGGCAAAACCATGGGGCGCTCGTGGTGGACCTCCACATTCTTGCACAGAGGAGCTACCTGAAGATCCCCAGGGATGCCTTGGAAGAACTGGCTCGCCAAGCCTTTATAAAGGATCTAACAGCAGAGCGGTTGCAGCAACACATCCAGATGTGGGTGCCAGCTACACTCACCAAGGCCCTGGCAGTGGCTCAGTGGGCCAAGGCAATCTTGTCTCTGCCTGCAACATCATGCTGGTCGCCAGCCACCCCATGCTGAACCTGCACCTGTGCGCCTGGGGGCTCTGACCGCAAAGAGAGACAGAATGTGCGCACAGCCCAAACATAGCCATAGCAGAGACGTTGCTTGACAGCCGCTGCTCCCTGGTCCCGTTGCAGCGAGGTCAGGCGCTTCGACTATGACTGCCCCGCTCTGATGCCTCACCTGTGTCCTGAACAGCAGCCGGGAAATGCCAGGCAAGTCGTGCTGTAATGGTGGCACCACCCATATCGCACACCAGTTCAACCCCAACAGCTGCACCCAGAGTGGGCTGACTCGAGGGCGAGGCCACTGGCCTGTACGTTGATTGCCTGGTAGATGAGACACCCTGCCGAACCCTGGTGGACATAGGGTCCACCATCATCATGATCTGCCTGGGCGTGTTACCAGGTACTGGTGGAGCTGTGCCAAATGGCTGAGAGACAACCAACATGTACCTGACCGAGTGCAGAGTCAGTAAAAGTGTTAAAGTCAGTACATGGGGCAGTCAGGGCCGTTTTGGTTGAAAAAAGGCACTCAGGAAGCTGCAGCAGTGGTTCTACTGGCCTGGGTGCTGGCAGGACACCAAGCTAATCGTGCACTATTACAATGCATGCATAGTTCGAAAGGATCCTAGCCCGCAGTCCCGGGCTTCCCTGCAGCCATACTTGGTGGGAACCTCCATGGAGCGGATGGGGGTGGGTGTCCTGGGCCCTTTCCCATCCACCGAGGCCAGGAACCACTACATGATCGATGTCACAAAGTGGCCCGAGATGTATGCTGTTCCTGACCAGAGAGCCATCACCATAGTGGCTAATCTACTCAATGAGGTTTTTTGGCTGCAGCAAGAGGGGGCACTGGCTACCTTGTTGGCAGGAAGCTTCCCCCAAACCCGCCAGCGGACCAGCTAGGAGTGGTGCACCAATGAAGGTGCCGCCCTGTTCTCCTTGAGTGACCTCAAACCTCTCCTGCCAGCCTGCCGGACCTTCGCTGGAGGCAACACGTAGGCACCTCGGCGGACTCTGACCACACACCGGTCATTGAGTACTCTCCGCTAGCTAACTGCAATGAGCCACCACGCAATCCAGCTGATGGAGGTCCTTCATGAGCAGCGGGAGGTGAAGGCCCATTTGGCACGCCTGCGAGAGACCGCCCAGGTCGAGGAGCAGGAGGCCCCGCAGCAGGACGAATCTGCCGCACAACATCGGGACCCCATTAAGCGGGGGAGAAAGAAGGGCCAGGCCAGGAGGAGGCTGCACCGCTTGCAGTCTCCAGCTGCTCTGTGTATTAGCTGTGCCCGGAGAAGGGGTCTGGCTGTGGGAGTCATTGGAAGTGGTGTTCCCTCTGGATCTGCCTAAGGTACGCAAGAAGAAGGGTCACCAACCGGGGAGATCTGTTACACCAGCGCACGCCACCAGCTAAGCCCCACCAACACTTATAAGCATTGGGAGCTGATGGCCCCCCCGTCATTGGAGATGACACATCGCGGCTGCCACCGGACCTTGGGACCTGAGGAGGGGACTGGGGGGTGGTGGGCGCCAGGACAGCTGACCTTTGGGGGGGAGGCAGTGTAGCATCTGCATGATTTTAATATTCCGGCATTGTGTGTACCATTACCTGGATCATATGTGTAATCTTAACGTATTCTAGTGTTGTATAATTACCCTACCATGTGTGAGCCTTCCTGTCTAGTGTGTAACCTCCCTGCGTTTGCATGCCATGGTTGTCTCTGTACTGTTGCTTACTGCGTGTTCATTTAATGGCCGCATATAAAGAGCAACTTTGTTTGAAACCGTCTCCTCTGATTTTTTTTTTTTTAATTCCAAACACTCCCTTTTAAAACCACTGAGAATTTTAAGAAAAGTATCTGAGGTGCGTATAAAATATATCATATTGTCCTTATACAGTGGCCTAATATGATTAAGTAAAAATGCAATACACTGAGTTAATTAAATACTGAATTATTGTTCTCTTTTAATAAATCACTTCTGATGTCAAGATTCCGGAGGTAGCGTCCACCATACAAGAAGAAACGGTGCATAAATCTCCGCAACAGCCTAATACTCGCCGCTCCCACACCCTTTGTGATCCAGCCGGGATCGGTGGGCCGCTGAGGAGCGTCTCCTCCGGGATACACACGAAAAGCGCGTCTTGCCATGTAAACTGGCTCGCAAAGCTGTGGCTCGCATGTAAGTACGAACGGAAATGCTGTGCCCCCGGGTGCATTTGTGTGAGATAGCGTCTGTATGTGTGATGTCGGCTTTACGAGCGGCTGTAAGCTGCAGTTAGCCTCGCTAATATGCGACATGTCCGTGTTTTTCCCTGCTTATATACACATTCGTGAACGCTTTGGGTTCCCTACTGATAGTGATACCATGTAAGCTGCCCCCTTCTTGAGCAAAGGGAGGATCTGTCAGTTTCTGTTTTTTATCGCAATTCGTGAAGCTGCAAAACCTTCTATTCTTCAAATGGAGATTGTAAGGCCCTTGGCAAATTGCTGCGGTCTGGTATACCTTATACCAGAGTATACTACCATTTAACACATGCTGATCGTGCAGAATTAGATCTCGGTACCAGTCTTAGTATCCCCACATTTTATACACATCGCGAAATGCTGCTCAGAGAATTTACTCATCTGTACGTCGTAGCTCGTGCTTTAATTTTGTTAACGTTTTTCAAAAAAATAAAATAACGCGACGTTTACATTTGCTTCATTTTAAATGGTCTCTTCAAGCCTGATAATGCGTAATCGTAGTAACACTAAAACCTAGCCCTTCAATGATGAACACAATTCCGTAATGCTCCTGTGTCATTCCTTAAACCCACAAATGTATATTGCACGAGCATGTTTGTAGGCTTATGCAAGACAGGTGACAGAATACGTTAGCTGGCATATATAAATCTCTACGAATACAGCGATCATTAGGTTTCATCAGATGAAGGCATAATTTTATAAAGAACCTCATGAAAACACACGTCCCACGGCATGTCATAGTTTTCACTCTGAAACAGCGTTTCCTCGGTCCGAAAGCATATAATTGATTGTGCACTGCTCCTCCGTGAAATGCATTATCGATCATGACCAGTGTTCAGTGTGAAATGAACAGTACGGATAGCTGTTTCTGCCGTCCCGCACAGGAGGAGAAAGGGATGGAAGAAACGACGATGTCGTCTGTCCGGTGTTGATTCTGTGTTGAAAAGCCCGCCCGGAGAGGAAAAGAAGGAGAGCAATGGTCCCCGTGAGTGAGCAGCGAGCAACTGACCCGGCTCTTGTTTTCAGCATAGATATCTTTAGTGCAACTGAGGGCGGTCTGTAACTTAAGTCACGGGTAGTTCAGGGCAGGTGGACTTATCTTTTCACTGTAAACTCCCATCTATCTATCTCTCTCTCTCTCTCTCTCTCTCTCTCACTCTCTCTCTAATCCATCTGTGTATGACTGCTGACCCATTTTGCATCTGTAAACCATCCATCCATCAACATGTATCCTGGCAACATTACCAGGAACATCCACATTCACCTGACTGCCCCTATTGATGCAGCCAGAACACCCCACACTCTCATAAACACATTCCGGACACGCTCCAGGGCCCCCCACGTACTTTAAGCATAGCCAGGCACTCACTGGCAGACCAGCACGTCAGGCAGAACCCCCCCCCCCCCCCCCCCGAAGCACCACTTTCTGTTGTAAAAGTCTGTGAGACCATTTTTCCCCCTTTTCATTTGTTTAGCTTTAATTTCATCTTCGGAAGACAGTAACGAGGACAACTCTGAGGACGTGGAATTAAAAAGTGAAGGCGACACATATGAGGAACTTGGTCAAATGGTAATGCTTTAGTCGCCTCCTTTCGCCATCCTCTCCATATTGCAGTCTGCAGACATTTATTTTTTATTTGTCACATTTGTGAAAATTAAGCTACTTGTCTCATCCCACATAAATTGGTTACTAATTGAATCTGGAAGGGTGATCATGGTCCTTGGTAGACGTAGAATCTTCTGGGACTCTTTACCACTATTAACAGTTAGAATGGACTCATTATTTTGACTGAAAGGATACCTGCCTGTTTCAGAAATAAATCAATGGCTAATTGAAAGATTGTGTAAAAAAAAAATCAACCTTTTATTATAATTCAGCCTGTGGTTGGATTGTATGGTTTTATAAATACAAAGAAGGCTTTCAGCTTAAAGATATGGGCAATATTTTTCTCATAATAGTTTCCCCCATGTTATAAAGTACATCTTATTTTTTGGCGTTCCTTATTTTTTTAAGGCTGTCCTTTCTCTCAGTGATATTTTCTTCTTTTTGGTTCTATTAACAGTTTAAGGGGAAAAAAATCTTCAAAAATGAATTTGAGCAAACAGATCATGGCCTCTTTTGAGTTAATATGTATAACCAAAGTGTACTTACCTTAATCTGAGCAATATATGAAGGATTCAAATATCACACCATACGATCGACACTCTTTTGTCTAATGGTGATGCAGAGCTTAATGAGAGAAATGACAGACACTCTTCTGCCGTCCAGAAGGAGGACCAGGAGGGTAACTCCAAAAGGGATAGCGAGGATCGGAGTATCAGCATCGAGATCCCCGAGGTGCTGAAGAGGAAGCTGGAGGATGACTGTTACTACATCAACAAGCGTAAGAAGGTACGTCAGCGCCAGCCAGAATGTATCGGTGCTTTTTAGAGCTTCCATCATGGGGAGTCGGGCCAGTGGTCTGCAGTGATGGCAGTGCGGTTTTGTGTGGCTGCTCGCAGTTGGTGAAGATCCCCTGCCAGATGAACATCATAAACATCCTGGAGTCCTATGTGAAGCACTTCGCCATAAACGCCGCCTTGGCAGTCAACGAGAGGTTCCGGCACCAGAGCAGCACTCAGCCCAGCCTCAGCTCACACTACATCCCTCCCGAGAAGAAGTAGGCCGCCGCCCACCTGCAGGCCAGACAGCGAAGTCGCCATGCTACTTCATACCCCTATATTGTTATTTACTTTATTATGACATGGTGCATGGTATTTGTTCTTAAATCTGATTGGTCAGAAGGATGTTGATTCATTACCTATAACTCTGCACGTAGTGCCAGTCAGGCAAATCACAGTAGTAAATCTTTATTTAGGACACGATTGAAAAGATAAAGGAGCCAAACATAAATGTTCAGTCATTGGTGGAAGAAAGTAGTTGTAATAAATGCATTTTCAATTTGTAAATGTGAAAATTATGTTTTTAGGTGCAAATGTATGGTAACAATGGTCTAAATGGGTTAATTCTCTGCAAGCTGCGTATTATATATTTTTAATCTCCACTTCACATTTGACGGTTCTTCGCCTCTGCATCCATGCATTTAAATCATATAATGCACAGCTTATCATGCATTGACCATTATTATTATTATCATCCATCCGTCCGTCTATCCATCCATTTTCTGAAACCACTTAATCCCAACTGGGGTTACGGGGGGGACTGAAGCCTATACCAGGAACAATGGGTGCAGGCGCGAACCAACCCTGGGCAGTCAGCAACATACCACAGGGCACACACTCACACGCAGACAACTACAGGGCCAATTTAGATGCACCAATCAACCTATCCTGCACGCTTTTGTACTGTGGGAGGAAACTGGATCCCCCAGCGAAAACCCGCGCGAACACAGGGAGAGCGTGCAAACTCCTATTATTATTATTATTATTATTATTATTATTATTATTATTATTATTATTATTATTATTATTATTGATGATGATGATGATGATGATGATGATGGGGGTGGCATGGTGGTGCAGTGGTTAGCACTGTTGCCTCACACCTCTGGGACCCGGGTTCGAGTCTCCGCCTGGGTTACATGTGTGTGGAGTTTGCATGTTCTCCCCATGTCGTCGTGGGGTTTCCTCCAGGTACTCCGGTTTCCCCCCACAGTCCAAAGACCTGCTGAGGCTGATTGGAGTTACTAAATTGCCCATAGGTGTGCATGTGTGAGTGAATGGTGTGTGAGTGTGCCCTGTGATGGGCTGGCCCCCCATCCTGGGTTGTTCCCTGCCCATAGGCTCCAGACTCCCCGTGACCCAGAAGGATAAGCGGTTTGGAAAATGGATGGATGATAATGATGACTATAATTTTAAATTATTAGAATCTTGTTCTCGTTTTAGATTGTGTTTCTACTGCTGTACTGTAGTTTCTACTGCTGTACTGTAGTTTACTTTCCCATAAAGGGAATTTACCCTCTCTATTGTTCCATTCTCAGTGAGGAGCTTTGCAAAGAAATGGTGGACGGGCTGCGGGTCACTTTCGACTTCACCCTTCCCGTGATCCTCCTGTACCCATATGAGCATGCGCAGTTTAAGAAGGTCAGCTCATCCAGGTTTTTTCTGCCCAGTCGGGACGTCACTACGGCCAGCCTGAGCAGGTCAGCAAAGCCCCACCTGAGAGAGACCATTTCACTCGTGCGAACTGCAGTGGCACTCAGTGGTTTATGTTTCAGGGCCTCGGTTCACACAGCCGCTACTCCGAGTCAGTTTTGTTTATAAATTAGGGGATTAAGTTTCAAGGACAGCAAGGAAGTGTTCTGAACAGAACATCTACACAGTTTCTGTAGCTCACACCTGCTGTTTCTACTGTACATTGCTGTTCCAGGATCAGTCTGGCTGCAGTTTGGTTACAGAGGCTTAGCGATAAGATGGTAATCCCCTGTAAACTTAGATGTCTCACTAGCACAGTGGTTCTCAACCAGGGGGGCGCAGCATCATTGTGTGAGATGCACAATTTACTTGAAAAGCATAGAAAAAAGCATGACATTCCTATTGATATATTTTCAGAACGAGATATAGGATGACACAATGCCATTTATACTGATATACATTTATTATGCGTTAAAATTAGGGCTTTACTGCAGTTTTTCACACTTGCTTTCTCAAAACAGGTCATGCATATAGCAAACTATGGTTTAGCTGCAAAAACTCCTGTAAGCTACACAATTAACTGATGTCTCAAGAGCAAATAATTTCAGCAATGAATTAGTCAGTGCCATCTAAATGGAAAAAGTACAATCAGCATCATTTTAACCACTAGAGTCAAAATACTGAGATATATTGTGAAAATGTCAGTGTAAGTTTGCTCCTGAGCTCTATAATTCTGAATGATAGTCAGTTTCCACTTTGTCATTGTTACCGACTGATCATTCAGGTCTAAGACATTGCAAGGCTCTACATTACAGTATGTAAAGATCACCGGCAAGAGAAAGCACTCACATTCACATGTAATCTGTTCAGGTCGCAAGACACAGTACTGTAGTAAATAAAGTCCCACAGCACTTTATAATATAAACACAGAAAAATGGTAATAAAACAACAACAAAAGGACAAGAAAATTATGTACTGTGGGAACCAAAAACAGAGAAATGCTGTGTTACTACTGCAATTTGCGGAATGTATTTTTAAATAATTTTGACAGTTTTGTTAACTGTTTCGCATGGGGTGGCTAATATAATGATCGCATTCATACATAGTTTTGGGTGTAAAATTATTACAAAGAGAAACTACATAATCTGTTTTGATCAACAAAACTAAAGCGAGTGAAAACTGTGCGAGATGATGGCAATTGTACAAAACCATTTGCATGATAGCACTAAATCATTTGGAAATTCCTATGAAATGATGACAAATGATATTCTTCTGTGCGGAAGTGACGTTGTGGTGTGGGGATTACAATTGTTGTTTTGCAAATGTTAATTGTCATTTGAGAAATGCTCCAAAGCAATTTAGAAAACTGTAACTTGTACATGACTCCACCTAGAGTTCATACTGGTCATTGCCTGACTTAAAGTCAGTCACTTGGCTTTACGTTGAGAGATGGATAAAGAGGTCAGCTCATTGTATGTCAGACCTACTCAACCAGGATAAGTTGCCCCATGTGATTACCTGGGAATCTTCCTGGCTTCTCTTTCTCTCGTTGTACCGAAGGACATTGCGAGACTGTTCCCCCAGCTCCCCCAGCCCCCACACGTCCCCGGAAAGCCGCCCCCCTCTCAACCAGCCCCCAACAGCAAAGCGTCGCCGTGCCGACCCGGATGTGCTGCAGTCCTTACGGCGTTCAGCACGTCACCACGCACCAGGGGGGGACCGGGCGTCCGAGAGTGGAGCCTCCCCACAGCCAAAAGCCAGGGCATTCCTAGGCCTGGACAAGAGTACGCACTTGGCACCATCCATCCATCCATCCATCCATCTATCCTTCCATCCATCCATCCATCAACTATAACAACTTTTTCAAATGTTCCAATTCCACCTTCTATTTCCATGTCTACCATGGGCAATTTATTAACAGGCCTGTGATCCCACATTTATAATAGTTTAAATTACTCTTGGTTGAGTTTTTCCCAGTAGTTTTCCCCGTGGTTTGTGTGATTGTAGTATGTATAGTATGTGCTTAACTCCCCCAGTCCCTTTGGCTTAGATACTGTTTATAGTCTGAGCTGCTATGCTTCACACATGGCAGGGATTACAAGTAAATACCAAACTAAATGACCCCCAGATAAATCTCTGTACGCTAACGGAATGCTGTGCTTTGGAGATACATTTGTCCAGTGCATGACTGCCATGTTGTGTTCCCCCAGAAGTCCCCCCCCATAGCGGCTCCTCCTCTCCTGTAACAGCGCCCCCTAGGAAAGACGGCAGCTGCGTGTTCGGTGGCTTGGAGGGTCGAGGGAACTGCGGCCTAAATGAGGTGTGATCTAAACGCCATGTTCTGTCTATTACAAAGTCCAGTAAGCTTTATTTTGTTGAGCTTTTATGTTTAAGGTTTGCTACCCATAATGTCTCTCTGTCAACACATAAGCAGCTTCATGTTTCCATCCCATTGTGACTCCCGCCTGCCTGCCGCCCTTAGGTCCTGAGCTGGAGGCTGACCCCGGATGACTACCCCCAGAGGGACCGCCCCCCTCCCCCATCCTGCATGTACGGATCCCAGCATCTGCTTCGCCTCTTCGGTGAGCCGGCCTTTCTGTGACAAATGGACCCGGTGTCCCCTTCAGCCCCGGCATGGGAAGCATGAACGCTAAACTTTGCTCTCATTTTGTGCTTTAAAAAAGACAGGAATTGTGCCATTTTTCCTTTCTGTAGGCCCAAAGTCGTCATCTGGTGCAATCTTAGCATAACAAATTATACAAATCAGGTACTCAACTGGAAACATCTAAAGGTGCTTTGTTTATGTGGTGCAGTGAAGCTCCCAGAGATCTTGGGTAAGATGCACATTCCTGACAAGAACCTGAGGGCCCTGGTGAAGCATCTAGAGCTGTTCCTCAGGTACCTACCTGCTCCTGCTTCCCATGATGTCCATTTGACCCTCCATTCACGCCTGCATACCTCATCCCCCAAATCACCAAGGTAACGAAGGGTCTACCGGCTAAAATTTCATGGATGGATGAGGTTTTATTGAAATATACTGTTGAATTGAGTTTATGGGACAACATACACAGATACACAGGGATTTTCAAATTCCACAAATGTTTATTTTCTATATAGTGTGTGCCCTTCTGTTTCATCTCAGTTTATAAAAAATAGGAAGATTGGGGCCAGGGTTATGCAAGCACTGTTATGAGAACTTTAATCTTTAAATCCTGTTCAGTGATCCACACTTGGCATTATGTCCTGATTTCTTTTTGTTGCACAAAGTATACTTTCCATCCATAGCCACTAGTGGGCACTGAAGCACCATGATGCATCAGCTATGCTTTCCCTGTGTGTTCTGTGAATCCCTCCCCCATCCTTCAGCATCTCCCAGCGAGACATTTGCTGCTTCCAGGGGCGATTGCTGGGTGATGCTGATTGGATGAGCACTCTGTACTGAGTACATATCGTTATGAAGCGGTGATCTGGGTTAATCTCATCTCAGGGCCGCCTGCTTGTCTGCCTGCATGTCCTTATGCATGCATGAGAGACGAAGGCTTTTCTCCAACCTCACCATAACTCTGAAATTAACAGGTAAATCAGTTATCTTTAGTACTGTGTAACAGAGAGTCCATTCCTGAGAGTTCTGCCGGACTGAAACGTAGCTGTTCTTGCTCTGTTTTTGAATGCAATCTGGTGCATTCAACGGAACGGCCATGGTGCAATCATCACTGCTGTGGTCGAGAGAATAATCATCTGTGTAAGATTAAGAGCTAGAGAGGTTAGATGAGATGTAAAGATTTGCAAATGGTAAATACTAAGATGTGGGCAGGTTACTTCAGATTACAGGATGGCTTGTACATGCTGGAAATGTCCCTTCAAGTTTAAATTGTATTGTCATATACAGATAACAATGGAGCATCATTGCCTGCAGTGAAGTTTCTTGGACTCGGAGCCCCCACGAGTTTGCACCATAAAATAACACTTAACAGTATCAAAAAAACACTTAAGCAGAATAAAATAAATTATCAAAATTGTACAGCAGTAAATAATAGTCAAATAATAAGGTGCATAGTACACAGTGATTTGCAAGTTCAAAAAAGTCCAAAAAAATGTAGTGTGCACACTCCTGCATATGTGCAAAAGGTAACCTTAAAGTGACTGTAGTTTCTCTCTAGTCAGAGAAATACCAGAGTTAAAGGGAGGGATGTGCAGAATGTTCAGTGATCAGTATTTCAGCAGTTCAGTAGCCTGATGGCTTGCAGGTAGAAACTGTCCCTGAACGTGCTGGTGTGGGTCTGCATGCTTCTGAACTGCCTGCCAGACGGCAGGAGCATGAAGAATCTGTGGCTGGGATGGCTTCCCTCATCCCTGTGGAAAGAATCAGTCAGATCATCAGCGTATCCCCCAGGGGATTGGACTAATGTCAGACTGGCCTCTCCCCCATCCCCCCATCCTGTATGCCTCAGAATGTTAAAGAGCAGACGGATTTGTACCAGAACAGAAAGAATCCATTATTAATCGATCAGTCACATGTACACTTATTTTTATACATACGTAGTGTTCAAAAACTGGGGATGGTAGATGGTACCTGAATGTGATATGAAACATAATGGAATATTCATATATAAACAGGATTCCCAGTGGCCAGTAGGGAATCTGGAGAAATACTTCTGTTGCCACTGATGGCCGCCATGTTATGTTCTTACTATAAGGGAGCAGTGAGGCTTCAGGATCACAGAACCCAGTCAGGTACTGTCTGATTTCACCAAGCTGACCTAGCTTCCAGCTTGAAGACCTGCCATGAATTTACATCATTGTCTTACGTCGTCTTTCTTGTGCTGTGGAATAGTACTTCATTAAGCCTGCAGCTTTTTCCGAATTTGCAGTGGATGCCTGGGTTTATGTGCATGTATTGGATTAGCCATTTAGCTGCTACATGCTTGAATAATATTGAAATTGAACATGACGTTTAAATTTGTAGGGTACCTTTTCACTTCGTACCACTTAAAGGGGGGTTTTAAAATGTGCCTTTGCCTTAAAATAATTATAGAGCAAAGAAAACGTGACACCTGGCTCTATTGTTCACTGCTGCTTGCTTGTCTCCCATCGTAGGTTTTTAGCAGAGTTCCATGAGGACTTCTTCCCTGAGTCTGCCTATGTGTCCATCTCCGAGGCCCACTACAGTATGAAGCACCCGCGGGCCTCCTATTGACGCTTCACTACAATCATCTCCTGTGTCCTGCATCCCTCTCCCGCTACCTGAGCCCTTCGGTTTTTCCGGCCAGGATTGATCCCAGTTTGTACACTCGCATGTGTCCCAGGGTCATGATGGTAAAGACCACGGCCAGTTTTCTGGTTGTAGCTATTCCATCTCCTCCTGGCAGGAGTGGTTTGGTTGCTTGGAGCTGTTCCTCATGTGTTCTTGTGGCTCTTTTGAGTTCTCTCGTTTATGTATGTTTATAGTAATAAGAGAAACGGTTACATTTTACATCTATATTGCATTATAGATACCTTATAATGCTCGGTATAAGAATTAATAAAGCATTATAGCATCTTCTATTGACAGTCATAAGACTTAATATTTATTATAATACTTCATATGGTTGAATGAAGCGCAAAGCTGTAATGCACTAGAAATACCTTAATAATGCATTATAATGATTGGTATAAGAATTAAGGATGCTTTGTAGGGCTGCCAGAATTGGTCGATGTAGTTGATGATGTCAACATCAATATTTTGAATTAACGCATTCATTATTTTAATGAAATTACCTTTCTAAAACGCTTCAGTTCATTATAATATGTTTTCCTTTAATATCACTTTGTAATTATGGGAGTAGTTCAAATTATCACAAAACAAAAATGAGGTTTTACGCTGTGCAAAGTTTCAGTAGCACACCACAATAGTGCTACGCATGAGCATCTGTAAAGAAAACGTGCGCAATTCTGGATGACGGGTCGCCATAAATTGTCTATTCATGTTTATTGAATTACTATCAGCACGGAGAGCATTTTAATATCTTTTGTTGTTGGAGCTGCTAAATGCATTCATTATTAAAGCCATGAAGTTGTCTGCCTGCTACCTTAGAATTATCATTGAATAAGTGTTTGAGAAAATGTTTAGCGTAAAATCTGAGCTTATTCTACAGTGCAAGTGTATGTTGGGCTTGTTGGGACCAGTGTTGTTATTGTGAATTGAAACTGGAACAAAAATGGACACTAAACAAAGGAAGATAATTGTGAACTGGAATAAAAATGAAAACTATATTTACTAAAAAAAAAAAACATCTCACATTAATCTGCAAAGTACTGCCATTCCACCGATGGCTTTATTAACTTGTTTATCTACAATATCACCTCTTTTAAAAATGTTGTGCCTGTCAAGCTGTCCCTTTCTTCACCTTGACTTCAGTGCTTATCGTTTCCGTGATATACCAGTATATATATACTCCGATAACCAAATTTATTAAAAATCAGAATGTGCTGAATTTATACAGATTACTAATTTTTGGCCATCACAGTCTGCCTCTCATAAATATTTTATGCATACTATGCAAACTATAGGTGAAAATAATGTTCGTATAGTGCCAAAATGCCACCGTCCATTATCTAAAGCCCTGCAATCATAAACAGTTTGTTGTTGTCAACATAAAATTTAATTAAATGGTCAATTAGATTTTCTGGAGGAAAATTGATCATTTAGATTTATTGAACAATTGGTAAAATGGTTGATAGATTAATCCATAGAAAAAACTGTTGCAACACTAATACTTTGTATTGCATTATTATGGTATTTATAGTGCATTATAGATGAAGGCTTCATAAAGCATTCATAATGCATAATAAACATGGCCATAATGTGTTATACATTTTTAGAAAATATTTATAGCCATGTTTCTAATGCTTTATGAATCCATTATAATGATTCTTACAGACATGGCAAGCATAGAAAGTGTTACCTAACAGACAATTTCTGTGTACTGTGTCCTGCTGTATATTAGCTTCAGTTTCTCTCTTGGGATTCAGATGAGCTTCATTAAATATGTGCGGAATGATTTCATGTCAGTGGCATGTTTTTCACTGGCCTCTTCTGTTCAACCCCATTTCCCATGTCTTGTGTTTTATGGTGAATCTATTTGACCCACGATGCAGTGTTCACCATTTGATGACCAGTTACAGTAAGATAAGGTTTTTGTGATAGTTTGATTAGCTAAATACATTTGTTGTAGATATTGTCGGTCTTACACAATACTGTCACGTTCAGCGTGACCGGGTGATCGCTCAGACAGGCAGGCTAGCAAGGATCGAGCAAACAGGCAGAATACGGGGCAGAACTAGGGGTTTAATCAAAAGACGGGGATCAGGATACATCAGACGCCAACTAACATCAATGACAGACATCGAACTCTGATAAGACAAGGACTCAAACAGACAGGACTGATTGAAAGTAAACGGACACAGCTGGGTACGATCAGGGAAGCACACGTGGGTAAGCAGGGGGCGTGGGTAAGCAGGGGGCGTGGGTAAGCAGGGGGCGTGGGTAAGCAGGGGGCGTGGGTAAGCAGGGGGCGTGGGTAAGCAGGGGGCGTGGGTAAGCAGGGGGCGTGGCACACGAGGAGCGGACGAGCCGGGCGTGACACATACATCGTTCCAATAACTTGAACGCCATGTAACAAAATCAGCAGCAAACAAACCATATACTCCAACATATATGCCCCTAAGTACAGTCCCAGTTAAGTTCTTGTGGCCAAGGGCTAACTGACAATAAAAAGCTGTTAAGCAGCCCCCAATTTGATAATTTAACTGAGATTTTATAACAATTCCATTACTTCCTGTAAAAAGCCTTGATAAGGCCATCATTTTTAGTTATGTGCAATTTGGTTCGTAATTTAAATTTAATGAATGCTGTTTACCCATTTTAACTTCATCGATTTTATTTACCGCTCCCATTTCTTAATAACTTTTAAAAAAAAAATGTAAACGATCGCATCATGCCATGAAATTCCTCAGTCTTGATCGTTTATAATATATTTATCTAGCTGATGTTAGCTTTCAACATTCAACTAAATGAGCGCACAGATTTGACATCAGAGACAGTCATCGATATATAGAGTAAGATGACGCGTAGCAATCTAGGAAGTTTTATGTCGACCTTGTCAGGAGGCTAATGAGCTCATACTTATTGTCCCATCATAAACTGTCCTTGATCCATGGGAGGCTTTGACTGGATGAATCTCCAATTAGGAAGTAACCTTCTGTGATCATGTTTCCTTATAGTATCATTAAATAAAAGGGCCATTCATGGGTCTTTGCGTTTCCTTGCTCCTTAACCACAAATTGCTGCTTACTTTGTAAACATACATAATTTCAGGAATAATAATATGCTTCAAGGACAGACTTCATGTAGTAATGATTTTGTGTTGATTGCATCACCCTCATTAATGATCCAAGAAAACAAAGACAGTGGACAGACAGTAAAAAAAAAATGCCTGCAGAACTGATGTCCTGCCTGGAGACCAGGCAGAAGAGGCCTTTTTGGACATATATCTGAGTAAGAGTTACTCCCATGATTAGAGCTATAGGCTGGTGGTGTCATTGGTTTGCTATGATTGATGCTCCTTTTCATTATCTGAAGGATAGTTACAGCTTAGCCATGCCACATGCTGCCCATGTAGCTAGTGGTGGTCAAGGTGCACTATTATCTTTCACGTTACTGCGTGAAATAGCTTTTAGAAGGTGCATATTGTCAGTAAATACATTCAAGCCCAGGCCCATCCAGATTGACATCTGGGCTCACCAATTTAGACTAATGAAAATATTGTTTTATATTATGCAAGTATGTATTAATGATAATATTTAAAACTTCCTCTCTTCGTTGACTGACATTACACTAACTCTATAAATGTGAGTTTCGCACTGCTCGTAGGTAGGACACCGCAGTGTGGCTGTAGTATTGTTGTGGTCACCATACTGTAAATATTGCAGCCTGTTTAAGAAAATGTGCGGTAATGAGCTTCCCATTCAAATTGAATTCAGGCCCACCCTTCGACCGCTTTCCGTGTCTGCCACTGTTGCCGTCTAGTGTTTCTTAGCCTCAAAAGGCTTTTTTCCTTGTGATATAGTAGCGAAAAGATTACTCCTGTGACATATCAGACCATACTCTATAGCACAGTAGGCCTCAAATAACGCTGGGTTGTTGCTGCTGAGCTGTGTGGTGTGGGCCTCAGCCAGCACGCAGAACTGTAAAGGTATTATCTGCAGTGCCCATGTATCGACCACTGTCTGGTTATCGAAAGGTCATCCTCCAGCGTCACGGCCAAAAGCAGCCATTAATCGACCATCTCAGCCAACACAAGATATTTGCTTCTCTCTGGCAAGTACTTCTGACTCCCCGCTCGCGTGGTTTTTTTATGATTGAAAGTACTAATTAAAAGCCCACATATGAAGAGATTTGCCTTTGGATTTTTGCACCTCCAAGAATGTGAGAATGTAATGGTTCTTATTAGTCCTCTTCAAAAAGAACTGTCTCGTTTTTGCTGTTAGGTTATAAATTACACATGGAACTTACACCACTGCAATAATATAAAAAAAAAAAAACTTGCTGGAAAAACACCTAAATCATCCTAGAGGTTTAAATTTGAGTTTGCAATGAAATTTTTGTGGTTTCTCACTGTAGCTCTAAACATAAAGAATATAGTAAGGAGAGCTAATGCCAAATATATATATATATATATATATATATATATATATATATATATATATATATATATATATATATATATGCACACACACACAGAGTCAAAGGCAGTTTGAGAAAAAGTAGTAAAACAAGGAAATTAAAGTCAACTGGTTGTTACAATCAATAGTCTAATCACATTTGCCTTTCAAATATGCTTTACGATGTAATAATGAATGTGGAAAATTCAGCAGTATTATTTATGGGGCATTCAGTAGAAGGTTATAGTGTGGACAGGATTAAGAGCGCAGGTAAGGGAGGTCATTTCCCATGCCCAATATTGCTTAGTTACAGCCGGCTGCCTCCTCAGGCTTAGACTCACTGTTGGGCCGTGCTTAACCCATATGGTAGCCTTATAGACACGAGCATCAATTAATCTACCCCTTCTTATGGGAACGCATAACGTTTCCTGGAAACAATGGGGACAAGCTAAACTGAGTAGCCATTCTCTGAAATCATAATTTGTCAAGCTAAATGAAAAACCAGAGTCGACGACACCCCCACTTCTGCTGACATCATGAGTACACTATCAGAAAGAATTTTTGCTCCGCAAGGTACAAACAACATTTAATTAATGGTACAACGGGACAAAATCTCCAGTGGTACAAAAATGTTCCTCAGAGTTAATTTCTATACCTTAAATTACAAAATAACACCGAGTACAATTACAATTATACCGTCAAACTTAAAATGGATTTTTTTTACAATGTAGCAAATAGGAATCCATGTATATACCAATGGTCATTAGCACTCTTCAGAAGGTATTATTTCTTTGTTTTAAATTATTTGGGACACATTATGAAATGAAATGACAGTCCTGGGTACAGTAGTCAAACATAAACAAAAGCCTGCTTATCTCATGGACAATCAAATCAGGAAAATGATTACATTAGTGATTAAGGGATAAAGTGGATCATGTGGCCACAGGGAAGTGCTGCATACTGTACCAACTTAATTAGATCCTGTATGGATTCTACAATGAATGATTTTATTTACTTCATTTATCAGACACTTTCATCCAAAGCAATATACACCAGAGAGTTACAATTTTTGCATGCGCCCTGGATCACACAGCCTTCGTGTTGGGGGCACAATTCTCTATTGTTGAGCTACAGCATAAGAGATGGAGATGGAGGAAAGCCTTATAGGATTTTTATATTATTGAAATAAATATATCGAATATTAAACAACTGAAATAGACTCTTTTCAAAAATCTAATGCAAAAAAGTTTGTTCTGATCAGCAATAAACATTGAAACATCTTTGCATTCAGTTTTACCCCGATACTCTTGATTCTGTACAGTTGAATAGGTTGCCACATGCATTGACCAAAAACTGAAGGAAATGTGGTTCAGTTTGGCGACAGGGAATTGCTGAGAAAAACATGCAAACTCCAGGCTATGGTGCTACCAAGTGAGCCACTGTCCTGTGCTAAATTATGATGGATTTCATAAATCGTAATAAAGACACAACATAATTTTGCTGGGAATGGAGCCTGATCAGTGACCTTACAAAATGCAGATCCAACGGAGAGAAATCAAATGGACAGCTGCTGAGGCAGTTACACTTCGTGAAAAGCTTCTAGAACAAGAAGTTCCTAAATTCTCTGCTACTTGAAGTTTGTCACCCAAGGACTTAATGTCACTGGCAAAAAAGTGACATTTCTATGTGACTGTAAATAATTATTGTTCACTATTCCAGCATCTCCTCTACCACAGTTAAAATACAGACATTAAAAAGCATATATCTCAGAAAAAAATGTTCTTATATTTGTGCATGTGTGTATGGGTGAGAGAGTGAGAATGACAGAGCTATAAAAGACAGAATCAATTCTCACACAGCACTCCATGATGTACTTTCAGTTTTCCTGGAAGAAATATGACTTGTCACCTACCACTGCCATATTTTTTTTGAAAAAGAAGGAATAAATCTTTTCCTAGGGTTACAAAGAGTTATATTTGATTCGATTTTTCTAAATTGCTGATCATTTTTACACGTATTACTTAATTAAGGAAGTTTAAGGCTGAGGCCTCGAAGGACACTGCAGTCATGATTAACACTTAATTCAAAATCAAACCGCCCTCTGATGTCAGCTTCAGTGCTCTGTGAGAGATCATTGTTATTGTATTCCTGCTGTTTCCCAGCGTTTGGCTCCGCACAGATTCTCACCAGGACACCGTGAATGGAAGAGCATTTCTCTGTATTTTGGCTGGCTCATTACCATGCTGTTTTTTTATGCAAATTAAGCAATGATAGCAGTTTTCTATTGGCTTTTGCTCTTAGCATCCTTGTAGAGTCCCATTCCTTCAAATACCACACAAATACTGTAGAGCAGATGTCTGCCTCTGAACGTCATAGGGTTAACGATACTTGAAAACTGTTTCTCACATATCAGCTGTTTACACAGGATTAACTGTACTGAGTATATGACAAACGGAGGCCACCACATACTCCTGAAAAAGGTGTGATTGTGTCCCCCATTTTGGGGTGTAAGTAGCTGGTACCCAAGACAGAATTGAACCTAAACCTGTACTGAGTCTCCAGACTGGAAAACAGGTTCCAGTACAGCATGTCTCTCGCTGAAACGGTTTCTGAAGGCCTGTGTTTACCCTACATCTGTCTGCTAGTACATGATGCACCGAGACCACACAAATATGCCCGCATGTTAATGGGTCTCTCAGTGACATTTATAACAGAAATTACAAACCATGAATAATGAAAGTACGAGTGAAGTCCCAGACTGTTCTCAGCTATTACCCAGTTTTCTTCTTTCTGGAAGTAATTTGTATTGATAAAATCTCTTGTTGTAACCCCTGGGAGGTCGTCAGCTCCAGGCGAAGACCAGGTGCCAGTGGTTTTGAGTGCTATCATCACACTAAACACATATCTCTGATTCGGAAATGGGATGATGGCGAGAACTCAGGCAATTGAGATCTTAGACAAGCACATAATCAAGCACTTACGAAAGTGTCCCTGGTTTAGGAGTAAAGCTCAATGGTGTCAAATTGCTAGTGGGATGAACTCTGGAATATAACTGAATAAAAATGTATTGATCTCAGTCTGCACTTACTGCTAATTTCATCATTGGGCTGCCACTGGAATCGTGCTGTATCTCACCCTCCCAGTCCTCCGCTACACCAGTTTCTTTAGATCAGACGTCAAACATAAGAGTGAGATAGAAATGACCTGTAGTGTTAGGTTCTTTATCAGAAGATCATTGCAGAATCTCTTTGCCTACAGAGTGTTACCCAGCATCTCTGAAAGCGGTCCTCTGAGAGACAGCAGTACCATGTGGAACTAAAGTCTCTTTCTGCATTTATAGAACTGTAATTAATGATTAGTGTGACAGATGCTGTTTCCCTCACAATGATTGATGCAATCGGTTTATAGTAACCTGCAAGTACTTAGACTATGTGCCCCCTAGATGTGCATGGCTCTCACTGGGTCTCAGTAATCAGCACACTCTTCTTGGTATCATACTTATAGCATACTTAGAGGACTGTAGAAACACTTCCTGAAGAATTAGATAAGCAGAAAATGAGAATATATTAAGCTTGACCCAAATTCTAATGGGATCCTCAGACACTCATGCTAATTTGAATGTGTGATGTTGCCAATTTAGGGTGATATTGTGATGCAGTGGTTAAAACTGCTGCCTCACACCTCTGAAACTCGGGTTCAGGTCCCCACCAGTGTTCTATTGTATGTGTGTGGAGTTTGCATGTTCCTCCTGTGTCTTGCTGGAGTTTTCTCTGGGATTTCCCTCCCCACAATCCAAATACATGCTGAGGTTAACTGGAGTCGCCCTGCAATGGCTTGGTGCCCTGTTCTGCATTACTTCCTGGCTTTGCACCTATAGCATCCAGGATCGGTATTATATAAAATTGATTTGGAGTATTTTGGATTTGATTAACAGACCTGGGTATTTAGATGATGTAGATGTAATGCATGCTTTATAGCATCCAAACATTTCCTTTCTGCAGGAAAAGTTAGGTGATCTAGCAGCCCACAATGGAGAGCAGGGCTTCTTGTTGAATACAGGCTGAACTGTCTAGGCCCCAACGCTGTGATCTCAGCTGCTTTCCACAAGAATATTGATTTTTTTTTCCTTCTGCATTATGGGTAAATTGCTTATTACTTTCAATCCAAGCCTCCCAGAGCGGATGAGAGATGGTCTGTGGACATGAGTGTTGCTATCAGGTATCTGAAATGTGACACCCAGAAATCTTATTGCCTGTCGTTTAGTGCTACGTTGAAGTTAAGCGTTCTCTTCATGTGTCTCAGATAAAAACGGCACCAAAGTTGGAGACAGACAGTTTTCTGCCTTCTGTGATTTGATGAGTCGGTGTGGATTGACCAGTTGTGGCTATGCCAGCGTTTCTCAAACTTATTTGTCCTGGGGACCAGTCATGTCAGGCTTTGGGGCTGCAGGGCCCTCCATAAATGACCGCCCCCAAACCCCCGCCCTCCCTACACATGTGTGTGTGTGTGTGTGTGTGTGTGTGTGTGTGTGTGTGCGTGTGTGTGCACGCAAGCACATCTTTTATAATGGACTGTCCAAATATTCTACTCCACTATTTGGCTGATCCACTTTATTTCAATAAAGCTTTACTTAGACTTCATTGTTCAATGGTGACCATGGAAACTTCATTCAATGCCTGAGATGTTCTCCTTCGGTTTCTAAGGTAACCCTTTTTTGCTTTATATTTTTATAATATTCTTCGGGTTTATCACATATTATCCAGCCAAACTCTTGTGATAGTATTTGCAACCACAGGTGATAAAATTTCTACAATGTATGGTGTTAGCATGTAATTGTGGGCAAGAAGTGGGTAAAGACAAAGACAAGACACAATGATTAATAAAGTAATCAGGCGCTAGCATAGGGCAAGCGATGTCAGTGCAATGCATATATACATGTATCATATATGTAAAGGAATCATCCACTATGTGCGACACATAAAGACAAGTGTGTTTCTGTGAGCTTTCGGGATCCTTTATGACAGTGTATCGTTATGCGTATAGGTATGTAGATGCATGGAGATGGCAGCTCGCTGGACAGCACTGTTGCCTCACACTATCAGAGTTGGAGGCGCCTGTCTCAATTCTGTTTATGGCTGGTCACACGTTCTCCTCATCTAACATGGGTGTCGTTGAAATCCTCTGAGGTGTGTGTGTGTGCTTTGCCATGGACTAGCATTACCCCCTTCGTGTCCCTGCACCCTGTACCCTGCTAGGATAGGCTAATAGCTTCCCGTGACTAGGTATGAGTGGCACCCAAATGACAATCTTCGTTCCCCAAATATAATTACTCATCCATCCATGCCTCTGTGACCCTGTATAGGAGAAGGACTAGAAAGATGAAACAGAGAACTGACATATTTCAACAATAAAATTAAATCAGACTGAACATATGTGAACATATTTAATTCTACTTTGATGAATGCTATATTTAAATTTATTTCAATAAACATCTGATGCAAATCTAATTCATAGTATGGAGCACAAAATATTAATTGAATGTAACCAATCCAGTTTGATCATGCATGATGATAAAATATGACACTATATCTCACATTCATTATCATAGGAAGGAAGAGTACGGCAGAGCACCAATAGACTGCAGCTGCTATACTGCAATGATTAATGCCCCTAAATTCTACTTAAAGCTCAAGGATTTTGGTGGTCAGGGGAGAATTTCAATCAGATGGTGCCATCTGGAAACGGATTCCGTAGGACATGACAGGTGAGAGAGACCCAGCTGCCTGCAGCTGGAGATGCCCAGAAATCTCTGATTCAGTCTCATTCCCACTTGATGTGTTGCTACTAAAATTTACATCTACTTCTTACTGTAGCACTTCAACCTGTTTATCTCCTTCACGTCCCTCCACCTTTCAGACCGCTAGCTGAGCGGTTTCCTCACTGTATTTTGGCTGACAGCTGTGCTAGAACAATGTAGCAGAAGGAGGAATTACGAGATGTGTCAGTGTGTTATGAGGTAATGTGTCATTTTTAGCCTTCTGTGGCTGTTGGAGACTTTCTTGACGACACTACTTCTGAACAACCGATAACACTCCTCGTAAATAACCTGTTTTGTTTTCCACATAAACTGGTGTGCGTGCTCAGAGTAAACATGCTTACCTAAAGCCAGTTCTGTCCATGTCTTTCAGAACTATGAAGGTTATTAGCTGTACCATCGAAACACCAAAGATGTGCCTATTGAACCTGATGCTCCATTATTACAACAGGTAAATCAAGAGTTAGTCAATAACAAAAAATAAACAGGACCCCAGGAATGTCTGATTTTTAAATTAAATATACTAAATTGGAATAAACTGAGCCTTTAATGTGGACTATTTTATTGTGGAAGACAGCACAAAGTTATGTTTGTTCGATGTGGTAATGGTAACTTATATGAGGCACTTATCACACACCTCATTATACATATGCTCTGCTATGGAGTGCATGTATGATATATATGGAGCCATATGTCAGTCCAGCACAGGGAAAACACACCACATGGACAATTTAGACGCCAAACCCTAATTCTCTGGCCTATGGGCACATACACGCACACACACTCACACACATACACACACACAAACTAATATAGGGTAAGCATATCTTTATGGGGACCGTTCATTCATGTCTATGGGAAAATTGCTAACGCTAACTATGACAACCTTAACCCCTACCCAGCCCTAACCACAACCATAAGTCACCAAGCAAAATACAAGATTTTTTGCATTTTTAGTTTTATCATTGCAGTCACACGTTTTTATTAAACGGGTATTCATCACGCTATGGGGACATTGTGTCCCCATAAGGTAAGGTATACCCGATCACACACATACACACACACTCACAAACATACACACACAAAAACACACACATAGATTAGGCATCTATATTTTTGTGGGGACTATTTATTTCTATGGGCAGAATCCTAATCCCAACCTTAACCCTTACCCAGTCCTAACCTTACCGTAGGTAAGAAAACAAAATACATGACTTTTAGCATTATTTGTTTTTCAGTTACTTTCACAGATTTACATAACAACTGAGTTTCCCCTTCCGGGGACCGGAAAAATGTCCCCACAGGATCAAAATAACAGTTTTTGGTCCCACAATGTAATATATACATGTTTGTAATATAGATGACCACACACACATACAAAGCGAGAGCTAACACCCACCCCAGGAGGTGTGAAGTGATCATTATCCATGCCAATAATGAAACTGAATGAGAACATGCAGTGGAAAATAAAAAAAAATAAATGTATGAGCACTAAAACAAAGAAACTTTGCAATAAATACGCAAATAAAACAAGCTTTGATAAAACTCAGTTTTAATAAGCCTATTGTTCAACTATTTTGTTTTTTTTTTTAAGAAGCGGACTTGTTGCGTCATGTTCCCGTCTCGATGCAGTGAGCAAATGAACGACATTAAATCCTCTGTGCGATCCGATAGCTCCATACAGTATCAGCTCAGCACCGCAAGAACATTCCTCCAGCCAAAGTGATTCTCCACGGGCAGCACCATACCATGTCCAACCACCACAGAGACAGACTAGTCACCAAGATGGTTTTGCATTGTTAAACTGGGAAAGTTGTCCACCCAGTCCACATGATCTGACAGTCATGGGGAAACAGGCCACTAAAAACGATCCCACGGGCTTCTTCTGGGTCACCCCTGCTGAAAAAACTAGCTAGTGCTGGCTAAGTTGTCGACCAGTTTAAGATAGTTGACCAGCTTAAGTAATGTTTTTGTATGATGGTGGCCAGCTTTATAGGCTAGCCACTCCAGTATAATCTAATGGTGACCTGCCCAGCTAAACCAACAAAGAGACACGACCATCTAAGACCATCGTAGACCAGCTAAAACCAGATTGTTATTGTTTTGGACACTAAAAACATGAGGATAAATCCCTTTATAGCACAGAGGATATGAAAGTGACAAACTTTCTTTGTTTATACCCTCTATTTATGATCACATTTATTTAAATATTTCACACACATTTCAGGCATGGTCGATACTGCCTATGACAGAATATTATGGTCATAAACAGAACAAATTAAGAAAAAGGCCCAGAATTGTGGGTTGTACAGGAAGTGGCAGGCCTTAGATCCTTTCTAGATCCCAAAGGGATGACATGGTAAGGCTTTCTCAGGCCCTCCTGAAATCAATCATACAGCCTCACTGGTTCTATGTCTCAGAGGGCAGGTTCTGGTAAAAGCCCATAAATGAAAATCTGACTTTCCCTTCTTGGATGATACCATCTGCTCAACATAAGCCAGTCATAATGGATCACGATTGAGTGCATATATGTGCTTAAAAAACATATAATCCCCTCTGGTTTTCCAATGATAGTGCTACATTACATAAAACACAGCTCTGCAAAAGCAAACAGCACAATTCAAGCTAAAGGAACAACAGGGAGCTGTTTCCAGTTTTTGTAGAAAAGACAACACTGCATGTGCTAGAACTGCATGACAACTTCTCAGTGTATGACCCATGGATAATATAGCTGAAGAGGACAATAAAGATACTTGTATTGTAAATATTATACAATAATATTTAACAAGTAAGTATGATAAACTGATGGTTTTAATGAAAGTGTGGATTGCGCAAGGAATGATTTAGGTCAAGACCAATATAAGATGCTATTTTTTCTGCCTGTCAGACCGAGGTTAAACTGCCATGTCAGATATAGCTAATAATGATGTCACTTCTGAATCGCAGTCTGTCACCTGCCATAACTAC
Organism: Brienomyrus brachyistius; assembly: GCF_023856365.1. Lineage (NCBI taxonomy): Eukaryota > Metazoa > Chordata > Actinopteri > Osteoglossiformes > Mormyridae > Brienomyrus > Brienomyrus brachyistius. The sequence continues at coordinate 38,969,412 of NC_064533.1, read as the reverse complement.
ATATCATAACTGTAGCACAGATCTGAGATTTATGCCAGGTGTAAATGGTTACACTGTGATGATATCTGCAAGCGGTGATGGATGTCACAGGTGTTACAATGCAGATAATGTTCTAGAGTTCTTAGCTACCTGTTCAGCTCAGTTACTGCCCTGGTTAGAGTTTGTAAAATTTTGAATAATTTTTATAAATATTTCCATGACACATATTTCATTAAATGTGTGTCTACAGACAGTTTGCTGCTGGAAAATAAAGCCTGAACAGAAGAGAATGAACTTACAACAAATTCTTAAGTGCACAAAAATTGCCGGACATTGAAAATATAATCAATGTTAAATATAAGATGAATGCATGTACATATCCATTAAACTGAAATATAATTTAAACAGAATCGAGTCTGCTGACTGCACATTTTGTGAACAGTCAGTCCTATCCGCATGGGTGAAACACTCCCTCCACCATGTCAGAGATCTCTCTGTCAACAGGACAGATGAAGCAGAAAAAGGGATTTTTGGAGCCTGACAGTCCAGGCTAAAGGAACAGTCTGAGCTGGTGCATATCTGGCTGTACAGCATGTCTGTGTTTTCCTGCCCAAGGCGACTGTCCCACCAGAGTCCTCCAGGGTCTCATCACTGCTGCACTGACGCAGGCCAGCTTAGCTGGAAATTGCTGACTCCTATTTGATTTTTTATTTCACTCCACCACCCCCCCCCCCACCCCATGCCTTTATGCCAGCCGTTCAGCATTGATTCCTACCCCCCCCGCCCCTCCCATCTCAGCACTTGTCCACTAATGCACTGGCCTGGAATGTGATGTTATTTCATTATTGAGGCGTAAAAGATGCGGCACAGGCCCGGCCCTCCAATCGCACAGCAACTCATTCTGTCTCGACGCTGAAGCCGTGTGGACAGGCTAGGCCACACTGAATGCGGGGAACGCGAATCCAAACCCAGGAAAAGCCCAAAGAGACTCAAGCGGCAAGAGCAGACAAAGAGAGGGACTACGCAAGCCTGCCGTAATGTCATTACACGCCAAAGAAATGGATGAAGAAGAGAACAAAGTTGGTGTCTTCACAGTTATTCAGTGAGTACAGGCTTGTGACCTTATATTAAAGAATGAATGCTCTAATCTGCAAGCGTTTCTTACTGTTATCTCTTTAATGTTACTATCTATGACTGACACTAGGCAGCACATGTAGTCAGGGGACATTATTACGCATGTCTAGCTAATACTGGGTAGGACATACTTTTCCCTCCAGAACCACTTCAAGGGTAGACAAGCTTAGCATTCAGAGATCCTTTCCTGCAGAATACTGTTGTACTCAGCTGTTATTTTTGTACTTGTGACCTTCCTGTTAGCTTTAATGAGTCTGGCCATCCTACTTTGACCTCGCTGAATAGCAAAGTGTTTATGACCTCAGGACTGTTGCTGATTGGATGCTTTTTTCATCACTCCATTCACTCCAAACTCTAGATAGAACCACTAGATGTAGATTCTGGAGCCTCCTTATCTATCACTTAGAACACACATCTCAGTGGTTCTCTAATGCGTAGTCAAACAGTAAGACAATGTCTTGATTATGACTTCAGTTCTGTGTTCAGTTGCAGACACATGTTTAGAGTAGAAAGCTGCTTATGCTTATAAGTCGGTGTATCTAATAAAGTGAGTAATAAAGTGCATTATGGTTTTTCTTCAGTGTTATCTTATTTGTTAACATATTACTTGAACACAATTGGAGTTCATTACCTGTTCAAAGGAAAGAACAATGATTCCCTTCCTGGAAAAGAAACAATGTAATTCCTTATCCCCGAAACAACTGCACACCTCTACATTTTTTTTGTTTTAATTTATCTTCGTAAGAATTTGGAATACAACTAATCCCAGAGAACCACTTAAGTTGTATTCTGTATTCATTACAATCACTTGTGAAGTTTCTGAGCTTGATGGGGAGAAAACATATTAATGAACAATAACAATCAACAATCTTCATATGGGCATTCTTAAAAAACAAATATTTATAGACAAATTGCATGCAAACCTAAATTGACACAGATATAATACACACACACACACACACACACACACACATTTGTATTCATATCTTTGTGGGCACTGTCCCTTCACTTCTATAGGAAAAACCCTATTACCAACAATGACACCCTTAACCCCTACCCAGACCTAACCTTAACAACAACAATCAACAACAAAGAAATTTATTTTTGTATAGCGCATTATCACAACATTACATCATCTCAAAGCACTTTACAGCATCCACACCCAAAGCCCCCAGTGAGTAAGCCAAAGGCGATGGTGGCAAGGAAAAACTCCCTAGAAGGAAGAAACCTTGGGAGGGACCAGACTCAAAGGGGGATCCCAACCTCCAGGGGCCGGCAGGGAGAGTCAAATAGGAGAGATGGTTAAGTGCCAGAGATGGTTAAGTGCCAAGTCACACTGTCCCAATCATAAGATTTGAGAAATAACTGGAGAGCAGGGAGGTGATGACAAGCCAGTGCCAAGTCTTCTTCCAATCGTCAGGCAGCTAGAGGTAAGGCAGAGGGTCATACATGGAAGATGACACAGGCAGAATGGTAGTGGCAACGTCACATGTAGCAGGGTGTGCTGGACATCTTGACCATAACCATAAGTAACCAACCAAAGTACAAGACTTTTGGCTTTTTCTTTGATTATAGTGACAGATCTTTATAACGTTGAGTTTCTCCTTGTGAGGACTGAAAAAGTTGCCCCCACAAATTCAAAATGGCAGGTTTTTATAATCTATACATAACCCACACACACACACACACAGACACAAACACACACACACACTAAATGTACTTAATTCTATATATTCTCGGGCACAAATCTATCTTGGTTATACTGCACAAACCAATACTTGAAGATGCGATAGTATTAAAATGATAGCAGCACCCATGTGTGGTGTAAACATTCACCTCCAGCAAAGCTGGAATCAGTTATTGTCAGGCATTAGATTGAGAGTCTATTTGCATCCTGCAGGCAAAGCAGGTCCTGCCCATACATGCCAGAATTCTGCAGGACTTGCAGGATCTCTGTAAATGCTCCTCTTACTGTGAATATGTTGCCCTCCCGCCGAGCTGCCTCCCGTGTGGCAGGGCTTGGGGGGAAGGTCTCCGCAGCCCCTTTGGCTGATAATGCTGATAAATGACTGCAGAGTGTCCAGCCTGCTATGATTCAGGGGGACACATTCGCTTTCCATGTGTTCATGCGCAGGCCGCCTTCTGTAGTTGTATCATCCAAGACAAATTTGACAGTGTTTATAGAGAAAAAAAGGAAAACTATTCTGATATCTTGAAAAATGTCCTTATTGATGAGTACATCTCTTATAGGAGGTTTTTTTTTCTGTGAGTGTAAAATCGCATTGTGTTAAGATTGATTTTAAAATCAGTAAGGAGACAGCAAAAACAGAAGTATCTCTTGTACATTTCAGTTCGATTTTTGGGACGCTTCTCACATGCTGTGTGCAATAAGGCTGGAATAGTGCTATAGGGCATAGAATACCCACAATGAAGTGATAAACGGCTACACATTTTAAGTCATGCATCATTGTTAAAAAATGCACCAGCTTCTCAAGCATGTTGTTTCTGTTTTAAGTTAATTTATTTATGTATTTTAATCGTTCACATGCCTTATATACATTAGTACTGCCACTGGCTGACATTTAGCCTGTTAAATGTAAACATGTTTTTTCCTCCGTTCCAAATGTTTATTGGTTTCCATACGAACATCCAAGTTGCAACCTAAAAAGCTGACTATCGATAGAGAGCGGCTTTAAGAGTTATCAGTGGGGTGGAAATATTGAAATAAGAAGGGCAAGTCTTTTACACAAAAAATATGAACAATTTCACTTGAATATGGCAATGTCACTCACTACAGAACAATGAAAACTGCCAGGAAACTTAATAGGGAAAAATATTTCCCATAATTCCACATGTACAGACGGTCTCGTTCCTTTGTGGAGATATCCAGTCACAACAGATGTAAAATAATAATTACCAAGGTACCTCAATAAGCCATTAATCATACCTGATAGTGTCGGGGGGAGTTTAAGTGAATTTCCAGCACTTTGCTTTTGGTAAGCTGGACTATATTGGCCCTGTGTGTGTGTATGGTGGAGATTCAGCCTCCAGATTGCATTCACAGAAGGCAGAGTGGGTGTATGTGTGCCGTGGTGCATTATGGGAAGGGGTACTTTGGGTATTCTGGAGTCCTGGTGATTGTGGGGCTCTGTGTTTAAATGAACAGCCAGAATTTAGTGAAACCTCCTCAGGTATGTTGTGAAGTTCTGTGACACCTCTCAGTTACAATCTCTAAATAATTGCAGTTGTTATTAGTGTCCTATTGACGGTTATTATTTTTATTTCAGGAAACAAACAGGTATCATTATTCATAGTCACTTGTTGTCCCTGTAAGCGGAGCATTTAGAGAATCATCTCATTTAGGCACACGGCTGAGCTTTATTAAAGTTAATTGTTTGTGCAACAATTATGCAAATATTGATAATACATTATGATAGAAGAAAAATTGGTGGCAGTAGAGATGTAGGGAGTCATTATTGCTAAGTAACTCATAAATCTTCCTCATTCGAGCTTGTGGCTGAGGAATGAAACCTGCTAAATGCACATGGAAGTTATTTAGTACTTTCCAAGTTTTATGCAAGAAAATGATGCTTATTCTGACTATATTTCTTGTACTCCTTTTATCTGACAGTTAATAATGAAGCACAATTTGAAGATAATTAAAAAAAAATTTTTTAATTATCTATATATATATACACACACACACACACAATATATACAATATATACACACACACACACGCACGCTTCCGCCCTTTGCCTGGCTGGTTTCTGGTCGTTCCCCAGTGTCTCCAGCTTCACCTTCTTGTGTACTGCTGTCTTTGAACAGTTGAACCTGGAACTAACCTGCTGTTCAGTGTAGGCTTCGGGCAGCAGAACTTCGATTAAAGCAGGATTTAAAAATGCAGATTTTTTTAATGCAGATTTGTAAATATATATATTTTTTTGCACCTGTACATGTAATATAGGAGTTACTGTGAACCAGATGTTATATTTTTGCATTATGTATCTTTAATGTTTGGTGAATCCACTTTCATTTTGCTTATATTAGCAGTTTTGCACCCTTTCCCTGTTGTGGTCATTATGAAATTTCCCCATCGGTTCCAGCCCATTGCTTATTTCAAAACACGCTGCAAAATTAATTTGAAAACTACTGTAATATGTTTATGATGAAACGGGAACAGCAACAGTATCACCATTCAGATGATTTATGTGGCAGTAAAACCCCTTTATTTGATCAATAATATTTAGACACTAGGAGACATACTGTATATAGCTGGTTTTGCTAGCATGTGGACCAGCAGATGACTTTGACTATAGTGGCTGTAGAAGTCAGACTCATCTTTAGCCAGGCCAGTCTCAAGTGAACAGGACTGACTGCAGCTCGTGCTGAGAATTTCCTGTGAGAGGTTTGTCTGCACTTAGGCTAGAAGGGAGGGAACTTTACTTTTCTCTTCAGTCAGTCCTTTCTGTGTGTGTGTGTGTGTTTGTGCACGTCTCAAAGAACAGAAGATGGGCTATGCAAAAAGGAGTATTTCAATATAACTGTGCAAATGGTAAATAAAGCATTACTTGTTTTTTTTTCTTTTCAGAACCAGACAACTAATACCCAAATACTTTAAGTTGACTACACTTGCAGTTAATGTTACTTGACAGTAATGTTACTTGAGAATGGCTTCATATTAATATACTTAACCAAGCTACTATTCCAATAGCATGTTGAGAAATATGTAAACACAAACACAACCCTGCTTATTTGTACTGCAGTTTTAGAGTATGACTCACACAACTGTCTGAATCCATATTAGAGCAAGCGGCTTTTTCTCAATATTCCCATCTCCTGCTACATCTGGTGGCCTTTATCTCAGCTTAGGACAGACTTGAAAACATCCAAATGGAAATAAAAAGCAAAAGGCTGGCAGAAAGCTTGAAAGCTTAGGGATGTTTGTTTTCTGTAGGCCAAACCACTGCAGTCTGGGGAAAGCTGAGGTCAGTGTCCTCTGAGCAGGTATTGAGGCAGCTGGGCGATGCGGATCTGAGACGTGACACTGATGAGTACACGGTGACGTAGTGACCCCTCCATCCTCACCCCAGTATCTCCTATCATTCACATTTGGCCATAAGTACATCAGTGCTGCTTGAGTTACACCCCAGAAAACACCTGATATTTAGTGTACGTACTAAAAAAAAAAATCTGTCGTACAAATAAACTTTGTCCTCCTGGTCCATTTTTCACCCTGATGCTTGTAAAGCATTAATGGCTGTGCAGTTACTCCTGTGCTGTAATGTTCTTTGAACCTTTCCCTGGAAATTAATATTAATACTTATTCTGTATTTGTTATCAAGACTTCCTTGTAAAGGATTTTGCAAAACACCCACAGCAGCACGCAAACAGACTCCCATCACATTAATGAGTGTGAGAATGCCCTAATTTCTACCTCATTCTACCATATGAGCTTCATGTCCATAGCTTGCAGAAGACAGTTGTATGAATCAAGTGTAATAGTCAGCTTCCATGAATGAGCGACGTACCACCACTCCGCATAGGGAGCGTATATGTAAAGCTGCTTTGCATGAGCCATTCTGGCAAGGAGCTCCTCATGTTAAATACCAGTATTGATTTTTTAAATTAGTTGTCAGTCTTAATATTTCCAGCATTGTAACTCGGCCCATCCTCCAATAATTAAAATCAATGTTCTTGTTCACCGGATGACCTTCAACCATGTGACAGCCAAGGCTGGCCTTGTTGTCAGCCATCATGCTCTGATGAACATGCTCTCAGCTTTTTTATGATTACAGAGTTATAGCGATTCCGCATTATGTGGCTCCCTGCAGTATAACACATTCTAGGAAGCACACTATTCTAGCTAACAGCTAACATTCCTTATATCCACCCAACTTCTGTCCACTCATTCATTATCATGAAGACGCAAAATATACAGTGGTGTAGGTAGGTCTGAAATATGTGCCACACCTAGGCTGCTGGGAAAATTAGACGGAAATGGGAAAATTAGAAGTGTCAGTACGAATGAATAAAACAATTAATTAATGAATTGGTTAACTGAGGTGTCTGCTGTGAAGTGCCTTTTGGTTTTGAGAACAGAACCCTGCATCACTGCGACCCTGCACTAGATCAGCAGTTATGGAACACGGATGAATGAATGATGATAAAGGAAAAATCTAATGATTATTACAATGTCTGTTGCCCCACGTAAAATACCTATGAGAAATTTATTTACTTACATAGACATAAAATCTGTAATTTACACACAGTGCAATTAGCTCAAGTGAGTCCTGCATAGTTCCATTAACACGCTTATGGCACTCATGACTGTAAAAGGAACCTTTTATTGCTGTATTACTGTATTTGTGTCTGAGTTGGTAAATGACAATACCACTCATCAAGGCAGGAGAGGGCCTTGTGCATACAGAAGTGAGACGCCCATAAGCTCATTCATTAAGCTCAGGGTTTAGTTTGTTTTCAATAGTTTCATAAACAACCTTTAACAACAAAATTTAAACAGTGTTGGTATTTACAAACTAATAATAGCTGACCTATATATTTGCCATGAGTGAGTGATTAATAGATAAAAGGTGTGATGAATTGTACATTCTGAAACTGACTGCCTGCAACAAGAGAAACTTACAAACAACTCAGATTTAGTAAAACTAGCGTTTTGATGCTCGAGAGCTCAGACGTGACATTTTGCAGACAAATATGTCAAAAGTTTAGCATTTTGTCTGTCATGAGTGCGGTTATTTTGAAAACCAGACACTGCATTCAACAACAGGAACCATGGTTAGGAGATGATGGCTGACTCATAACCAATCATAACCAAAAGGCATTATTAATGATATTTTTTATAGAAACAAAAAAGTATTTACTAAAGAGAGCCAATGGTGCAGTGGTTAGTACTGTTGCCTCACACCTCTGGAACCCGGGTTCAAGTCTCCGCCTGGGTCACATGTGTGTGGAGTTTGCATGTTCTCCCCATGTCGTCGTGGGGTTTCCTCCGGGTACTCCGGTTTCCCCCCACAGTCCAAAAACATGCTGAGGCTAATAGGAGTTGCTAAATTGCCCGTAGGTGTGCATGTGTGTGTGAATGGTGTGCGAGTGTGCCCTGCGATGGGCTGGCTCCCCATCCTGGGTTGTTCCCTGCCTCGTGCCCATAGGCTCTGGACTCCCCATGACCCAGATGGATAAGATGGATGGATGGATGGATGGAACCAACTCTATAGTACACTAAAACAGAGTGAATATAAACTGCAAAAACTAAACTCCTATTATTCACATGTCTCTCAGTCCACTAACTGTAACACAGTTAACTCAAAAATGTCTAAATCCAGAACAAAGGGTAAACTGCCAAAAGTATAATCTAGTCATTTCAAGGCAAATTGTGAACTTGATGGCAAAAAGAAGAGAGGGGAAGTGGAAACATACAAAACAAACAATCAGTTTCACCCACGTCATCCTTACGTCCATAATCATAATATAGTTGAACTTAATAATGTCCTTGAAGCACTAACAGCATTTAAATACTATTTAAAACATACATGCCAAAGTTTTTTTTTTTTCCAATCAAAAAATTTTGCCACGGGCAGAGATGAATCTTGCCATGATGTTCACAGATGAACATTTGTCCATGTACGGACAGGTTGACTCCCCCAGACTAACAGAACAGACTGTAAAAAAATATGTGTAAATCAAATCTGCTAATCAGACAGGAGAATATACTGGTATTGCAGGATAAACCCTCAAAATGCAGAAAACAACAAATCAGGATTCTGCTGCTCGGATAATAAAGAACACCGGTATACAGAAACAAGTGGAATGTATTAATATCCAAGGAATGCCATCAAGTTCAGGCTGATCCTTCGGCAAAACCCATCATATGCTTTATAGAAGGCAGGGGATGATTCAGTTTCAGTTAATTGCCTTAAAGACTAAGGTGAAAGAATGTTTATTAGGCAGACTGGCAGGAGCAGGTAGGTCTTGACCTAACGCCTACAAGAGATTGTGGTATACAGCCATATCCAGTCATTACAACACATTGCAATATACTATGTTATATATTATTTGTTTTTCACTGCTGTTTAGTGTCATTAAGTGTTCCAAACAAATTGGACATTTCCTCCGGGATTTTGTCTTAGGTTTAAAGGTTTTAAAGACTGAACCTATTCATTGATATTTCTGTATTCTATTAGTCAGTTGCTTTATGCAGTAGAGTTGCCCTAATATATGGATTTGCTATGAACTTCACAAAATGTTCACTCTGTGGGCGATTAATTAATATGAACCACCTGTCACAGTTGGGCACTTGATCTCTGTCCTTCCAGGGCTTCTACATGCCAAATGGAAGGGTAGGGTTACTCACTCAAAAGGAAATGTCCTCATTCTTCATTGTTCTTGGGCATTGAGCGAAGGCACTTTGATTCATTCTAAATAGCAGTGCTACTCTGCTACAGAATCGTTACTCTCTGACTGGGGGAAACGTTATGTCATTTCTCTTAAAAGGATTGGCCTGAGTTGCTTTGTTATTTAATAGCGCCATGTGGAATTACATTATTGATGGGGTAGTTCAGCATTCTGACATCCTTTCACATGCCATCCATGACATTCTTCCTTCAAGGAGATGAGTGGGGAGATAATCTCAGGCTGGCCTGCTCTCAAATCAGCCCCTTCTTCCCCCTGAACTGCCAATAAAGCTTTCAACATCTGAATGGTGTTTTGTGGGTGGAAGGCCTATCCTGCAAATGCCCAGGTAATTACTATATCAAATAAAAAACTAAAGTGCACCTTGTATCAGTACACAGTACAGAGATGCTCATGGTCAAATTTGACTGTAGCTTTTTTGGCACAGGAACCTGTGACTCTTCAATCTACATACACTAAAGAGAGTGAAGGGATAAATGTCACTTTTGGTTTTACAGTAGAAGACCATGTCCCCACTGGTAAATTTGATGGCTCAAGAGTTGGGCTCTCCAAGGAGATTGTCACAGACAATGTGTGTAAATGTGCAATCTGATGAGAATGCGGACTGCTGCTACAGTAATCCTTTGTGTGAGGTTATAATTGAAGAGCAAATTTCCAAAACTTTCTCAGTCCATTTCTTGTAGTTTTTGAGATGAGGCCGCCAATGACATAAAATGAAGCTTTTTCATCATATTGTAGCACTGGCGGGGCGCATGTCCCAGCATGCCCCAGCATGTCCCAGCATGCCCCAGCATGTCCCAACATGCCCCACGTGCAGTTGTAATTAGCCCTTGTTGTGCTGTCGTTAATGTTAATGTTTACATTTCCTTACTGTTGCGCGTGTGTTTACCCATGTCTTGTGTGTACCCAGTCTCATCCTCGTGTGTAATTAGCTTACATAAATCTCCCACCTTGTATGCGTCTTACAGTTCGGCTTCTGACAACCTTGTGTTTCCTATGCGTAATTGGTTTTGTGCTCGTTGGATGCCTGATGTAGTCCTTTTCAGGACTGCTAATAAAGAGCGTGTTCTCTCTGGGAAGCGAGTCTCCGTGTCTCTCTCCGCTCCCTCGAAGCCTCGGTCCGCCCGACGCCACAATACATTATAATACTGGGAACCAAAAACTCACTCAATTCATATGTAATCCAACAAAGAACTTTCGTTAAATTTCCAAAACTCATTAAATCCACAGATGTTTTCTTGAAATAGCATCCTGGGACTGGATGAGGTTTGGAAATTTGCTTTCCAATTGTGAGAGCACCATCACACCATATGTTAGTATGGAGAATATCACTGTGGTTGCTGTTGGAAAGCAGTCCTAACTATGCATTACAGGGTCTGGTTTTCCCCAAATGGAACACAGTTCCTATAGATGGAGGTGGGTTTTGGCAAACAAAACTCCGCCATTTGTGTTATTCTTAAGAGGCAGTGACTCCTACACTGTGCCGGACATTACAGATTTGCAAAGTGCCATTTGATGATGTGATGAAAACTGACATCACTGCAAGCAGGAGACACCTGCATATCCTTGGATGTTTTCCAAGATTCTTAGTCAAGAAGTCCCTTGATGTTTTTGCAGTCTGGTCACAGAGTAATGCTCACAGGGTGATGTCTTTTAATTTTCCAAGTGTATTCTGTGGTTGTGGTGAGACCTCCTTACATTTTAGTTTTAAAATGGCTTTGCAGTCCGTTACAACTGATTGGAGTCAAAACCCAGATGTGGGGAAGATACTAGCATTAGCGCTATTCCCGATGTTGTTGAACCCAGCAGAAAAGACACGATGATCATGCATTGCTACTTAGACAACCTCGCCATTGCTTACTAACTGTTATCTCAAGGATGTTGAAACCGGCATGTCCTTTCAAAGATGCCTCTAATACCAGTCTGAGTGTATCCAGCCATCATCCATGCTGCTTCCAGTGCCATCTGCTAAGCCACCAAGCTGCCCAGAGTGTCAATTTAAAAGGAAATGGGACAGAGTGACTAGCGTGAATCAAATATCTATTTGGGGAATTGCCAACAAGAAGAAAGCAAACATGGGGACATGGGGGAATAAGTCAGCTCTTCGGGCTGTATGTAAATTACAGATTTTATGTCTATATATATATAAATACATTTCTGATACAGGTTACATGCATGGACGAGACTTGGTTGCAAGCACAGCAAGTAAACGTTGCTCACTGATGGGACTCAGTATTGTGAGGGACACCACTAAAGCCGGCATTTAAATTAGCAGCAGTGGAGCTTAATTATGCTGGTGTTGATACTCCTTAATGAGAGCCGTCCGAAAGCTTCAGCCTGTCCCCGGACGAAGGCCCACTGAGAGCAGAACATGTGCAGTCAACAGCGAGTAAAAGATGAATAAATGTGGCGACTGCATTACAGTGAAATCGCTAGACGGGTTTCTCACCATCCTGGCTCCAGTTACTCGTGTGGAATCTCTTCCCTGGCAATTCCCTGCGTTTCATTCATCTGCTTGCTTTATCCCAAGAAAATGGCCTGGCTTGCGTGTTTTATATCTGTCTCATTAACCGTGTCGCATAATTGGACCGACTCAGTTAGATTACATTTCTTTCTCGGAAACACAGGAACAGTACTCTCCGTAAATTCGTTAGCCACCAGCCGGTTCTGGGGAACAGGGGAAATAATTGCTGCAGGTTTACTACATATTTCCAATGCATTTAGAGTCCTCGTTTCAAAGCCACTGTTATCAGAAAGTCTTGTTAAGCCCACAGCTCTGTGGCACTGTGGAAACTCTCGATAGAGGTTGCATGGGAAAATTTAATAAGCATATCAGCCTTTCACCACACACCCCCAGGGATTCCGTCTGATTGATAAGGCTTGAAACATTATTTTTACAGTGGAACACTATACTTTTATAGTATTCTTTTGTAATTCCTGTGGCCACATAAAGACTATCCTGTATACATGTGCGTATGCATTTGCTTCATCTTTTCAGGAATGCTAACTGACACTTACACACAAGACCCCTCGCAGTTTTCAGCCATGATAGGAGATGGCCACCCGGGGTCTTTTTTTCCTGCCTGTGACCTTTTGATCCACTCCCCTGCAGTCAGAGATCTCGACCTTTCTCTGCAATATACAGTCTTTGTCTCTCAGCCCTGCGCCCGTTTCGCTCTGCAAACAAACATTCCGTGCTCCCCTGTCTGTGCCCATCTCCATCTCCTCCTGAAATATGAATAAAGGCAGGGAGTGGATGAGCCATGGAGGAAGAGGAATCGTGAGCTGGAAACATATATCAACAGTGATTTGCGTCCCCCTGCTCTCCTCCACCTCCTCATCCCACCCTCCCTCCCTCCCTTCCAACCCCCCCCGGTCTCTTCCTTTCTCTCGCTCTCTCTCTCTCTCTCTCTCTCTCTCCACAAAGCCGTTGTCACCGCCCAGCCCCCTGCATATCATTCCACTACCGTGGAAATTAAATGAAGGCAGCTCGTCGCAAGCAGGTTTCCGAGGATGTAGCCCACGATCCCGCTCTTCCAGACTCTGCTCCTGGGACTGAGGCTGGGGCAAGAAAAAAGGACGAGGAATCACGGAGTGCCAGGCACGCAGGGGTGAACCCCAGGGGCCGAATCTCTCCACCTGACATCTGCTGGCTCCTGCTTTCCTGAATTATTTATCCATTTGTGCCAAGAGAGAATTTTTGCCATGGAGTCGGAGTGAAGTGGCACACATGGACGTGTTCAGCTTTGTGAAGATGGCAAAGTTGCCGGGGTGAGTGAACAGGCGGGCTGAGCTTCAAGGCTCTTTTCTCGGGGCACTCGTGTGTTGCCGTTGTGATGAGCAGTGGTTCATCTACCGGGGACATGACAGGAATTACGGAGCGGTGGGGGGGGGGGGGTTAGGTGCATGCAGCAAATTAAAATTAAGCTAATAAAACTGCAGTGTGGGCCACCACAGATATGGTGGAGGGGACTTACCATGTCTATGATTTATTTTTTTTGTCATGCTGGCAGTTGCTCTGGATAGCATTTTTTGCGTGTGGTCAGGAAAATAAAGCAAGCGAGAGAGGATGATAGACAGGGAGAGGGAGGCTCGGTTTGACAATGTGGGGCACAGGGTGGGGAGAGGCCTCCCCCATCCCCGAACTTAATGAAGTGCCGAGCGCACGGATATCTGTTAGTGGCCACCGCTGGGCTCAGGTTCTCTTAAACACCTGCGATCACCTCATTCACATCACTGCTCACTGGATTTCACTCTCAGGGAGAACAAAGGTAAGATAGGAGGATGTGATGTGACTCCATACAGGAGTCCATTCGTATTCTAAATGACAAAAGGGACATCACTAAAAAGCCAGCTGTGTTTCTATGTGAAGGGACAAAATAAACAGGAAAGACAGTCGTTACTGTACATCAAATGCAGGTACTCGCATGGTAATTGGATTCCGTGCCATTGTTTAATGCCTTGCAGGTAGTTTGGAGTGGCAAGAACCTCCAAATCAATGATGAAGTAGGTACTCAAGTCCTGTTTGATAGGGTCACCACCCTGGTATGTGCGAGAGCCGATATGCAGGTGAGGGTGCAGTTTAGAGGCTTCAAAAATAACCATTAAGCACTGGTGTAGCTACACTACCAGTATATAATACAAATAAAGTGCTTGACAATGAGTTAAATCTTTTAATGGCTTTGAAGTCAGCATCCCATTCTTTGGCAGAAATTTTGGCAGTGGGCTGTAATGTACCTTCATGTTTTGTGTAGGAGCACACAGCCGAAATGAAGGCTTTCAAGAGAATAAAGTGAAGCTGACAGTATTTCTGCTCGCAGACCATAAAGGTTCCAGAATCATGTATGAACAGACTGTCCTCAAGCCGAGATAAAAAAAAAATTTTCATTATATTTTCATTTTATTCAAGAAACTTTAGTCAATTTGTGTTATGCTATGTTCAAACAGAATGCCAGAACTGTGAAATCCTGTGACTGCAAGTCATCCTTAGTAATATGTTAACATGTTAGACATTTGTTGTTCTAAACTATTTAGGTGTCAGTCTCTTGAATGGTCTCAGGCCACTTCTATGCCAGTTGTATATGACAAGGAGTAACTAGCGCCACAGCTCTTATATCCAGACGAAGGAAACTTGTAGATGGAAACTGCAGTTAGACTGGCCTAAGATATGCAGGGATGCAACTCTGACCTCCCAGGCCACTACTAACAATGTCAGAGATGGGAAGATAAACTAAGACTAATAAAGATGGTCAGCACTGTTTCCTTTAAAATGCTGATTTCTCATATATATATATATATATATATATATATATATATATATATATATATATATATATATATATATATATATTCAATGCATCCCATCTCCTCCCTCATGCATTATGCTGACTGGGATAGGCTGTGACCTCAGTGCTATTCTAAACTGAATAAGCAGTTATGGAAGACAAATGAAGAGATGGATGGATATTCTTTTATTCGACCTTTCACTTCCTGCAGCCTTTTCGTTGTTCATTCTTTACTTGATTTAGGTAAAAATAATCTTCCCAGGGGATTTCATTTCAGATCACAGTAACTCTCAGTTAATTACCACAGGGCAGATTATTCAGTAACTGCAATGCCTACTTTTATATAAAAAAATCACCCAGACCCTCATATATATATATATATATATATATATATATAAAGATTAAACGATTTCGAAGCAGACTTTTATTTAAGCTTTCAAGGGGGCACAAGGCATTGTATTTACTGTCAGGTATTTCATTTTATTCGCTATTATATTGCTCAGAGTACTGAGTGCAGGGTACGTTCATAGTCCATTACAAGCCTCTAAAGGCGTGTTTTATACCTGGTGTTTTCCCAGTGTGAAGATAAAGTGTTGATGATCTGGAGGCATATGGTCATAGCAATAAGGACAGACATTGCCTGAACACTATACAAGCGTGTGATACCTTGCACACTGTCATACCGAACAATGGGCTTAGTGAGTAGGACTAAGCACCAAATCTGGGAAAACCTGGCAGCTGAAACTGTATGCTTACATAAAATATTATCCAAACTGCTACATAAAATGGGAGGAAAAGTATTAATTAAAATACATCAGTTATTGGTGCTTTACAGGAACTGATCTCTTGAATAGATTAGTTACCGATTGTGGATATAAAAATATTTGTACTTTGTATTTTGAAATGCATTAATTAAATATGAGTTGAATAGCAGCTAAGTGTTTGTCTTATTTTAGTAATATTTATAAATAAAAATTAAGGTTTTTAATTTAATCGGTGAATTTACTTAATGAAGCAGTGTAGGCCCGGTCACTCAGTGGGGAAAATTGAGGTGTCACAACTCTAGGGTCGCTGCTTGAGTCCCCCACCTCTAAGAATGTGGCAATTGTACATTTTCTCTTTGTTTTCATGGGTTTTTCTCTAGCTATCCTCCAGACGT
Source organism: Brienomyrus brachyistius (assembly GCF_023856365.1). NCBI lineage: Eukaryota > Metazoa > Chordata > Actinopteri > Osteoglossiformes > Mormyridae > Brienomyrus > Brienomyrus brachyistius. The sequence goes on along the minus strand of NC_064533.1, from coordinate 38,953,422 downwards.
CCAAAAACCTATGCTTAAGTCAATTATTGTCTCTCAATCTGCGTCTAATCTGTGCCTCATGCTTCCTTAAGGCTAATTTATAGTTTGGCGTAGAATCTACGCCATTGGTATGTCGTAGGTACGGTAGAGCTGCGTGCCCTACCTTGTAGCCCAACTCAGAAATGAAACTATAGGTCATGGCAACACAGATCGCAACAACTGTGATTGGCACATGGTTACACCATACCTATGCCGTAACGACGGCATGGATTCTACACAGAAGTATAAATCAGGCTTAACAAGCCTCCAATCCTGTTCTGCTCTGGATAAATAGCTACATAAATTTCTTAGATGGTGGATTTAACCAACTGTCAGCATTAGATGTGGGAAGTTAACCTATATCCTGAATCTTGTAAAATGCATAATAATGATGCAGTGAAGTAGGTTAATAATCAACCCTTGTTATATCCTCATTTCATAACACACTTGGAGGACTGCAAACCGGAGAGCATGTAAGTGTGTGCTATGCTAATAGGCAAGCTGGCACACAGCTGTTGTGTTAAACCATCGTAATGTTAACATGAGCCAAGGTGGGCTTGAGGTGAGATGCATCTATGGATAAAAAAGTAATACAATCATAGTAAGCTAATAATCAGAACAACACAGATACAGTAAAATTATAGGCATTATTTTTCTGAACTGTTGTAACCGATTTCCAAGCTGACTTTTTGAGCTAAAATGCCAATGACTTAAGCTCTGTACAGTATGTTATATTTAATGTTTTTAGTGCTCAGTATAACAGCAGTTATGGTGCCGCCAACACACGCATGATTGTCGGTACCAGCAGTAATACCAAAAGGTATGTTTTCCATGTAATAAGTTCTTTGATTTTAGCTTTAGATGTTAAATATTCCATGTTATAAATAATTCAGGGTAGTTTCTTCAGCAATATCAACAATTTATATATTTTTTAATATGTGAAACATTATGAGGGTTTTGAAAAACTGACTTGATATTTCATTTTTAAATGCAATTTCTAAACAGTTTATAAGCAGAATTACTGTAGCTTGGTAACTATTTTTAAGGATAACTGAGTGAGTATAACGAGAAAATTGGCCTAATCCTTGTATACATACTGTTAGCTGAAACTGAAGTCAGTTGTCCTGTAGAGTGTATTTTGGTTTATTTATTTGTTTTGTTTTTAGACCACTTATGACCCTCTGGCACTGCAGCTCTGAGCTTTTCTGTCTGTGAGCATTTTGACCAAGAGACCCATTCATCACATCAGAGCAGCTGAACAGTCTCACAAGCATCATTGGTAGAAATACGAGCACACAAGCTAAATAATTATTTTAATGAACGGATCTGTCTGCCCTCAGAACAAAGTAATCAACGATGAGACGCTGCTGAACTTTGCATCATGTCACTGTCAATTCAAATATTATGGTTCATTGAGAACCGTGCTGCCAAGCTGTCCAGGAAAATAATGAAGTTATGGAATGTTTTAATGAATTCTGCCAGAGACCTTTTATGCTGCAATATGAAAAATAACCACCTATCCATCTTCCGACAGTCCACCCATCCATCTTCTAACCACTATCCATACAGTGGGTTGTGGTGTCCTAGGTAGCAACAGGCATCCTGTATTAAATGCTACTCCATCAGAGGGCACACTTACAAACATAATGGACAATTTAGTGATGTCAGGTAGCCTAACTGCATGTCTTTGCATTGTGGGAGGAACCTGAAGCAGCAGAAAAACACAAGGAGAACATGAACATGCAAATTCCACATAGACGGAGCAGACACAAGATTTGAACTGCCATCCCTGGTGGTGTGAGGCACCAGCAACTCCCACAGCACAGCCTTGGATGGTGTTATCACAGACAGACAGTTCACACTGTGTAATGAAACTTTTCCATTGTATTCTTGCTCAATTAAGTATTAGCCTAAAGCACTATGAAAAGCAATGGTTTCTAATCATATATGTATACAGCCCAAGGAATAGCTGCGTGCTATCTAAGGTTGTTTAGAAGGCGTTCATCCTAATCTGCATCTGTTTCTTTTTCTGTAGTAGTAAGCGTTTTCATGTAATGAGCATTAATTACCCCTCTGTTGCAGCTCATTTAAACACTGAGAGATGCACTCTCTGGCCATAACGGTCAGTTTAATATAGAATCTCCAGAAGTCTTACTTCCAACCAGGTCATTTAATGGAATAATTCCTATTATTGGAACTTAAAGGGACATGTATGATCATGTTAGACAGTTTTTTTTAAGGTGATTGGTTTGTATTTTGCAAACCCAGATGCCCAGACTTACAGCAACATTTAATGATCCATTTATATAATATTATAGACTGACAGACTTTTTATTCACAACTATATAAGTTCTGTGGAGCCTCCTTGCTCAAAACTATACGTACTGTAGAAGTTCATGTTTCTATCTCTGTATGTTATCTGTGAAGGTTACTGAGCTCAATATTCCTTTACATGAATTTCAGGCTTCCAAATAATCTCATGTGTGTTTTGAAAGCACATTCTGATTTTCTGATGGAGGGCTGTGGCACAACAAAGCATGCTGGTCAAGGAGCAGACTTATAAAATTCCAGTTACTTACCCACATCCCTGTCCAACAATTGGTTTTATTTTGCATGTTCTTTCCACGGCACATGGTTTCCTGACAGTCCAAAGACAGGCAGTTAAACATTAATATGTGATATGTTCTACCCCCACCCATGACAATGACCAAAATAAGCAGTTCAAAAATGGATTGATGGATAGATGAATGAATGAATGAATGAATGAATGAATGAACTTGCAGATCTGCTTCTGAAGTACTGCTGGTCTCCTTTAAAACAATTTCAACAAAAGATGCTTTATTGAAATTCACTGACAAGTAATTGTTTCGTGCCCTGATTGATGAATACCACAAGTTATCATTTAGAAGCAGGCTTTGTGAGTAGGTATAGGCTGAACACCCTAATATCTAGTTTTTAATAGGTGAATATCAAAATAAGTTGGTCAAGCAGAAGATATCATGAAGAAGTACAGAATTACACATTTAATTCCTCACCATCCCTTAAAATGCAGAGTGATGGTAGAACATGAACACAGCACATCATTTAAGATGCTCAGTGGACAACCTTAACTATGATGGAAAAAGAGAACATTTAAGGGTCACAATTGGGCTCCTGACCCCTGGTGCTGGGACAGACTTAATGGACAGTTGCAGTAGCCTTCACTCCCGCCAGAGCTGTATATGGGAGTGAGGTCACAACACAGGCGCTTTGCAGCATCTTGGAAAAAAGGCTATTAGTGTGCTTGTAGGATAAAAAAAACCCTTGTAAAAGCAGACTGCAGTCTAATATCATATGACAGATAAGAAACATGGAAATCACACCAAAAAAAAGATCATATAGTAACATACACCTCAAAACAAAAATATCTAATTAAAAAAAAGACACGTTTTAACCACGTTTCCCAAATTTCTTTTTGTAAGTCTCTGGCTGAAATTCCTTCAGCATTTCTATGGTTATTAAACTGGAAAGGAAAATAATTAGCCTAATTATTCATTAGGGTATAAAATAAGATAGGTGCTTTTTTTTGCCATTTTGCTAGCAAGTAGCGCCATTTCTTTAACATTGCAAACCAGGCTTTCTGGGGACTCGGGCTTCAAGCTGGAGAAGATGTGCTTCAGGAGAGCAGATGCTTTGTCTTCTCAAGCCTGAGAGCTTCGCTGTTTTCTGATGAGAGCATTCCTCTATGAGAGTCGTGCCTGAGGGCCAGTATCTCAGCAGAGTATGTTTAGTGCTGGTCTCATCCACTAAAGGAGATGATGACTGCATTCCACTGGGGCGGAGTGGGGGAGGGGGGCACGTCCCTTGCTGTAAGTCTACTGTGCAAAATAGTCCCTACCCCAGCAACAACACGTCCCTTTAAAACAGCTAAGTGCTTGTCAGGGAAATTCAGGCTTCAAACTCCATCTAGATTTGTAATTCATGATTCTGGTGTTCTTGTGTAATCATTTCTCCAAAGTATCAATTCATATATTTTATACAGATGAGAAGAAACTGAATGGAGTTTACATTCTGTTGTGGTATCTTGAATTTCGAGTCTTTGTTTCAAACACTGTGTATAGGATTTGATGTTACCAAGGCCATCTAATCTCCCAAACATGCTGCCTTGTGAGGGTCACATGACTTCATAGACATCCTATCATTGGAGGAATGCCTATGCTGGTATGACATCCATGCTCTCAGTTTTTTGTTGAAATATATATTTTACTGGAACTAGGAGACATGCTATTTTTGATAGCATGCACCTTTCATTCTAAAAGTACATAAAATAATGATAAAACTATGAGCTATTTGTAGCACTAAATTCATTGTGTTGCCATATAAAGAAATTGTTGTCAAGCATTGTTATTTTGTGATTAACATGACTGTAAATATAACTTTTAAAGGTCTGTACTTCTCAAGCTGCTGAGCCAAGACATGAGTGATACGAAAATGTCACGTTTGACCTTAAAAAACCGTCAGTGCAGCATTTTATGTATCTCTATGTAGCTGACTGAAGATAACCCCTGGAATGAGTTCCTGCAGGCCCTGTTCCTGCATGCATGTGATTGGATTAAGGGCAAACTGGCAAAGGGAGGATGTGTAGCAGATTCGGTGATGCACTGTGCTGGAATAAGAGCCGCATTCCAGGTATCACTGCAGATGCTGTGAGCAGCCGGGGTCAGATGGGTTAGAAGGCTTGTAATGGGCCATGTTTGTTTCAGGACTTCATAAGTAATGTGCATTCAGCCATCTTCCATAATTACTTACCCGATACAGGGTCACAGTCAAAGTGTAGCCTATCCCAGGCAGCATGGGTCAGGTGAGACAACTGCACTCTAAGGACAACTGATACACAGTGATGAATGAATATTTAGTGACTGTATCACAGTAAGGGTGTCATTCTGTTTATAATAAAGGAGATTACAGTGAAAATCAACCTCCTGATCGAGGGTGGTATTTCACTTAAAACAGGAAATGTCCAATAATATCCATCCCATAGCGTTCAATATTCCAAAAATTATCATTTAAATATTTGGCAAACTCGCTTCACAAAGTAACTTCCATTTTAGTGAAATGTCAATTAGTCATAGTCATGGCAGGTGAAGGCTCAAGATAATGCAGAGAGAAGCTGCAGTATCAGGTAGCGGCCTGGAATTAAGACAGCGCCGTCTTTTCGTGTCCCTTCCAGCAGGAGGCGAGCTCTCAGGCGACCTCTGCCTGACCGTAGGTGTCACTGTTTGAACGTCAGAATTGATTTCCATCCGTAAGTGAGTGCTCCTAGAGCTGGTTCTCCTCTGGGATGTGAGCTTGTTAGCTGCCCAGATTACATTTCCAGAAGGATGTGAAGAGCCTCCATCCCTTTTGTGGGGCAGAATTTTTAGAGGGGATGGTGGAGTAGGGAGTTGGTGAGGGGGCTCCCCCATCAGATGGGCCTTTATAGCTCTTCATGTTTACAAATCCAGACATAACGTGTCACTTCCTGTTATATCAAGGCTCGGCTGAGTGACACAGATCCCGTGTCTCCCATGCGTATGAGGACTGTCAACAGTCTGTATGCCACAGACAAACGTGCCTTTGGTATCTGGTTTAGTAAGTGGCTCACTTAAGGCCTGAGAGGCATGAAAGATGGCAGAAGGTCAAATAATAACACTTAAGACCTTGATAAGTCACACAGAGTAACCCGAGACATCTTGTCTGCTTACATTTCATATTTATCTTTTGTTAACCCTGTTTTGTAAGACCAGCAGCCAGCGTGGTGCTCTGCTGGGCTTCCTTTGATACATCGCTGTGCGGGGAGTTTTCAGTGACACGATGGACTGATCTCATTTTTTCCAGATAGAAAAACCAGACCATTTTATCTGTCCACTTCAAAAGAACACATCCTGTAACTAAACAGACATGAAATATCAATGTGTTATTGCTGTATATCTTTAAAGATAAACATATCTGAATCATTTTGAAAACGCACAGGATCATTATGCCTTATCTTGTTTCTTTATATAACTGGAATAGAAGAGTCCTCCAGACATTTTTTTAAATCCTCTTCCCCTCTCCTGCCATCCTTCCAATCCTATATCCTCATACTATAGGATATTATTATCACCGATACTTTTGGCAGATATTTTTAGAGGGATCAGGGCCACACAGACACTGCACAAAAACTAAAATCAAAATGTCTGCCATCTGGGCCTTGATGCTGTCAGTTAGAATCCCAGTTGGGACCTGCCTTAGTCAACCTCCACAGGGATGCGAAGCACAAGAACTAGACACCCAAGCACGACAGTGGTATAAATTGGGGTATGATTCACTATTCCTCAATTTGTTTGTGTTTATATTTTAAGCTGGCATGGAGATACAGTTATGATTATATATTATGACACGAAATGTAATACTTTCATCTATCCATCAATCCATCTTCTAATTTATTATCCAGTACAGGGTCAAGGCACAAAGGCAGGGGAACCCAGACAGGATGCCAGTAATCACATCTGCCTGATCATTTAAGCCCACTGATTACATTATACTTGAGTTTGTAAAGTTATATTAGGTGTGTCATGAGAAGTAATAAGCATATTAATGGCTCTTGGCACAGAGTGGGGTTAATTGGCTCTTACTGTTGCATCTGCAGGTAGATCCCAGACGTCTTAAATATCACTGGCCATGGCTGGAATGTGAGCTGAAAGTGTGCAGTTAGAATGGCCTCGATTATCGATCACAGGCAGCACACACACATAAAGCTTTTGCTTAGGGGCGTACAAGAATGAAGAGCTGGGTTCTTCTGTATTGCTGTTTTTCAGGCCTTGGTTTCTCATCATACTGGTTGTTGTCAGTCAGGAATATCCACTGATGACCAACAGCACTATTAATGCAACAGTGAGTATGCAAAATTGCTTACATTTATTATATTGCACTGTTATTGGGTGTAATAAAAAAGACTGAATAATGAAGCTCATAGTTCTGTGTCTGCTAAATTTTTATAGAGCACAAACTCCTTGCTGATGGATTTTATTGCTGCCACAACAACTCTAATATGGAAGCAAACAACTGATGGAATTGCGGTACTGTGTCTGGTTGTATATTGTGTCAGACGTTATTGTTTCCCTATATTTCTGGTTTTCAAGTTTCTTGGTGGAATAAAGGTCATCCTGTTGCTAACGTTGCATTTTGGTTGGCGTATTGTAAGCTGTGTATAACCCCTATAATGATTGTTTGAAATGTGTCTATGACACGGTCATTTGCATTGGGATAGACGCGAGACGAGCCAGCACAGCATCTGAGTGAATTTACTCACTAAATTGAGCATTACCTTGTGGGTTTTCTGATAACCCTAAATTGACTTCCAGCAGGGGAGAATCATCTAAACTGTTAATTAATTGATTAACAAACTGGATTGAATCAAAAAGTAGCACATTTAAATTCCAAAAGAAGAAATGCAGTCCTGTGTTGTTTTGTATTTTTCTATTAACTTTATAAAGAAATGAAGCAGCTAAATCTTTTGAGTAAAACATCTTATGAATAGCGTGCTGTCATGCCGTGATGACGTACGCAGGAAAATCAGTGGCTAATTTAACACTGTGAGTGCTAATTTAATACTTTGATTGGTAATTTCACACTAAGAGTGTTCATTTAATACTCAGTTTGTTAATTTCACACTGAGTCTTAATTTGACACCCAGATTGATGTTTTCGTACTGAGAGGTCATACGGACAGTTTAGATTTTATATGTAAGATAGTAGTTACATCAGCACCACTAATAGTTGTACTCTTAACAAAAAGAAAGAGCATTAAAATGTCTTTAAAATTCTTACACCCCTGAGCAGCTTGTACTGAAACCATGGAAGATGAAGCCCTATCCAGAGATCCCTTATTTAGCCTTCTAAACAACAGTGTGCTCATCATTTATTGATACTGGCCAACGTGGTTCGGTTTCCTGAGAGAGGATCAGACCCACTTTAGTATTACACCAGGATAGCACACCCTCATGTGAGCACTATGCCCTAAAATCTGAATTAAAGAAAAAGACATTAAAGCCCCAAAACCATACTCAGCTGCAGACTTAGCGAGGAGCAAAAATGGATATTGAGCACTTGTATACTTATTGTCAATGGGGCTTTGAAGGCAACTCATCCAGAAATGTGAGTATGGATCTATCCAATAGATGGTTAATAATAAAGCAGATGTCAAAATTAGTGGTTTATTTTTGCTAATTTGACATGGAAACAGTAACATATCTGTTACAATTGTGTAATTATTGGTTACGTGTTTGTTATTAGGGAATAGATAATTCTGCACATCGCTACGGCTCTCATTATTTCACAGAAAAACCTAGTTATACACCTGGACATTAATCAGGATTAATAAATGTAATTTCCTTTAAGCATGTTGTTTAAAAACAAGAAATGCATAAATTTATATTATATACTTCAGTGTATTTTTCATATATTTATAACTGACCATTAGTTTAAACCATTTCTTGATTACAACCAGTTTCCTTGAAAGGTTCCCACAAAGTATCTTAATCTTAAATGTACAATCTCAAGGAGTCATCTTGAGCAGAACAGATGTGTGCAGTTTAAGATATTCTACCTAACAACACAAAATCTGTTTCAAACTGTATTTTTATACATTTCACTTTCAAATCCTCTTACTCAACAAACTCTGCTGATTGGGTTCCTCTGTAATTCTAGGGATTAACAGATTAAATAGAGGACTGAATCTGTAAGGCATTTCCTACAAATTCTGATGGAAAAATAGAATGGTACAGAGTTTTGACAATAATTAAATTACAAGATTTAGGTAAAGAGCCAATAAGGGGTTAATGAGCTAAAGTACTCATTGTGAGATCATGTAGGACTCATGCATTTGTCTTTCTCCAAACTTGCCTGATTCTCTATGTCTCCCAGGGCTCCCAATCTTGATATTCCATTAATGGTCCCACTAACAATCATTACTAGTTTGAAATCAAGCCATTTGGATCAAATTCACTTGTAAACATTAGATTCTGGAGCAGTTTAGGGTTTCTTTGACCTTGAAATGAGTCGCATAGCTGTTTCTGGCTTTCACTTCTCATGAACACGCATGCGACAGCACGCCAATAAACATGTGAGTTGTGGATTCAGACATCCTGGTAAGATAGTTCTGATCATGCATTGCACAGAAGCCAGTAGAAAAGGTTACTGGTCTGACACCGTGCAATACATCAATTATTATAATGCTACCATTCCCATCCCGCCTAGAATGAGGCACTTTGCCAGGTCTGGGCAACTCATTCTTGGGAGAATGTTAGGTGACATGTACTTACAAGGCAAATGGTATTGTATTCATAATGAACAGGGAAAGAGGTCTTTGTCAAGTGATTTTGTTTTAAGTGTTGTTGCTAGGCAGGAAACTTGAACCAGGAGTTACTGCAGGGAGACCTCAACATGTCTAAGAGGGGCATCGTGTTTCATCTGATGGCAGGAAGCAGCTCTCAAACTGCCACTGCAGACTTATGCGAAGGAGTCAGAAAACATCACCCTGAATTATGGATGCTCTTTTGTCAAAGTGTGTCTGCAATCTTGCATATAAAAGCATTGTTCATTCCACATTCCTGATCTATTGTTTTCTGTCTGCTGTCTTTTAATTGTTCATTACTTCAGAGACTCTGCAGTGGTGGAGGAATCGTGGTATTTGGGGGATTTATTTTATTATCCCCCCCCCCTGCAGAATGGCAGAAGTGGAAAAATCCATACTTGTAATGCAGTGTTAAACAGGAAAGCCAACAGTAGCCAAAAATAAGGAAATATGAATATTATGGATTGTAAAAACTTAATGACTTCCTGCAGACAGACAATATGGCAAATATACAAACCTATACAATCAAATGTTGTCCATTGTCCATCCATCCAAGTAAAGCCCGAGAAGTTTTAAAACATCTGTGTGAGAAAGACATTATGGAACCTAATACTGTAATACAAGTCAATAAACACATTTTAAGCCATGGTTTAATTTGATTAAAAAGTTACACTGATAAAACACATTTCAAGAAGAATGGAGAGCCGATTAGAATATTGCTGGATCAGTTTGACAAATATTGTCAAATGTCATTGATTTAATAATCTAGGTCTTAAGAATATTTTTAATAATATAACTGTAAAGTGCATCATGGCAAATGTGATGGACTCTTCAAATGGCACATGAATAATACACATGGAACCTGTGTTCATGTTATATTAAATGAACAGGGTTTAAGATGATCACAATTATGCATAATTAACATTTTGTCCTGCATTAAGAATATTCTGGTAGAGCCAAAGCTGAAGGTCACACAAAGATGATAATGATAATTTTAAAAATAAGTTTACATTTTACATCATTCTAACCCAGTGTAAACTTTGTAAATTGTGAATACGTTTTGTAATTAGTAGTGGCTTATTTCATGGGTCATGTTGAAATGGCTTAAAGAGCTTTCTCAAAATTAACTGAAAAGAGAAATTAGCGTCTGTTAGTTTTCCATTTTCCAAACTAGTTCAACTCCAGCTATCAGCCAAGGAGAATAATGAAATGATTGTATCCAGTGTGTTTAATGGTGTACTTTGAGTGATTTAAACTCTTTACAGCAGTTTTTTAATTATATCTTCCCACAGAATGTTTTCAACGACAAGAGATACAATAGGAAGAAATTATGGGAGTATTGGAGAGAAACATGATTTAAATCTTGGCAAATAAATACAAACTTTGTTTACCATTCACTGAGCTTTCAAAACATGTCAGTAACTTTGCATAGCTTTCTTACATTATGTGCTCCTTGGCAATATATATTTTTAAGTGACATAATATAATTATGTTATATAAAATTATAGTGACCGATTTTGTTTGCGCAGTTTAAAGTGCAACAAAGGTGTTTTTCTTAAGATGCGTAAAAGCCCTACAAAAGTACCTTCTTCAGCAAACTAGCCTTCATTAAATCTAAACAGTACAGTGTTGCCCAGGGCTTGGACCAGCACCATTTCCCCATATTGCTATGTAGTGACATACCAAATGGATCGAGTGATATGAGCTGGCTTCAAACACATGCTGTGACTCTTGTCCAATAAAGAACATCCGCATATAACATTGCAGTGAAGTATGTTTCACGTAGCTACCACTTCCAGCGTACTCAGTTTGATTGATTTACATGTCTTCCAGAACCGCTAGGCTACGTGCCACATAAATACCTACAGTGTCTGTCAATAACCTGTTTTTTGTAGGCATGTGTGAGCAGAGCACAGAGCAGCACTAACACCCACCTGAGTCTCACTTCTCATGTTTTAATGTTAGATGCATAGTGCTGGCCACATTGCAGTCATGTGATATCTGTCCACTATATATATATATATATATATATATATATATATATATATATATTTAAAATTACGAGATCAATCAAGATAAACAATAATATCGTATCGTCCAAATTCACCAACACCCCACCCCCCCCACCCCTCCAACGCCCACAGAAGTACGGACGGAAGATAGTCCCTTTAGATCAATAGCCACATCTCTACGTTATTTTAGGTGTTTCTATATTTTAAGTGCGAACAGAACACACTAATCTGATGGGCTGCAATGTCGGTTCCCCGGTGATAAATCTATTGTGGTTCCTCCATAATTAAATTTGCTGAGCTGTGGAGGAGGAGGCCGTGTATGAAAATACAGCACAAATTGCGTATTTTTGTGGATCAATACAGGACACGGCATTTTATTTCAGTACAGGACAGTCTGCACACTACAATGGACAAGCTTTTAAAACTAATTAATAGCTTAACCGAGTTCATCTAAAAATTCTGAATGATTCCTTCTTTTTTATCTCAAGTTTTGGCTATAGCTTGTGAAGACCACTCACTCACATAAAAGAAAGGAAATGACGTGACAACATCAAACTTTCCTTACAAGAATATTTGAAAACACCATTACCATGACAGGCAAAGCTAGTCAAATGCTACGCTATAATAGCTATGTTTTTTTTAATCCATCAGAAACTAAACTGAAAATCAAATCATAAATCTTTCAGATATCTTTGCGTTGTGTGTAGCCTAACCCTACTACTACAAAGACAATAATCGCTGGCTAGTCAGATATTAACGTTCATATCTACACTCTTGTGATATCATTGATTACTGATAATATCATCATATCACCCAGCCTTAGATTACACTCACATATTGTGCAATCCTCACATGTTGATATAATTCTGTACCATGGTGTTTTTGTGTCTTAGGATAAGTTCTCTATAGCTTAATATTATGTTTTGATGTAGAAGACAGAAAACCTTCTGTGTCACTCCCTTTCAGCCTGGAGTTTCCTGTGGCCCTAGTGGTTTTCTGTTGGTGCACTTGATATTGAGTTTAGTGAGACCTCTCCCAGCCAGCTTTAAGAATACGGGCTGAAGCTCTGCACATTTTCAAAAACCACTTTGATGCTGAAACATGTGAATTCTTCAGAAATGAGCAGCCACCACAGACTTTATGTGAGTTGGCATTTAAACAAAATAAGTGATACACATCCTTCCAAACTGCAGTTCTGTGTCACCTTTCCTGTGACGTGGTTTAAGTGAAACTCTCATTTGTATCAATGAGTAATGATTACTTGTTCTGCATGATTTTATGCATGTGTTTTATGCTTGTGTGGGAGACTTTCCCAGGTTAACTATCTAAAATACAGCCATCACATGGAGGACTGACTGAAAACGCATAGGGTTTGCGTGCAACATCCCTTAATATGCATTATTCCGGAGTGACATGCAATTGGGACAGCAGGGACAGCCAGTTCCTGGAGCAATTGGGGTTAAGGCCCGTTCTCAGCAGCCTCAGTGGTAATATCATGGACCACAGGATCGGGAGCGATGACGTTTTGATCACGGCATTAACCTTAGAGTCAAGCATCACCCCAAAGAGCTGCAGATATAATTTGAAGCTAAAATTTCATGGAGTCTCTGTCAGATAGATAAACCTTAATTAGCTGTAAGTAGCTGCGGGTGCCTCTGCTCACCTTTATTCTCTAACCTTTCTTTCCAGCCACAGATCCAAATCCACGGGCTGGCCACCCCCTTCCGGGACCTGGACCACCTCTTCAGCACCCCCCTACGGATGGGACATGACCTCCAGTAGAGAGGGGAGAGACTGCTTCATTAAGTGAGTGCGTGGGGGTATGGAGGGGAGGGCAGCGTTCCCAGTGTCGGAGAAACGCTCAGTCATTCAGGACACGTAGTGGCTTGAGACTCTGCATGCTCCATCTGTGCGGGCAGAATACTGATTCCTATCCTTCACATGCCGAGCGAAGTGCCATCCCCAGTTAAGCAGCAGCACGCCCCGTGCTGGGCTGGAGGAGACACCCTGCATCATTCCTCACCCGCTGCCCATCTCTCAGTCTCATAAAACTTCCAGCACAGTGCCAGCCTCAGATCTAGACCGAAAGTGCACATGCTTTTAGGGAGACGCTGGGACGCAGCGAAGGCGCCGTTCTTTGATCAAGGTGCCGCTTGCCTCATGCTGCTATGCGGCACGGCAGGAAAATGGCCACTCTGCATGTATATGTGAATTCTGAGGTTCTAAGGCAGCTTGGCACATTTTCTGCCATTTTCGCCTAACGGTGAGCCCAAATAGACACTGTACATAAAATCACACCACAGCTCCCGCATTTAACGTTGAAAGTTTTTGTTCAAAGGTCTTATGTCATGAATACAGAGGAACTTTATGCCGCCATAATGTTTAGTTTAATTCAGTACTTTGCTGTGAAATCAGATTATACATACACACACACACACACACACACACACAGCTGCAGTCCCTTTTAGTTGTTTTCTCAGACAAAGAGAAAAAAAGAAGCAATGTATACACATAGAGAAATACATATATGTGACCCGTTGCCACGAAATGAGTCTTAAGTCACACTGCTAGAACTGCACCCATAAGACTCATTTCGTATTGATGGGTCATATATATATATAAACAATTTTAAACAGATTTCACTTTGCAACATACTCTGGGGCCTCCCAACCCAAACTGCCACCATTTTATCGTTAAACCGAGTTAAACACCTTTCCGGTGACTTAACAAAATATATACAATAAAAAATGCTCAATGACAGGGTGGCTAAAATAATTATGTCTTTCTATTGGAGGGTATGAATGAATCAAGATTAAATTTTGAGGGGTGCATGCCCCCCCATCCATGGTTACTCTGCCCCTGCATTCACATATATCTTTATCAAAGAAGTGTTAGCCAAGAAAATGATTTATTATTATTATTATTATTATTATTATTAATAAGATGCCATATTAAGCACCATATTCAGTAGGATCAATACTTTTTGCACCACGAATATAATGCTTGCCTTGGGTTTCACATGTTTGGTTTTCTGAGCATATGCACAATTATCTTGGGCCACTTCTCATTGGTGAAAATGACTGTAAGACAAGGAGGACTGCAGGAATTTGTAAAACTATTCTCACAAGAGTTTTAAACCCTGTGTGCGATGTAGTGTATAATGCATATCCTAAATCACAGCCCTTGCGATTGGCTAATCGCGTTGTTTAAAATTGAGATTTTGATGTGAAATCGATAAATCTTTCAGTGTTACGCAGTATAAAACATGTGGGGTGGAGATGTGCTGCAGCATTCATACCTCAAGACCAGGTCCCTTGTCATAAACTCACCACTGCAGGTAGACCTCCCACTGCACATAGACCTCCCCCGACACCCAAGGTAGCAGCTCAGACTTTGGAATCATCTGGCAGTCTAGTGATCAACCACATGTGTTTTCTTGTGAGCTTGGTTCATAGCAGCTATATTTTTGGGTGCATATAAAGAGTTTTTTTAGGGGGGACATAACAGTGAACATTGAAAAGTTGTTTATTTTTTCTGGCAAGCCCATATTTTATGTCTTTTGAAGCCTCGACAGGTCCAACCCTTACAATGTTGATGAATCTACTTTTTTTAGAGACAGAGAAAATCTAAGAAAATCTATGCTTGAGCAATGGAGCCTGATAATATATCTGGTTGCTTTTATCAGAAAGGGTGAACGAAATGGCCCACTAGAGAAACGAGTGAATAAGAGTCTTCAGTATATCATGGAGAAGCAGGTCAGCGCGAATCATGACAGAGGGGAGCTGGCGAGAGAGGACATCAACAAAAGATCCTAAGTTTGACAGCCCTGAAAGGTGTCCCACTGTTATAACCTCAAATAATAATAATAATAATTATTATTATTATAAACACTTTGCTTGAACTTTTCACAAAAAACGCACAGAGCTGTATGAATTGGTTAAACTGATAGTTACTTTGCATGAGAGAATCATTTAGGAAAATTACAAAGCCTGGTGGATTAATAAAACCCTCCATACTTTTGACCGGGAGGATGCCCTTTCTATACAGCAATATTGTTTTAGTCTGCTGACACCCGAGTCAGATGACGGTCATCTAATCTTTTATCTGTGTTGGGACACCAGCCTCTGATCTTATGAGTTAGTCCATCTTACCTCAGCTCTTTGATGTCCACCCTACATTATTCTCTCAAAAATAAACTGAAGGAATGCTAAGACCTGATGATTTTTAATCTCACTTTTTAAAGCTTTATGAAGGACCAACTTAGCTGAGTAACAAGATGAATAACCTATCTTACTCAAGGCAATAGCACACGTGGCGAAGGTATATATTCAGAGTGAGGAGATGTTGTTACATTGATGGAGGGCATTGTCTACACAGTCATTCAGTCCTTTGGTTATTAGTTGTTTCATCTGTGTAATTTAGCACTAGTATTAAGTACATATTAATACTAAAGTAACCTTACAGAGCCTTACATGTACATTCATATATTAATGTGTATACATGCATACATAGTCCTCCAGAGAACTGGAGACACTTCAGTAATCTGACAAAGGAAACCATTAATACAAATTCATAATTCATACTTTCCAAGCATATAGACTATATCTGTTTATCTTTAAGCAAAAGAAAGGTAAGGAAGCGGACATGAGAATATGTTGAGAATCCAATCCCAGATATTAATGGACGTTATTTTCACTGTGAAATTTTGTAACTAATAAAGATAAGGCCAGATTTACTAAGCAGAGCAAATTAGCTTGACGATGCAATAAAAAAGGCAGCAATGGGAGTGGCCAGTTCTGTGGGTAATCTACTAAAAATGCACAAATTTATGAACACAGATGCAATCAGTTCATTTAAATAATGACCGATCCCATCTACCAAGGGCAGAACAAAATAAGATATGCATTTTTTCGGCATCAAATAATGGCGCTATTTGCAGTAAGCCTACTGCAAACCTTATTAAATCACATTAAATCACATTGTGTGATTCATTTAAATACTCTCCTCCCCCAAATTTTGCGTTTTGAAAGGGAACTCCTTCAGATGCATAAGCAGTATGGCCAACAATACTATTTTAAATCTAATTATTTAGTGCCAATACAACTCTGTGAGTTAATTAAAATAAACAAAATATAAATGTTGTTAAATGGTGGTTTCATATTAATATTGTCACCCTAATTCTACCCCTGGAGAATAAGCAATGAGCTTTATTAACTGATCTTGGGAATCCTACAAAGGTAGTTCATCAAAGCTCATCTGCAGGAGATTTAAATTCGGGAGAGATCTTCCCTCCCGATACCCGATGCTCTGCCAAATTTGGGAAACGAACAGACTTGATGCACAGTGTATTCGCAACAGTGTAGTTGACAAGATTGTATGTACACAGCCCAGCAACTAGCAGAAAACAGCCAGAAAGATCTGGCCAATGGGGGCCGTCTTCATGTCAGGGTAGGAGGGGACAGCTGGAACCATGGAGACCTCCAATCAGTGTTGAGTTGTGGATGGTGCATTTCCTAGATGCAGATGGCCGTATGCCTTTCTTACAGCAGAGACTGGTGGGGTCCTGTTGAGTCTGAAGCAAAAGCAAAGCGGGATGCAGTCTGCCGATGGTTTAGAGATGTTATTAGAGTTATTTGCTTTGGTTAACCACCACCGATTTATAAATCATACCTATAGAGAGTTAGGGATCACTCACTGAAAAGCCAACTGGCAGGTTAGTTTTCATTTTGACTATTATTGATTTAAATCCTTACCCCAAGAGTCTTGGATAATTGCGTTATTAAGATTAATTTGATTTTTTTTTTCCCTGCACCATCTACTGCTGAAGAGAAATGCAGAAGCTCAGGCTCAATGCTGTAGCTCGAAAGATTAATTGTACCTTTTCAGCATGAGGTGGAGCTACACTCTGCCCTAAAAATCTACAGCGCTAATTAGGCAGGAGTGCGGGCTTCACCGAGGAGACACACGGCTTGTAGGGATGTAGAAACACGTACAAAGGAAGGTCATGACCATAGTTAGATGCTTCTTCTTTTTTAACCATCTGCTTTCAAGCAACTCGGGTTTATCTGGATGACAGTGACCTTGAAAACTCAGTTTATTCAGTACTTTTATTTTAAATGAAAAAATTCCTGCAGTCCATAAAGGAATCTGACTTTAGGTACATCGAATAAAAGATAAATGATCAATGGAAGCATTCGTTCCAATTTTTTGCCAGCAATGAGCTGTATTGACTGATTTTAAAGCTGTGATAAACACTTGACATTTACAATTAGGCCGTATGATTTTGTCAGTCAGTCACGGAGCATTTTTGTTTAATGAGTTGTTTTCGGTCAGGTGTTCATCATTTGTGGTGATTTATTATATGATGATCAGCTTTCCCCAGGCGTTTCCCCAACATGAAACACATATTTAAAGTTATATTATTTTGCTACAGTAGTAGGAACTGTGTATATGTTGCCCTTTCAGTGTCACTATGGCGATGCCACCCTATTGGAGACACAGCAAGCAATCATCATGAGACTCGTCACTACAGCACAGACTTGTTTTTCAGGCTATAGAGAGGCAGCTTCCTGCCCGCAGTTGGTGTGACATCCGACACGCAGGTGCTTCTTGGCCACTTAATACCTCAGCTTGATACCTACTGGCTGGCCAGAGATGCTGTAGGTATTTAGTAGGGAGGATATAACACAGCTCCTATGAGTGAATCACAACAAGAAGGTCACAGCCTGAATTTCCTGGCAGAGATTGATTAGCTCCGTAAACAAGGCACTTGGGCCTATAGGGAAGTGGACAAATCCTCTCCCCTGGTCATTTATGTTGGTCATCCACTAGTTGGGGCTTAAATTCAGTAGTGTCAGTTGTTATAGTATGAATATCATAGTATTTTATATTTGATAGTAACAGGATACATTTTGAATGAGTAAATTTCTATGAGGTTTGTTTTATTTTTTTTTTTTACTTTTACAGAGTGCTCAGTGCCTGGAAGCAGAGCTGTGTAAAGCCGACATTGTCAGGCAGGCTTGATAGCCATCGCAAGTCTCCTTCGTAACCATCGCCTGATATCTTTCATTTTCAGAGACGATTTGTCACTACAGATTAGGACTCATTGCTCGGGCTAAGCGTCATAAAATCCTGCGTGAATCATGAATTGAGGACAGTCCAGCATCCTTTATATTTGACTCTGTGGCTTTGCCCATTTTTATACAGCATATCATAAATCTTGAACAAAAATATGTAGGAGATACATTCCAAAGACAAACATTTGTTCACAATAGTGTAGTGTCTCAGCAATCTCATGCTCAGGCAACACAGCTATGCGAAACAAGGTATAGGCTGAGTGCCTGATTTTTATTGTTTATTAGTGTATATAAGTAAACTGAGACACCCCCCCTCCCCCACCCCGTTTTCCTATTTCCTATCTTCTAAAGCTACGGGTCCCAGAGCGGCTCGCTGGAGGAGGTCCGTCTGGAGGGTGGACCTTTTGTACCACCAGCACCCCGCAAGGTGGAGATGAGACGAGACCCTGTACTGGGCTTTGGCTTCGTGGCAGGCAGCGAGAAACCAGTGGTGGTCCGTTCTGTTACCCCAGGTAACTACCCTCTCTGTCTGAAGGCTAAACTAGGGTTTCCATATCATCAGCATACCTTATAAAGGGTTAATAATAATAACTGTTAGTCAGTTTTTAGGTACCAATGTACTTGAACCATGTGTAACCTATGCTAACTCAACCCATACAGAATGGCAAATTGTGAGGACATAGGGCAACTCACTACATTTGTTTCGATAATACTTCTATTACTCGTCTGAAATATGATAACATGAAAGGCCTTGTATAGTAATACTTTCCTCATTGTAAAGTCTATGAGGTCTGCCTCTTGCAAAGGAACCATGAAACCATGATTCTGTAGGAAAAGAATGGCATTATAACATCTTTACTCTGTGCAGTAGCTTATGGTTACCTGAGGGTATCATTTGCACAATTCTGCCTGCACGGTAAAAGGGAAGAATAACTGGAAATAACTAGGTTTTGTATCGCCCACGTACTCGACAATCCGGTGCCTAAAAATCCGATATAGACTCAGAGGATTACATTATCATGAACAAACAGACTTCCAGATAATAATTACACCATTCTAAATGCATGCAGTTACCGATACAAACATGTCTCCATTTTTCCTTCTGCCCTCTGAAAAAGCCAAGGGCCAGTTCACTGTGTTAAATGCTGAAAACACAGCAGATTAAGTGCAATTGCGGATGCAGATGTGCAAATGCAGTGTAAATGCAGGTGCAGGTGTGCATAGAATGCAGAAATGAGAGGAAGCAGCAACCCAAAGAGGAAAGGTCCTCACATTTAGGGGCACATCATGCCCTGGCCCTCTGCTTGTCTTTCAGGGGGTCCCTCAGAGGGCAGACTTGTACCTGGCGACCAGATCATCATGATCAACGATGAGGCAGTCAGCAGCGCACCCAGGGAACGAGTCATCGACCTCGTCAGGTAGGGTGGCTAACCTGCACAAGAGAAAGTGGGTCCGAGAGTGGCTGCAACAGTGAGGCTGCAACAGTGAGGCTGCAACAGTGAGGCTGCTGCCCACCTGTCTGATCACAGGCAGGCCCAAAGCTTGCAGCAGAATGGAGAACAGTCATTGGCTCTGTTATATAACATGACAATTATATCCAACACAGCAGTCTGTACAGCAGTGACAGGGTAAAAATGATTAATCTTTTATCAGCAAGTTAGCAATATTAACATTAATATTCTCATATTTTTCTAGCAGAAATCAACTAGCTGGTACAATTCTGCATGAACAAATTACATTTTTTTCAATAACTGCATGAAAATCAGTCAGCGACTATGGTTAATGATATAAGTTTTTTCCTTGCATAAGAAGGTGATTCATGAGTTTCAGGGTCAATCGTCATTGCAGATGCCCCATTTAGTGAAAATATAAGTCTTTTTGTCCTTTAATAAATGTAGAGATATTGGTGTCCACTGAAATTCAGTAAAGTAACACATCATACTTTTATTTCTAAACTCCAATCCCAGTGTATCAACCTGATTTGACATACATACCCACAACAACTGACATTTTATTGACCCCCATGTGGAAATTCTCTTACCTCCCCCAACTTGCTCTCTGTAGGTGAGAGTAAGCTGGTCACAAAGGGCAGCCACCTGTGGTAGCACCCAGGGAGCTGGAGGTTAAGGGCCTTTCTCAAGGACCCAAAGACATGCTAAGACTGGGCTTGAACCAGCAACTGTCTGATCACAGACACAGAGGTTTAGCCCACTAAGCCACATGCTATTGGGGAACTGTAGAGCGTTTCTGGCATGAGGAGGAGAGGTAAGGAGCGTGCACTGATTACAGCGCATCGCTGCACCCACCACACGACAAACCACCTCAGGGATGAGAACCTGGGCGCAGCCATGTGGCAGGTGATACCTCAGCACCACACTAGTCCAAATGGACCAGTGTGAGGTTTTTTCCGGTGGCTGGAGTGTCAATCCTGCCACCAAGGATTTGGCATCAAGCATGAATATTGGTGGTAATGTTTATAAAAATCAAAGAATGTTTAAAAAGATCATACGTTGGACAATTAAATGAGTAAGTGAAGTAACCAGAATTATGTTCTGAAATCTATAAATATTGGAAGTGCCTTCAATTTTGGTCACTAGTGTGTGTATGTGTGTGTGTGTGTGTGTGTGTAAAAAATTATATAATGCCAGTAAAAAATCTGGGCACACCCACTTTTAATACATTTGTTTCTATTTTAGTAAAAAGCCTCCAGGCAATGACGTAATATAAATCAAATATTGCAATGGCCAAGTGTTCAACATCTCAAAATTTTCAGACTCTTCAAAATTACCCCCTTTTGCTTCAATGACACCATTTCAGACTCTTTCTATTCTTTCAGCTACCTGTAAAGCTTCTCCATCCGTCCTGAAGGTGGTTTCCACAAGTTCTGGGCACAAGTTGGCCACCCTGCTCTTTCTCTTTGATCCAACTCATCCCAAAACAGCTCAATAGGGTTTAGGTTAGGAGATTGTGGGGGCCATGTCTGTTGTATCACTCCATTATATTGTTGACAAAAAAATGGTGTTCAGTAATGTCTTGCCTTTTGACTGGTACTATGTATTTTTTCATAGATGCAGGATAGATGTCGCTCTTGTTTTATATAAACAGTTCCTTCTACTATTTATAAATAAAGTGTGCCCCAGGTGTAGGCGTAACCATACACAGACAAGGCACTGAGATATATAGTATTTTCAACCCTAAAGAAAAAGGATGAATGGAGGCCAGTTTCCATGGCGCCGCTGATGTAAGCCGTTGCTGTGGTTGCATGAGTGCACGGCAGGATGGGCAGATTATGTAGCCGGCGTCTGCCCGCCATGTGGGGCGCTTGTCAGAGCTTATGAAGGCCCCTGTGGGTGAGGCTGACTTACAGTTTGGACCAGCCCGCCTCTGCTTATTCACCCAGGAGTCTCGTTTATGGATCATCATGACCAAGAAGTGACATATGCATCTCAAGACCTGCGTGCTTATTCTGTTTGACTCCTGGCTTGGATGCATGCTTTTCATAACCCTTATTCTCTCTTTCAGGAGCTGTAAGGAATCCATTGTCCTAACGGTTGTGCAACCTTACCCTGTAAGTTACCTGGGCATTCGAGGCTTTTACTGAGGCTGTTCACATGAGGACAGCACAACTCCCCCCCCCCCCCAGCAGCTCAGGCAGAGGATAGGAGGTGTCCTCTACCAAACAGGGTCAACATGAAGATTAATAAAACTCCCAAAGGAAAAAAAAAACTCTGCATGGCTTTAGAAAAAAAAAATTGAGTTAAAGTAAAAATACTACTCAAGATTCAGCCGCCGTCCATCAGGACTTCATAAAGCTGCTCACACTGACACTATCATGAGAGTCAGAGATTTGCCCCGGCCTCTGCTGTATTGTCCCCATCGGGAACATTTGCAGTGACCCCCCCCCATACATACACACAGCATGGGCTGCGAGGAATATGATAGAGGGGACATGCACCTGAAGCATGAACCCATCCTACATACCCCATGGCAATTACAAACCCAGATTCACCAAAACACATGTCTTAAGACTAAGGGCTGCACAGGGAGAATGACCAAACTGCACACATGTGGAGCTGTGTGGAGGAGTCAGGACCACGGTGCTCACCCGCTTCCCCACCTCTGTAAATAACACACTGCCATTTACGTTTTGGACTGTTTTCCAGCTACTTGAGGAAACAGGAGAGCACATTCAACCTTCCGAGTTTTTATTATTGAGACAAGGCTTCACTTCTGATTAACACATTTTTTAATGATCTGGAATGAACATGATGTCCTCTTTCAGAATAAGGATACCAATTGTTCTAATCAAGCTCAGCGGTGCTGATTCAATCTGATTGGCTGAGAGAAGTACCTATGGGAGCATGGATTCTAATCATGTTAATAGAACACTAAGAAACACCATCTTCTGACTAATGTGCTATGATGAATGCCAGCAGAAGCTATCAGAGTGCAGTTAAAGGCACAATCCTCTTCCATCTATCATCTATCATGCTCGAGACTATACAACTGTACATGTGACCATTTGTCCGTTTTAACATTTATTATACAGTTTAGTGGAATTTGTGGGGGGCACGGTTGTGCAGTGGTTGGCACTGTTACCTCACAGCTTTGGGTCCTGAGTTCAAGCCTCCACCAGGGTTCTCTGTGTGGAGTTTTAATATTATCCCTGTGTCACTGTGGGGTTTCCTCCGGGTACTCCAGTCCCCCCCCCCCCCCCCGCCCCGCAGTATGAAACATGCTGAGGCTAACTGGATTTGCCAAATTGCCCGTAGGTGCGTGTGAATGCGCTGTGTGATGGGCTTTTGTTTTTGTATTCATTCAAACTTTTGTGTAAGGTCCCGACAACTATGTCAATGTCAGTGTTTGGTGCTTGTTCTCAGAAAATGCAGGATTAAATAGATATATTGTTCCTGCCAAATTCCCAGTTAGTAATTTTATTTATTAACTAACTTACAGTTGAGTTGAGTGACCCAGAGAAACGCTGAGTAACTGAGTGTTATTGCCTTTAACAAGAAAGAATACACACCAGCAAGAATATTCCAGCCATCATCTGGAAATGTATACATGTATAACAGTGTCATTTTCCTGAGAGGTTGACTGGATGTTTCTTTCTTGCTTGAAGACTAATCATTCATACAATGAAGGTCCCTGCATACCATTACTTGTGACCATAGCAACCATGTACCTGGTTTACACAGAAGCTTATGTAACAAACTGAATAAATCAATCAGTAATGTCTATGTCGACTTGGATGTAGCAAAGAAATGAATAAATTGTGATGATTAATCTTTTACTGGTCTAAAGGGTCCTTAAGCAGACTTCCTCAAAGCCTACCCATGTGTTCCCCATTTGTCAGCTGTCTAGTCCCCTAAATATCGCATTGCTAAATGCAGATGGGCTTTTCAGGATACCTTGACCGTTTTCCTCTTACAAAGTTTGTCATCCATTTGGCCTCTTCTGGTTTGGGTTGCTAACCAGTTGTCCCCTTTTCTTTCCAGTGCCCCAAGTCGGCGTTCATCAGTGCTGCAAAAAAGGCAAAGTTAAAGTCAAACCCAGTTAAAGTGCGCTTTGCAGAGGAGGTCATTGTAAATGGTCAGGTCTCGGTATGTAGACCATTAGCTATGCATTATGTCAACAAGCATGGATCTTTTAAATAAAGTTTAATGAAGATCAAATAGATTTTAGGTTACTTATTGCCCAGAAATGCAGCGGCCTGCTATCCACACACCTTTGTTAATATATGACTGTATGTGCAGGGGTAATAGACAAATTATGGACACAGCGGGATCTCTCTCCAACAACACTTTGTCTGCTAACTACTGATACTTCACACTTTAGTTAGCTGTGTTCATATAACTCTTACTCGCATAGCCCTTGTTTACTCATATTTACTATATATACAGTATGTTTGTTAATTTATTTCAACCTTTATTCAATCTCATTCTTTCACGCTGTAGGTAAATGGTGTAATGTAAGACGTATGTCTAAAATGTTGTATGTACTTGTAAGTTGTTTTCAAAATGTCTTGTATGCTGTAGGTTATACCAGGGCACATACACTAACACAAAATCCTTGTGTGTTGAATTACTTGACCAATGAAGATCTTGCTGATTTTGATTAAAAGGTAGTAATCACCATTAATGAATAATAATTTTCTCTCATTCCCAGGACACAGTCAAGGACAACTCACTACTCTTCATGCCAAATGTCCTGAAGGTGTATTTGGAGAACGGACAGACAAAGTCCTTTCGATTTGATAGCAACACTTCCATAAAAGTGAGCTTCATATTCCATGATCGGGTGTGCAGATTTGGATGGAATGGGGCCTGCACTGCCCTGGAATTATAATCAGATATTTATCTTTAATTTTGACACACAAAAATTTAGGAAACTGCATTTTATGTTTGCGATATTGAACAGGATTTAAATTCATATCCATTGCTACTGGTCAGAATGATGTTACACAGCTGGTAATATTTACAGTATAAAATAGTACTGCTTAAGTAGTAGGGCTACATATTTCAGCTTGTTTTAAAATATGTACAGTACTGTGCAAAAGTCTTAGGCAGGCAAAGAAAATGATGTTTCCTTGTGTTGGTGTAAAACTATGATATTATGCCTGTCAAAGTGTGTCAGCTTAGCCATTTCAGAACCTCTGCTAAAATCATCCTAGTATTTGCAGGGACCGTCCAGTGCAGCCATGTATTTTTTGACTTGGCCACTAGCACACCTCATACAGCTAGTCAATCTGTCACTGACTTTTTAAACCAATATATTTAATTATTTAATTGAGCTGTTGGTGAAATTTAACAAAATCATGGAGTGGCTGAGGTGCCCCTGAGGAGAAGTTTGGGAACTGAAGCGGTGTTCATCTAGCCATCCAACTAGATATCAGTAACTTTTTAGAAAACAGAAGAAATTATTGCTAGTTTTTATTGTGTTACTCTCAATTTGCACATGTTCTAATGTTAAATTGTGTTTTTTGTTCTAAGCCAAAGTACACTTGCTACCCAGATAGAGAGTTTTAAACATTTCTTTTGACTGCTTAAGGCTTTTGCACAGTATTGTATATCTACAATGAATTGTTATTGCTCATGAGTTTACAATACACATCAATGCAACCTAGAGAAAAAAAAAAATTGTAAAGAAATGATTCAGCAATAAATACTTTTTTTTCATAAAAAGACTGTTGGCCCAAGACCCTTTCCAAGCCTGTATTAACTGATGCCTCCTTGCGTGGCAGGATGTTATCCTGACTCTGCAAGAAAAACTGTCTATTAAGAGCATCGAGCAGTTCTCCCTGGTGCTAGAGCAACGGGGCGAAGGGGCTCCGAGCAAAATGCAGCTCCTTCATGAGCAGGAGATGTTGTCTCAGGTGAGTATTTCAGGCTGGGGTGAGCAGCTGGTTGCCCTTCCTCCTTCTGTAGGGGGTGATGCTACTTCGGGTTAGTATTTCAGACTGGGGTGTGTGGGTCGCTCTTCCTTCTCCTGTAAGGGGCAATGCTACCTTGGGTTAGTATGTCAGACTGGGCATGCCTGTCGCTCTTCTTCCTCCTGTAGCAGGTGACGCTGCCTCAGGTTAGCATTTCAGATGAGGGTGAGCAGCTGGTATACTGAAAAGGGGGTGGTTTTTGTGATTTCTTTCCCCCACAGGTGGGATGATATTCATGTACATCCCATGACAACCTGAGCCCTGCCCGCGGGTGACATTTAATTTCATGGTATTGTCCCTTGAATAGGTGACACAGCGGCCAGGGTCTCACAAGATGAAATGCTTCTTCAGGCTCAGCTTTGTCCCGAAGGACCCCATCGACCTTCTAAGAAGAGACGCGGTGGCTTTCGAATACCTCTATGTTCAGGTATCATCTGACAGAAAGTACTCAGATACTGAAAATCCACGCTTAATAGAACATTTTCATTGTTACAGGCCTTTTATAGTTCTTTCAGAAAGATTTTTTCCCTACAAATTAGTGGCTATTACAGCAGCAACCTGGCAATTACACAAGTAGTAAGAATTAAATTAAGAGGATGTGACCTTTGCCCCCCCCCCCCCCCCCCCCCCATCAGAGCTGTAATGATGTGGTGCTGGAGCGCTTTGGTCCGGAGCTGAAGTACGATATGGCACTGAGACTAGCTGCCCTGCAGATGTACATCCTCACGGTCACCACGAAACAGACACAGAAGGTCTCCATCAAATATATCGAGTAAGTTTGGTCTGTTCATCCAGTCGCTTATTGGCTTCTCTTCTATGGAAAAAATTATGACACGTTTACACTGAGTTCTGAAGCTTAATATCTGGGTCACATCAAGCCATGAATGGAGCCTGTCCGAATATATTTACGAAGCACAGCACAGCTTTCCCGTCCCACTGATTGTTCATTAATAGGTATTCCTTTGAACTGATGTTTTATGTTATCGTAAAAGAATATTCCATATAAAGCATACCTGCAGTCCAAACACTAATGTAACAAAAGTCCCACTGGAAAATCACAAGCTTTGGGTGGGGGGGGGGGGGGGTGGACTCTGTGATTAAATTGCTCCATAGAGGGTGTATTTCTGTTACTGAGCGATTGGAGTAACGGATTATAGGAAGGATTTCCTATGTTTCCACTCAACTCACAAACCCGAGTGGAAGTGATCTCACAGCTGTGAGAGTTGGTGACCTGAGTCTCACAGGAAAATCCCACCCTTCCAAATAGTCACTTTTACATAAAGGCACGTTTAATAAGGTTAAAAGTTAGTAACATTCCTGCGTTGCTCTTTAGGAAAGAATGGGGCTTAGCTCTCTTCTTGCCCCCTGCTGTGCTGTCCAGCATGAAGGAGAAGAACATCAAGAAAGCCTTGACACACATCCTCAAGACCAATCAGAATCTCGTACCACCGGGCAAGAAGGTAGCCACTACATGTTTCTTCTGCTGAATTTGCTCTCTGAATTCAATTGAAGTGCATATGAATTGGTCTGGAAAACAGTTTTCATCATGGGAACACAAACATTACACGAATAGACGTATCTAATGTGATCGGAAATTAAAGCAGCACAATGAACTAGAACGTTTCCAATGTATACTATTACCCTTAGACAGCAGCCTCCATTATGAAGTTAGGTCATTCCTCTTTGTGTCTGGAACATTCTGATTAGATGAGCATTCAGTGAAAAGGTATGGATGGATGGATAGGTGGATGGATGGATGGATGATGTATGGGTGGACTGATGGAAGGTAGGATTTGGAAATCTGGGGGGGGGGGGGGGGGGGGACAGTGATTCATTTCAAGTTTCAGGGCAAATGAGATGCTGCCTGAGACTCCTACTGATCATATCCGTGAGCTCAGCATGTCCGCCCCGGGAAGTCAAACCAGCCCATGCATATTGTCCGAAACTTTTCCCTCTCCTTTCCCTCCTTGCTCTTGACTTCCAGTGAATTGTGTAATGATTTCAGTTGTGCTGCCCTGAAGCTCACAGCTCTCTGGGTTTCATGTGAAATGAAACTTCAGCTATAGCCTACTGAGGGGCCTTTCTGGGCTGACCTTGTGAGCTTGTACAGTTTTGCAAAATTAGCAGGAGGCTAACTTTTCATGAATCAAGGATTTTCTTTCTCCCTCCCTACAACTTCTCTCTTCTCTCTCTCTCCTGCTGTTTCTTTATTTCCCTCCCCCTCTCTGTCTCTGACACACACAAACAGAAATCATATTTTCAGCCTCACTAGAATCACATTACACTGCTGACAAAGTTTGGCTAGTTTGAGGGCTCTCCCTCACATACCACCGCTGACATATCAGCCGCCGAGTTCTTCGCATTCCCTACACTGCGAATGAAAGTTTGAGCACCTTTCACACAGTGTTACTGTAACACCTTCAGGGGAACATTTACGCTGTGTGAACAGCATAGCCTCTAACCCGCCTCATGTAATTACATTTAAAATATTCCACACCAATGTACTTCAATTCATGCAATGCCAGCTGAATCAATTAAGCAAAATGGAATTATATTCACTATTTTATATTCTACATTCCATGTCCTTGTACGCTACTAGTAATATTTCATGTCTCTTTTAAAAGTACCTAGTAAAAGAAATCCTGACAGTGTCTCTGAAAATCTAACGTGTATATGTTTTTGTCTCAAGAGAAAAAACACATTTCAAACATATTTTGCTTCGATATTGCAAACTGCTTAAGTGACAAGGCTGCTCCCTAGTGGAAATAACTTAAATATATATCCAATCATTCTTCATTAGATTTTCCTCACGAACTCTAGCTAGGTGATTCTGTAGGCTTTGCTGTCTCTAAAGTTTTCAGTTTTGACACCTCAAATGTACAGAATGCTTAAATTTGTGCTTATATATTGCATCTCGACAATTTGGTTTTCTTTTTCAGTTAACTGCTTTACAAGCAAAGGTGCAGTATCTGAAGTACCTCAGTGATCTGAGACTATATGGGGGGCGCGTCTTCAAATCCACCCTACTAGTAAGTAGTGAAATCGCCTGTAGTATTGGCGATTTCTTCAGTCCCTTCCTAGCAGACACCTTCTGGCAGATCTCCAGGTCCGAGTCTCCCAGCAGCACTAAATAAAATCAAGAGTCTGTGCCTATTTCAGACGGTTCTTTCTTCTATCACAGCAGGGAGAAAAGCATACAGAGGTCACCCTGCTCGTTGGCCCCCGGTATGGCATTAGTCATGTGATCAACACCAAGACCAACCTGGTGGCTCTGTTGGCCGATTTCAGTCATGTGAACCGCATCGAGATGTTCACAGAGGATGAGCTGAACGTCAGGGTGGAGCTACATGTTCTCGACGTCAAGGTGTGTCAGGCTCTGAGCCAAAGCAAGATATTTTACCAGACTTATGCATTTTGAAAATTCGAAATGTGCTACAGTCAGCTCTGATCGAAACACAAATGATGCCCTACTTTTTTGGTTTTGAATAGATTGTATATTGGCTACAGAACCAACAGCATTATTATTGTTATGTAATTTGTATGCACGGCATTGTTATCCAAGAAAATCTTAAATTATATTTAATGTACCCGTCAGTACTTTTCATGTCATGAATTCATTGAAGCCTGACTGATGGAAAACCCACCATCTGCGTGGCCCTTTCAGATCACTGTACATCTGCTATCTCAGGAGCAAGGTGTGCGAGGTCATCAAATGCTGAGTGTTTTTTACAGAACAGTGCCCCAGGTCCTGCAGTGTCTGCATGCTAATCTCCTCCTGTCTGCATTACAGCCCATCACTCTCTTAATGGACTCCAGTGATGCCATGAATTTAGCCTGCCTGACAGCTGGATACTACAGATTGCTAGTAGACTCGAGACGTTCAATCTTCAATGTGGCTAACAGGAGTAACACAGGGAGCATGGACTCTGGTAGAGTAACAGTCCATGCATTTTTTAGCTGTCGAGTTATTGATTTTTACAGAGCAGGAAGGTTCAGATTACTTAATTGAGATTATTTTCACGTTCCAGACCAAGATCTAAGACGCAAGATTAACCTTCAAGCTGCTGAGTGGACATACAGCACGTCCTTCAGCGGCAGTGAAGACTCCAGCATAAACAAGGAACATTCATACGACGACGATTCAGAGTTCCAGGACTGTGCAGGCAGTGAACATAGACTTACTCCCATTTATATCACAGATATCCAGCAGTCACCTCATGCAGCACAGATGGGGGAGAGAGGGAACAGAGTTTCTCACACCCAGCCATTCCTTTCTGTCCCTAAAAACAACATCCAGGAGTCTCCCCGAAGCGCCAAGGTGTCCTTCATTTTTGGGGACCCCCCTTTAGATAGCATCAATCCCCAGAACCTGGGGTATGAGCGGTTATTGGACGAAAGCCCCGAAATCCTAGATGAACACAGATCCATGTACTTCCAAAACGAGGAGGACTTTAAGAGTATGGATTCATCTAGGGATGGATTGGGGTTTCAGTATGGCACCCACTCAGGCTACAGCCACATAAGTGACGGAAAAATCTTCGGGAATGCAGAAGGCATCGAGGAGCCCCTTCTACATGACATCTGCTATGCGGAAACCACAGACGACGCAGAGGATGAAGATGACGTCAGCTGCGAGGAGGACAGCGTGGTGGGAGAGATGAACAAGACAATGTTCCTCAAACTGTCAGGCTCTAGTGATGACATCATTGACTTAACCACCCTCCCCCCACCAGAGGGCAATGATGAGGAAGAAAACGACGTTCTCCTGCATTCTCTCAACCTAGCCATCGCAGCTCCCCCACCCGGGTTTAGGGACAGCTCAGACGAAGAGGAGCACCAGGCCGCACAGATCGCAGAACCCAAAGGATTGGGTGCGAGCGACGACATCCCAGTGTCACTAATTGACGCAGTCCCTACACAGGTGGAAGGTGGCAGCGAGGCAGCCCTGGACGATGCTGTCGTTTCCACCTTACAGGCCTTGGAGGCGCTTGCTGCATCCGAGGAACAGTCACACCAACAATCAGCCAATAGCTCAGGTTCTTATACGATTGTGACATTTATTCATTGATAGCATTCAAAATCCTATTCATTTACATCTGTTTTGTGTTCAAAACAAACCCGTTGTCCTGTGTTCTTTTGTTTTGTATATGCATCTCATTCTTTGCATCCCTGTTACTCATTATTTACTGCATTTGTTTGATTTTTGTTCATTTTGCATTGTCTTGCTTGTTTGATTTCTATGTATACATGCATTTTCAGTTGATAGCCCTCATTATTTTTGTAAAATAAAAATGTGTCTCCCTTGAAAAAGATGTGCAAATGTGACTCACATGTGGTTATTAATGAGCTGTTTGTCTCTCTGTGGTATGCAGGTGTAGCGATTTCTCGGGCCTTTAGCCCAGAGTCGTCTTCAGATTCTGGGAATGAGACAAACTCGTCTGAAATGACTGAAAACTCAGAGCTTGCAGCAGCCCAGAAGCATTCAGAAAGCTCCACACGCTTATTTGTAGGTACCATCGAGGGCTATCAGCCTCTCCTTGAAGAAAAAGCAGAGTTTCCCATTTCTGACCCCACCCTGAAAATGAGCAACACTTTTCGAGGTCACCAGGATGAAGAGCAGCAGTCAGCAGGTGCTCCTTCAAAACAGATTATTCACTCAGATGACATCGAAATGGAGCCTGAAACTATGGAAACCAAATCTGTGACGGATTATTTCAGTCAAATGCACATGGGTACACTGGTGAATTCCTGCAACAGCAAACGAAAAGGGAAACTGGGTGAGGCAGATTCTAGGAGGCACTTTGATACAAATACCACTGGGAAGCGGCAGTTAAAGGCACTTGACCCTGGCAACGAAGAACATCAACAGATGGGGAAATTCAACACCTTCAGTGCAAGGGAAACTCACCGCATGAGTCTCTTCGACCTGGAACGCACCTCGTTTCGTGAAAAAAGTCAAAGATGGCAGGCGTTTTCTGAAAACAAAATGGCAAACATTGCCCTCTCTGGGTCGGTGAGTATCCGCGCTTTGCTGCGAGGCAGACTGGGCCTCAAAGACTCTGAGAAGGAAACAGATAAAAACAGTGCCTCTGAGACTCGAAAGGACGAAAGCCTTCCCCCGGACAGTGGGCATATCCCCATTGACAAGGACCTCAACAAACCTAAGCCAACAAACGTAGCAGGTGAGGAACAGCATGAATCAACACAGATCCCATCAGAGCAGCCCGTGGGCCACCTGTGTGAGTACCACCTGGCTAAGCGCATGACATCCTTGCAGAGCGACGGTAGCTATTCTCTGCAGAGCTCACAGTGTTCTTCCCTTGATGCTGGGTGTAACATGGGGAGTAGTAGCTGTGCCACACCTATGGATTCACCCCATTGCATCGGTGACACCAAGAAAGGCCTCGGTTTCACAATGTCCGAGGAGAAGGCCCACGGTATGACAAGCCACATACATCAAGGGAAGGATCTCCAACCAAATATGGATCCTTCAGTTCTCCAGAAGATGCTGCCTAATGCACATGCATCTGCTGCCTCTGAAGCCACAGTTGGTACTTTGCAAGATGGGTCTCATCGGATGCCTAAGATTAAAGAAACCACAGGTACACCCAAAAGGGATAATCTTTTCTCTGATCTCTATAAGAAGGATCAGTTTATTAAACCCAAAACTATAGCAGGGAGTCAGGCTTATAGGCACTTTATACGCATAACTGTAAGCCAGGCACGAGAGAGTGCTAAACTGCAGGGTATGAACGCATGTGTTAGCCTAAGAAGGATGGTTAACAAGCATGTCCATCACAATCCAGTATTATTCGATTTAGTTAAGTGTAAGAATAATACCAACACACAAAACTCCTGCATGCTGCCCTCCACTGAACCCTCTGAGATCACAAATCTGGTACACTCTGTTGGAGCTGCCTTAAGCACAGGTACCAATCCCAGAATGTACTACTCTGCTACTTTTCCCACTAACTTGAAGAAAAGTCCCGATTTGCATGCTCAGAGATGCATGAACAGTCTTGAAGTTAAGTACTGTATCGAGAGGAGAAGCTCAATCTCCGGCCTTGGAGGCAAATTAGAGCAAGGCACTGATGGTGAACCAATTCTGTACCAGTGTAAGAGGAACATGCACGAGAGTATTGGTAGGCCATCGGAAAACATATACAGCAATCAGCCACCTGGCGAGAAGGACTGGTTCAAGGATGATTGCAGATCGCAGCATGTTGTCAGGGAAATGCTTAATGATTCTCTGTGTTTTTCTACTACCCCTAGTGTAGCTTGCACAGAGCTCGAGATGGCACGAAGAGGAGATTCTCTCTCCAAACAGGTCGAAGGCAAGCCTGTGCTGCCACCATCTAACATTA
Source organism: Brienomyrus brachyistius (assembly GCF_023856365.1). Classification (NCBI taxonomy): domain Eukaryota; kingdom Metazoa; phylum Chordata; class Actinopteri; order Osteoglossiformes; family Mormyridae; genus Brienomyrus; species Brienomyrus brachyistius. Next base: position 38,920,166 of record NC_064533.1, on the reverse strand, counting down.
GCGCAGATTCCAATGTGCCAAAACTGGAGTCTACCGACTTCCCAAAAAGAAACCTTAGCCAGGCACCATCCTCCAGCTTATCCTCATGTGATTCCGACACTGGTGGCCCCAAGAAACACTGGATGTCAAGGAGGAGCTCTGGCAGCATCGAACCCCCGGCATTTGAGAAAACCAAAACCACCACTGGCGGCATGAGCTTTCAACTTCCCCAAATCCCCATCACCAAACTGCAGAAAAGAGCAAGGAGGCTACGCAAGAATCACCCACAGGGCTCAGTCACCTGGCATTCAACGGCCTCCGCTGGCAGGAAGGCCTGCAGAAGGGCTTCCCTCATGCTTCCCGTGCCAAAGGATACTAAGCAGTTCCGATCTTTGCCAAAACTGGACACCAGCAACTGGACATGCCATGGGCCTTTCAGCCACTGCTTCCTCAAAAAGAGACGCACGGTTGACGAGGATGAAGACAACAGAGGGACGCCCGTGCAGAATTACGCCCCTCAGTCCCCCAAAGGGGCACTGGATATCGCCTCCCCTGTAAGTGGGGAGCAGCTCTACCCCGAAATCAACCTGAATGGCATGACCTTCAGTGCCCGGCTGGCCCGTGTCAATGTCCTGAAGGACACAATGTACAGCTTCCCCACGGGCTTCATAGTGGCACAGAGGGATGCCAGGGAGCTGATTGCCCTGCTGCGCTCCTGCATTGGAACAGCCGACAGAATGCTACCTGAGATCCAAGGGGCCGACCTGAACCAGTACGTACAGCTGCTTGCCATGGAGTCCAAGGAGCTGGGCAGCACATGCAGGAAGATGGCGCTGGCCCACAAAAGCGCAGAGGAAATGGTTCTGGCCATGACATGCAGCTTCCAAGTACTCTGCTGCCTCACGGAGGCTTGCATGTGTCTAGTGAAGGGCATGGCTGAAGAGGTACAGCAACGTGAGGTGGTAGCTATAGTAGATGAAGTTGTCATGAACTACATATGCCTGCTGAAGGCAGCAGAGGCAGCTTCTGCCAATGCTGCTAATGACCACAACATCAAAGCTCTGGCACGGCACTCCACCTCCATGTCCACCATTATAAACGCACTGACACGCTCGCTCAAAGCACTCCTCAATAAGTAAACACTCTTTCTAGTGTCCTTTTGCAAGCCATATACCGTAGTGTGGGGTGATACCAGTCCACAGTGTGAACTGCACGAACTTGACCCTGTGAATATTTGTTTTATATGTAAATGAATAATATAAATTATTAAATTATATAGAACACTATATAGGCATTAAAGGAAAAATGTATTCATCCTCCATTAGAGAGCAAGATAAACTGAAAGAAGGTAAAATAATATAATCCTTCATGCTCCTACTTGTATGATTTTTTCATTACACTTCCTTAGTACAAGAGGAAAAATGACAGAAGAGGAACATGTACTCAAGATGGTCTTATTTGTGCATATAATACTGCTTTGTATTATAAAATTTAAAAATTATTTAAAATGAATTTATGATTTTTTTAATAAATGCAAAATGATGTAAAGACCGCACTAAATCAATTACTTGAAAAAGACCCTAGAAAAATTTTATTCATACAGATCATTAATAAAATGATATATATATATTTTTTGTATTAACTGTAAACAATGACACACACACTGTGTTTTCACTGATACAAGTGTGGTGTCAGATACATTCCACAGGCTATGACACATATCTTCTTAACTGTACAATCTTATATAAGAGATCATAATAGATAAATGAACATTGAAATAGAAATTCTCTTTCTATCATGTTGCTTACACATTAAAACACTCAAGGCACTGAATACCGTCCATGCTGTCTTTATTGTTTGGATGAAGGAATGGATGGATGGATGGATGGATGGATGGATGGATGGATGGATGGATGGATGGATGGATGGACAGACATATGGATGGATGGATGGATGGATGGATGGATGGACAGACATATGGATGGACTGTGTGTCATCCATTCATATAATTATTGCATAACAGCTACAGTATTCATTTAAATTTGTTGTTGAGCATTTGAACTGGTCTTTTGGTTACAGGTAAGTAGCAGTTTTATAGTAAGTAATGGCAAACAGTACTGACAGGTGCAGATGTCCAGCATTACACCAGATGACGGTTCACTGGCTTTGAGTGATGCTCAGAGAGGGATGAAGTGTTTTTCTCTTTGTTCAAAGGACACTTAATCTGGTGAAAAATCATGCCAACTCTTTCCTATATACTGTACACCACTACTGTTAGTAAAGAAACATTATATGTACATATTACAGTAACAGTAGTTACTCTGATTCATCCCAAAAGAACGTATTCAGGCTGACACAAAATCAGTACATCAGTGAAGCCCAACTAAGATTAACTGACCAGACTAACAAAATAATTTAACAGCTACAAAACTAAAATCATGCGGATTAAGGCTGTGAACTGTTCATAAGGACAGGATTCCCTTTCTTTAATATACACTATATTAACAAAAGTAAGGGAACACCGACCTTTACACATACATGATCTTTAATGACACCCCATTCTTAATACATTAGAGTAAGAATAATACATAAGATCACATTAGATTCAGGCTTTAATATGGAGCTGACCCACCCTTTGCAGCTATAACAGCTTCAACTCTTTTCATTACACTTCTGGGAAGGCTGGGAAGGTTTGAGTGTGTTTATGGGAATTTTTGACCATACTTCCAGGAGAACACATGTGAGGTCAGGTCAGATGTTGGATGAGAAGGCCTGGCCCACAGTTTCCACTCTAATTTATCCCAAAGATGTTCTACCGGGTTGAGGTCAGAGTCTGTGCAGGCCAGTCAGGGTCCTCCACACCAGACTCGCTCATCCATGTCTTTATGGACCTTGCTTTGTGCACTGGTGCGCAGTCATGTTGGAACAGGAAGGGGCCATCCCCAAACTGTTCCCACAAAGCTGGGAGCATGAAATTGTCCAAAATGGCCTTGAATGCTGCATTATTAAGAGTTCCTTTCACTGGAACTAAGGGGCCAAGCCCAAGCCCTGAAAAACAACCCCACACCATAATCCCCTCTCTCTTGGCAACAGCCAAACCCAAATCCAGACAGAGAAGCATGATTTGTCACTCCAGAGAACACGTCTCCACTGCTCTAAAGTCCAGTGGAGGCCTGCTTTATACCACTGCATCTGACGCTTTGCATTGCACTTGGTGATGTAAGACTTGGATGCAGTTGCTTGGCTATTCTTGAGCTAATCTGAAGGCCACATGAAGTTTGGAGGCCTGTAGCTATTGACTCTGCAGACAGTTGCCGCCTTCAGCACACTGTGCGCCTCAGCATGCATTGTCCCCCCTCTGTGATTTTACGTGGCTTCCCACTCTATGGCTGAATTGCTGCTGTTCATAATTGTATCACCTTTGTTAAAACAGCACTAACAGCTGACCGTGGAATATTTAGTAGCGAGGAAATTTCACGAATAGACAGGTGGCATCCTATCATGGTACCACGCTTGAATTCACTAAACTCCTCAGAGTGACCCATTCTTTCGCAAATGTCTGTAGAAGCAGTCTGCATGCCTAGGTGCTTAATTTTATGCACCTGTAGCTATGGAAGTGATTGGAACACATGAATTCAATGATTTGGAGGGGTGTCCCAATACTTTTGGGAATATAGTGTGTGTGGTGAGTGTGTGTGTGGTGTCTGTGTATATACATATATATTCACTTTGAAAAAAATAATAGAAAATTCTCTAAACATTTTATCTCTCATTATTCTGACATTTAGCAAATAGAAATTATTTTGGTAATCCTAACAGACCTAAAATAGGAAATGTTTTGTCTGATTATATGTTAGACAGTATGAAAAAAAGGTTATGTGTCTTTTTACACAGTGTATGTAAAATTCTGTGTGTATATATATATATATATATATATATACAGTTGGTATATATATATGTGTGTGTGTGTTATAATTTGTTATAAGAGCTCATATTTCTAACGTGATTTTCAGTCGTGACTTTGAAACCTGGTACATTGCCATGTCCAATGGAAAGACTTTAATGTACCTCATTTTATCAAACAATCAACAGAAAGTTCTAACATCCTTTAAGTACTTCCACCACCTGGATTCTGCTTGCAGTTTAAAATCTTCATTGTCTGCTAGGAAATGCTGAGTATCGCTGGATATCAGCTGACTGAGAACACTCAATTCAAACTGTTTAGCCCAAAACACAAGGAACGATATATGAAAAGCTGAGGAGTGAAAATAAATTATGTTTCATGTGAAACACATTAATATTAATATTAATCAGCAGTATCTTAAGGCAAAAATGAGTGGTACAAGATGTGGTCTATACATGATCTATGGTTTTACCTCATAAATTATTACTCCTACAGTACCTTTGGGCAGAGATGGAATGGAAGATACAAGCTGTAGTGAAACTGAATGACTATCTTGTGAAATGAAAGACAAATAAAGCAGTTGACGTGAGCACCAGATGGATAGGCTATGGAAACCGAAGATTATGCACATACTGTATTAAGAGAGACTGTGCCAGGTTTTTAAATAACTGAACAGAGCAGCTGTCTTATTCAATGGTTACTTTATCATCTACCATGTCAGAATTACCCGGTTAGTGTCATCAGGGCCAGCTTTATGCTGCCTACTCACCACTTGGATCATAGTCATCAAGTCAGATTTAGTGCTGTAACGAGTAAGTTGACCAGACTCACTGTCCGTCTTTTGACAAGGGGGTTTTGCATAAAATTTCAGATGCTGGTGTCCCCTGGGTAGTGCTATCGAAGCTGTAACTGGTTACCGAGTGACGCTGGAGCTGATCCTGTTCTTGCAATCATGCTGAAGGGACCCACAGAGACCGGCATTAATGTCAGTCGGCTGATTGTGGGCAGTGCAGATCAGTTTTCAATCTATTACATCCCAGTATTATTATAGTTTTGATTTTTAAATTTAGTTTTTTTTTCTATATTTTCAATTTTCTTTTGAAAATAGTACTTTCAATTGAAAAGTAGTTTGGTTTTATTTAGCTTTCAGTTTAGTTTTTATTTTAAAGACATATTTCTATGTATTGTTCATATGCCTATATTTTAGTTTCGTTTTTAGTAACTTTATTTCTAGGGGTAGACTGAAAGTTGTGGAACTGTTTTGTGTCTGATCCTTAGAGAATCCTACATATATGAAAAGAGTAAATTATGCACTAATGTCCTGAAATGGACAAAACGCGTTCCAGGTATCATTAATAGTTATCGAAATGTAATGTGCTGGATTACGTTACCGTCAAGACTCAAGAATGACAGATAAACAGAAATTTTAAAAAACAAAACAAAAAAAAAAACAGCAAAGGAAAGTACTTCACGTTTGTTTTTATTTTACTTCAGTTAATTCGGAGGTAATATTTGTAGTTTTCATTTAGTGTTACTTGTATTGTCATATCTTTTTTATTTCCGTTTACGAAAAAAGCTTTATTATGGATTTCGTTAACTGTAATAACTCACAGCCATGCAGCTAGCGGCCGGTGGTATTCGCTGACCCAGAGGATCGATCTGTGCTGCAGACCACTGATCCTGATTTTGAAGAACCAGAAATCATATTGACAGAAGTCAAAGGTCCACATGGTTAGATCTCGGTCAGAAACACGGGAGTCTTTAAGGACGAAGAAAATTTTGACCTTTTAACAATGAGTAAAGTTTTACGGGTTATTCTTTTGCTACCTGGAATTTTTTTCTTCCAAATTTCATGTTACATACTGATAACATTACTACCTGAACTAGTTACACAAATCTGTAACTTTTATACACTAAAGATACAGTATCCTTCCAGCACTGCTTAAAATAATAGGTAACATATGACCATTACTCATGAAATCCAAAATAAACAAACATGCTTCCTAATGACTTTTAAGTAAATGAACAAAGAACGAATATTAGATAACGCTGACGTGTAGTTTCGAATCGGCTGCATTAATTTCGAAGTTGAAAATCCCGAAAATAAAAGCATTACAATAAATAAATAAATAAGGGACTTGGGGGGGGGGGGAATGCCTCAAAATGTAACCTTCCCATTTCCATTCTGACTTTTTGATTAGCTAGTAATGAGGTGACTGGGCAGTTAGACGAAGATCATGTATGGCGACTTTAGTGCATGAAAGCATCACGGCTTTTGCCATTTTGTCTTTGCCAACTCAATGTTAAAAAATGTTGTATTTCTTTAGTTGCATGTCTCCACACTTCTATTAAATTTATTTGAAATGCTCTGAAATTTCGTGAATAAAAAGATACACCTTAATGCATTCGATACGGGTAAAATAAAAATGCATAACTGACACACTTTCGCCGTATAAAGCGATATGTGTGGCAAATGTCTTTTCGCAACAACGCAAGCGCGTTGCTATTTATGTGCATTTCCCGTCGACAAAAAATACCGCGCATTTTAACCTGTACAACGCGAATGAAACACGCATTCGGCGCGAAGGTTAAAATTGCGCGGTAAAATCCTGTCCAAAATTGCGCAAACGCGTACGTATTGTACGTGCATTTGCGCGGTTACCACAAGAAAGTGCCGTACGTATGGCGAAAGTTATGTCAGTCCCCGAATACAAATATACGAAACCACATGTTTATACGACGTCGAAGGCCGCGAAAAACGAAGTGGGTGGAGACTGGGCAGGTCTGGCGCACATCATTTCCTTTTGGACGCCGCAACCCTTCCTTCTAAAAGCGGTGCTGAACAAGTCACAAAGCTTAGCCGTAACAATTAGCATGTTCGTTTAACACCTATTTTTAACGCTGTATATTGTACAGAGTTAGCTTCCTCCGTGTACGTCGCGGAATATTACATTTTTTATTTGCATCATGCCAAATATTGTTCTGTTTAGTGGGAGCTCTCATCATGATCTCTCACAAAAAGTGGCTGACAGACTCGGTTTGGAATTGGGAAAAGTCATTACGAAGAAATTCAGTAACCAAGAGACCTGGTGAGTTGCTTTTAATTGTATCCATTTGTATGTACAGTTAAATAAACAATAGTAATAATAAATACATACCGTCATTCACAGCCAGTGCAGCATGTGGAAGTGAAACACTCAGTGTGTGCATTCGTGCATCTGTATGTATTAGATGCAGCTTATAGGCAGCTTTCCATGCAGAAGGCGTTTAAACTTTAGAGAACGATACTGTTGTTTGGTGCACTGCTGCTTTATTAGTCACATTATCGAACAGTAAGCTGAGCGTCTTCCCGGAACACGTGATAGCCGGAACTGCAAACTAGTTTGTCAAGTAAAGGACTGCGTTGCGCAATGCGGCCGAAATCCTTCAACACGCTGGCGTAGTTAAAAATACAAAAGGGCACCTTTCATTACCTGCTTATTTCTAGTAATCGGTCTGGAGAATTTGCTAGAATACCAAAGCGCCTTACCCTTGGCTAGAACGCTGTGGTGGACGGCCGCTATAAAATGTCATGCCTCATTCATTATGTAGGCTTTGGTATCTCGTGATTTGCCCATCCGGAAAACTTAAGTTATCTAAAATGGAACGTGGAGCAGAGAAATCCTGTTTTTTTATTTTTTTATTAGTGTCCTGCAGCATCACTAGAATATCTAGTTGCATGTCTCAGATGAGTTGATAACTTGAAAGGAACTTTGCCTTCTCAAGCATGTCAGCAGTTATTGGCTGTCCCATCATAATAAACATTAAATAACTGAAACACAGATGTTGCAGTCACAACGTGTCCATAAAGGAAGTATAATTTAACTTAATCAGCCTTCATCCCAAGTCATTGGGCGTTGAATGTAATAATGAGTCTCTGCAATGTGATTGTGTGTATAAATAGTATGGTTATGATAATTATGATAATAGAGTATGTTTGGGATAGTCGAGTATACTCTTATTAAAAGTATAACTTGGATATATTGGGACATTTTTCCATCATCGAAGTGATGACATCTTACAGTGATAGTGTCACTCGATAGGTGGTGTCTATCGAGGGCTGAGTCAGCTGATTTTCTGTAAAATAAAGTGTTTATTCAGCAAAATTTCTGGTAGCTGTGTGGGCAGTGATAGGCCGTGGCTCACTTACAAACGTGAACCCCCCACCCCCTGCAGTGTGGAGATAGGCGAGAGCGTCCGCGGTGAGGATGTCTACATTGTGCAGAGCGGTTGCGGCGAGATCAACGATAACCTGATGGAGCTGCTCATCATGATTAACGCCTGCAAGATCGCCTCCTCATCCCGTGTCACTGCCGTCATCCCCTGCTTCCCCTACGCCCGCCAGGACAAGAAGGACAAGGTGACTCCAGCCCCCTTACAGGTCGTCTGCTTACCCAAACCCCATACATATTGCTGCATAAGTCAAGCTATGTAAACATCCACGGTGCTTATGGACCCCAGAGTGGCTGCTCCGGTCACATTCTCTCAGACGTCACTTGGATGTCCCTAGAGAAAAGAGGCAGGGTCCAAGTAGCCAGGTGCAGTATCTGCCAAGAAACATGTACGTTCTAGAGATACCAGGTTAATATCAGAACTTGATGATTTTTGGAGCAGCACATCTCTGAAGTGTTTGAGTCTCCATCCCGGCTCTAAGTGTCTGAAGTTTTCTTGTTGTCCCCGTGCTCACGTGGGATCTCCTTGGGGGTTTCAGTTTGCCCTCCAAGGTCCAAAAGCATGCTAAGGTGATTTGAAGTCGACAAATAGATATTGAATCGTGTGTGTGCCCGCCCTTCGATGGGTTGGCACCCCATCCTGGGTTATTCCTTGCCTTGCGCCCGTAGCTTTCAGGGTAGGCTTTGGACCCCAGTGACCTTGCATAGGACAGGTGGATATACAGAATCGATTTAATCTTTTTAACAAGATTCTGATATCCAGTGCCACACTTAGGACTTCAGTATCTATGCATTTTCTCTCATTATGTGTGCTTAATATGCTTCAGTGCACTGTAATGTACATTCCTAACCTAAAAAGCAGTAGTAAATAAGTACTATATAGATCACTTGTGAGATCTGAAAACTGTTGGTTCCCAGGTTAAGGTTAATATTTATATGAAAACTTGTCTATTCGTGTGAGGACATCGTCTAGTACTGTGTAACCTTGGTCACCATGTGCTGTGGAAACACTGGCATTACACTGAAACCCCTGTGTGTGTTTACTCTACAGGAAGAAGGTGTCCCAGTCAGACTGTTTTTTTTTATTTTTTATTATTATTATCATTTTATTGTTATTACAGTTATTGTGAGGGTCACTTGTATTAGTTAATGCCATGCACCCCTTAATCAAAGTGAGTGTACATACATGTGATAAGTAGTAATTATTTTGATCCTTAGGGAAGCCCAGTCTTCTGACTGTTCCCAGATCAGTGTAGTCTCTCCATTGCGTTTTGCCCTTTGTGTTTGTTTTGACCTCTGCCACACTTACTGTTTAATGTGCCCCCTCCCCCCCCCCACCTCAGTTTAATTCTGCTCGCTGCTTAGACAGGTTTACAAACATGGAGTGTGCCATGCCTCTGGTGCATGGGGGTGTACGCACACTGGGGAGGTGCTGTGCTGTTAATAAAATGGATTTAGCAGCATTCAGCTGGTCATCTTCACTACAGTCAGTAACTTTCAGCTGGAGGTTTAAGTTATTTGTGTAATGTACACCTTCATCCTACAGAGTCGTGCTCCCATCTCAGCCAAGCTGGTGGCCAATATGCTGTCTGTGGCAGGGGCTGATCACATCATCACCATGGACCTCCATGCCTCCCAGATTCAGGTGGGGCTCTTGCAGACTTGGGATGTCAAAGTGGACTCCGTTTGAAGCCGTGTGAGACTGTACCCATGGGGGGGGGGCAGCAGCTCCGCCAAAAAGCAGTGTTACTTTGCCCCCTTTTTTGCTGCCCCTCGTCTGAATCACACAGCCAGAGTAGTGCACAGTCACTGCCAGCCAGGATGTCAATTTATGGGAGATTGCCAGCAAGAAAGATCCACAATCAAAAAGCATCAAAAATGTTCACAGCTGCTTGATGATGAATATGTTGATTCTAGATATAAGCAGACATCTCTTCTTTAGACTGATGGAATAGCTTTTATACTGCCTCAGCTAAATAGAACGACAATTGTAATTAATATAAGGAATTTTAAAGGCGCTGTTCACTCCAAAACAGAGAAAAGGATGTATTTTAGGGGGGGCTTTAATGCTATCTATTCATCTAGGTTGTTCTGCTGGGAGTTGCATAGTTATGGAGGCACCAGCCGTAAAAATGTCAGGATTTTCTCGAATATAATGGGAGTGAATGGCATTCCTTTTGTGGTGATTTAAAGCACACATTTGAAAAATTCAACAACAATGTCTTTCACCAGAAATCATGAGACTGTTATTGAAGATAATCCAGACACTTCGTAGTGGGCAGCTTAATGCACAAACTATTTTCTTCTACCGATTTCAGACACCAATTGTATCATTGCACAAAAGATATCGCTGGGGTGCTAGTATCTTCTGCACAGTGATATAATGGATTCAGAAGTAACTGCAAAAAAATAAGCTTACAGTGTTTAATGTACTAGTATCTGTGTTTAGTCACAAGACCTGTGGCTTCATTGCCATGTCTGACATTCACAGGGCTTCTTCGACATTGCTGTGGACAATTTGTATGCAGAGCCTGCGGTTCTCCAGTGGATCAAGGAGAACATTCCAGAGTGGAAGAACTGCATTATCGTGTCACCTGATGCAGGCGGAGCAAAGCGGTATGTCTGCTCTGCTAATGCCAGAACATTTAGTGTGTGATCTTTATGAAGGGGTTTGACCCTCAGTTACTGTATTCATATTTAATTCTGACATTTGCCATGGAATAAGACACATTTTGCAATGGTGCTTGTAGTGTGGGCCTCACGTAAACTATTAACAACTATAGAACACTAGCTAGCTGGCAACCACCTGTAAACCGTTTGTGAAGTACGGTCAGTCTCGGTAAGTCGTTACACCTTGGAGTAGGTTTTACTCTGGCCCTAAGGGGCATGTACCATGTACACAGTCACATCCTTGCTCCTTCAGACTGGCTTCTTATTCAGTTACTTCAGTGTCTAAAGGGTTTATTAGATATGATCCACCCCTCTTCTGTCACTGTATGTCCTGTTTGCACAGGTTGTACATGTGATTCGTATAATATTACTCTGACTTCTGTGATTTCCTGTTACGATTTTTTTTTTGTCTGTGTGCGCATGATTGCATTGCTTGCTTTACTCATCAGACTGGATGCTTGTTGCCAGACGTTGCATCTGTGTAAGAACTCAGGCAGCTAAGGTCTGAGTAGTTGGTTCCCAGTCCTTGGTGGGGTTATTTATTTATTTTATTTTTTTTGAATGCCACTTCTGAGATGAAACTGCAGCTGACAGTAATCCACTCCTGTGTGTCCCATCTCTGAAAAGCAAGCACATCATTATATGTTGTCTGTTAGTTCGTACTGCATAATATGGGGACTTGCAATGTAACAAAACCCAGCGCTAACCGTAAGTCTGTTAGCTTTCTTCTTGGTGTACCCCAGGGCTGATGGTGTAATGGGGGTCTTCAAACCTTGGGTGCCTGAAGCATTTTGTTATTGGTAAATGGCAAGATAACCTCAGTTTCACAATATGGTGTTTTTGAAGGTTGTTAATGTAGGATTTTTTGCACTTGTGTTCAATGAATTCTTAACTGTGTCAAACTGTGGTTACTGTCTCTTCATCAAGTACACCTCTGAAACATGTTCACAAACCCTATGACCAGTAAATATTAGGGTTCTGTTGCATACCTTTGTGAAGATAAGTTTTAAGAATTTACCACTGCATTATTGACCCAGCCCTTTGTTCCCACGTTACATCTTTCCTGTAGAGTTACATCAATCGCCGATCGCCTGAACGTAGACTTTGCCCTCATCCACAAGGAGAGAAAGAAGGCCAATGAGGTTGACCGCATGGTTCTAGTTGGGGATGTGAAGGATCGTGTGGCCATCATGGTTGATGACATGGCCGACACCTGTGGTACCATCTGCCATGCTGCAGACAAGTGAGTCCAGTCCTTATAGGAAGTGCATGTGGGACACGTGTAGGGACGAGCCGATCCACATTTTTCAGTTCCGAACCAATTCCAATACACAACTGACAATACCAATGCAGATTCTGATACAAGGGCTCTTTTTACTGTAATTTATTACTGTTGTTAATAGTAGTAGTATTTTTTTTAAAAAGTCAGTACAAATAAGAAAAAATGTATGCCAGAATAATCTTTAATTAGGCTACTAGAAATATACATAAAGTACTGTTCCACCTCGTTTGTGCATGTTGTTGTTTTAAGCAATTTTGAGGCATTTGCAGTTCAATTTGAATATCTTCCAGGTGAGGATACACACGTGGCGAATGCTTAAAATGCCCCACAGTGTTTCTCCCACTGGCAACCGCATCATTCACGCTTCGTTGCAATAGCAGCCCCTCGTGTATCACAAGCTGCAGCAATGCGCAAAACAGCCCAAGCTAGCGACTCCCACATCACCCATTGCTTTTTCTCCACATTACTTGCACTGTCTCGCAGAATTGCATGTACTTTTTAGTGGGATTTTCCACCTTTTTCAAAAATTTGTTTTTACAAAAGCATGAAATACTTCGATTGTCAGCCTCTGATGTTTTTATACTTCTACTGCGAAGGGCATGCACATGACGTCACAGCAGGAGGAAAACTGAGTAGCAGTGTTAGTTTTCAGCTTGAGTGCTGCAAAAAACTTATCTAAAATGGAAAAGATCTGTCATGTAATTGATTGATTGTACAAAATAATTTAACAAGAAATGGAAGTTATCTTTTTGCAGACTGCCGAAAAGTAAGTATCAAATGTGGTTCGGTCACATATGGTCGATACCGATCTGTCTAATTAACTATGGATCGGTACCGATACCTAGTTTCAAACTATTATTATTCTTCCATCCATTTTCCAAACCGCTTATCCTACTGGGTCGCGGGGGGTCCGGAGCCTATCCCGGAAGCAATGGGCACGAGGCAGGGAACAATTATTATTCTAAAATAAATATTTCTAGATATCACGTTATCTTTTCTCAGATTATTTCATTTATTTGTGTTTTTTTTTTTATCTGTTTGCACTACATTTATTTTGTTTGCACAATGTGTGCTGTCCTAGAACCTTCTCTGTTTGCCTGTGTATGTTTGCCTGTGTATGTTTGCCTGTGTATGTTTGCCTGTGTATGTTTGCCTGTGTATGTTTGCCTGTGTATGTTTGCCTGTGTTCTCCAGCTGTATGCCCCAGAATTTCCCCTGGGATCAGTAAAGTTAATCTTAATCGTAATCCTTTTGTGCGAAGTTTGCCCTGCTTCATTACAGCATCTTAGTCACCATCAGAGTGTGGCTGGTTTGTAACAAGTATGACCATGATCCAAGGGCCACTCTTTGTGTTTATGAATGAAGCAGATGACACCACAATGATGGTCACCTTTTTGGAAATCATTGTAGTATTACAAGCCATTTACAGATTCCACTGTGATGAATGGTTATGTTGTGAAAGAGTTGTATGTCAGTGTCATGACCTGCTCGTCGGCTCCTCGTGTGCCACGCCCCCTGATTACCCACGTGTTCTTCCCTGATTGTCTCCAGCCCTGTCTGATTACGTCGCTTAGTCCTGTTGTATTTAAGTCCTGGTCTTACCTGTTTCCCTTGTCTGTCATTGATGTTTGTATGCGTGAGATGTTTCCCAGTCCGCGCTGCCTTAGTAAATCCCCGTTTATCCCGAAGTTTGCCTGCCTGCCTGTTCTTTGCTCGCTCACCTGCCTGAGCGATCACCCGCTTCCAGCGTGATCGTGACAGATCTTTGTCTCTCTTCGCTCCTCTCTTTGTCCCTGTCCCTTCCTGATCCCCCGTTCGCTGTTAAATACCCCGTATTCCGCCTGTCTGCCTGCTCCTTGCCCGCCTTGCACGCTTACGGCGATCGTGAAAGTCAGTCTTTTTTTTTTTTTTTTTTTTTTTTTTTTCTTGCCGTAGTAAGCAGAATCATACCACATGATTGACAGTTTGATTGAGGACACATCAATCTATACTGATTCTCTTTTAGTCTCTCTTAGTCTTTGCTGGTACAGGTACAATATTGTTTCAGCAATTCATTTTGCCAAAGAAAAAAGAAATATAATTCAGCACACCCGGATCCTTCTAAACAGGATTTTGCAGTAACATCAAACATTTATATGCCACACGCGATGCAGAAATAAATCCATTGTTCACAACCACCTATCCAGTTTGGGGGTTGCCCTGAGCTTGGTGCATCTCCCCAGATCTACAGGGGGCTCCCTCTTTGGGACTAAGATTCTCCCTCCGGAGAAGCATAACTATTTATCAGTGCTGCCAAAATGCACATTGGGTTGACCGTTTTTGTGTGTTTGCTTCCTTCCAGACTGATCTCCGCCGGGGCCATCAAGGTGTATGCCATCTTGACTCACGGCATCTTCTCCGGCCCCGCCATATCACGGATCAACAATGCACCCTTCGAGGCCGTGGTGGTGACCAATACCATCCCCCAGGAAGAGAAGATGAAGCAGTGTCCGAAGATCCAGGTACCCATCTAGAGCCGCAGGAAGGGCCCAGCTTAGTAATTCAGATTTGGAGGGACTTTCCCTTCTATTCTTTACCATTGAGCAATGAGTGGCATCAAGGAAGTGTACACATAACATGTAATTGCCCTCCCTGTAGGTCGTCGATATATCCATGATACTGGCCGAAGCCATCAGACGGACACATAATGGGGAGTCCGTCTCCTACCTCTTCAGTCATGTCCCCTTGTGAAGGAGGGACATACCACATGTATTCCCAACCCAAGGCCTACTCACTCTGTGCCTGTAGCTTGCTTCCCAGTGGGTGGAGAGCCCTCTGGCTAGACCATACGAAATGGCTAAGCCCATTTTTACTGGCATTTCCACTCAAGGGTCTTGTTTTTTCTATTTATATACAAATAATAGGTCCAACAGGAATAGTATAACTCATAGGGGTTCATAGGTGATTATTTGTACCATTGTGCTATGAATGAAACATTCCAGTAAAAGTGGATTTATATACCACCCCACCCTCCCAACGAAAGCAACTAACATCTATCAGACTTAAAGAATTTCCAGAAGTATGAATGAACAAGACTTTAAAATTCTTCAACTGAACTGTATGGAAGAAACATGCTTGTATGAACATGAATTAACAATTATATGGAGTCTGGTTTTATAAAAAGCTTTTATTCATTTTTAAACCAAAAACATTCCGTTTTTTGCATTTTTGAAACCCAAATGCTCTTCCTAACATGCTTTCTGTCACCTTCGATAAAACCGCATAATAAATGCAGCATTATCTGTAGTTTGGTATCAGATTGCCTTTTTCATTATTCCTCACACTTGGCTTTGCCACCAGATGGATTCCCATCAAATGATCTTGCACTTTAAAAAACAGGCAGGTAATGTTTGTGTTGGTCTAGTTTGAGGAATCCAACATTTACTATAAGCAGGACTGACATAATGGCTTATGAACATTAAATATTGTTCTTTTTTAACTTATGTGGAGGTTTTACACTTATTAATGCAGATTCCTAGAAGAGTTCCTAAGCCTCGATACCTTGGCCCCCTTTTCAATTTAATAAAAGTAAATCTAGGAACTAATTTTCTGAAGAATGTCTAGCTCGTTTATGGGTTTCACCACCCAAGAATGTAAAGGGAAAATTGTAAGATGATTACTGCAGAAAACATTCATATTTTATATTGAGATATACTATGAAATTTTGCTAACACACCTTTTTATACTTTTGCTTAATAGTTTTGGTTTTTTACGAATGAAGTGAACTTTCCTGTT
Source organism: Brienomyrus brachyistius (assembly GCF_023856365.1). NCBI lineage: Eukaryota > Metazoa > Chordata > Actinopteri > Osteoglossiformes > Mormyridae > Brienomyrus > Brienomyrus brachyistius. The sequence goes on along the minus strand of NC_064533.1, from coordinate 38,904,346 downwards.
AGCCGATTTGTATACATGGATGGTATGTAGTAGAGCTAAACTGGGACAATACAGAAGATGCAGAAAAAATATAAATTAGCATGAAAAAAATTTAACTATGATTGACAGTGGAAAATTAAAATATTTAGTACTGTACTCTGAGGTGCACAGATATGTGCCCATCACAGTTAGTGGGGTGCACGAAAAGGAAGAACTGCTACTAACAGTAAGTGTCACAATGTGAATATCAAGAAATGGTAATATCATGTGACTTAAGGGGAAGTGTGCAAAATGTGGACTAAAACAATTGATTGTTCATTGTGAGAAGATGTGAAAAGTCTGTAATTTTCTTCATAGCATAGTTTTAATGGCACTTCTTGTTAATCACCCCTAAGCATATTCTGATCCTAATACTACAGAAAGAATCCTGCCAAGATCACAGATCACCTGAGTCACTGGTCTTTGCTCTGATTGGCTGGCAGTATCATTATTGTAGTTTACTGGCAAAATGTTTTGTTATCATTGGAAGGAAAATGGGCAGCTGGGAGGGCTTCTCTTATTTCACATTCAGCTGGAAGTGGTTTTCTGATCTTGAGGCACAAAAATTAAATTTTGCAAGAATCTGGAGAACTGGAGTTAAAGCATCTGAATAGGGGGTCATCTGAGAATATTTGCTGTATAGGACTGTGTTCTGCCCATGTGGTAAACATTTTGGTTCTTCACTGAACACATCAGACAGTTTAAGGGTAATGCAAATGGGCATCTTCAGGAATCTGAGTGCATGTCCAGTATGCTGTTACAGTCAGCACCATAAGGCAGACATAAGTAGTAATTGCCATTATGACTGAATATCAGTTTATTAATCTTCATTTAGAAGATTGTTTTACCACTGTGTCAGCATCTCCCAATTACACATGTTCAGCTTTTTGTCAAAATCCAAAATATTTCAACCAGCTAACTAACAACAGATTTCCATCCATCCATTTTCTGACAGCCGTCTGGGTTAGGATCACAGCAGCAGCAGTCTAAGCAGGGATGCCCAGAAGTCCTTCTGCCCATCCACCTCTTCCAGGTCCTCTAGGGGGACCAAGGTCTTCCTTGGCCAACCAAGAGATATAATGGCTCCAACATGTCCTCGGTCTGCCCTGGGGTCTCCTCCTGGTTGAACACGCCCGAAGTACCTCCCCTAGATAGATGGCCGAACCACCCCAGCTGGCTTCTTTTGATATGGAGGAGCAATAGCCCTACTTTGAGCTCCCCCACCCCCCAAACGCTCAAGCTCCTCACCCTATCTCTAAGGCTGAGCCCAGACAATCTGCAATAGAAGCCCATTATGCTGCTTGTATCCGCAATCTCATTCTTTCAGATACTACTCATAGCTTGTGACCATAGGCAAGGGTAGGAATGCACATTGACTGGTAAATCAATAGCTTCTCCTTCTAGCTCAGCTCTCTTTTCATCATGACAGACCAGATAACTGCTGACGCTGCACCGATCTGCCTGTCGATCTCCGGCTAAATTTATTCCTCAATCATGAACCAAACCCTCAGATACTTAACTGCTCTGCTTGAGGGAATAACTTATCCCCAACCTGGAGGAGGCCATCCTCCTTTTTCCTGTTGAGAACCATGACCTCCAAGACTGGAGGTGCTGTTTCTTCACACTCAGCTGCAAACTGCCCCAGTGCACACAGCAGGTCAATGAAGCCAACAGAGCCACAACATCTGCAAAAAGCAAAGACGCGATCATGAGGTCAGTGAATTGGACCCCCTCCATCTCTTGGCTGCGTCCAGAAATATTACCTATAAAATTATGACCATACTTGCGACAAAGGGCAGCCCTGGTGTACTCCAACACACTTGAAATAAGTCTGACTTTCTGTCGACACCCCATACTCCCGAAATCCCCCCAAAAGACCTCTCAAGGGACACGATTATATTTCCAAGTCCACGAAACACAAACTCCAAGAACCCTCCAGTATTCTTGCAAAGGTAAGGAGGTCCAGTGTTCTACCACCAGGATGAAATCCACATTGGTCCTCCTGGATCTGAGGTTCAACTAATGGGCAGACCCTCCTCCCCAATCTAAACGCACCAACATCCATGCAATGTTGTAGAGGCGTGTTAGCCAAGATAGCCCAACAACATCAAGAACTTTGAAGAACTCAGGGCAAATCCCATCCACCCCCAGAGCCCTACCACCAAAGAGTTTTTGACTACTTAAGTGACCTTAGCCCTAGAGATGAGTGAGTTCCCTTCTGTGTCTTCCAGCTCTACTTTCTCCAATGAAGGCATATCAATGGGATTCAGGAGGTCCTTTCCTCCGCCTGACAATATCCCCATTTGAGGTCAACAGCTCTCCATCCCTGCTATAAACAGCATGAGTAAAGTCCTGTTTCCACCTACGTATGTCTGACATTTTACCAGAATCTATTTGAGCCCAATCTCCTCCCACACTCAAGTTTTTGCTTCTGCAACTACCAAAGCTGCATTCCACTTATCCTGCCAGTACCTGTCAGCTCCTTCTGGAGTCCCACAAGCTAGCCAGTCTTAGAAGGCCTCGTTCTTCAGCCTGACCACTACTGGGTTCAGGGGTCACTGCCGTGACTATAAGCTGCCTTACAGTCACAGTTCTGAATGGAGGCACAGTATTTTGGTCATTTAAGCTCAATCTCTCCTTCCTCAATCAGAGTTCAAGAGAAGTTCTGCTGGTGGCGTGAGTTGAAGATCTCCCAGACAGGGGCCTCTGTTAGATGCTCCCAAATCACCCTCCCTATTTTTTGGGTCAACCAGGTCTGTCTGGCATTTTCTCCTGCCACCTAAACCAATTCACCACTAGGTGGTGATTAGTTGACAACTCAGCTCCACTATTCACCTTCACCCAAATGTCTACATGGCATACAGTTGCAGAACTGACGATACAATTACAAAATTGATCATCAAGCTGTGACCTAAGTTGCTCTGGTGCCGGGTGCATTTATGAACATCCTTAAGGTCGAACATGGTGCTTGTTATGGATAAATTGTGATTAGCACAGAAGGCCAAAAACAGAGCATTGCTCAGGTTCTGATCATCCTGGTGATTCCTCCCTATCATACCTCTCAAGGTTCAACAGTCATTATCCACGTTCCAGAGCCCACGCTGTGCATTGAGGTGAGCCCAACTATGTCTAGGTGATACTCTACCTCCCGCACTAGCTGAAGCTCCTTTCTCACCTGAGAGGTTACATTCCATGTCCCTAAAGCCAGTTTTGATAACCTATTATCAGTCCACCAAGGCCCCTTCAGCTTCTGCCCAATCTACAATTTACAATACCCCACAACTTAGCCCACAGGAGGGCAGACCTTTTGGGCTTTGTCCAGCCAAGCCCCATGGATAAAGACCTGACTACCAGGCACTTGCCCGCAAGGCCTGGTTCCAGGGCGGGGCATACTTTTCCTAATCTGGGCAAGGTTACATGATACAAACTTTTTACCGTCATAGAGGTGTTTGAATCGCACTTTGTCTGGCTGATCACTTCGGACCAAATTGCCTTGCGTGACCCTACCAGGGACAATCTTCTCCGACAACATAGGTAATGGTGTTGATTGCCTGTAATTCTACTTTCTTGTTAGTTTTGCTTCAGACTGTAACCACCACTGAAAGCAGAACTGTGAAAACATGACCTGTGAAACGTACCTTAATTTGACCTTCTGGACAAAAGGATTAATGTCATCCTGAGATTTGTCCACTAGGTGTCAGCAAAATATTAAAGCATAGCCCATCAAATGCCTAGTAGTTGTGATATACTCTCTCTTTCTCACACACACAAATATATAAATATTTCACAAATTCTATATCTTCTACCTTGACTGCAGTTGTATTAGCTCCACATTGATGTTAGTTTTACTATTTTACTACTAACTTTGGAGACTTCTGAATAAATGAGAAAAATATAACGGAAACAATCATAACAGATTTAATAAAAAAGAACTCAATTTGTGTGCATGGATAAAAAATAAATAACAAATCTCCTTCAAAGTTTATTAAGCTAACTTTATATATGATTTAGGCAGTGCAGCCCTACAGCAACCCAGAAATTCAAGCCTTACTGGTTGTGAATTTAATAAAGTCTGGCCCTTCTGATTTATAGCACATCTCTATTTGTGTCAGAAATAACAGAAATTAAAAGCAGCTGCATGCAACTGCAGCAACCTGTATGTTAATTTCTTTTCTCTTTTAATTTATGCAATTTGTGACTATGTGAAGTTATACATACAATGTACACAGTCTGATGTATGACTTTAAAATCATATATCATAAAAACATCAATATGTCTTAGAGAATGGATTCTCCAGAGCAAACAGAGCTTTAAAAGACACTTTTGAGGTACTTTAAATATTTTTAAAGTTGGTCTATTATGGTCCTCAGATGACGTCTCTTTACTGTGCCTCTGTCACAAAATCAGATGGTTTGACTTCCATTGCTTGCACTTATCAACTGAAGTAAAGCTACTACTATAGCTTTAATTTCTGCCTGTGGTACTTTGTAAACTTAAAGCCCTACCATTTGGAACTTGAGAAGCTTTGTAAACGTCACAGTTTGCTCTGTGCCGAGCTAAACGAAGAGGAGAGTGTATAGTCTCTCCTGTCCAAGTGAAAAGTATACGGTAAGTTAGTCAGAAAAATTCCAACAGCTTCCAAACAGAATGGCCGCATCTACGTGGACAGCAATCAACCATTTTCTAATCGCAGTCGTGTCATTGCCCTGAGATAAAAGAGGATTGTTCAGATGGCATAACAGAGACTGTGCAGATATCTAGGCTATCAGATCCTCCACTCCCTGATCACATGGACGTGTGTTTAACAGATGGGGAAAGAACTTAAGAATCATTAATCACATGCTTCTGAGATATCAGTTTAATGTTCGCCCTCTCTTCCATGTCGCCAGTGGTACTTTTCATTTGAAAAGACGCCTCCATTAAAAATGATTATTATAACAGTTGCCTTAGTATCTGGGAGAGAATCACACGTTCAAATAGCAGCAGAATGAAGCATGTGACTCTAAGTGCTACTTTTGTCTGGACCTGTATGTATAATACATATATCACATACATAGATATAATCAGACCAAGTTTACCATCAGCCCCCACAAGATGTCGTCAATAACACCTTTAAGGAAATCAGCGGTTTTTTAATGTATGTAAACAGATAAAACATTATTGGGTTATATAAACATATGTGGTTAAACATATATGAGTATGATTTCAGCTTGCAAAATGACTAAAATATAGACTTTCCTTTAGTCTTTCCTGGAGCGCCTGGATGACGTAACACATCTCATTTGCATATCACACAGTATATTCCGTTAGCGCGAGCGAGGCATCTCAGTCTGCTGCAGCAAGACGTCTGGGAAGAATCTGTATCTTGGTGCATCGAACTTGGTGAGTCATAAAGGATGTATATGTATTATATATAATATATTATTAAACACATGCATGATGATATGTGCATATATAGGCATTACACAGTGCAGTCTTGCACAGATGTATTAGATTTTTTGCTATAAAATGTCGTGGTATGGTCATCGATGCATATTTTCACAAGGACGACAATAAAACAACCGATTGGAATAAAAGATATACATGTGCTTAAAGTTAAACATGGTGATAAGTATTTCCCTGTGAAAATTAATCGTAAATATTACATTGAAGAGTATATTTCCCCGTGTCTTGGAGACAATATGGTGTACAATAGGATTCCCGTTAGAAACCTGGCTGTCTGCTGAGCTGGGCGGTGGTTCCTTAGACTGCGGGACAGTCTTTTTGTTTAAAGGAAGCACTCAACTTTGAAGGAGATTTTTTTTCTTTTTATTTTTCTTCCAAGCATGCGAATTGAGTTTTTAATGAAATTTGTTAAGATTTTTTTTCCGTTATTTATTAATCTACAATTAAAGAAATAGACGCATTTGCCATACCCTCATTCGCCGCAGGTTTTCTTTCCCAGCGTGTGAACTTGAATTGTTATGTAAATTATCTCTGTATCTTAGAAATACAATCATTCTTTTGTCCCTTGTGCTTTTGTCCCTCATCGTCCATATATTGCTCATATGATGCAAATCTTACAGTCTGTCGTGCACTTGGAGATTGCGGAGACGAACGGACCTGTTTAATGTTAATCTTTTGTGTTTTTAAAACGCTTGATTAGATACTCAGCAAGTATGTCTGACAAACCGAACCTGGAAGAGGTCACCAGCTTTGACAAGAGCAAGCTGAAAAAGACTCAGACTCAGGAGAAAAATCCCTTACCCTCGAAAGAAAGTAAGATTGAACAATACACTTAATAGCAAATTTTTATGATCTTAGACTTTTCCTTTGTTCCCGCTGCTGTATTATTTCAGTCTGTTAGACTTTAAGGAATTATATGCATTTAAAAAAATCTTTTCATATGTACATACCTGTGTGTTTTGAAAGCTTTGATGATGGTTTTCTGGAGATACTAACGCCTTGCTTTGTTTCTTGCAGCCATTGAACAGGAGAAGCAGGCCGAGTCATCGTGAAGACCGAGGCTTCACCATGCACTGTACATTCCACAAGCATTGCCTTCTTTTTCACTTATTTTAGCTGTATAACTTTGGTAAAAGCAAAAAAAAAAAAAAAGCAGTTTAGCCCATTTTTAAAGCAGCAATGAACGAAAACTACTGATTAGCAGTCTGTTTGGAGGTCCTGGCCCCCTTGCCCATGCCTTGGCCTGGTTTCATTTGGGTCCAATTCGGTCTTGGTGTCATCTGCGCACACCTCAAGATGACCGTGGGGGAAAGAGCAAGGGTGTGCCCAAAACCTCCACGGAGCCATGCTTCCACCTAGCGAGGCCTCCAAAATGCTTTCAATCCAATTTCCACGCTGAATTTAGTTTTTTTTTTAACCATTGTTTAATTCTTGGAATTTGCAACTTTTTTTGTTTGATATGCAGATAAAATTAACACGCATGAATGTGGTTCAGTCAGTGGATTTTATTTTTGATTGCACACTCAGAAACAAGGAAGAGAAGACAAAGGATCCATTGCTACCTGCCAGTCGGTCTGCACGGACCCCTTGCCATCCATTTAAACAAAATCGTGCCCATTTGACAGTGTATGATGTGGAAATATTTTGTTGTGTTATTGTGGTTCGATCTGATTGGAGTTCTCTTGGTGTGATAAGAAGTTACTGGAAATTCAGCAAATTTCTTCTTTGAATTTGTCTCAGTACAGTACCTTGTTGTCCTTTTCTGGCGTATATTAAGACTCAGCAGTTATGTTACTTTGGCACTCACTATCAAAAATAATGGAAACCAAAAAGTTTTAATAAAAAACTTGGTTATTTGCACCAGTACTGTACTTTGGTTGTTTTTTATTTGAATTTCTTTCCTCAACACCTTAAATGATTTCCATACGTTGTAAATATTGAGAGGACACATTCTTGTTGCTTTTAACAAATGCCTCTGCCATTATTAAAGTAATTAAGTAACTTTATCCATTGGGAAATGCTAATTAACTGCAATATATTTTCCCTGGAAGTGAATGTATATATACATTGTTATGGTTCTGAAACGGTACTTCAGAAGTACAAAGGAAATTATAGAGTATTCTTGGGAAGTATATTTGAGGAAGTGAGTTTTATCTTTTAGAAATCATGAACAACGTAGTTCTAAGTGGTTTATAAAATGGCCAATTGTAGAAGCTACTTCTGGTCCATAACTTCCAGGTTTCCAGGTGTGTCAGCTGTAAATTCTCACGGCAAAAAGGTCCAGAGGCTTCCACATGACACGGACGCACTCGATTGCACCTTTTTTGAAAGAAGAGAGACAGAATTTTGCTATGTGAAAATCTTAACATCGTGTATCTGCAACCTAGGAGGAAATTGCAAAAGAAATGGTTGCAGATGTCTCAAGCTACTTTGCTGTGGCCATATTACAGGAGGCAATTTTATGAGATCAACTGTCAACTAAAGTTCAAGTTATTTATTAATGGATTAAGGACTGGTGATTTACTCTTGGTCTTCCAGGCACTGGAGAACCAAAGAAAAATGGCAGCGTTAAAAATACCCCACATTTATTCATATTTGAAATAGGAAAAGACACAAAATAACAGGTAATACAGTTAATAGGACAAAGGCGTTAATGAGATGCAATGCAAAGTAAAGTTCAGGCTCTGCCTGGCATGTGTCAGCCCCTCATCGCCATCTTGTCTTCTCCAAGTTGAAGCAAGTGACTGAAGATTGGCAATGCTGATATGTTATTAATATCACGCTAAAATGAAGAAGGAATTGGAGGAATATGAATTATTAAATTAAGATTGCAGGCACATTCCTGCCCACTCTGCTCTTTTAGGTTTTCGTTTCTTGATGGAGTTAAATTCTTTAGCCTTCTGAGGCATTCTTTTAAATAATATTAATAAATATTGTCAATGCAACTGATAATTCACATTACATTGCTCAAAACTGGGGCCTGTGGGTTACATTGAGGATGTAATGAATTTAAATCGTTTTTCTCAAACTTGGGCAAACTCTCTCCTGATAGCACTTAACCAAGTATCTTCTCAGCTATATATGATCACTATCGAGTGTAGTATTATAGTATGACCTGGTAATTTTAATTTATTTAATCTTATTTATATATGTAATGCATGTAAGTAAACACATTCATTACTTATCCTGGTCCGGGGCAGAAGCCCAGGAAGCACAGGGCAGGGCATGCCCTGGATGGGATGCCAGTCTATCACAGGGCACAGGCCTAGGGCACGCCCTGGATGGGATGCCAGTCATGTATTTATCTGTTTTGTTATTTCCTGTGTGGTTATCAAAACCTCACATTTTTGTCATTGTAAATTTCAGTGTAACCACACTCATGTGAAGCAAATACCTAAGGATAAGTGGATTGTTGATAAGCTGGTTACACACGGGAGCACATTAAGCCGTCTGTGAGAGTTCCAGTTATATAACAACAAGAGCAGCCAGCCTCAGTGGCCTCATTTTGCTTTCCATGTCGCTTTAAACATAAGTGTTGCATAGCAGGTCAGCAATGGCCAACCAGTACTCCTTTGTCCGTACAAACAGACATATGCAGGAGTTGTTTTTTGCTCAGATCACCTATTTCATGCCTATATCTCAGATGCATTAAACAGAAAGTCTGTCTGTTTGTTGCATTCCCAGCATTCAATAATAACAAACAGAAACTATATTACTTAATTAATTTTTGCGTGTTCCTGTCATTCTCCATGTTAAAATCAACAGACAATATGCTATTGTTTGATTCATGTGTGCTTTATATCAGCAATTATGGTACCATTGTCTGTTTTTATTTAGCGTAAAAGATCAGAGTACTCTGGAATTGTGGGGAGGTCTACAACCATTCAGCCAAACTTTGGGCATTATTGGTGCTTTTTTGTTTCCTACTTACATTCTTATTTACAATATATGTACTTAATGATTGAAGTGAATGGTTGGGCTCTGGATTTGATCATATTGTTTTCCCAGCACTGTTTTGGGATGGGTGACCATAGGTGTCCTGTGATGAACTGTGAACTGGGCCGTCCTGACCAGAGTGGGGGCCACCCACCCCCAGAAACCGCCTCTACAGGGCTTCCTTCCTCCCAGCGGTGCTCAACCATTGTCTTTCTGCCCTGCAACTGTGACGCTTCCACATATTTCACAAGGTCGGGTAACTCTGGCACAATGGGTCGAGGCCCTGGCATGGACAAACCCACGGGCCGGCATGCCGCGCCCTGTTCTCTCACGGGAGTAGCTGGGCCTCCATACGCTGCCTGTTCCGCTCAGCCATCTTGTAGGAAGAGAAATCAAGTTGACGTTTTTCTTGTTGTCCTTATCAGAAGTCATCATTGAGGATCTGACCCTTGCTGTGTCATGCCCATATTAGCATTTCAGCTCACTGAAAACTGTGATTACTTCATCTAAATCTCCCATTTCAGTCAAATGGATCCTGCGTGCTCTATCTAGTTCAGAATTACTATGGAGATATCAGAAACCCTGGTTATAATACCTTGGCTGATTATCCCTTTGCATCCGCAAAGAAGGTTTGCTAGCTGTTAGCCATCACACTTCAGCAGTTAACCCTTCTTTTTCAAAATTTAACACCTCAAAGAGAAGTTTAACAAATTCAAAGCTAAGTGGGGTCTTTATGTTTGACAGATGAATGGAATTTCTGAATCCCATTTTTTGCCAATAGACTTGTATTCAAAGCTGACTCATTTCCAGTGATTGTGTCTACAGGGGTTTAATTAAAAATACTGCACTTCTCTGACATTGTTTTAAGGTCAGCTATACAGTCTGTTATTAACTATGTGTTGAAGAGAAACCCAGCTTGGCCACTGCTGTGTGGGCTGTGGAGAAACAGAGGATCAGCTGCTCTTTGCCGACCCTGCCCTCTCAGTCGAATGCAGTAGGGAAATCAAGCAGAGAGGCTGCTCTCCCCTTCCAGTGTATTGAAAATTGTGCTGTGGTCTCAGGCCATCAGCATCCGTCATACACAATTGCTTTCTTTTTTGGGTTCGGATGTGATGTCAGAGCTCACGCCTGCTCTCTCTCTGTGGCTATTTCTCTGTCCTACATGGTGGCTCCTGTGCTTTTTGCTAAAGTGAGCTGTCGGCAGCAGGGGCACCCCCTTTATCCAATCAGCCACAAATGCACGGAAGCGATCATTAGTCGGGCTTTTAAAGGCCTGCATAAGAGTAACGAGGGCCGTTCCCCAGCTCAGGGAACGCAGCACATTGGGAGGGGGAGGGGGGCTGGACACTTCTTCCTCCTGATGTCACCGCGCATGTTTCAGCACGTTATGTAACCGACTGCCGGGGTATGTCAGTGCGCCGTGTGAAGGCGATCAGGACCAGATGGGCCCAGGCTCTTTAGTTAGCCTTTGATGGCTCGATGCCCCACATAGCCAGTGGTACCAGATACGTGAGTCATCAACAACATTTGTTACAACCTAGAAAGAGTATGGAAGAATCTAATTTCCTTAAAAAAGTATGAATGCATAAGATGGGCAGCAGAGAAAAGATCAGTGGCAGGGGGCACCATAGCTAATCAGATGATACAATAGCCACCCCAGCCCCCCCCACACACACACACACACACACACGCACGCGGTTCACATCCCGCCCTCGGCTATCTACGTATGGACTTTGCATTTTCACCCTCTCCATACTCAGTCTTACAATGTGGTTATGAGAACTGCCGGACTTGTTTGATGTTGTGTGAATTTGGCCACTTAGGTGGCCTGGCATTCCATGCATGGTGGCCCCTGTGTTTACTAGCATAGCCTCAAAACTATATAAGCAGATCTGGAAAATGCATGAAGGAAATATTTTTAAGGAGTTTTAGAGGAACTGGAAGCAAAAAATATGAATACAATAACGACATTTTACAATGCGTCACTGATATGCTGCCATTCATTATCTTACACACTTTTATCTTCCCCTTTCAGCTGTGTGGTACCATCTGCATGCTGTACTGTATGTTCATAACTAACATAAACAAGCATGATAGGGCCACTTCTGTCAATGTGAAGTCAATGACACCACTGGCAGGAGAGCTACTCCTGGCTTTGACTTCTTCTACAAAGACTATAAAGTCTAAATTATCCTGAATTACTCTGTATCAGGTTCATCAGCTGAAGGTAATGCTCATTCTCACCAAACATTCTGTATCTCACAGTCGCTTCCCCTTTGCTATCAAGGAATGTGTCTTTTTCTTGGAGGCACTAAACTCACCCTCAAATGTCTGACCTGAGATGTAAAGGGGGGGGGGGGGGGGGGGGTTAGAGTTGCTTTTACGAAAAAAAAAAAAAAAATTCTGTGCTTTGAGGCTTCCGAGACATAATCAGTGGGTTAGGCCTCTGTGATAGGAAGATCACCAGATCGAGTCCCATCCTCATTAGAACAGTCACATGTCTGTTGGGTCCTTGAACAAGATCCTTAACCCCCCCCCAGAGGGGCCAGGTAACTGGCCTGACCCCGCACTCCGACCCCAAGCTTCTCTTTAAACTGATTATTTGTGTGTGTGTCCTAAAGGAGAGCAAGATGGGGCTTTGTGAGTCACTGAATCATAGAATTAAGCTTTCTAATATACCTGTTCTTCTACTTGTCTGAATGCAAGTAAAGTATCTTTAAATTCCAATCTAAAATCAGCACGTCAGCATCAGTCTGCTTGTTGTGGTTTTCTGTACAATGATGGAAGTTCACCCTGTTCCTGTGATTGGCTGGAGGAAAATGTCTGACGGACTGTTTTGTATAGAGACGGGATTAATAGCCCCATTAGCATCTCCAGTGTCTCTTGTGAATGTAGTGTTGCCCTCAAGGGGTGAAGTGTTAATTATTCTAGTATATTTAGCTTTTCATACCAGCCCGAGTGCATTGTGACACCCATGTGTGCATTCCTAACTTATCTAACATGCTTCTAGGAGTAATGAGGGGTAGTCTTGGGTCTCTGTGGTTCCTGTTGCCAAGTGAAGGGTAATAAGAAAGGCCTCCTCACTCAATGACTGTGAGTGTTGGGTGGGAATATAGCAGGTACAGTTCAGTCCTGGTGGGATTGTTCTGTTTGTGTTTAATAATGGTATGTTAACTATGTGCATTGAAGACAATACTAAAGATTTCCTTATACCTGAGTGGGTCCACGTATTCATTCGTCACTGCTTTACAATAACTACAGCTATTATTCATGCCCTGAACAATCCATGATTGGCAATTCAACTGTGCAGTCAAGATGGCTTCCAGGCCTTGTGTGTACTCAGGTGTTATGTCAGGTGTGTAAAGTCTGAATATGATTAATCTGTTCAGGTGTGTAGGAACAGGGATGTGTCTGAATGTGATTGATCTGTAATTTAAGGGTTTTATTTGCTTTGTTGTGTGGGGGGGCCCAAGCAGATAAACTGAAGTTGTGGTCCTTGCGAGAGAGTCAGCCTACAGATATGCGGAAATTCAGTCAGTTTCTCTGCGCATTCTTGCCTAGTTTGTCTGGGCTACTCAACCAGCCCATAGCATGCGGCAAAGGCTGGTCATTCCTAAGCAATTCAAGAGTGATCTTTCATTCCGACAGACAGAAGTCCTGCTGAGTCTTAAAGGTTTCTTAACCTTTCATAGTAGACTCTATGTGAGCCTAGATTGTATGAAAGAAGATAAAGAAGATAAAGAGATGTTGAGGGATCTGAATAACCGCAAGCAGGCAGCTCAAAGCAGACGTTTGGTTTTCTAAAAACAGGCATGACCCAGAGTACGGCTTAAGCCAGTGGCTGATTATAGGCTTTCTGCACCTACAACATAATGATGCAGCATTATTTCAACACACAGCGGAGCATCGGTTGTTTCCAGGCAAACATGCCTATAAATATCGCATGCTGAAGCTAAAAATCACAATCACAGAATTCTTTCCTTGTTCTTCATCACACAAAGTGTCTGCGGAATACTACTGTATATGGACAAAAGTATTGGGATACACCTCTTAATCACTGAATTCAGGTGTTTCGTTCAAACCCATTGCCACAGGTGTATAAAATCAAGCACCTAGTCATGCAGTCAGGTTGCAAACCTTTGTGAAACAATGGGTTGTTCTGAAGAGCTCAGTAAATTCAAACCTGCTGCCATAGGTTGCCACCTTTGCAATAAGTCAGTTTGTGAAAATTCTTCACTGCTAGATATTCCACGGTCAACTGAAAGTGCTATTATTGCAAAGTGGAAGCATTTAGGAACAACAGAAACTCAGTGACAAAGTGACAGACCACATAAAGTAACACAGTGCTGAGACACATAGTGTGTAAAAGTGGACAACCCACTGTTGACTCAATAACTGCTGAGTTCCGAACTTCCTCTGGCACAGTGGTGGAGGAAGTACTCAAACAATTTACTTAAGTGTAAATAATAATAAATAAATAGGCAAAACTGTACTCTAGTAAAAACTGAAGCACCTCATTTGCTTTCCTAGCCAAGTAAAAGTATGTACTTGACTAGGAGTAAGTACTTATTAAAGTAAAAATATTTGAACTTGTAGTCCCTGATGCAACTGCATAACATGGCATTAAGCCTACAGTAAGTTTAATACCTACTGTAAGTGTATTTTGTTAAATACAAAGTTCAGGTATGAGAATGTTGTATTTTCCAGTGTAAACATTTCTAACATGAAATGCTAGTTCATAATAAGAGAAATGTCAAGTTCCATTGTGTTAACTGAAATGAGGTTTACATAATTAACCAGCTATAATGATTATGTCAGGATCGCGGGTTCGTGACGGGCAGGCAAGCGGGCGGGAAGCAGGAAGCAGGCAGAATAGAGGGAAAACGGGGATTTATTAAAGGGAAGGTCAGGGAAACAGCGAGGGAACATCAACTAACGTCAACTAACATCAATGACGGGCAACCAGGCAGGGCAAGACGTGGACTAATAAAGAAAAGACAGGGGCGAAATAACAAGGAACAGCTGGGGTAGATCGGGGAAGCACACGTGGATAATCAGGGGGCGTGGCACATATGAGGGTCGTACGAGCCGGGCGTGACAGATTAATGCTGATAAGCACATCTAAGCAACCAACTACAGTTTAACAATAGTTTAGCACTGATATATGTAATCCCAGTAATACTTTTAGTACATACCTTTATCGCACATACATACATACATCCAACAGTGCACAGTTTTCTATTTATCGTTACCTATACATTATATTTTATATTTTGTTACACGTTTAATTGAAGATTCTAAAGAAAAGGAAAAAATAATGAAATATTAGTAACTTTTACTGCTTCGTGCCCATTGCTTCTGGGATAGGCTCCGGACCCCCCACGACCCAGTAGGATAAACAGTTTGGAAAATGGATGGATGAATAGTAACTTTTAAAAATATTTGTTGAGTAAATAATCCAAAACATAATAAGAAATAGGTCTTTCTATGTCATAATTTTATTTAAACTATTTATTCATTGAATTTTCAGAAAATGTGCTATTTCATGATATGTATTGTTATTTCGATGGGAGATTTTTGTCATCGTACGTGTGTGTTATTAAATTAAACCAGCTAATGGCCACAGGATTTTTTCATAATTTACCAATAAGTCAGACTGATCACAAACATCAGGGGATCACTTCTTGACATTTCCAGAGCCACTTTCCATAATGATTCCATAGGTGTTGCATGTAGTGTAAACAGTATAGCAATAAATCATTACAACCACAAAAAAACACAATGCTGACAGGATTTGAAACCTCTGACCCTTACTCCCTGCTTCGAGTCACAAGATTACCTTGACAAGATAATCTGAGATCTTGGTATCATCTGTCCCATCGGTACCTTCCCCTGTAACTATGTTATTTAAAATAAACAGCAATGTGATTGTAAAATGTAATTGAACAGTAAGTAAAAATGTAGTAGAGAAGTATAAATATTTGCTGTTAGATGTAGTACAGTAAAAGTCAAAAATGTCGATGAAAAATCTACTTAAGTGCAGATATTTGAAAAATGTACCTAAGTATAGTAACAAAGTAATTCTATCAAAGTAATTCAGTCTGATGGATGAGTCTGTGTTTGGCAGAAGCCAGGAGAAAATTACGTGCCTTGCACAATGCATCTCCAGTTTGGTGGAGGAGGGATAATGGCACAGCGATGTTTTTCGGGGGTTGAGCTCGGCCCCTTAGTTCCAGTGAAGGGAACTGTTAATGCTTCTGCATACCAAGACAGTTTGAACAATTCTATGCTTTCAACTTTGTGAAAATGTTTGGAGAAGGTCCTTTTCTGTTCCAACATGACTCTGTCCCAGTGCACAAAGCAAGGTCCTTAAAGACATGGTTGTGTGAATTTGGTGTGAACACCTTTGGGATGAACTAGAACGGAGACTGCAAACCAGGCCTTCAAGCCCAGCATCAGTGCCTGACCTCAGAAATACTCTTCTGGATGAATAGGCAAAGATTCCCACAGACACACACCAAGGTCTTGTGGAAAGCTTTCCCAGAAGAGTGGCAGCAGTTATAGCTGCAAATGAGAGGCTAACTCCATATTGCTGCCTATGATTTAGAATGGGATAGCATGAAAGTTCCTGTGAGTTTAATGGCCAAGTGTCCCAGTACTTTTGTCCATATAATGTATAAGCAAAGTGTTTTTATGAGTTCATGCATGAAATCTCTTTTGAATGTATAGAGCCCAAAGAAGCTAAAATGGGCTGTCAGTGGGAAAAAGACCCAGGCCATGCGTAGGACACAGGCACAAAGAAAGACTGCATTTCCATGCAGACCTGAGCACAGAGCAGTTATACTATTTTTGGGCATATAAATCAGCCTGTGGGTGTAATCAATGCAGCCCCCTGACCGCACATTGTGGCTAGACAGTTTCTGAATTGGACATAACAAATACTCTCTGATGTCCGCTCGATTCAAAGCTTCGACATTGGGATCCTACTTACCTTCTGCAGCTATGGCCGTGGTCGTGCTCAGTGTTCAGTTTGAAATTTAATCACAAAGAAAGGTTAAGTATCTCTGAGGCTGGATTGCACCAACATGGTTTAACTTTTAAACTGGATTAAATCAAGATCTATCTTGTAATACTGTTACACCAAACTTTAAACCTACTTTAAATTTAGTTTACAATTAATCCTGGTTAAACCTAAACCTTTGGTAATCTCAGGTTAATTTTCACTTAAACTTAGATTAAATTCAAGTCTCTTGCACCAGTGAATTTATACCTAGTATAAAGCTAGATCAGCAGTCATATTTAAACGACCCCTTGAAGAGGTTTACGTTTGGTCTATTAACAACATCGGCACATTTCTTTGCTGGGTGGGATCAGAGGAAAGAGTCCCATGTAGGAAAATTCGAGACAGGTTAAACCCAACTGAATTTTTTTTAAGCAACAGTGAGTTTTCTCAGTGGTTTCAATTTACAGAGTGTCATGTACTTCAGTAGGAAGGTCAGACCAGATATCATGCATGGAAGGAAGAGGAACTCTGCTGTACCTCCACTTCTCTGACTCCTACCAGCTTTGCATTTTCAAATGGTTGACTGGGATCTTTTTGGTGTTCACAAAACCACAGGTACTTTCACACTGTCATAGCTTATCTGTTGGGTGACCACAAGCACTGGCATTAATTTGGAAGTTATGCGTTAGTGCAGAAGAGATGTAGCGAGCAAAAGCTGTGCAGACAGAAATATTTTGTACCCCAATTACATTTAATGCATTAATTAATAAATTTTCGCCTGCATAGCCATATTTTTTCAGCGGAAAATTCGATCACTAACCAATATGCTTTAATTTAATATTGCGGGCCCACCGTTTTTTATTTTGTTGAAAACAAAAGATCGTTCTGCTGGCCAAATTTAATAACAATCACGAACATGGCTCGGGTCATATAAGTAAAATATAAATGTAACAGGCTGTGCCCCATTTCGATCGCTATCAATCCCTCAATAACTAGCAAATAACTAACAAAATTTTGTCAGGCACTGGTGTGGTGGTGTAGTTTCATATTAAGTTATGTATGAAGTTGGGTTTTCCTACGAACTTCCTGCATCTCCCATGCTTATTTTGATTACTAGCCCAGGTAGTGAGAATGGTAATGAACTTTTCGTAATTGAAAGGACTACTGCTCAATTATTGTCCAAGTAAATCAGCATAACTCAAGCAAAAGTGTGGTAAATGTATTGGCTTTTATTTTTATAAGTTCAAGAAACATTTGCGCTAACTTTATTTAGGGCCATATTTACTTGCATTGTGAATTTGTTTACATCGTTTCAGACATTCAACCTAAATTAATCCTATTTTAATTATAGTATAATCTGGTTTCATTAACCTATGCTTAAAATTAAGACATACAACACATCTCTGATTAATTAAACACTAGGTTAGATCTAGATTTAGTAACCTTAGATCAAGTGTGAACCAGGATTAATTTAATCTATGTTGGTGCAATCCAGCCTTAGAGGTTCTAATACAATCTCTGCTGTTCCTACAATGACTATGATCCATGGCGCAGTGTCCTGCTTATGGGACCCACCTGCTCTCTTGGGGACTCAATGGGAGCACAGCTTCCTGACCTTAAGCTGCTCTTCACCGTTTGACCGAGTCACAGCGGCTTCCGGAGCCACTTCCCCTTCCCGTGGCCCTGCAGGTGTCGCCTGATCAGGGAGGAATGCCAAAACCGATGCCCTCCTCATGGTGTCTGGCTTCCAGCCTTTGCTCTGCCACCTACGTGCCTCTTTCCAACACAGTGCTGTGTCTGCTGTTTATTCGCTTTCATGACAATTACTGCATCTCTCAGAAATAAATAGATGACAATATATTCTGTATAGTTCTACCTATCAGTATTGTTATTGTAAAAAAATGTTTTGATTTTACTGCATTTTCTTGCATTTTTATGGATCCTGATGAATAACTGAGCTGCAGACCATTAGATGTGAGGATAACACTAACCCAATACCTGGTTTTAATCAACATTGCTTAAAACATGGGGCATATCAACAGATGGCAATTTCGGATAAATTAACTCAGCAGTACACATAAGTGACCACAGTGGACTCATCTTGGACTAATCCTGATCTTCTTTCACTATGCTTTGACCTTCAAGCGACAGAATGATATTTTTACTGGGCCAGCAATCTGTCCTCCTCTACAGCAGCAGCTGTGAACCCCGAGTATTTCTTTAGCATGTTCTTGGGTTATATTCAGCATCACGGCCCTTTTGAAACAAGGGGAGCTTCATCCTGAGCCACTGAATTAGCATGTGCCTTTTCACTCTAATGAGCAGATGCTCTGTGAAAGTCCTGTCTAGTGTGAAATCTGTCACGTCACTGAATGCTAAAATGTTGTCTCATTCCGTCCCCCAGACCATAAGGTCCCCTAAGCCGAATGCAACATCTACCAGAAGCGTTGCCTTTATGGCCGATTTTGTGCTGATTTCATGCCGCAATTATTCCCCAACAGCAAAACTCTGGCGTCCCACTTTACAGTACCGAGGCATTGTGGTCGCTAACAGACAGAGCTGTGGTGAGTGAGAGAGATCCCATTGAACACTGTAGTGAGGGGCGATTGTGAGAATCATTTGGCCCACGACGCTGACGGAGCCATCTGCCAGTGTTTTGACGGACATTCATCGAGGCTGCTTTGGGTAGCAGGGGAACAAAGATATCTCACAGCCAGTGCTTCAAGCAGGAAAAATGTAAACAATGCACTTTGGATAGATTGTTTTTCAAATAATACACAGTGATTTATTTCTTATTGAGCACTACTTCACTGCTGTTCTCTGAGAGCATTTTTAACCTTTTAAACTGTGTATCCAGTGCAGGATGTCGGGAAGCTCAGGACACTCCTGTACTTCACAGACAAATGTTCACTCACTGCATTTCAGAGATAATTATTCAGGGGAGACCTTCGGAAACTCCATAGATACAGAGATGGGTGTGGGAGTCAAATCCACAGTCCTCAAGGTGTAAGGCTGCATGTTACTGTTAAGCTAAAATTTAAACGTGTTCACATGCTTCAGGTTTAATTACCCTACTGTAAACTCAAAACAACTTTAAACAACATGGCTGTGATCCAGCTAATTGCTCAGAACAATTAGATAATTCTCATTTACACTGGCTACCTCATGACCTAATTGTTAGTCTATGTTATGTTATAGTCCATTATTAATCCATATTATGACCATATTTGCTTATCTACCATTGGGCCCTTATCCCGCAATTGCTCCAGCGACTGGCTGACCCTACTTTGTCAACTGTATGTTACTTTGGGTAAAAGCCTCGGCTACTCAAAGTGCTTTACATTTCATGCCTCACATTCACCCATCCACACACACATTCATACACCGGTGGCAGAGGCTGCCATGCAAGGCGCCAACCTGCAGAGCAATTTGGGGTTCAGTGTCTTGCTCAAGGACACTTTGACGGGTCAGGAAAAACCAGGGCTTGAACCTGCAACCCTCCAGTCGCCGAACGATAGCACTACCTTCCGCGCCACCATATTCCCTGTCTAAAGAAGTAAATAGATCAACAACACTGCTCCAAATATGCACATATTCTACCCCCCCCCCTTTCCCACATGCTATGCCAAAAAGCCCCACCCCATGAAAGGTGTAGCATTCACGTTTTTTTGGCCTGCCCCCAAAACCTTGGTACTGGCACAGAAGCCGCTGACAGCTGAGAGTGGAGCTGACATCAACGCCCCCACCCATGAAGGTAACCGTGGTGTGCATCATTACATCATTTGATCGTCCTCAAACTCGCAGCCCCCGTCTCTCTCTTGCTCACCCCCTTGGAAGTTAAAGGTGCCCCCGCTGACACTGAGGACTGAAAATGCTGATTATCTCACCCTCCTCTGATTTTTATTTAAGCATTTTCAGGTGGATTATGCGAAAGCAGATGGCGAGCTCCAGATACAGGGCAGGTTGCTGTGCGGGTCGTCATGGAGAAATTCTGCTTCTAAAGAAAGCTTCCGTGTTGCCATGGTGGCAGCCTGCAATGGCCTAACCTGGGAGGAGGAAGATGAAGTGAGATTACAGGCACAGTAGCACACACAGTGAATAGTTTCCTCTAGTGTCCCTCATCTCTCCTCTTCTAATTTAAGCATTCAAAGCTCCTCTGAATAATTTATATTATTTTCTCTGTGCACAATGTGATAATGTTTTTAAATGCTGAGGCAGAATCAGACCTGAAAAATTAATAGATTCAGCAATATAACAAAAGACCTTGACGCCACATGACCATACAAAAGGAGTCCGTCTAAAACGGCAGTGAAAATTCCAGCTTCTGCATTTTGTAAATGGTGCTGTGGGTACCAGCATCCAGGTCTTCTCCACTGAACCGGGAAGCTCTTCCGTTTAGTTTCCACCAAACATAAAAGCCCATGCATGCTGATGGAGAACCTGTACTGTTTAATCAGCATCCTTGAAAAACAGTAACTGCCCAGCAAGACAGAGATCGGGCAACAGTGCTGTATTTCCATTGACGAAATAAGCATTATCAACAACTAAAAGTGACCCAGTGAAACTCCATACTGAATTCAGGAGGTACACTGCCCCCCTGCTGCAGAAACTGCCTTAAATTGGGCTGTGTGCACACTTCTGCCACGGCCACGTCTGCCGAGTCTTCCTGAAACAAAACAGTGGAACGGCATGACACGGGCGTGCAAACGGAAGTATTTTTCAGTGTTTCACAGTGCAAGGCACATTAGCCTGACGGATAAGATAAGAACGGTGACTACTTCAGCACGTATCTCGACAGCTGAAGTGGAAACTGACCCATGTACTGAGCTATAGCTATGAAATAGTTAACTATTCATTTAGGGGCTTAGTGAACCAAGTGTGATCACTGCAAGATTTGTTATATACTATCAAGCTATTTTAGGTTAAGGAGACCACCTGACAGATCAACGTAGAGTCTGACGAAACCAGCAGCCTGTCTGCGAAACAATAGAGGGACTGCCCTCCTATGAGTAGCATGAAAAGCGTTGATTGTGTCAGGAAGTGGGTTGAGTTGTGCTGATTATGCTTCCTGTCTGTGTGAATTTGTTGCTGCTTATCGACAAACAGTTCTCAGACAGGTCCCACATTTATATTTCAAAGCGATTTCATTACGGAAACATAAAGGTAAACCCATATTACCGTGCAAATGGGGCAATTTACTCTATAGCTTTATTTACCACTGTTTTACGAGGAGGGAGTGTATTTTGTAACATTGTTCATGGAGATTTTCCAGAACGTTCTTTGCATTGCTGGACATCAGTGGATGTGCTGTGTTTTAGCCTTGGGGTTACACAGCATGAGAGCTAACAATGACTGCATTAAAGCTGCCTCTGTCAAAAGAGGCATTGATCTAGTACATTTCTCAATGTTGCATTGGGAGACTTTTTTTCCTTCCTGTTGTTATTATTATGCATTTATACATAGAAAATGCTCATCCACAGAATTACGAGCTGTGACCTCTTTGAACATTTGGCAAGTATTCACCAAACCATAATGGGGTCCAGTCCATCCTTGGAAAACTCCTGAGGAAAATACTCCTTCCGTTTATCCAAATGCAAATATCCCCAAAACCCTGGCTTTCCACAAAAAAAAGTGACTTGGAACCTCTTCTGAATTGAAGTTATTTGGTCAAGCAGAAATCCACCCAGAGTTAGACGCTGTTTGAACATTTTTTAAATGTTTAAAAATAAATATGTAAAGACCCTAGGCTATTAAATGGTAACTGACTGTTGTTGATCCACTTTTGTTGACACGTCTTAGTGAATATAAGCAGAGCGCCATCATAATTATTTAAATACGCTCCTCTACTTACGAACTTTCAGCTTACGAACTTTCAGACATACGAATGAAGAGGACTGTAAGTCCAAATTGTGTTCCTTGGGCTCCCGATTCCTGTCCGCAATATCAATTTTTTTTCTGCGCCAATTCCGCCTAGTATGACTTCTGCCCGCTACTCCCGCCGTGCAGCAGCGTAGCGTGCGTACTCCCAGCATCCTGGTTCTTTGTACTTCTGTATACCCTAAAAATGATGTTGAATAACGACTTACGAACATTTCAAGTTACGAACGGCCGTTCGAAACATAACTCTTTCGTAAATATAATGTTTCGGAAAATTTTAGCTAATTGTTGAGGAACCATCAGCCACAATGTACAAGGGTTTTCTCTATGTGAAATTTGGATTCATTCAAGCCCCCAAAAAATAAATTCATTAAGTTGCCTCCCCCCCCTCCGAAATATCATATATCAAACTCAATCTTATACCATTGATGACCAACACATAAAGCTATTTTTGGGGCATTCACCTGAATTTTTGGTAGTTCACAGATGGTCTTCAGTTGCTTAAGAGAATGCCTGGGTGTTAAGAGTCAATGTTGATGTCACCTTTTTAACTGCTGAGAACTCTCTGAACTCAGACTCTCAAAGCTGCTCTACAACTGAGCTCTACAGTCTTCATAAGATGTCGCATGGATGATTGTGTGGTTCAGTAGCATAACAGGGAACTTCACACCACCCTCTCTTATGTCTGTAACCACTTGTCATTTTCATCTCTTTCTCTAGTTTGACTGAGTAGTATACATTTCATCACCAGCTTGCAAAACATCGAGCTTACTATGCTCCTGATAATCTGTTATGCAATTCAAACCCGTAAGATAAGTAGCAACTAGGGGAACATGCTGTGTTTTTAAACAATATAGACAAATGTTTTTATTACCTTTATCTTTATATAACTAGGTCAAAGATTTTGTGATTCATGTGTGTCATAAATTGTTGTTTCAGTCTGTCGGTGTCCATTTTAGCAACACACTGGCATGCATTTAAACATTTTAAAAATTCTTTCCAGGCAAATTCTTTTCCATGGAATACAAAATGGAATCCAAAAACAGGCATACTCTTGTATGTTAATAATTCAATAACCATGAGCTTCAGAATTGCATGAAACAGGACAGATCTCTGAGAGCTGTTCTGTTTGTGTGCATGTTTTCAGGGACAACTCAAGCAGTTAAGCATTGAGAAATGGAACCAAAATAAAAACTAAACCAACCCCAAGGTAACCTTGTACTGTATGTGTCCCTCCTCCCCCCATCATTTTTCATGAACCGTGAGGACAAATCTGCACTCTTGACAATGTGGGTTCGCAATTCCAAACTGAAACCAAAGAGGAAATGCCAGTAAATTAAGCTGAGGAGGGTGAGATATTCCCTCGGGTACCAACTTCCTTTTCAGAATAATGTTGGATACAAACACAAAATCCATATCTTTTTAAACTTATCCATTTAGCATTGACTGCCAAGATATATAATTAAGTTGTGTGAGTATGAAAAGTCAAAGATAAACACAAATGACAATTTGCAGCTCTTTGGCATTAGCTTACTCATGGGGTTTACTCTCCTAAATCAGTAATATATGACATCAGTCTGATTTTGTGCATGATCAGCTGATAAAATTGTAAATGATCCTTGCTGTTCACCCTTACAAAAAAAGAGGATATTTTCATCCAAAAATCTGCCCTGGATCGACAATGAAGACAGCATTTTCTGTTGTTTATTTTCACAGCTGAAAACAACAGACAATGGCCTTTGCAGTGGGATTTTACCTTCAACCAGCAGGAGAAGCAGCCCCACCTGTTTCCTGGGAACAGTTATCACACCTCTTATCACGCAACTGAGCAGACACGCTCCAAATGCACTACACGGCAAACTGTTTTGGGGAGGGCTGTTTCTATCCAAAAGGTTTTGAGTGTGACTTTCATTTACCGAGTGCTGAGATACACTGAACACAGAGATTGAATTAGCCACTGATTTTGTCTATGGGTGCGGAAAACTGAAAGTGATGCATTTAGATTGGTCAGGAAGGGCCACTTATCTCATTTCCATCTGCCAGCTAACTGGCTTAATTAAATATTGCCCTGCTGCCAGAATATCGCCCTAAATGAAGTTTACGTTCCAAAATTGCAAAGATATGTCAAGCAAGATCATGTGGGGTGAGCAGACCACTACATCAGGACTGTGCTGAGATGTGTGATGAACCTTCTAAATGTTGTCCTTCTGTGTCACATTCTGGAGGTCCCTGGGATAAGCTAATGGACTCCTGGCTGAGCCAATGGGTGGACCTGTATAGTTTCCGTATTCTTCCCGAGTATCTTTGGATGCAGGTGCAGAGGAACTGACTCACTTCTCCTCTCTCCTTTAAAGTTACATGGGTCTTTCATGGCTGAGAAGCGCAGGGTGGGCGGGGCGTTCCAAAGCCAAAGCACCATGACCCTGCACGTCTCAGCATGACAACAAATGCAACGCGAGGGCTAATGATCTCACTTTTTGCACACTCTGGGTTTTCATTCATTGGTTCCTTTTCTCAATCCCATTAAGAGAGTTAAAGAGCTAAGGCACTTTAGAAACGTATATGCTGCTGTTTGCAAAAAATAGCACTTAAGGAACTAATAACTTGCAAATTGATCCAGTGTTGTGAAGGTATTATTATTTATTTTATTTGCTGTCTTCATATTTTGGCTTTTTTGTAAGTTTTTACATAGATTTTTCTTTGGATTTTGTTTTGTTTCATTGGATTTGTTTCTGTGGGTTTGGGTTTGATGTCATTAAGATCAATTCGCTGTACTATACCATATTGTAATTATTTATGAGAACCAGACTGAAAAGTATGCATCACAATGTTTCAAGCAATGAATATGGAATGTTACGTAATGTCTGTTATCCTGTCATAGTATATTAAAACTATAGAAGTGATATTTAACAAATGATGCATAATTTTTTAAAGGGAAGCACTAACAGTCAAAATACGATAGAAAGATTATATCTGGATGCAAGCAGAGGGGTGAAGCGGAAATTAGCAGCTGTAGTCAGACTTTTCTTAATGTCAGGCTTATGCAGGAGAAAAGTGAATAGTTACATAATAACTGAAGAAATCCATCAAAGCCAGGCAACTCTCCATTGTTATCACTGACCAACGCTGCCAAGCCAAGGTATAAGCATGATTCTGAATCGAAAGCAAGAAGAGGCCTGTTTCCTAAAGAGAGAGAGAGCACTCTGTCAAGATTTATATCAATATGTCTATAAATAATGGAAGCATCAGGGGCTGGCTTAGTGACCATGTAGCCTTGCCTGTGTGGGAGATGTTTGTCAAGTATTTAGGGGGCAGGGAGGCCACGGGCAGGACAAGGTTTTCAGGACAGAAGACATCTTATTAACTCTGTTAATGAGCTGGATCCAGATTGGTGACCCTCTCAATCTAAAACAACCAAGGAAATCTGCCATTTTATGCATTTAACACAAGGCAGGGGCTGGTAACACAGGACAGCTGTTCACCTCCGTAACTCTCTATTGTGATATATAAACACAGGACAGCTGTTCACCTCCGTAACTCTCTATTGTGATATGTAACACAGGAGAGCATGCTCTTTAGGTATATCGATAACCTGGATGACCTGCTGTAGACAGTTAGTGTTCATCCAGTGTCCAGGGTTGCCAAACTCTTCATAAGTGGGCTGATTTGCAGTCTTTGACAGCCACCACCTTGGAATAAGAGTAACAGAGAAATTTCACAATGGTTTAGGATTTTCTATAAAAAGGAACTAGCTAGGTTTAAGGCTTAGTATTCCAGCCCAGTATTTTAGAATAAACCTGCAATACAGGGAATTGCTATTGTTTGCATACTAAGATGTATGTACATGTTAGCAAGTGTCTCAACATCTAGTAAGCATCTTTGTCTTTCAGTCAAAGGCGTAGGTTTGGTTTCAACAGTGGTAAAACATACAAGGTAATCCTACAATATTGGTAGGGACATGTCCCTACCATCCATACCCAAATCTACATTCTATCTGGAAGTGAAGAGTTCATCTCCACTAGAATATTTCAATAATTCACGAAACTTTGTACTTTACTCTCTGATCCCAAGCCCATAAAAAGTTAATTTCCTCTCTTAGTAAGGCTACGTCTGCACCAATGTGTAATTTTTAATTTTTTTTGCGGGAGTTTCTGCATCTACACTACCATTATCACTACCATTGAAAACATTTAAAACATTATCACTAGCAATGAAAACATTGAAAACATTATCACTAGCAGTGAAACTTCTGCGTTCACACTACTGTAAAAGGCCAAAGACTACACGAATAATTAGCTTTAGCATTTATGTAACTGCATATATTATATATAAGAGCGGTTGTTAATGTATTTATTTCTGACATTTTTCATTTGCACATCTAACCAATGCTTTTTATAATATATTGGCAAACTATATTTTATTTGTTTGTTGTAGCTCAAGCATTCATTTGAATGTTTTTTACCCAACCAATTCTTTTTATAATTCTCAAAGTGGCAAAGTATATATTTTGAATAATTTATTTTGACTGTGTTTAGTAATAGTTCAGTTTTTATAAATGCTTGACTGCTGATTAATCTCACTCACAATCATGTGTTTAAAGTAAATGCACACATTTTTTTTTAGCAAAAGCGATATATCATAGTACTCTAGTGAGACAAACAAAGCTGTACATTAAAGGGACAACACAGGGAAATTTAGTCACTACACGTCTGACTCTCCCCCTCCCCCCCCCTCAGTTTCAGTGCAGTCTCGTCTACTCTAAGATTCAATGGCTGGATGTTTTCATCATAAGCTAGAGCTGCACTTAAACTTGGCTCAGCTGCAGTCTCGTTTTGAGCTTCACATACAATGTACACAAAACACGATTTAACTGCATACAAGCAAAAGAACATTTGGAAGGTAGCAGAAGTCCTGAACATCTGAACCAATTAGGAAAAGAGACAACGAAACAAATAGAACTAATCAGGAAAACATCACGAGCTAAGTGCGCTAATTGGAGCTCACCAATGTCGTTATGAGTGCTCATACTAATGCATTTACAGGAAGATTAGCAGATGGCATTATAATTTTTATCCTCTTCTGGGAAAAAAGATCCGCAGAAGTGTGGATGGAAGGCTAAATCGGAAGAAAAATTTTGTGTTACTAAATGAAAACATATTAGTGTGGACGTACCCTAAGTGTGCTAAGAGGCTAACAGTGCTGTATTGTGGAAAGTGAGTGTAGAATGAGAGCAATTCCATGCAATCAGTGCTGCAAGCCTGATAGCTGTCATACGGTTTGACTGAATAGATTTGCTCCCATCAACATCACCTGCATCCAAGCTTTGTAATGTTTTTGTGTTTTTCAAGCCTCAAGATCATATAATAGTATTTTAGGTCCAGAGGCCTATAAACAATTGACTTTGATTTCATCACTACCTCTAAAAACAATGAAAGGTGCTTTCTGCTACACCCAGATTTTATTACTTTTGGCCACATGATTTAGCAGAGGCCATGTTGTTTGCTTCCATTCTCATAAACATGGCAGTAAAGTCAACCTTAATCATTCTTCAAATGCATTTTCATAGTCACTGACTAGGAAGCATTTCTTTGCTTTTTTTGAGCAAGAGCAGAGGTTACTAAAAGGACAGCTTTCATTTTAGGGAATGGATCCAGATGAGGGAATCAGAGATCTATTTATGGATGCAAAATCCAGCAGATAAATTTATAAAAAAAGACACATATTTATTTAGATATATTCATCTTGGCACGTGTTTTGCAGTGACTGACTTTACCTGACCACTATATGATGTAGGCATTTCATGGAATCGCAAATTGTTGACTCCGTGATCCATTTATTAGGGCTGTCACTCTCAGTACTGAATGCCCTGCAATGATCATTAATATCAACCTCAGAGATCAGATAAATGGTGCATTTTTGCAGGAAGACCTCTTGGGCAATCGCTCATGCATGTGGCTGACTCATCTCCTTGCTGTAGCAGTGCAGGGCGTGAACATGTTCTAGTAAAAGACATGTTACATCCAATTTGCACCTCCAGGTGAACCCACCAGCAATGCTGTCTATCATTCTCTCTTCTGCTGCTTCTCTAATGCACATTTCTAATTTTATCAAGGTCAGATGTATTCACGGTGCATTGCTTGAATTATTTGGTGCATTATGTCACTATACATTTATTTTCTTTCATCAGCGGAAAACAGAAACTGAATAGCAATGTTCTGTACATTCCTGTTCGGCGGTAAGGCACAGGTAGTGACGCTTACCAGATTCAGACTGTTAGTGCTGTCCTTGGTAATTCAGGTAGTGGGGTAATTAGCCACTTTTATTCAGGATTATTATATGGCTTCACACGTGACTAAGGTGGACGGCTGTGTCTTTTTACAAAAAAAGTTGACCATGTGTGTATTCACTGTACTGAAATGGAGGTCAGTGACTAAGTGATGCCTCAGAGAATGTCCTCTCCTGCAACCAAAAGGAAGAGAAACCCATTTCCAACCCAAGACCACATACAGGGCGGAGCGTAAAAAAGAAAATGAGGAAGGATGAATCTCCCAATCCCAGATATAGCATGATGTTGGTGCTGGAGTCCAATAAGAGGCACTTCAAAAGGACCTTCCAGATCGGAGTAGAAAATTCTGGAGGACTCGATTCAACAATGTGGGGGGAGCAGAAAAGAAAGAGGGCCTATCTATAATAATCATTATGGTCCATAATGGCATGGATTAGTTTCTGTGGGTCTTTGGGAGTGGGGACCTTGATGAGAGAGGACTGACTCGGGATGGGCTTCACATCCTGTCAAGAGAAAGGCCCTCAAACGAATACAGGCTTCACTGAGAACACAGGGCATCTCTGACTAAAGGGGACTTTCTGGAGGACACGGGTTTCCTTTCTGGAGGACATGGGTTTCCTTTCTGGAGGACACGGGTTTCCTATCTGGAGGACATGGGTTTCCATTCTGGAGGACATGGGTTTCCTTTCTGGAGGACACGGGTTTCCTTTCTGGAGGACATGGGACTTCCCTGAGGATACATGACTTCCCTGAGGACATGGGGTTTTCCTTGAGGACACAGGGCTTCTCAGAGGACATGGGACTTCCCTGAGGATGTGGGGCTTCCCTGATGACACCTGGCATCCCTGAGGGCAAGGGGCTTCCCAGAGGACACAAAGCTTCCTTGATGACATGGCTCTTCCCTGAGATGCAGCCCAGCCACCTGACTCAGTGCTGGCTGTAGCAGACGGGGAGGCTGTGGAGTAGCATGGCATGTTCTGTTGGTGCAGGACATGAAGGCTTTTCAGTTCTGTCGCCTGGCTCCTTCTCTGCAAGGCTGGCAGGGAGCGGGCCATTCTTCTTGAAGCTCATTAGCATGGCTGTGGTGGGAAAACGGCTGCTGCCATTGTTTGATTGGAAGGCACAAAAGCTGAGGGCGACAGCTGGCCAATGGGGGGACGGCCCACTGCAGCTGCAGCACATGACGAATGAATGCCAGGTATTTTTGTCATTGTTTGGGTTCAACTGCACATTAATGACACAGAATAGGTTCGACTGTGGACATTTTTTAACCAAACAGTTGGGTTTACTTTTATTTATTTTTTTGTTAAGTCTGTAATACACTTCCCGGCTAACACACAAGTCCCTTTTTCCACAGACCAGATTTAAAACATTTCCTTCATCAATTAGTCTTAAAAGAAGTGAACATCACTGTAAGATAAATATTTATATTTGAAAACAGAGCAAATTATATATCAGAATGAAACCTAGGATATTACACATTTATTTTGAAACCTTGTATATGAGACCCTGAAGTATATTCAGCTTTTGAAGCAAAAGTAAAACTAATATTACCCCTCATAATGCTTTGTGCTACATTATAATTACAGTAACAGTTTTGTAATTTTTTAGATGCACTATGTTATTAAATTATTTTGTAAGGTTTGTTTGGTCTTCCAGAAATAAGACTATACTGAGGGGGAAAAGGCCAAAAAAGGGAAAACGAAAGCAGAGTATTCAGAAAAGTAAAGACAAATCGGAAAACCAAAATCCCAGATAAACTTATCAGCGAGAAGTCTTTTATAAGAACGTATTCTCAGTGAGAAAAAGAGTACACTATTTACTGCTCACACAGAAACGTGCACAAAAGTATTCATGTCTGATGAAATTAAGATTGCCATTGTTTAAAATAGCTGGCTGTTCAGCTTCTACCCAAAAGCTCTGCGCCGTGTGCGTCGGATATATCCAAAAACCCATTTAAGGTGGGCCATTTTCTGTCCCATCTGGGCATGTACAAAAAGCCCCTAAAGGAATGTGTGAGTAGAGCTTTTTTTCACAGAGAGGTCTGTCCGGATCATGTGACCACACAGAGCATGACCATATTAGGCTTTGGAAAAAAAACATGCCTTTTCTGTAGTGGAATTCGCCTTTCCACTGGATTGCGGTTACACAGAGTAAGATAATTCACTTTTGGAGGCATTACAAGGACCGGTTGCTGACGTAATATCACTAAAGTGAGGAAAACATGCCCCCAGGACCCCCAATATAAGCCAAACAATACAGTGTTTGAACACACACTGGCTTTGTGTGAGCATTCTTACATGCCTGGCTTACTGAAGTAATCAGATTCTCCTTTAGTGAGCTGCAGGTCCTACCCTTATCACTGAATGCCCTACAGACACATTCCTCAGTTCTATCCTGCAGTTTGAACTCGGCCCTAGTGCTAAATTTATCTCTGTTAGGTCTATAAGTG
Source organism: Brienomyrus brachyistius (assembly GCF_023856365.1). Taxonomy (NCBI): domain Eukaryota; kingdom Metazoa; phylum Chordata; class Actinopteri; order Osteoglossiformes; family Mormyridae; genus Brienomyrus; species Brienomyrus brachyistius. Next base: position 38,873,329 of record NC_064533.1, on the reverse strand, counting down.
GCCACTCAATTTTCCAAACTCTGCTGGGTCTTGAGATACGTAGATGGATTCTGTTACTTCATCCATACATCCATTCATCCAAATTCTACAGTTTTTTTATCCTTTCTTGGGCTCACTGAGCCAGGAACCTCTGAATTCTGTTAATTATTATTTTTTATCCTATCTGCATAAATATTGCTCCTTTTTCCTTTGTTGCTTGTCGATTTGTCAAATGATTGATATCTAGACAAGGGGTGATGTGCCCCGGCAGCGTAGGAGGCTGTGGCTGTGAGTGGAAGGTCATGGGTTCAAATCCCAAGGTCAAGAGAGGGATTTCACCATTGGGCCCCTGAGCAAGGCCCTTAACTCTCAATTGTTCCAGAGACTGGCAGACCCTGCCTTCTCAGTCGTACATCATTTTCGACAGAAGTATCTCTTAAATTAGAAAAGCTCACCAAACACACCATCATCAGACACCTCTACAGTATGACATCCCATAATACCACTTGTGCTCATCCAGGTGTAACAGTCCTATATGAGGCAGAGAGCCGTGGGTGAGGATTAGACTTGGAAAGGCTCCTGTCAGATGAAAAGTCTGTTCTGGCATTAAGCCACAGAGTCCCCTCTGTTTGGGAGGCAGATCTGGGCAGGAACGATCCCCAAAACCTGACATTTAACCCTGTGAGGTTTAACTGGATCATTAAGGGGGCTCTGAAAGCTGACACTCCCTATCAACGTGAGGAAGGACTCTGGCCATGAAGAGCGGCTTGCTTGCTGGGGGCTGGCACCATCCCTCGTACCTGTGGCCACCTGTTCATGCCTGATAGTACAAAAACAGTGACAGACAGTCTGAAGGCATCTGCAGAACGCACATTCCATTGCTGTCCACACACTCAATACGCACTCAGCTTTATCCACTGTGCCTTTCTCAACATTCCCTATCTTGTCATTGTTTTTTTCTGCAACTTCAGTTTCAGAACAACCTATAATTGAGGTGAAATGTGATGATCCAGTATCCTTAAAGGTTCCAGTTTTAAAAATTCAAGATAAAGCCAAAGACAAGGCCCAGGCTGCATTGTGACCTTAGTCCACGACATCACCCCGGACTCCCGAGGAGGGACTTTGGGAAAGCCTTAGGTGAGAACTCAACCCAGCAGCCACAGAAGTGTATAACACACAGTATAATTACAAAGGGGTTAATACATGGTGCAGGAAGGGTAATCAACAAACAGGCAGGCTTTTTCACGCGCTGAGACCAAGCTGAGGAATGCATCAGGCGGGAGAAGAGTCTAGACTGGCCCTCTGCTGCTTGTGCAGCTCTAGGGCCCTTGATGTACCTGTGGAATTCGAAGAGGCCCACGGAAGCAGATTACAAACCGTCCAACATATTCTCGTCCTCATTCTTCCATAGGTTTTCGAGAACACTGTTGACAGAGGGAGTCCCTCACTCTGCAATGCGACGCCACTGCGAGCCCGCAAATGGTGCAGCAGAGGGGCTCGACCAGGAAGGGATGGAGAGCAGAAGCAGGGGCAGCTGGTCTTCAGGTCACACGTCTGCACTGGCAGCTTTACACAGCCAATACTGATGCATGCACCAACCTGTTCGAGGCTTTTACACAACTGCTGCGTCTTTAAATGTAATTATAGCTCAATGTGCTTTTAGCTAAGCCTCAAACCTGCAGCCTTTAGGTCATTTGTCCAATTCTGTAATGACCCTAATCATCCATTATCCAAAAGCACCATTAAAGGTTTATTAACTCTATTTGGATGAAAATGTTAATAGACGACAATTGGAAAAGGTCACACGACTACCTTAGACTTGTGCTCTTGCAGAATGAGGCCTGAGGAGGGGCCAGACGTGCTTCTCCTTGTTGAGACGTGCCCCTAGCAAGTTTCCACCCACACATAGCTACTCGGTTATTCCGCTTCTGTATATTGGCTATGGCTCTAAGAGGTGTTGTACATACTGGGCAAAAGATGGTTAATAACATTATAATGTCACATTATAAGTACATTTTCTATATAGGCATTTATACTATAACATGATATTTATTGGACATTACATAATACCCAGAACAATACATTCAAATGTTCAAACTGCTTATCTTATAAAGGGCTGTCATATTATTCAAATGCTTTTTAAACAATTCATTTGATTAAATATAAGAAATATTTTTAGAGAACACAGTCGTAAGTGACTGTGGCTGAAAACGTCTAAGTTCTGCATTTAGGACTTTGCTGGAAATGCAGTTTCCTATTAAGGCCAAATGCACTGTTCAATATTTCATGTCTGCGAATCCGGCCGTAATGTGTTTGTGAAACACTATTAGCATGCTGGGAGTACGGGCAAGGGATGTTAACCAAGTCTTGCTACATTTAGTGTAGCTTTTAGTTATTCAGTGAATGCTTCACACGAAGCCATGAACCCTGTTTATTTTACACATTTACTATCTCAGTATCTTTTACCCTGTCATCTATATAATAACATTAAAATATCGGCAGTACAACTGCATTGGTTTCATTGGTTCCCCTAAAGTTTTATATGCAAACAGTAGTTGTGGTTGATTTAGCAAAAATGGTGTTTGATCCACATTCCTTGCACCGCATGTACAAACCTACCTGACCTGACGCCACTGTCTAGTCTATGTATGTGTATGGCTCAAGCAAATTTAGCTACCTTTCATAGTACACTCTCTTGTTCACCCATCGTAATGGACTTCCTACTAAACAAGAGTTCTTCACCCTTATATTTTGTGTGCATGATGTTACTCAGATGGACCTTACGACAGTCATGGCCCTTTGCTTAACATGCTGTTCTGCTTAAGCCGATTGCTGCATTCGAAGGTAGGGTGCAGCTTCGTCTTCGCAGGTCACGCCATTACAAGTCTTAGTAGGATATAAGGCATATTATCTGGTGCAAAACTGTTGGTAAATATGCAATTCACAACTGTGAACAGCCATTGAGTAACTAGGGTAGAGTTGGTCATTGTCAGGACTTGTTCCTGAGCCTGTAAACAGCATAGTTTGCGCATGACTGTTTGTTGTTTGTCTCAGGGGGGAGATCTTTCACTATCTCTCTTCAGTGAAAGGAGCGCTCAGCGGTGTTGTACTTCCCTCGAGTTGAACGGATGTGGTTACTGAGCAAGAGACATTCCAGGCTACAATGAAAAGAGGACCATGCGCTGTACTACCTTCCATGGTCATGTAGGGGTTAGGACTCCTCACCTTAAGCTTCACACCTTAGGCCTTTTTCTCGGGATAAAAGATGCACATCAAATTAACCGGGACGACAGAAAAACTGGGTGCTACCTAGCTAAGGCTGGAAAAGTCTCCAAGATGGTGCCTTTCCGAGCCCCTGTCAAAAAGGAACGCATTTCAGAAAGACTGTAAGCATGCAGGTTAGTTTGAGTAACCACAGGGGCATAAACCCCACTGGGTCTGATGTTAATGCCATCTGACAAGTCAGCACTGCATACTTCCCCGGTGGCACTCATAAATAATTGCACATTAAACATGCCTGAAGAAGCACGATGAATCCTTACGCTCTTGAAACTTAGATGTTGCAGAGGTTGCCTCCTTCTCATTGTGCGTGCCACACAGCACATCGCAGTTATGAAACAGCTAATGAGTCAGCGGGACGCTGAGTCCATCTGAATGAAGTGATCCCTTCTCTGGTTTTCAGCTCTTCAGATCAGAGCTTAGGCAAACGATTGCACACTCGCATCACCCAGGAGATTCCGCTCAGTTGATAAGAGCCTTTTGGAGAATCGGCATCACTGCCATTCCTGGACTAACAAATCCCAGACGTGGAGCCTAGAGGACATGACTGACCCGAACGCTGTTTGTGGTGAAGACACACATGAACCTAGATATGGGAACTGACTGATAATGAGACCGTTTGGTTCTCGTTCGTAAAATGTCACAACTCAAAAAACTTAAAAAGTGGAATAGCTGGCTTAGCATTTGTAACACAAGATAGTTCTGTACCTTTATATAAGCACTCCAGGGAATAACTATCTGTGTATGTGAGGGACGGAAACATTAGACTGCATGTATTTGACAGACAAAAGTTACCAGTTGGAGACTGTGAGAAAATGCGTAGCAGTAGAGTAATTAAATTATTCATCGCTATCTATTAGTCAACAGCTCATTTCCTTGACCTTTAAGCCTTTTACTTACGTACATATATCTCACTATAACTTCCTACAGAAACCATGTCTATCTGGAAAGTTCTCTGCTGCTACTTCTGTTTTTTATCCACTCTATTCCTCTTCCTCTGTAGTGGTCCGCTTCCTTTCCCCACAGTGAAGTAGAAACTGGATCATATGAAGGTTTTCATTGCACCTTGGACGTCGCCTGCCCCCAGCCTCTTCGTGTTCCTCTAGCCACCATACAGCTAGTTAACACGCTTGGAAAGGGTGGCTGGATCTCTCCTATTCCGACACACTCCATATCTACACTCCATGCCTCTGTCATGGAGCTACCTTTCAGAGTTTACTTGTTTACTTGTATTATTTGCACATGTCATTGTTTTGTATTGTTGTGTACTATTGTGTATTGAATACTTTATTTTAATTGTTTTATTTATTCCCCCCCCACGCCCAGTATTTATTGCTCAACTATTCTTGTACTAGCTATTTGATGCTCCATAGAATCACGATTTTGTTTCATGTATAAAATGACAATAGGGTGACTTAACTTAACCACCCTTCAGTGTCACCTGTGTCCCGTAAATACTTGCTCTGTGTGTCAAAGCACAGGGGACACACTGAACATAATGCCCATTCATGGCCTCTAGGAAGGAAATGGATGACCCTGAAAGACCCACACAAACACAGCTAGAAACTTCACAGACAAGGTGGGGGTGGGAGGGGGATTTCAAAGCCATAAGTCTAGAGATCTGAGGCCGCAGGGCTACCCCCTGAGCCACCGCACAGCCCGGTCGGTGCCAAGCAAAGCAGAATCATCTGCCCCTCTTCACCAGTAGCACATGCTGTCTGCTGCACTGGTTCATGCCGTCTGAGAAAATTTAAGCTTTGTGTGTCCAAAAAAGTTCTTGCAGTAATTTATGATCTTTCTCAACAAGCATTTTTGGCAGAATTAAAATACTTCTGCAAGAATGCTGGAAGAAGAGAGACTCCCTGAGGAGACATTGCTGTTTCTTACGGAAGAACTTACGTTAGATTCCGTCACTAGCGGAGAATCGCCTTACACCAGTAGTAGTCTCCTGTTCCTGTTAATGTGCTTAAACTTCACTTTAAATCCAGAAATGTAAAAAATGCACTGAGGCTCGCTGATCATTGTTGCTTTCTGGCTGCCTAACCGGACAGGAATGTGTGTTATTTTACATCCACCCCCCTCATTCAAGGACAACGGGATGAACCAGTAACCCCTCAGTGCTGTCAGCCTGGCTGATGACACTTATACCCAGCTCTCCCTCTGACATTAAAGCGATTGAAATGCAAATTGCGGCGGTGATCATACCGTCAGCCAAAACACTGCAAATTTAATTTTAAACTGCTTGCTGTTTCTTTAACAAACATGAAATATAAACTTTTCCATTTCCATTTAAAAATGCGCAATATGAATGTTGGTGGAACTTTCTCGCTATTCAAAATATTCTTCCCTCTAATTTACTGGAACGCATCTCACTTCCTTTTTAGTTTAGTTACTTTAATTACTTTACTTACAGCTCACCCAGTTAATTAGACAAATCCCGACTGATTCAGATTGGATAATGTCACCAGGAGAAGGGAGTCAAAGCTTAGGAATAGTTTGCCATCCCTAAATGACACCAATGTGGAATATCTGGCATTCATGTGTAATTACCTGCAGGAAACTATTACAAAAGATCATCCAAATAAACACTTGAAGAATTTTGCTGTGGGTTACAGTTTGCGGAGATTGTGGCTACGTATTTGTACAAAGATAGGATATTTTCCATCACAGGCTTAACACGCCATGCAGGAATTCTTTTTAAATCTTGTAATCAATACTTTTCCGAGAGCCTAAACATTATTTCATCCAGTTCTAACCCAAACGCTGTACTAAGTGTGACTGTTGTGGATGCCATTCTGTTGGACACATTGCTTGTATTCTCTGAGGATAGCCACATTTAATTACAAGTGTTTTTGGTACTGTTGTGCTTCAGAAGGTGCTTGGATTTCATGCTTGTTTATTGACTACAGGGGTGTAGCTAGAAAAAATGCCACCGTATTCCCCCGTTTCATGTATTTGAGGCCCCCTGTAAAGTTCTGGGCCCCTTGCATTTGCCAGGGTATTCGTGCCCTGCCCCCACTGTGCCGATTGACCCTGAACACTGCATCCAGTATTTTTTTCAGTCCAACGAATGGCTAATTGTTTCTTTGGCCATTTTACCATGTTCTTACACAATTTCTGTGACGCTGTAACAAGATGCTGCCAATCACAGTTCTATAAAGAAGGAAACACTTCCCAGGACAATAACTCGAGGAGTAGATTATTCACCCATATAATGAAAACAACAATGGATTAAATGAATTATATATGACTCTTAGGCATAATGTATGAAACACATGTTGTATGTACTTCGTAAACATCCACACGTGACTGGCATATTTTTCATGGTGTACGGTATGGATACCATGTGACCAACACCAACCCTACTCTGTCCCACAGGGCAGTAAAATGTGTTTTTAATTTGTTTTGACTTTCAGAGTAGAAAAATTCCCCCTGTGCTCTAGGCATGAATGTGGAACTATGTAGGTTATACTGTTCCAAAGTACCTAGGCGATGGCCTGTGTCATGTACAAAAGTACCAGGTGGGTGAGACCCCACCTGTTTGCCCATACAGCGAAAGCTGCGGAGCTTCAGGCCACGCCCACTAATACACAGGGCGCCATATGCTTCACAAACAGCCCCCAGAGAGTCAACCTGACTGCTGGTGTCACTGTCCGCCTCTCTCAGCATATAGCATTCCAATCACGATGGCAATCCTGTTCTCCTCAGGATCAAATTGAACCTTCAGCTCTGAACTTTCAGACCACGGCTTTAATGCCACCCAGACAAACAAGGGGTTTTGGGTCAAGTCAAGAAGTCCACGTGCACAGTTTGGTCAAGATACAATGTCTGGGCTCTGCCCAGAAGATAAACACAACGCCTGTAAGACTTTAGACTTTTAATTGTTAGAAAATGACAGGATGTAATTCTGCCTGCTGCTAGCCGAGAGGTTTCTTTTTTCTTTTCCATGCTTGCTGTTCAGTTTCAGGTTCTCCTGCACAAAGACCAAGGATGTTTTGATCTCGCTTTCCCTCCAGTTGGACTGTTATAACACCTCCTCAAGTATCCACAATACATAGCGAGTCACAGCAGTCACTCCCATGACCATTACCATGTCCCGAGTCGGCTCCGGGTCCCCGTGGGCGGGGGACCGGGGGGGGGGAGGGGTACTTCTCTGATAGTGCGGTTAATGGGAATGATGGGAAGTAAATGTTGTGAGTTACTGGTGAAACTAATTATGAACACAAGCCGCGCTTCTCTGGCACTGTTTTGGCGTGGGAGGGTGTCAGAGCCCCCGTCCCTGTGAAAACATCTGGGAGTATTCGAGCAGTAATTGGCACAAACAGAGCAGCAGTGAAAAATACTTTTCACAAGGCTGTTCTTTACCAGAAAACTTTCTCTGCTGTGTACTGAACATTACTCCACGTGCTGAACATTACTAAAGCAGCTGGCGGTGCCTCAAATTAATATCACTCCTCGGAAGGAGGCCGGTCAAATATCATTGGCAATATTTATTTTCTTGGTCGACCATACTTTGGTTAGTTAGGAAAGCTGAAGTAACCTCGAGTCACATATTCTCAGACCTCCTCTGGTCTCTCACCCACACCGTACTGCCCCTAGTGGGCCTGTAGGGAGCGCGAATGAGCAGCAGTCTACCAACAAATACATGAATAATGTTGAGCCATTGCAGAACACCCAGGGCACACCAAGAACTTCTCCAGCACTTACACATGTCCACTAACGGGATGGGGGGGACACACACAGCCCATGTGGGGATGAAAATGTCCCAAGTTGACCTGCATTAATGTGGATCAGCACAACTCTGGGGAATACAAGATTACCTATCAGTATTGGGTACGTGTCCGTCCATCCACCCACCTACTCATCCATCCATCTTCAGCTTATCCTGCTCAGTCTCATGAGGGGGGAACCCATCCCAGGCAGAACAGAGCACAATGCTTCTTTGTTTGTTTAGTGATTATTTTTTGACAATGACAATGCATTTTAACAACATTAATGTCAATATGCCAGAGTTACCCATAAGGCTCATTTACATCTGTAGTCTCTAGGTTCTTCTCTTCTGAGAACACATTCTCAATACAATACAATACATATAATACAATAAAACATATATATATATATATATATATATATATATATATATACGAAAACTTGGGTATTCTTGATATATTCAGATCATTAGCACAGTACAAAGTGTATAAGTTTCCCAGAAAAAATGTTAAAGGTCCATTCTGCTGCAGGAATTCCTCTAACACTAAGCAGATCAAAATGACCATGTGGTGCCACGGTGCATAAAAGCAGAACCAGTGGTCATAAAAGCCTGAAGTACAGCAGTTCCTCCATAAACGTTTTACTGCTGTACCTGCCTGCACTGCTGCAGGCTTCTCCCAGCCTTTAGGATATCGTCCTAATTAGCCTCACATTTCATCCCAGAGCAATGAGTAAGTGCATTATGTCACTATATTGATGATCACAGACACATTTATGGAATAAGTCTAATGAGAAACAGTCTGGCCCACTTCATGTAACGCACTAAGGGCATTTAATGGCGACGGTCAACAAGTCATATTCAAAGGTAAAGAGTTTGAGAACTGGCAAACCCCAGTGACTGGAAATGAAAGGTCTTCCTGGTTCATTTCTGGCTATATGCACCCAAGCAAAGGCTGCAGCCTGCTAAGCTAATGTACATTTAGCCCACACTATGGATACATAGAAGCTTCTTAACTATGCAGTCGACATTCCGTTTACCATGTCCCTATGTAAACTGCACTCGTTGCCAATGAGGTGAAAATGCGGTTTGAGGAAGACGAATGCTGGGTGCCGGGGGTGGCGTGTGGGCAGGGGATGTGACAGTCTGACACTGCTCAAATGCCGCACCCTCAACACGGTGGATATTGATGGCCTTTATCGCGAATTTCCAGAGACAATTAAAGTCATGTGATAACTCCTACCTTGATGATCAGAACACCTTCGTTTTACGCTCTTAGCTAAATCTGCAACACCGTGGATCAGTGACAGACGCAGTGTCTCCTACGGCTAGGGGGAGCATGTAGTTGGGTGGCAGGCCTTCTCAAAAATAACTCTACTACGAATCACCTATTTCCTTTTATAGTCAAGGCTGGTGGTTTCCTTCTTCGCTGTGTATTACAAATGATACCTGTAAGTCAGACGAGATTGACCTTAATGATGTCATGCGTAACCTGCCGATTTCAGGATGACTGTCAGTAACTTTATGCTCCCAAGGACGGAACACAGACAGGCTCTGTGTAGTTTGCATTGTGTCTTCCAGACCACAGATGTTCCCACGTATCATGACTGGCACTCGTGTTGGAGGGTTAAGTAGCACGGTGCCTACAGGAGCCCATTGATGTCAAAAGTTCAAATGGAGAGACAGAGAAAAAAGCAGATATCAGCATTCCAGGATGTTGGTGCAGATGTTTCCTGAAAGAAGCTGCCTGCATATTCGCATAAAGTCCCACTGCAAAGCGCAAGAACTTTGATGAGCAGCTAAGATGCTTCAGAAAGTTCAGTTGCAGTTTCTGCAAAGGTCACATTACTTCAGATTGTTCTGAATTGTTTATTTTCCTTTTGACAAAACTGGCCGTCCATGTGGGCTTGTTCCCCTTGCCATGCTTTGAGCTAATAAGTTCAGAAAAAAAGCAGGATGTGAAACAACGGAACTTCCTATTGTGAGCATGAGCAAAATCTAACAGAGATCGCCCACTACTGGCTGAAAAGTCACACCAGCAGCAGTTCTTCCCTCTGGTAAAATTCCACTACAGTCTCAATGAAATTCCAGGGTGTAGGCGAGACAGCGCAAGATGACTAGACAGGCACTGAAACAATAATACTGAAGCAGAATTCACACCTAAAAATGGACCATAGGTAGTTTACAACCAAAAAAATCAGTGTCACATGTGCAGTATGAATTAAAGCAGAAGAAATATACTGTAAAATATACTCTAGTCCAGCCTGAACAAGCAGCTGTGAGCAAATAAATTACAGCTTATTAGAACATAGAAAGCAGACATTGTTATTCTTATGTGACCAGTAACGTGGTCCTAGTTATGGAGACGAAAGTAGTGAAGTATCAAGTCCGCTAGTCAATGAGTAACCAGACGAATTTTCAAACAGAAGAGGGACAGATAAAGCCTCAGTGGTTTGATATGCTTTGGTTCCTGCATTTGCTTGTGTGTGTCTGTAATCCACTGATGACATGGCATTGTCCAAATGGTCACAGGCGCTCTCTTGTGGTGGAAAAGGGTAACATTGTATGCAGTATGTGTATGTATGTGTGTGTGGTCTAGGTATACATTACATTGAAAGGCTAGATGGAGTGAAAGCCATACAAATGTGCTGAATCCTAGGTGGAAACTTGTAACTGGTCTTCCTAATAAGAGTATATCTTAGAGAGATCTTTTATTATTCAATTCCAAATTACAGTTTACTGTAATGATGGCTTGTGGGTAGCAGTACTGCCTCACGATACACCTCCGGGGGGTATGGGTTTGGATTCTGCCCCCTCTCTATATGTAGAGTTAGCAAGTTCTGCCCATGTGCCTGTGTCATGTTGGTTTCCCTGGGATAGTCTGGTTGTAAGTGTAGCTGTAAATGGTGCGTGTGCCCTATCATCGGGTAGAATCTCATCCAAGGTATCCCACTGTCTGGGACAAGCTCCACCCAGGCCCCCCTCCCCCCCCCCCCCCGTAGTGTATAAACAGTTGGGAGGATTAAGATATGTAAAGTGACAGACTATTGTGATTATGTACCTCACTAGAAATGAACTGTTTGCTACGTAGGTTTCAAACTTTTCACTTACTCATCACCACAGTTGCTCCTGGTGTTGGGCAGGAGAACTGTCACCTGTCAGTGTGACTTGTAGCTGGCCAGTTTTCGGGCGATGTAGTGCCGCCCTTGAAGGAGGCCCGGTCAGGCTCAACCTGGCACAGGAGAACATATTCACACCCAGCTTGGATCATCCAGCCTGGAGCAGGATGTTTGATGTCCACTGTAGATATATTGGCCTGTGGGTTCACATAACAGTCAGTTTTAAATGACATGAACTTAAACACAAGCTTTCGGTCCAGTGGAGCCTGCAGAAAATCTTGATTGGGATGGAGTATAGGGGCTACTTATATTTATGGGGGAGGGGGCAGGGATAACTTAGAGACCAGAGGGATGGGATCAGTGCTGCTGAACTAATCAGCCAGATTTACGACCCCTGGCCACCCCTAAGATCCGCGCCTGTTGTGGTCCCAGGATGCACCCTTGCGTCAGGTGAAGAAGCTGTCAGGTCTCTGCATGATATTTCAAGTGTGTAAAGCTGCATCTGGGTTTTAATGCTACAAAACTGAATTTCAAAGCTCTGCATCAGCTCGCTTCTATTCTGGTTTGAGCCTGATCTGTATGCAGCCTGTTTCTTTGATCAGGAGCAATGTATGCTGTTCAAGGAAGGTACCGGTTAGCCGGCATCTCTGTAAATGAAATCGTTTCCTTTTAAAGCGGTAGGTAAACACCCTATCCTGGCTGAAAGGTCTGCAGCAGTCCCATTTCTGCTGGCCAGCACCATACCGTGTGCAGCAAGTCACAGGGGGTCCTCTACCTGAGTTCATGGGCCATTTCCTGTGTCTGCCTAGTCCCAGGGGCCTCTGGATGGGGGGGCCCATTGGGAAGGCAAGGTTTGCTTCAAGGATGCATGCTTTGGAAATGACGTGCATGAAAATACCTAACACTGGGGGGGGAAGGGGTGCCAAGGAAATAAGTAGGGAAATGTGAAAACAGTCATGTTTTAAATCAATCCTCGACCCTCCCCAAATTAATCCCCCCCCCCCCCCAATGTCCGTGTCACTATGGAACGATAGTCCACCTCTGGAATTTCAGAATGGAACAACACGAAAAAACAGGAACGCTCCATCTGGGATTCAAAAGAGAGAGAGAGAGAGAGAGAAAGAGAGAGAGAGGGAGGGAAAGAGGGAGGGGTACGGACAGAGCCACAGAATGCAAGAAAACGAACAAGCGAGGGAAGCAGACAGACAGATACCAGGGAAGTGAGTCCCCACTGCAGTACCCCACTGAGACTCTCCCAGAGGAAGGTCTCCCTCACCTGAAAAACCCAAGGCATGCTGCTCCTGGCCTGGCTCGGTGTCCTGGCTCTCCTGTTGAAGCCGTCCACTGGAATTGCAGACCTCTACAGGTAAGCATGCTTATGAGGTCATTTACCTTTAATTTCTGGTACAGAGGGGATCAGGGCTTACAGGATAAGCACATTTCTTGTGTCATGCTTGCAGTACCTCTACACCTTCTCATTTTACCTATGGGGGGTGCATTTCTGTGGGCTGTCTGGGGGAAGAGAAAATAGCATCTTCAGCCATCATGGCATTTTCAACCATCTAGGATGGGATTAATCTCCCATCATTAATCTCACCTAAACAATTTTCATCACATGATATTTATCATCATATCAGCCCTCCACACATATATTGGTGCTAGAACTATTGTTGAAATATGTGGCATGACACCATTTGGGGAGAGAAGACCTGCACACACCTTTTTGAAGTAAGCATCTGGCTGGAATTATGAGTCCAACTGCAGGTAGGGGTCCAGCTGTAGGTAGAAGTCTAGCTGGAGGTAGGAGTCCGACTGGAGGTAGAAGTCCAGCTGTAGGTAGAAGTCTAGCTGGAGGTAGGAGTCCAAATGCAGGTAGGACTCAGGCTGCAGGTAGGAGTATGACTGAAGCTAGATATCTGCCTGCAGGTGGGCGTCAGGCTGTAGGTAGAGATCAGCTAGAGGTAGGAGTCCTACTGCAAGTAGGAGTCAGGCTGCAGGTAGGAGTCTAGCTGCAAGTAGGAGTCAGGCTGCAGGTAGGAGTCTAGCTGCAGGTAGGAGTCAGGCTACAGGTAGGAGTCTAGCTGCAGGTAGGAGTCAGGCTGCAGGTAGGAGTCCAACTGCAGGTAGAAGTCCAGCTGCAGGTAGGAGTCCAACTGCAGGTAGAAGTCAGGCTGCAGGTAGGAGTCCAACTGCAGGTAGGAGTCCAACTGCAGGTAGGAGTCAGGCTGCAGGTAGGAGTCCAACTGCAGGTAGGAGTCAGGCTGCAGGTAAGAGTCTGGCTAAAACTAGGAGTCTGCCTGCAGGTAGAAGCCAGGCTGAAGGCAGGAGTTTGGCTGCAGGTTGGAGTCTGGCTGGAGGTAGGAGTCCAGCTTGAGGTGTTGCTGTTTGGTGATGATGTGGAGAGAAGCCCAGATATACAACTACTTTGTTATTGCACTCAAGTACATTTTTCACATATATGTACTTTACTTAAGTACTTTTGACTTTTACTCTACTACACCTTGCAGCAAATATTTATACGTTGTACTCCACTACATTTCTTCTTAGTGCTGCATTACATTTTAAGATCACATTGCAGTTTTTTTTTATTGGATTATGACATTGAGAGGTCAGATAATACCAAGATATCAGAGCTTTTCAGAGCTTTTCTTATCAAAGTAAAGCCCAATGACTCAAAACAGGGAGTAGGTGTCAGAGGTTTTGAATCCTGTCAGCTGTTATGCCTCGTTTCCATGAACACAATGCCAGGCCATTTTCCCAATCCAGAATCAGTTCTGTGTGTTTCCACTGCAAGAAATGGCTCCAGCACAGCACCACAGAAAGCTGTTCTTAGAAATCGGAATCGTAACATTAGCAAAAATACTGTAGGACAGCTCTGTACGACATACTTTCAACTTACGAACTTTCAAACATACAAACGAAGAGGACTGTAAGTTCAAATTGTGTTCGTTTGGGCTCTTGTTTCCTGTACGCTACATCAAATTTTTTTCTGCACGCCAATTCCGCCTAGTACGACTTCTGGCCACTACTCCTGCCACGCAGCTGCATAGTGTGCATACTCCCAGCATCCTAGTTCTTTGTACTTGCGTATACCCTTAAAATGATGTTGAATAAGGACTTACAAACATTTCAAGTTACGAACATATTCGGAACATTTGCATATTCGGTATCTCGTTTGTAAGTAGAGGAGTGTCTGTATAAGACTTTGCAGTATGACCAATATTGCATATCGAAATAGCATATTTTCTGCAAATTCAATAAATAAATGGTTTATATAAAATGACGACATGAAAGACCTACTTATTATATTATGAAATATTAACAATGTTGAAATATTAACAACTTTGGTCAGCTGGTCAGTGAGATTTTCAGTTCTGGATAAGTCCGCACACTCATTTACATGTATGCAATAGTTTTATTACCTGGTAAATAGTCTGTATGCTTTGCAAAGGACCCCATGCAGCTTATTTCAGGTTTATAATGGAATCATATAGATTTGCCGTAGGATTTTTTGCATTCACCTACGTCAGAAAGCGTGATTGTCATGCCAGATGCTTGAGAATTACAACCCTGTATAAAGTCGACACATAAAAGGTACTTATTCATATTTAATTATTGTTTTCTTTTGTTTAGAACCTTGGCACAAATTTCCATTTAAGCAAGTAACGAAATATAAGATATTAATGATCAGAATATAAAAAGGTTAGTAGAAAACCACGAACTGTTGAAGCACACATGGTAAAGATTAGGCAGCACTGTCAAATGTTGCACAGTGTATGTATGCATGAACCCTAGTGCGCATGCAGTCACGGATCGGGCATTGACAATCGGAACCTTCACATAAATTTTCCTGCTTGCGAAGCCATAGACATTTTGCTATAGTCACATAATATCGATCATCAAACCAGCCCTACACACATATATTGGTGCTAGAACTATTGTTGAAATATGAGGTTTAGAGCATATCCTGGGCTTAGGGGCAGTGGTGGCCTACTGGCTAGAGAAGCGTGCATGTAACTGGAAAGGTGCTGCTTCTAATACTGAGCAAGGCACCACTGAGGTACCCTGAGGAAGGTACTTTTCCCTGGGCGTTAAATAATAACTCCTTCAAATAGGGGTAATGTGGGTCCGCTTTCTGGAGCATGTTAGTAACACAGCAGCAGCATTTTGTACAGTTTGTAAACGCATGAGAGACAATTTATCCAAACCTGTGAACAAAGCATTACAGTAATCTAAGCGCGGTGAAACAAATGCATGGACAATTTTCTCCAGCTCAGCTGATGAGACCAACGGACGTAACTTAGCAATATTCCTCAGATGAAAAAAACAGGACTTTACGTGCGAATCACATCCCAAAGAGGAATCAAATATTACACCAAGATTACGAACCTTGGACTTTGAAGAAATACAAATAGTAGAAATAGTCTCACTGAGCGTAAATCAGGAGGAACTACAATCATTGTCTCACTGCTAGAGTTTACATAAAAGTAATTATTAGAAAGCCAGTCAATAATCCGAGACACACTTAATGCCATGCTGTACAGTTGCATCAGGGATTTCACGTTGAAGTACATTTACTTTAATACTTTAAGTATATGTACCAGCAAGTACTTACTTTTACTCAGTGTTGAGTAGCTAACCATAATTAGCGATGCTACTAACTTTTCTCAGTAACTTATTAGTAGCGCAGCTACTTTTGAGGTATATTTTTTTTACAAATTGCATTGTAGCATTGCAAACGCTGCATCGTTAAAGAAATACTACAGGTTGTTGTCGACTTACGACCTATGCGACTTAAGACTGATGGACTTTATGACTGTTCCGAGACCACAAATATGTGTCTGCGACTGTGCAACGCCTGCCAGCACGAGGGCTGCCTCGCCACGCAACATCACTCATCTCCTGCTCAGGCTACTGTTAGCTGTGCTGACAGTACAGTATACATTCCTATCCGTCTGTGTCTTAGCAGCTTAAATGGTGATAAAAACGTTATAACAATAATGAACTAAGAAAATGGTGATAAAAAGGTTAAAAACACTAAACAATATGACTAAAATATGGTTTAATTTCATTAAACATACTATGCATATGATTTTTGCATATAAAATAAAGGGTGGTCAATGACGCCGTATAATTTGTATCTTTTCACAAAAACGGGTATTTTAAACTATCATGAGTTTCTTGGTGCCTTTTGCTTGAATACTCTGACAATGTACGTTAAAGGATTGAAAAATACTTAACGGCAAACAATATTTTAGATACATATTAAAATGCATAGGAACACTTGATTCTTGGACAGATTATCAAAATCTATCATGTTTTTTTGTAACATTTCTAATTTTCTATCTAGTTAGCTATTTTTTCTGAGGAGCTTGTAGTGTAGCTAAATACTGTATTAAAACAGTAGCTTGGCTGTGACTTAACTACTTTTAACCACAAGTCACTTGTTGCTTGAAGAGCTACAGTTTAAAAGTAGCTTCTCCAACACTGGTTTTACTTTAAGTAGAAAGGCCAATACGGTACTTCACTTTTACTAGAGTACATTTTTGCCTGTTTATTTCTTCTTAAGTGAATTGCTTGAGTACTTCTTTCACCACTGTTGACGTTGGCCTAATTGTCAAGTCTGGGTCTCCTCAGTAAAGAATGTAGTAAAGAAGGTAAGAAGTTGCAAATGTGGTATAACATCAATGTAAGCGACTCTTTCATTGGCCATCAACTCCTTCGGTAACACCCCTTCCGTGGGCCGAAGGCAGTCATACAGTGGTCTGTAATGTATCTGCCTCAGGCTTTGCACGGGCATTAGACCTGCATACCATGTACACAACTCAAAACGTTAACATGTGCAGTTACTGTAATTAATTAGCTTCATTTATCCACATTCAGTCATGTTTAAGGGAAATATTCGGTTGTTTGAAGGTGCCCCGGTTTGTCAGTGGTTATCGTGGATCGGATGGTGATTAGAGGAGAGCGGTAACATAATTTCCGAACAGAAACACCAAATCCTTTCAAAGTCCACTCAAACAGATCGAAAGACATTTTTCCCAAACCTGTGTACCCAAGTTCCTGTGCTTCTTAGCAACTAAGAAACCCTTCACGTAGTGTGATTCACCTGAATTATAGACAATGTCTATTTTGAATGTGTATATCTGGAATGCTAAACAGCTAGGTAACACACTGCAGTATGGCTCCTGTCACCCACATTACAGGCAGGCTTCCCCAGGCTTGCAGACAGGGCTCTGTCACTATGGACACAAGATAGACTGTTGCTATGGGTGGGATAGGAACAGCAAAGGCCAATGCACAGGTAATGTGTATAACTACTGCACCTTCGCGCCAATTTCTTTTCATTTTGTCAAAATTCCGGTCTACTCAAAATGTTTCAAGGCATTTTTAACACTATAATTGACGCCAAGGACTATTTAAGAGTTATTCCTTGCCTTTTCAAATTGTTTGGGTGAAATTCCAATTCTTTATTGTTTTTCACTTTCTCAGTTTGATCAAACACTCTGAGGAATTTCATCGGGAGGGGAATTTTGTGCATGTAATACCCCAGCGTTTGTAGATGATATGGGAAGCTCTGTCAACCTCAGGATCATCCACCGTCGCCGTGAGTGACATGCTCTCCGTGTTTTTCCAGCTCGGTGTGAACGTGGCTGTGAACATGGGGAGTGTGTCGGACCCAATAAATGCAAGTGTCTCCCAGGGTACACTGGGAAATCCTGCAGTCAAGGTCAGTACAGATAGACGCAGAGCCTCATCTCTCGTGCTTGTTACAGATACACAGAGCACGCTTTTGATCGTTTTTAAGACTTGAGGATATTTCCCAAAGTAACTGATCTTGAGGGTCTTCCTCAAAGGTCCGGCGGCTCTTTCATCTGGGTGTTAATCTATGGCATTCTGGCCATGAGTCAGTCGATCCGCACCACCTGCAGGCCAGAGTGTGCTCTCTCTCTATTTCTTTCTTTCTCTCTCTCTTTCTTTCTATATCATTCTCTTTGTGTGCCCTGTTCAAAGAGAGTGCCATTTTCAGCCACATAAATATACCTTTCTAGACGGTGTGACAGGTGGTTCCAGTAAATTGCAGCTGTTTTCACAATTATTCCTGAAAATTTTCCCAAGCTCTTCTGGCAAAGCAACCATTAGTTGAAAGAACCATGATTTCCCTCTGCATGTTTCAGTTTATAAGTAGCATTTAGCATTCGGCTAAGCTTCCCCCCTAGATGGGTTTTGCGCTCCCTAGACAGCATCCTTCTATATGGTGTCACATATCTGGACAAAGTGGCTGCCAAAGTCCAACCCACTATGACTGTGTGCCCCCGCAGATGCCAACGAGTGTGGCCTGAAGCCCCGGCCTTGTCCCCATCGCTGCATGAACACACCGGGGAGCTACGTGTGCTACTGTCCTGAGGGACAGGCACACATGGCCGACGGATCCTGCTTCGGTAAGTGTGTGCAGGGAGCTCCATCTGTCTGTCCATCTATTCATCTGTCCATTCATTCATCCATCCTTGACAAATGGCAAACAGGCAATAAATTAAGCATTAGTAATAATATTGAGTGGGTACTTTATATGGGGAGAACATACTAACCCCACACCCATAAAGCTGCGGTGGAGAACCAGAGGTGTGAGGAGACTACACTGACCATGACGCCATAAAGCCCTCATGAGGTCTCTTCTGGGTTCTCCGGTCCCCCCCCCCCCCCCCCCCCCCCCCCCACAGTCCAACACCATTCTAAGGTGAATTGAGTTGTCAGATTGTCTGTAGGTGTGACTGTGTGAGTGAATGGTGTTACTGCCCTGCAATAGGTTGGCGCCCTGTCTTGGCTCATTCCCAACGTATTGCTTCTGGGATGAGCTCTGGACCCCTTCAATCCAGTGTAAGACAAAGTGGGTGTGGCAAATGAATGAATGAATGAATGAATAATTTACAGGAGTGGGACTAATACATGGCACAGAGAGGAAGTGTGGAAATCCGCCATGCTGCAAACAACAGTGTTAGTCTGACATCATGTAAATGTCAGTATCATTCAGTATGACTTGCTGGAGGATCCTGAGCACATATAGTTCCTCGGAGCCTTGGAAAGGCCATATTGGAAAGGATCCTGGATTCTTCCTCTCTCTCAGCCTCACACGCGAGACCACATCCCTAATGGCTCATCCTGAAGACTCACATTAAGGTCACATTTCAGAGCAGTCTTATTAGCCTGCTAGCCGTTGTCAGGGTAACCGGAGGTCTCTGCCACCTTTGCTTCCCACAGACTCCAGGACATGTGCCCTGGCCCACTGCCAGTATGGCTGCGAGGAGGTACATGGGGAGCCCAGGTGCCTCTGCCCCTCCACTGGTCTCCAGCTGAGCCCAGATGGGAGGACGTGTGTCGGTGAGTGTCCCTGGACTGTGGCAACCACTCCTACCACAGCTTTGAGGACCATGTAAATCTCAGACTGAATGAACTCTTACATCCTTGACCCCAGAAACAAACACTACTGATTCTACAGACATAGTGACTTACATGAACATAAATAAATGAAAATTAACATGCCGTCTACTGTTGTCCAGTAAAGAGTAGGTTACAGATTCACAGATTTGTGCTCAGAGCGAACTGGCTGACCTGAAAAGCTCTGAGCTCAAAGACAGTCAGGGAGCCTGACTACCCAGACTGCTATGTACGGAGAATTCCCATCCAAAACTTGGAAAAACGATTAAACGGCTATCATCTGTTCAACGGCTGCCTGTCTTCCTTTGAGACCATGTATAATATCTGAATTTCCTCAACTTCTCATTCTCCTCTCCTTAGACATTGACGAGTGTGCTTCCAGAAAGGTCCTCTGTCCGCACAACAGAAGATGTGTCAATACCTTCGGTAGCTACTACTGCAAATGCAAGAATGGTTATGATCTGAAGTATGTAAAGGGAAAGTACGACTGTGTAGGTATGGCTCAATAATGTTTCAGGTTCTTATTTACCTAGTGTACAGTAAGAGGATCGAACGTTTCTGAAACCCTTCTCATTGTCTCATTGTTTGACGAGTGTTGACCTACTGATTTTGGTTATCATTACAATTCAGTCCTTCTGTTTCACTCACCCTGGTGCGTCACCTCAGACTGCAACTCCTCTCCTGCTTTGGGATGGCCTCAGGAACCCTAGCCTGACAATCCACTTTCTTTTCAGATGCTGACGAGTGTGCAGATGGCACCCACAAGTGCAGCCAGAACTCAGTCTGCCTCAATACCCAGGGCTCATACAAGTGCAAGTGCAAGCATGGATTCCGGGGAAATGGAATCACCTGCACTGGTAAGACCAAAGACACATGCTGGATGCAACAGGTGTGGCCTAATTTTAATATTATTCATTATCACTAATGTCACACCTACAGGGAGGAAGTGGTTGTTCGTGTGACACAAAATTTCTGGCTTGAACTTGATTCTCATCTGGCTCCATGCTCAATTCCTAATCTTGGTGCATCTGCGTTGAACAGACGCTGCCAAAGCCAGTTTCCTGTTTTGGAAGCTCCCCGGTGTTTACAGATGCCGGTGGGGAGGTGGGGGATTGCAATTCCATCTGTGTAAATATCTGGTACCACGTTGATCTGTATGAAGGACCACAAGGGAACCACAGGGAACCCGCAGTACTCGCTGGATATCTTTAAACAGCTTTTTTTCAATAACCTTTGCTCAGTTCAAGCCTAGGGGGCACCGTGAATAAATAAAACTGCCTCTTTGATGAGTAGTCAAGTCCTTTTGATGGAGCCAAGGGAAGGGAAGGGAAGGGAAGGAGTACTCATCAACGGTGAGACAGTGTCGATTGAAAGCAATGGCTCTTAGTGGCCCCCTCAGTTCACCACATCCCGGTGTTCAGGACTTCCACAACTAAAACATATCTGCTCACATGGCCAGATGCTCTGCCGCATGTGCTATGGTGCCACCCTGCAACTTGTCAGCATATAACCACTGGCGTCCACTCTGATGAACTATTGCTTTGGCTCTTTTGGCAAAGCTCATTATTTAATATTTATTTGGATAAAATAATAGATTACATATTATATTACATATAAAATAACACTAATATTAGTGATGCACTATTGTGAAAATTTTGGTCGATACCCATATATTTTTGTCTAATATTATATAAACCATTAACTGGCTACCTATGAGTTTCACAAATCTGTAGTAAAAGTGATGTTAGTGACGTTACTTCTTATGAGTCCGTGTAGGAAATACATCATAAAATGCAGGCAGTGAGACATTAGCGAAGTAGCACTGACTTGGGAGACTGTAGTGAGGTTTTAAGTGGTGAAGGAGCCAATGAAATCCCTCGTCCTCCACTATGGGAAATGGCTGTTAGTTCCATGCAGGGATCTCCATTATTTTAGTAGTTATATCTTCAGCTCTGGTGCTGCTAAATTTGAATATTGAATAAAGTCTAAATATCAGTTTAGCAATATCAACCAAAATTGACAAATAGGACTGATGTGATGTCTTGATTTTTAATGAATCCGATTTAATTTAATGATACCGATATGTGAACCGATATATCGTGCATTTCTGAGTAATATATTAAAGGGGGTTTAATATCTATGATGCAATAACAGCACCTTTCTTAATATCATTATGAAACAAGGTGGAACTCAATTAAAGTATGTCCAATATTTTCTGTATCTGTAGAAATACACTTTACATATCTATATCCTAAATTCTGCAGCCATCCGAGATCCAACCATTAAATTTCCAAGGATCTTGGGAGGCAGCAAGTTAGTGAAGAATGCGATCCTCAAGCCCAGTGTGACCATGCCTGCCATGGTGCAACAGCCAGAGGTCGAACAGGAGGCTGGGAATCCAATAGAGCCCCAGGAGCTGGACGACATTCACCAGGAAAAAGGAGAAAAGAAAAAGGACGAGGAAGACAGGCAGCAGAAACAGATGGAGAGAGAGCAGCTGCGACCCAGAGGAGATGTCTTCTGTGAGTCTGTCTTACCTTGATTCCTCTCTACTGCAGCACTGGGTGTCCTACCAGTCATAATAAATACACACCAACACCAACCTGATGCTCTCTCATTAAGGGATTCCAAAGAGAGAATATTGATAAATATGACATAAAACTAGAAATATCTTTAAGTAGTTTTGAAGTATAATTTTAGGCAGGGAAATATCCAAATGTGTACTGAATATTTTGACTGTCCTGTTCTGTAATTAAGAGCTTGGGTTATGAAGTCATGTTCGAGATCCTTATCTACATCCAAACTCTGGTTCTCTTATGCATGCAGGCACACTGTGGGACAGCCCTGAATCTGAGCTTTCTTCAGAGGCATCACACATGACTCCCTCTCATTGGCAACGCGAGGCTCTTAGCTGGGCTTATGAGGATAGAATGTCTGCTCCATCGCCTGTTTTATGCCATCTTAGATGTGACAGATGTGAAACTAGCTGACCTACAACCAGGGGCAGATTAACGCATAGGTTATTCTAGGCTATAAGACAAATGGAATAGTAACCCCCTCCCCCCGGATTGACTAATTTTACTGCTGGCATCCTGCGTGCTGACTGGTGGATAACTGCCATTGCCTTTGCATCATTTTTAATTCTCTCTTGTTTTGCTTTTGGCTCCAAAAAATAGCTCAAGTGACTGATAGTCATGTCAGGTTAGCATTCAAGGTTGATTTGCCTTATCATAAGTGCACATGAAACACGACCCCGATATGTTTAGTTGTTCTCTCAGGTGCGCTACGGTTTTGGTATAATCGCGGTCCATCGGGCAGGCAGGCAGGCAGTGGGTAAGGCTGAGGCAGACAGGCGAAAATCCAGACACGAGGGATTATTGAAGGGACCGGGGGAACACACGGAGCTACGAAGTACTAACATCACAATGACAGATCTGGGGAACTGACTCAGACGCGGACTGACATACACAGGACGAAGTCGAGAATAACAGGCAACAGGTGATCACAATCGTGAATAAGCACGAGGTAACGATGGGGGCGTGGCACACATGAGGATCAGACGAGCAGGTCATGACAGGTTTGCTTCAATATATGGTGATTTCATTTCACTTCTTTTTTTTAATAACTGGAGGAATGCTGGCATCATGCATGTGGTTCATACTTAAATAATACAGACAGATTTTCAGGAAATTCCCCTTCCGTCCATCATCTATACAGGGTCACAGACAGACACAGACACACATATATACTGTGTACATAGAGTGTATCTTTGTGTTTTTGTTTGTGTCTGTGTGTGAAATTCTGTGACTGTACAGAAGATGAAGGGATGGATGGATGGATGGATGGATGTCATAAGTGGCTGAAAACACATTATACCTCTGCCTTTTATGCTGTAACATTAAACTGAACCACAACCACAGTGCTGGAACATCATTTCTCATCCACATTTCATTGTCCCATAACACAGACAGGGCCCTTGGTAATTTTCTGGTCTGGCATTTTGGTAGCTTGCCACTCTCACTGAACCAAACAATCCGATTGGAATGTTAAAGCATATAAAATGAGTCTTGCGTGATCAGCATTACGTGATTCCTGTTCTGTACTGTTGTTGTTTTCCTGACTTATTTATATGTACATTTATACATATTTTTATATGATTACTGAGACTGTAAGGTATCTACCCAAACCAGCGGTTTTAATCTTTACAGGACATATCTCACAGGTTTTGACATGTCTATAGCCTTAGGAGACGAATTCTACTACTCAGGGTCCTTATACCTGTGTGTCTGGACCCTCAACAGGGTGTTTTATCTAAAGACATTCTGTAAAAAGTAAATGCAAAAAAAAAAGTGTTTTCTTGTGCTTTCCAGTCTCAGAGGAGTTCCAGTCTGTATTTGGTCCAGCGGTGGCAATGAGAGAGATCCCCATTACTCCCGGGCAGGAGGGTAAACGAGATTAGTCCCACTGCTACTGAACTTCTGAAAGTATGTTCTGGTGCTTGATTGAGGTGAAATGTGAAAACAAACACTCCCAAGTGAAGCAGAACTGTGCCTTGCAGAGTTTATCATGGACTGCAGTTTTGACCACGGAGCATGTGAATGGCTGCAGGACCTGGAGGATGACTTTGACTGGAGTGTCGTCTACCACAGTGATGGTAACCTCTATTATACATATCCAACCATCTTCCAGAAATGCTTATGCAATGCAGGGTTGTATAGGGGACACAGATTAAGGTACTTATGTGCTATACAGACACCATGAGTCTTGATATTCATGTCTATGATCACAGGACAGCAGTATTACATGGCAGTGAGTGGCCTTCTTGAGGAAAGGAAACACCTGGCCAGGCTGAAGTTGCTTCTCACTGATCGTATGCAACCAGCTGGATTCTGCCTCACATTCAGCTTCCGGTTGATGGGCGATCAGGCGGGTGTACTGCGGGTACTGCTTCACAACAACAGTTACCCTGTATGGGAGCAACAAGCCAGCGGCAACCAGACCTGGCAGATGGGGTTCCTGACCGTGGCCTGGGAGGAGGAGCCCCTACAATGGGTATGGGAGAGGTGGAGCTGCATCACAAACATGATGTCATTGGCATAGGTGTTACCCATGGAGGGGATGGGCAGGACCATTCCACTCAATATTCAAAACAGTGGTGTTCGTCCCACCTAATATTGTCCAGGATTTTGCTTTTAAAAATATGAATAAATGTGTCAGGAGAATAACAATCTCATCTAACCTAGTGATCGAGGGGGAGAAACTTTGAGTCAATGATTTCAGTTGCATTCGGAAAAATGAATGTATACAGTTGATACTGAACAGGTACCCTATACATAGGTATACATACAATGTCATACCGGATAATGTCAGAGGATTTGACTCAGTCACTTAGTGGATCCGTCCCTGTCCTCCCTAATATTGAAACACAGTGACATCATTGGTTATCCTTCAATAATCATTCATTCGCCCTTAGTAACATTTCTTGGGACTGTCTTCATTAGAATCAAGCTTATGTTTGCTGAACTTGAAGGCTATGCATTTAACAGCTTGTTTGTAAGTATTTTTATTTGTTGTTGTCATGTTTTCTTTTTTCTGCAGATCATCTTTGAGGCAGAGCGTGGAGTTGGGGGAGAGATCGGGCTGAACAATGTTGTGATAACCTCTGGGGCCTGCCAGGCAGGTGACCCTGGTGATTTGTAAACTGCCATGTACCTCATCCATCCCTAAGATGCAGGTTTCCTATCTGAAGTAACTGTGAGACTGAGAATCAACTGTACTTACAATTAACAAGAGTGCAAAGATGTTTAGTCATTTAGTAGCACTCCGTAATGGCCCAAGGGCCTGCTCTTTGATGGACTTCAAATCCTCAGGTTTTCCTTATGGTTTTATATGATAAGCAGGAACCAACATGCACAGTATGGATGCGTGCAGGTTATAAGGCAGCACATCTCTTTCACAGACAAGATGTTATGTTTTACAAGTTTGTCCTTTCAAGCATTTTACTGTCTCGCGTGAGTTTCGTTACAAGTTTACTAAACGTACATCGTAACAATATCTCTATTTAAGTCGCATTAATGGGGAACCAGAATAAGCTGCAGATATATTATTAAAGTCCATCCCTTTTCAGGATGCATCTCCTGGGTCAGGGTTTCATTTAAAGCTAACAAGTGCCTGTTACAGATCATTACCCAGATTTCTGACATAATGATAAAATAAAAGGTGTCTCTTATTTAAAAAAATATGCAATACAGCAGTCACCTACTATATAATATAACATGGTTTACATTAAGAGAAAACACAGAAAAAAACAATATTACAGCCACTGTAGAGTTTAACATAATTATAATTATCTATTTGCTTGGTTTGACTGATTATACTAGCATTTCATTTTTGCATAACCTATCTATTCCTCTTTTTCTACCGAATTCTAATAAAATGTTTGTTTACAAAAAAAACTGGTTAATTTGCACTTTTATTCAATTGAGTAGATGGTTAATTTAAACATACTGTTTATCATAGATAACAGATTGAAATCAGTCTGCTGCAGAACCAACCAATTAAACTCCCCATTTGGATGGAACCTGCTGGTGCTGGTGAGAGGTGGCATATGTGTGGGACTTAAACTGAAAATGTTTCTGTGCACCCTCAGATTTAGGCATTCCCTTAAAAGGAGTTAGTTCAGTGGGAGAGATCAGCTTGAAAATGTTTTTCGGTATCTGTTTTCTAGATTTAACAAAAGCTTTAATGTTTAATTTGGTGACCTAGCACGATTAACACAATTTTAACCCTCATAACTGAAGGGCAGCTTAAAGGTCAGTCCTGAATAACAAGAAAATCACAAGAAAAACCCAGTGACGTCCAATAATAGCCTGGTATACGTAATACTGTACATAAGTAATTAAATAGGCCAATCGTATTGGATTCGGCATCGTGACTTTACACTTCCGGGTCACAAATGACCGACTATGAATGCGGAAAAGATTATTTGTTTTGAATCCCCGTTTTTGCATTAAAGGCAGGGTGACGTCTATCTGCTTGTACTGTATTCGGTACGTCCTCTAGTGGCGTTGTTGCGTCTTTCGCGGTGCATTATTATAAAATAATAGCTTTATTGTGTGTATCTGGCTGGGTAGTTTTTGTAGTTTTAGCTCGTGTTGTTGATTTAAGTCAAGCATGAGCAAGTTCTTTGAGAGTTCAAAATACGTTTAAAGGGAACCGCAGTGATATCGACTAGGACTGTTTGCATAATAACATCTGAAAATATAAATACTATTTGTAAATGGATTTACAGGTTTAGCCCTTGCTATAAAATGATTTTTAAGAATAACGAAGCAGTGTGGATTCAGTGTAATGGTACTTGGCTGAAAGCGCTTTTACACCGGTTTCCTTATGCAGTACGTACTTCCAAGCATAGTAATAGATAGTAATAGTTAACTGCTTAAGTAAAAATTGTCTGAATAAAATTCACGTGCAAAGATTTGACTTACGATAGTGCGCGTGTATCAGTTTTTGTAAATTTATATCAGGGAAGCCACTAATGATTATGAATTTAGTCATTTTTCCTTCAAGTTGTTTTTAATGATGGACATGAAGGAAATTATTCGCTATACACAGCAAATTGAAAAGCTGCACCGAGAAGGTAACTATGACAGTGTCTTGTCTCTGCTGAAGACTTTTGAAGGACTTCAAATTACAGTAGAACAGGTTCATGAAACTGGCATTGCCAAAGTCTTATTCCTGCTTCTGAAATCCTGTCCAGTGCCATCAGTCAAGAAAATGACCAAGTGCATATTCTCGAAATGGAAGAAACAGTATGGCGACTCACACCGAACTGTTGACAATGACAGTGATCCGAATGGAACACTTGGAGAACAACGTTCAAGTGGCCAGGACTTGGACACTCATGTCAGAGATGGTGCTAGTTTCAGAAAAGTGAAGGATGACTGTGAATATCATCAAGACACAGCAGATGAGGGACCTGCTCTTTCAGAGATGAGTGGAGACTACCTTGTGTCCAGTCCGGCATTTGAGAAAGTTGAGGATAATGACGAGTGTGATGGTGATGGAGAGAAAAATACCTTTACACCACCAAAGCAGCTTTCAGAAGACTCATGCGAGAATTCTTTAATTCCCTCGGTGACTCCTGTGTGCTGTAAGAAGAACATCACCCCTCTTAGATCCAAATGTTCAGAGCTGATCTTTCAAGCTCTCTCCCAGAACAAGATGGCGATGGAGAAGGAGCAGTCCCCAGCTCGACTCAGAGATCTGGCCTATGAAATTGAGGAGCACATCTTCTGCCTGCACAGTAAAAATGGGCAAAAGTATAAAGCCTGCATCAGGTGTAAAGTATTGAACTTACGAAATCCCAAAAGCCCCGACCTTCTCCGGGAGCTGATTAGCGGAGAACTGAGTGCTGAGGTCTTCGCCAGGATGTCGGTATTGGAGATGGCAAGCAAGGAGCTGAAGGAGCTCAGGGCAGGATACACCAAGTCAGGCATCAGACAGCACCAGCTGCCCTTGCCAGTGGAGGGGTCCCCCACCAACAAGGTCCGCTGCAGGCGTTGTGAAGGATTTAACTGCAGCGTGACGCTGATATCCAGAAAGACTCTGTTCCTTCCAGTATGGGAGCACAGTGCAAGTCCAGATGATGACGCCATGACATTTATGACTTGTAAGGGCTGTGGGGAGCAGTGGTACCACAGTGGCTGGGTTTGTTTGTAAACATAGGAAAACACCTAATAGATTACTGTCGAAATTGCCAGCTTTATCATGAAAAAATGTTTATATTTAGTAATACTTTCTGTTGATTTTCTGTTCATCTATATTCAAATGGTTCTAAAACTGAACGTTTATTCCACGAAGTGGTTTGTATCGTGTAAGAGTAAAGTCTGAAATTAAATGTAAAAGAGCACGATGAAGTCTTGAAACTTAAATAAATTCAACACTTAAATTTGTTGAATAAAGTATAGCATGGTGGATACTACGCTGAGCATGAGCGTGGTTACTGCAGACACATTAGGAATAATAAACATTTTAAATAATCTATTTTTGTCGTTTTGCATTTAACTAAAGTCGGTCCTCGGGTCCCACTGCCCTGCTTGTTTTCCAGGTATCTCTGCCCCACACACAAGTCCCAGTTGTCTTTCAGCTTCTGATTGACTGAACACACCTGATCCAGGTAATCAGCAGTGTGTGGGGCAGGGATAGCTGGAAAACAAGCAGGACAATGGGGCCTGAGGACCGAGTTTGAGAACCACTTACTTAAACCATAAATAGCTTTAACACAGAACTGAAACAAATTAAGAGAAGTGAAACAAAACCTGCTTCTGCAGGCTGTAAAGGCAGAAATGTTAAAGTCAAATAAGTAGCAACCCTTACGTATTTTTGGACATCTGCACTTGATACTTTCAAACTAAAAAACATAATATTCAGTAATATTAATCACATTACAGACTATCCTGTTCAGCCAGTAGGTGGCGGTAAAGAATAACAGTTGTAAGTATTTCAAGGTAATGCAACTCATTCTCATCGTTTTATTTAGTATGAAGCACATGAATTAGTGGATACAGGTGAAGGTGACGTTAGAGGCAGGCAAGAGCCTAGTGGTAAAGGAGCTGGAAGTTGGTGGTGGTGAAAGTTGTAAAAAAAGAGGGAGTAGATAAGAAGGTACAGGGGTGGGTCAAGACATTAAAGACAGGGATTGAATGGGGTAGAAGGATCTGGAACTATAGTGGTGTATGAGGAGATACATCATTGTCTGGGATGTAGAGGAGAATGGGGATAAGATGAGATGATACTTCACGGCATACTCACACTTCACCCAATTGCATAGTACCATACCCGAACACAATTGCCACCCCTCCCCATTCCCCCACACGCTTTCATCATCACCATGCAACTTTTTTCATGTGGGAGACTGTGCCTAGATGCAGGTGCCTCAGCGTTCTAAGGCTGCATTCGAAGACTGTGTCAAGGCAGCGTGACGGGCCCCATCCTTCGAAAGCTGCGTCATTTGAAGGATGCACTTTACGTAGCCTTTGTAGGCTGCATGCTTCGAAGGTTCATGCAATGAAACTTGGGGTCTTGACCAAAGCCTTCGAAATGGGGCAGCCTTGTCCTACCACTGTGACACATTCAGTCTTCGAATGTAGCCTTAGAAGACACTGCCACTATATCTGTACTGAGCCTGAATATATATAGCTCCGAAAGATCGATGGAGTGAAAATGGAGAGGTAAATGTAGAGGCCAGATGGATGGAAAGTAATTAGGCAAACTTTACAAAGGCAAGAAAAGGTGGTGGAGACAGCCAGGCGGCACAGCTGAACATGGGCAGGAAAAGAGGGGCCAATACAAAGATCCACAACGGTATGTAGAATACATTGTGAACATCCATCCTTCTTTCAACGACTTGTCACAGCACAGTTGGAACCTTTTCCAGGAAGCATAGGGCGTGCACATGACTGGGGCACAGCCTGACTCATCGTAGGGCACAAACACAGTATTGGCTATTAGCGATAACTATTACTGTAGGAGGAAAATCACACAACATGGGGATAACACAGCAACTCCAGAGATGAGACTAAAATCCCAAACTTGGAGGCGTAAGAACACCGATCCACCTATATGGCAAACAGAACAGCATTATAGACCTTCCCTTATTTACTAAGGCATGGGCCATGGCAGGGTGGGTGTGCCCACGATTTAGTCACGTGAACAAAAGGGGCGAATCTGCGCGGACCAGTAACGCCATGTCACAGAAGGGTCTGGGTGGGCGTATCCAGAGATTCTCACAAGAGCGCCCTCGGCAAATCCGCGCATAGCAGCCCTTAATGTGGTCACGTGAGCGCCAGGGGCGAATCCGCACAGAGCAGTAGCGCCATGTCAGGGAAGGGTCTGGACCGAGCGCCGGAGCGTAGCGGAGAAAGGATAAATAAAGCATAAACTACAGCGGAGTTCGGAGGCGGGTGTGCTTTGTGATTGAAGGAGGTAAGAGGTCGAAATTAGTACGCCTTTCCTGTTATTTATGCAGAGTGGCAGGCACTCGGCAGTCTCTTTGGGAAATGAACGACGGGTTGTCAGTTACTGTAGCCGGTTAGTCTGGGCCTGGTTAAGAAAAGTTAGTCAGTTTTTTTGCCAGCCGGTTTACTGTGACTGCAGCCAAAGAAGCCTTGTTCTTCGTTGTAGTGAAATTGCGATAAAGGGTCGGCCGGCCGTCGCTTTAGTCATTTGCACGCCTTATAAATGTCCCATTTTTTACTCTGTCATGTCGTCCGGCTTCTAGGAACGGATTCTTCTGCTTTTCTTTGTTGACCTGAAAGTAATTGGATTGTGTCAATCTGCGGGAAAATCAAGCATCTTAACCTAACTTTGCCATATTAGCTCTTTTGGGAACGCTCTCTGCGTCTCCCGTGTCAGTAAATGCCGCTTTGACGTTCGTTTTGCAGTGATCTTTCCATGTCGAGTGGTATGTAATCCGGTTGATTTTCACGCTTTAATTGACGTGTTTTTGTTAGACATTCTCTGAATGTAGCTCGCAGGATCTCCCCCGACGTAACTGTAATCACCTGATGAGGCTTTGTGCAGTATTAACTGTGTAAATGCCGGCTTTACTGCCGATGCTTGGGAGGAGACTGGTATCAGGTTTGTAAAACATGCCACTGCTGATTTATTTCGTTAAATCAAAAGCGTGAACATTGCTATTGACTTAATAATGATATTATTGCGAAACTGTCACGAGGAACTGTATTTAGGGTGCAGTCACTTATGATATTCCGATTTGTTTGGTGACATACTGCTGGTCTCAGTACTGAAATCCAGCAGCAGTTGCAGTTTAGCAAGAATTTTACAACTGTAATCCGTATGAAAACTTTGTACACTTTGAATGATGATCCTTAATGGAGACGTGGGGGTTAAAGTAAGGACTTGCATGGTGACGTTATGAAGGAAATCATCGTAAGAAAATTATTATAATCCGCAGATGGATGCGGGACATTTTGAGTAGATGAGATGTAAAAAGAAAAAGATTTTAGGACAGTTTGCAGTGCAGGAGAGAGGGGACGTTTGTGCTTTTTTGCAAATGTACAAAGTGTGCGGAATTTAAATTGATAGCAAACATTTTCCTCGGTGTATAAAGACACGTGACCCTGGTTAAAGTGCGGGGAGACTAATTTCCTGGAGGCTGCCGCAGTACTGAAAACTGATATTGTTGAATGTTAAATATTATACGGTTTTGGAATTCCACGGTAAACAAAATGGATGATGTCTTAATGTTTTTCAGAAAGCCCCAGTTATTGTTAGGGTGAACGCAAGTCCTAAGACAAACCTGCCGGAATCAACTGAAGATTAATATCTGCGAGTTCAGCCTAAAAATATCCATTGTATGTTAGTTAAACATCTTTTGTGAAGTATTTGCATAGCTGGTTCTTGCTATGAATCCCAGCAATGTTTTGCTTGCTTATATTCATAATTGTTTTTCTTTTCTCCAGGTAACAAATAATGAATTACTTTGAACAATAAGGTAAGAGGACAATGAATCCTGGTGTCCTCGGTTTCGAAGTTTGTATGGAAATTTGAAATACACTAGCTCAGAGGGTTGCACTGTTGTCTCGCACCTCCAGGGTGTGGTTTAGAATCGCTCCCTGCCCTTCCGTCCACTGTGTTGTGTGGGTTTTATCTGCTGTGCTAATGGATTGATAAAAGCCACAGTACATTGCAGGCTAATGTGATATCCCTGGTTTTTGCACCAAAGAACAAGTGTATTCTTATGAGAAATGTGTTCAGTGGGGCATCTAGTCAGTTTGTTTCAATATATCGGGTGCAGGATGTTTTAGTCTTTGGGCTTCTATGCTTGTTTATTACTCTAGTTTTTGATATTCCTTAGAAAAAACAAAATCCCTTGTGTTTTTGAAAGCCACTACTACTGAACTATGGATAACCAGAATTCTGTGAACATATACCATTTTAATAATTAATGAAAAAACTGCATCCGCATTGCTTACATGTGACTTGGACTCCTGGTCATGTGACCATTAACATGCCTTAAGGCTTGGGGACTCTAGCGTGACTTAAGCCAACTGTTATGAAAGCAGTAATTCATAACTTTATTAAAAATATTAGTTGACTCAAACGTGAGCAAGTCTGTGCAGAACCCAAGAGCAACTCATCTCTGTACTTGCATTCCCAGGTGGTATCACACTTGAAGAGCCTTTGCAATTATCTATGGCAGCCAAGTCGTCCCTACTCAAGGTCATCCTGCTGGGGGATGGCGGTGTGGGCAAGAGCTCCCTCATGAACCGCTATGTCACCAACAAGTTTGATGCGCACCTCTTCCACACCATCGGTGTGGAGTTCCTCAATAAGGAGCTGGAGGTGGACGGCCACCTGGTGACCATGCAGATCTGGGACACGGCTGGCCAGGAGCGCTTCCGCAGCCTGAGGACTCCCTTCTACCGCGGCTCGGACTGCTGCCTGCTCACCTTCAGCGTGGATGACAGCCAGAGCTTCCTGAACCTGGGCAATTGGAAGAAGGAGTTCATCTACTACGCCGACGTCAAGGAGCCAGACAACTTCCCCTTTGTGGTCCTGGGGAACAAGCTGGACGTTGCAGATCGCCAGGTGTCCACTGAGGATGCCCAGCAATGGTGTCGGGAAAACGGGAACTTCCCGTACTACGAGACGAGTGCCAAGGACGCCACCAATGTAGCTGTGGCCTTTGAGGAAGCGGTGCGACGTGTGCTAGCTGTGGAGGATAGGGGAGACCACCTCATCCACACAGACACAGTCAATCTGCACAGGAAGCCTCGCTCTAGCGCCACTTGCTGTTGACTGTGTGCGGCCAACTGAGCACCAATAAGCAATGAGCCTGACGTGTGATCAGAGTTTACCATTAACATGCACTGACTGGTACAGCTGGATGACATTTCTTACCGCTAATCAGAAAGTTGTTTATCAGATTACTTTGGAGGGCTGTGAAGGGGTGACCCTTCCAAATATAAAACACTGATGGACATGTGGTTCTGGTGTGTAATATTTGATATTTCCCCTAACCATTGTCTTTAATATAATAAACCAAATAGTAATGTCACTTTAATTTCAGAAAATATGAATCATATTGCTCGCCTAACAGCAACTTTTTCCTAATAATTGCTGAGCAGACAGTATTTTTGAAGAGTTGTATTGTATTAATCCTGAATCAGCTGGAGCATAGTGAACTTCCCTATGCTGTTACTGTCTGACTCAACAGCAGCACATTTAATAAACTAAAGAATCTAGCCCCGAAATAAGACGGACAGCTGGCAGTATGGAAGACTGTGTCCTAATGGAATTATAGTCATCTTGAGGTGAATCATTATTGAAGGTGCCAAATTAAAGTTTGTTTGAAAATGATTTTTTTTTACTCCTTAGATATATAATATTGGAAAACTGCTTCTAAACATTGTTACTAATTTATTGTACAATATAATTAATGCAGTAAAGTATGTTTGCAAGCCTGATTTGTTTTTTTTTTTTTAATTGTTTTCTTTATTTATTGAGATGACCAATCATACAAATTTCCAATGCCAATGTGAATAATTATAGAGAGAAGTCATGCAGATGGAAACAATGTGTTCAGTGTTTCCAAAAACATACATACAAAGAATTCTGTCGATCGTGATGGGTGGGAAGTCCCACAAAAACAAAGAATAAAAGTTAGCTGTTACTGCACACAACTCTAATCAAAATGACCTCTGGGTAATAATGGTTAACACTAAATAACTGAAGAGTTTGTGATGGTAGCAGGAGGTAAGAATTCTCCTGGTCACAAGTTTTGCCCATTACTACATTTAATTATAAGGTACACAATTTTGAAATTAACCTGATTAAACTAAGTACAAAAAAACTCAAATACAGCAGACATTCCCCTGTTGTGTGTAAATCAGTTTCAATATGTCATTTATATACATGTACCAAGTTATATTCATCTGATGAACTGAAAATTCAAAAGTTACATGATGCTGGAATACCAGTGTTTATAAATTATAAAGAACACAGGCAGATAACAGAAGTGATTCTTTCAAGACTATGGATCTGCTTCCTGCTTGTACAACTGCAGCTCTGGCTCAGCTGAGGAGATGCTTCTTCCCCAGGAATTGTACTTTCCTGTCAAATGCCGTGGAGCGGATGGGAGTGTTTGGCTCGTAAAAAGGATTCATTGCAAACTGGAAATGAGAGGCAGACCAGAAAAGTTGTGTCAATTACAGCAACATGGGGTACAGGTAAACAGCAGTGGATCACAGTCTTTTTTTATCCACAGCCCCCTGTGCCCAGGAAATCAAGTTTTGGGTCCCCTACATAGGTATGCTATTGTTTCTCTTATGTGTTCTGCGATGACGACAAAATTGCCATATAAACATTTTAGTTGGGTGATACTGCCAAAAATTACAATGTCTCTTGAACATAACTCAAAGTCTCACTCCACTATGTCCAGAAACACTTTTTTCTCGGTTTATGACATTGCTCTCAGAACAGAATGTGAATGTTTATGGACAAAAAAAAGACTAAATTTGCCAAATGGCTCTAACAGAAACCTGGCAACTATTAAACGTGGGCTTAACTGAAAAGACCCTCATTTTAAGGTATTAGCCTTCAACAAAATAAGAAATACTGAAAATTACAATATTTTAAATTAAATATTAAAACAAAATGACCCAAGTAACAACTGATTCCTTGCTTATCCTCTCCAACTTACCCATGACATAACGGAAAACCGAATGGATTAATCATACCTGTTAATTCTATAATTCTGAGTAAAGTCACGACCGAAGACCTATCTCTTGTTGAACCACCGGTATACGGCATCTAAAATTACTCTTGTCAAAATATTCAAATATAAAGCCTTACCTTGATGTATAAATCATACACGTCATTAAAAAAGTTCTTAATTCCGTCTTCCTGCCTTACGTCATGAAGCATGATGAATCGCATATGTAATCAGATACATCAAGGAAAACAGATCATGGTTCGTATTTCCAAACCAAAGAAACAAAGCAGGTAAAGATTTGGTCTACATATTAAATATACATATATGTGGTGTCTAGCACATTCTTTTACTTCTGGTACAAGATTAATGTTATTTTGATGCCTTAAAAAACAGAATGCTTCAAAGTAAGATAAAAAGAAAGGCATCTTACATAGGATTATGCAATGTTTTCCTTACCATAAATCTGCTAGGCGTGCACATTAGCTTTTGAAATACTCACGACTTCATACTTGAAAAAAATAAAGTGTGATATATAGGTATACATATAAAACGTGCTTTTTGCCATAAAGAAAAATATGCCCTTGCGACTGCGATCACGCATGAAGGATATGTCCAGCTGTGACAAAGGCGGAAACAAGCCACTCATTGAACTTATCCACGGTCTTTAGGTACATGTTGTTGGAAAGCCACATGTTTTCATCCACCAGGTCGAGCGCTGCGTGGGCGATGAACTGGTTCAAGTGTCGGTGGTCGTCCTTTTAGGAATATGGATATGTTTTTTTTCTCCAAAATTATAATTTTATAATTTTTTTGGGGATACATGCTAAATGGCGCAGTCTGGGTTAGAGTACGTAGGATTCTACTTGTCTGACGTCTTCCTCAAAAAATCACCACCTGCTTAATAAAATCTGGATTTTGCTTAAATACATTCTATACATAGATGAGGAAGGCAGTGCATGATGGTTAAATATAACTGACACTGCATTTAAAAAGCAACGATTCATTTATACTGAGTTAGTGTATAATAACTGTAACTAGTCTGAACGTAGGATATGATACGCACCTTGGATTCTGATTTACCTGGAGGCAGAAACTCCATTTCAAACACCGGATTGTCATGATGTCCAACTATGACAAAATAAAAGCTACCAGACATCCTTCTTCAGTAGTTCAGTGCTGTGAATGCATATAGATGCAGTGCATTAACAATCACTCAATGATATGGTTCACGAATGTTTTCGTTTGTAACTTTTGAGTGTTACCCATGCAAACAGCAAAGTCGGCAAGCGGAAGCATCTAGCCCCCTATATGACATGGCCATACAAAACGGCCGTGAATAGATTCCATTATTTTGAATTAGTATAAATAAGCTTTGAAGGCAGCTACTTACCTGAGAACAAACACCAATCGGGGTTTATTCCGGCGCGGTTTGATGACGTCGATACCGGAAAAACAAAATCGACGTAATCCTGAATAACTGCCAAGGGATCCGCTTACGCTCTAAGCATGTACGGTAATGTGGTATATTTCTGACACTATTCTGGCAACGGGTTGTGATATATCTCACAGTATTCATTATCGCCTTTGACGTCAGGAACTGAGCCGGAAGAACCGGCCGAGCGCCTGCCGCTGCATGGGTCTCACCTCCCGGTTGCCTTGACCGTTTAAATGCCTTGACCGTTTGATGCGCACTGCACCTCATCCTTAGATACATGGGAGAATTTACTGCTTTACTGATCACAAATGAAGTTTTGCAAATCAGAAACGCGGGTGAGCACTGGCCCTTGCAATCTATTTTTATTTTGTTACATTGTTATAATTTGTTACATTCTCAAGTCACAATATTCTTGCATGAATACTGTATTTAAACGAATAAGCTCTACTTTAAAAGTGAACCTGGATTTAAGATTAAAAATAGCCGAATTGATATCGTTAGATGGTATGCAAACTGTAAGATTATTATGTTTTTCCTTTAAAATTACTTAAGTGGTACTGACCTCCATGCTTAAATATAGTGTACTCCACGTTTTTCTGTAGTAAGATCAAGATGTCTGCGGTTAAAGAGGATGTAATTTCCCCGGACGAGATGAGAAAAAGGCTGTACCAGACTTTTAAAAATCGCGGGGTTGCGGACGCTCTGAAGGTAACCAGCCCACTTAAATCTTTGCCTATGGACTAAAATGTGTGGATGCAATTATGAAAAATTTGTTACTCTCAGACCCAGCTTCGCAATCAGTTGATCCATGAACTGAAGCATCCAGAATTTGGTGGAGACAGAAAGCCCAGTCCACTTCCAACTAAAGCTGACTCGGTCATGATGACCGCATCTAACAGCTTGGTGCTGGACCACTTGGAAAAGGCAGGCTATGAGTACACACTGTCTGTCTTCTACCCTGAGAGTGGCATGGCCAAAGACAGGGTGAGTGACATGCTTTAATTTACCTGGTTACGGTACTGGACCTTCATACATCAAAACAAGTGTGGTGTTTCTCTAGTTTTATTCATTGCATGTGTACAGTATGCATGTCTGTTGCAGTTATGTTGTCAGTTTTGCGAATGTGTATATGGTATATTCATTTTCTATTTGGGATTTCTTAAGATATTCCTGGATTGTGGTAAAATAATCCAGTGATTTGATTTAGAATATGAAATTTTGTGTTTAAGGTGTTTTCGACAAAAGATCTTCTTCGGCTACTGAAAATCAGTCCGCAGTCTGCCTTCTACAAATCTCTGGTAAATAATCTGGACAATCATTAGTTAACTGGCACAGAATGATGGCAGATTAATTTAGATTTCTCAAGGCTAACTGACTGACTTCTTTCACAGACCTCAGGTATGCAGAATGATGCCACATACCACAAAGGTATGTAATCTATCTGTCCGTCTATCTGTCTTTTTGTCTGTCTATCTGTCTATCTATTAATTTGTGGTATTTCGGGAACTTGTAGCTGCTCACATGACTGACCACTTGTCATCCACCTACATTCATTGATGGATCTCATGCCGTTACAGTCTGAGTTGTGCTGTTTCCATTTCTTCTAGGTTTTCTGATGCAGTTGCTGACAGAGCTGACAGACCACCACATGCACCAAGAATGCCGTGATGCTGATACTCAGACAGGTTGTGGTCCACACTATAGAGAATCACTTGGTAAGTGTGTGTTTGCACAAACCGTCACATGTGTATGCGTGTATGTACATGTGTGTCTGTGCGTCAATTACCTGGAGTTGGCTGAAGTTTTTCAAGCAAGAGATACTGTAGTATGAGAGATTCCACAAACTGTGGCCATTTTATCCTTTGTCTCAAAGTCTGTTGAGGGGCGTCACACTTGACTGTTGGGTGTCAAGGATGTGGGACCCCCGCCCTTTCAGAGTATCATAAACAGGACCCTTGGATGAGATGGGCTTTACTTGCAGTGCCTTATGCAGTAGACACAGTACTGTAATCATCTATAGGGTATTTTTTACACTCTCTGGCTAAACTGTATGGGGGAGCAATAAAGTGTTCTTACTGAAACCTAGTGTAATGTAGTGTAAACTTTGATTGTGGTTAGATAATCCAGTGATTTGATTCAGACTATGAAATTCTGTTTTTAAGGTTTCAGACAAAATGTACTTTGTGCCTCACAGTATGTCTTGTTTACCTTGGATAAGGTTCATCGCAGCCCCATGGATCCAAGTGCTTTTTTTATCAGTTACCTGTAACCATAAGCTACTGCTGGACTTTTGTTTTCTTGCTGCTTAGTTGAGAAGTTTCAGATGATCGAGGATGAGTACGCGGCCCTCCGTCAGCAAGGAAGTAGGTGGAAGTCTCTGGAGGGAAAGACGCTTGAGCACCGGAGGGAGATCGAATCTCAGCTTCAGGCAGAGATGGATGCTAAAGTATGTTCCGCCTTATGGGATTTCACGAACATGACACAAATCTAGCATGGAAGGTGGACTACAGAGTTAGGCGCATCGCCCTCATTTCCAAGGCCGGCTAACATTAACGTGTCTGTGACATGTGTTCCCATTGAGGCTCCCTGTTTTGTTCCAGCTTCAGCATTTTAAAGAAGTGGAGGTGGCCAAAATTAAGCTAGAGGAGAAGGAGAAGACTCACAAGGAGGTCCAGGAGCTGAGGAGAGAGATGGAAAGGACCTACGAGAAGAAGTGTGAGGGGCTGATGAGCAGAGAGCAACATGCCATTGAGAGACTACAGAAGCAGCAGGAGGTCAGTTTTCTCACAGGAAATGATTGTGTTGGTGGCTGAGTGCAATTTTTTAAACTGGGGCAGCACAATGTGCTGTCGCGATTAAAATATTTGCACTAAATATTGTGCTATGTATAAAACAAAAAACGAGGTGAAATTTACCGAAAATAAACTATAGGGTCATCCTGACTCAACTAAGAAAATGGTCCACGCTCAACCATCTCAGAACTGAACCGTTGTGCGGCGTTTTGTTTGCCCATGGGCCAATACGGAAAATCCCAAATTTCTCTGGCCTGGCTCCTGTACTTTAGGAGTTCCACTGGCTTGAAATTTAATGAGATTTCTCTCATTAAATGAGAGAAAATGCACAAAAATGCTTGCTTGGCCATTTTCAGATGCCTGTATCTTTGCAACCGTAATACCTATGCACCTGGAAAAAAATGTGGATATACAAGTTTTTGGCCTAATTCCAAATTATGTATGTACTGTATTTAGCTTGTAGTACAGTCATGGCCGAAGTTATCGGCACCCCTACAATTTTTCCAGAAAATGCACAATTTCTCCCAGAAAATTGTTCCAGATAAACATGTGTATACCAAAACATTTCTATTACCTTTATGTGCATTGGATCAACACAAAAATAAAAGAGAAAAAAGCCAAATTTGACATCATTCCACACAGAACTCCAGAAATGGACCGGACAAAATTATTGGCACCTTTTTCAAAATTGTGGGTAAATCATTTTATTTCAAGCATATGATGCTCAGTTGAACTCTGGCAAGAAAGAACCTGTGGCAAGAAAGAGGTGCTGGCAATATAGCAATCACACCTGAAGCCAGTTAAAATGGAGAAAAGTTGACTCATCCTTTCTGTTGTGTGTCTGTGTGCCACACTAAGCATGGAGAACAGAAGGAAGAGCAGAGAATTGTCTGAGGACTTCAGAACAAAAATTCTGGAAAAATATTAACAATCTCAAGACTACAAGTCCATCTCCAGAGATCTTCATGTTCCTTTTTCCACTGTGTGCAACATAATGAAACGGAAGAGAAAAATTGATAAAAGACTGCAACGAAGGATAGTCCGAATAGTGGATATACAATCCCAATAGACTTCTAAACAAATTCAAGCTGTTCTGCAGACTCAGTTCGAGGTGACACTGTTGCAGCCTATCCGTTGACATCTGAATGAAATGAAACGCTATGGCTGGAGACCCAGGAGGACCCCACTGCTGACACAGAAACATAAAAAGCCAGACTGGAGTTTGCCAAAATGTACTTGAGGAAGCTAAAATCCTTCTGGGAGAACGTCTTGTGCACAGATGTGACCAAGATGGACTTTTTTGGTAAAGCTCATCATTCTACTGGTTACTGAAAACTGAATGAGGCCTACAAAGAAAAGAACACAGTACCTAGAGTCAAACATGGTGGAGGTTCTATGTTTTGGGGATGTTTTGCTGCCTCTGGCCCTGGATGCCTTGATTGTGTGCAAAGTATCATGAAATCTGAAGACGACCAAAAGATTTTGGGGTGCAATGTAGGGCCCAGTGTCAGAAAGCTGGGTCTGTGTCAGAGGTCATGGGTGTTCCAGCAGGACCCTCTAAAAGCACCCAGAAATGGTTGAAGACAAAGCGCTGGAGAGTTCTGAACTGGCCAGCAATGAGTCAGGATCTAAATCCGAATGAACAATTATGGGGAGATCTCAAAATTGCTGTTGGGAGAAGGCAGCCTTCAAATCTGAGAGACCTTGAGCAGTTTGCAAAAGAAGAGTGGTCGAAAATTCCAGATGAGAGGTGTAACAACCTGTTGATGGTTATAGGAAGCGACTGATTTCAGTTATTTTTTCCAAAGGGTGTGCAACCAAATATTAAGTTGAGGGTGCCAATAATTTTGTCCGGCCAAGTTTTTGAGTTTTGTGTGAAATTATGTCAAATTTGGCTTTTTTTCTCTCTTTTTTTTGTGTTTTTCCAATGCACATAAAGGAAATAAACTTGTATACCAAAACATCTGTAATTGTAACTATTTTCTGGGAGAAATGGTGCATTTTCTGGAAAAATTCCAGGGGTGCCCATAATTTCGACCGTGACTGTATGTACTGAACTTTGAAAGTTATTAGTATGTATCATCAATATTTTGAGCCAGAGTTGCATGTGTTTTTTCTCAGGCATAAATTTAGTAGCCAAAATAACACATTATCTAATCAAGAAGTTACTGAGTGATCACTGTCATGGGTTATTCTGTAGGATAATTGAAATTTATGGGCAATAAAAACTTGACAGAAAGCTCAATAAATCCCTTAAAACAAAAAACACCATTCTGTTTTTTTTATATGTTGAAAATGGAACTTAGAACTTACTTTCAATGTGATATTTGAAACAGTATTTTTACTGCCCCCTGAGATTCCAAACCTGTAGCAGGACCACTGATATGGAAATTCATGATGTTTAGGGGCTTGTAATGCACACCTCTTGACAAATTAGAGAAAGATACCAAATGCAGTTGTAGGGTATGGAGTAATGAATACATACCGAAAAAGCCTGGTGATTATACTTACAATACTGACAAATACACATCCCGTGGAATACCGGTCAAAACTGAATAGGGGCATGTTTAGAATTTTTTTTTAGGTTGATTCATTTTTTAAACAAAATGATTCAATTTGGAGATAGTGGAGCTCGGGCGGTACTGAATATTCGTTCAGTTGAGCGAGATTGGCACTATAGCCAAACAGAATTTATCTACCAACAGAGTGTGTCAAATAAGTTAGTGGTCTTGCTGTAAGTTGTGTCCTTTTTTGTTTTATAGATATTAAGTGTACAATACTAAGTGCAAATTTTGGTACTATACAGATATTTAGTTATGCCCACAATCTGATAAGCAGATTAGTAGTACGCCCGAAATATTAATGACAGACATATTGTGATGCCCAAAAGTTAATCTGTATAAATTTGGCATATCCTTATGTTTAATTAACTTGTTGAACTTTATACTGCAAAACGTACTGCCATGTTACCAACGTTTATTTATATTTTTTGCCTTATCTACAATATCTCCTCTTTCAAAATATGATGTGGTTGCTGAGCTCTCCTTTTCTTCGCTGCTACTTCAGTGCTTATTGCTTCCATGATACAGCAAAACATTCATGTGACGTGGTCTGCTAATCAAATTTAATAAACTAA
This sequence comes from Brienomyrus brachyistius, assembly GCF_023856365.1. Lineage (NCBI taxonomy): Eukaryota > Metazoa > Chordata > Actinopteri > Osteoglossiformes > Mormyridae > Brienomyrus > Brienomyrus brachyistius. Next base: position 38,830,706 of record NC_064533.1, on the reverse strand, counting down.
AATTGTACAGCACATTTATACCGATTACAAACTTTTGCACATCACAATATCTCTGACATTAATAGTTCACGTGTACTGCTAACCTGCCTACTACTGACCAAATTGTATGGTACCAAAAAGCCAGCGTCCAGACAAACTTTTACGCCCGTCGTCTGAAGCCCTGCTGGTTATTGAGCATGCTCACACATTGTGATTCTGTGGTGATGTGATATCATGCAACTCTAATTTAGACTAATTAGATGCACGTCAGATTTACAGACATACATGTTTCTTGACTGAATTTTAAAGTGTAGTATCTGTTGGTAAAACTGAAAAACTGGGCCAGTAAGTCTTCAGAAAGATATGTTTAATGTCTATTTCGCAACAGATAGAAGAGAGGGATCTCTACAAGCAGAGACAGGCCCTGTTGTCTGAAATCGAGGCTGTTCGGAGCAGAGAGGCTGAGCTGAGACTCACAAAAGAAGCTTTTGAAAAGTAAGATGAGGACATTTGACTATGTGGTCACATATGAAAGGTGTATGAAGACTTAGTCGTCTGAGAGTCTTGGGGATTTCCTTGTCAAGTTGGGGCTAATTGATGACGTTGGCCAACCAGGATGTGTAAATTACACGAAGAAAAGAACAGGAGCTCTGAGGAGCTTCTCAGACGTAGAGAGCTTGCGGTGAAGACCCTGGAGGACACCTACGACCAGAAGCTGAAGAATGAGCTAACCAGGTACACATCAAAGAGCTGCAAACCGAAGCAGCGCTAGCAAACCAATGTGGCGCTATCAGTCACATAAGATGCATATCTTTGCAGAACCATTCAGATTTAGTATATCTGTGAACTCTGAACCACAAAAGGAAAACTGTTTCCATTAGGTGCGAGTTAGGTCTTCCTGTTAGTACAAATGTGCTCTTTATGTACAGCAGGGGTCAGTGTTATGCAAAGAAAATGGTATGATACATTGGTCTGTGATTCTGTTCCTGTGAGCTCTTGGGTGGGATGATTATTCATACAGTGTTATGTAAATGTCTCATTTAACATGCATTATTCTGATTTTGCCTGTGAGAATGTGTGAGTGTATATGTTATCCTGACTCTTGTGAAGGCAGCTGTGAAATTGCAAAGAGTCAAGGTTTGGTCACGTGGTACAATATGGAGTGGAATGAAAATCTGGCTCACTTTCCTGAAACTGTGCAAAAAGAGTATAGATAATTAAAATTTAATATTTATGTTGCGGGGGGGGGCGGGAATAGGTTAAAATTAATGGCTAAATAAAAGATAAAAATACTACAGACGCTCCTCTACTTACGAACTTTCAGACATACGAACAAAGAGGACTGTAAGCCCAAATTGTGTTCATTGGGATCCCGTTTCCTGTCCGCAACATTATCTTTTTTTTTCTGCGCACCAATTCCACCTAGTATGACTTCTGCCCGCTACTCCCGCCATGCAGAAGCGTAGCATGTGTACTCACAGCATCCTAGTTCTTTGTACTTGCATATACCCTTAAAATGATGTTGAATAACGACAAGTTATGAACAGCCATTCGGAACGTATCTCAGTCGTAAGTAGATGAGCGTCTGTATTTAAAAGACTTTGGAAATGCCAGTATAGTTTTTCATGTATGTGTAAACAATGATATAGGACATTGATATATGATGCAATGAAGAGGTGAAGACAATTAATAGGCAGTTTTTTTTTTTTTAAAAAAAAAAGGTCATGGAGCATGTCCAAGTTGAGAAGCCTGAGGGCATGAGGATGGAATCTCCTCTTGAGCCTCTTCCTTTTCTTAAGGAGAAGTCATAGAGATTTTGTGGTGTATTCCAGTTAATCGGGAACAGCATTCCAGCCCTGTTCTTCTCTCCAGGAGTGTTACTTTGGACCATTTGTGTTCCCTGCCGTGTCTGTCATTGTCATTTGTCATTTTCCTGGTAGTGGAAGGAGCGAGTGTCAGTTGTCTAATCTATCTGTTATCTGCTCTTGGCATCATATGTCTGTAAAGAGCTTTCCATTGTCTGAGTTCCTTGGTTACTGTAACCATGGCTACTCTGGCATGTTACTCTGATGGTTACTGACAGTGGCTCCAGCTTGCCAGATTAAATATCTTAAAATAGATGTGTAACAGTGCATTAATAGGGTCCTAGAGAGATGATCCATTTGCGCTTATAGTTTCTCTTGCATTTAAAGATAGCTCAGTAATGAATGCGTGCTGTGTTGATTGGCCAAACAGCTTTAAACATTATTTCTGTGACTTTCCTCACATAATCAGACATATTTTTGCAGGTATTTCCCATTACTTGGGTATCTTTCAGCTAGATTTGTACACTGTTTTTAATCAAGTCTTAAAAAGTAGTTCAGTTTTTTTGACCACCACATCACCTGATGCTGATCATTTTGAATGCTTTCATTCTGGTGGTTGACTTCATATCTTAGTCTTAATATGGATTACCTGTTTGTAATGAAGATTCTGGTTTACTAGGTATCAACTGGAGCTGAAAGAGGAGTATCTCAGGAGGACGGAAAAGCTTGCGAAAGATGAGGAAAGAGTCAAAGGTATGTGGTCGGTCCACATGCTGGCAGGATCTTCCTCTTGGAAAGGTTCATGGTAGCATTAAGGTTGTGGGACACACTTTTGCCTTCAATCCCATAACCCCCTTGATGTGTTTGTGTCAGTGCTTTTCAGTGCAGTCCGTAGTGCGAAGCTAGGTTTGCGCATGCAGTGTTTCTCAACCTGTGGCCTGTACTACGAAGTGTGGTTCCTCGCTTATCGGGGTAACTTGTCAGATTTAAGGTAGCCTGGGCAAAATGTAAGTGAATGAATATAAAGTCCATTCAAACTGTGGTACCTTAAATCCGACAAGTTACTCCGATAAGCCAATAACCCCGCTTCAGAGTACGGCCACTGGTCCTCGGGGAACACAAGATGGTCCACATTTTTGCTCCCTCCCAGCTTCCCTACTGGGAAATGCTGTTCTGCAATCCTGAGCCTGAGAATTGGGGGGTTTGTGTTTAGTGGACAAGCAGACCACCTGCACATATGGCCTGGCTTGAGGACTCTGTGTGACTGACACCGGTCATTGTGTTCAATCACACCTTACAGCCTTAACCTTCCAGCCCACCCCCCTCCACCAAACGCTCCATGTCTTCACTGAATGCTCATTTACACATTGCATACCTCACTGTTTAATTTTTTTTTCATTTCTTCTTTTCATAATCATTTGCTCTGTGCTTCCTGTCTGCACCTTATATTCTGAAATGCCTTGTTTTACAAATGTTCCCTTTACACCACTTTGTTTTTACGAACTGCACTGTACATACATTATTTGTACTTTATATAGGCTGTGTATTTATAATATCATTCATACTTTTACTATATTTTAGTGTTATTTTAGGTTTTATAAGTTATTTAGTATGATATGGTAGGTTATTTTTGTGGATTGCTTCTTCACTTGACACAATTTCAGCTTACTGAAGGATTCACTGGAATATTCTGCTTTCGTATAGTGGCGGAAAACTGTATAGTTTAACATACAACCATAATTTATATTTATCATTTATTTACATCCATCCATCCATCCATTTTACAAACCGCTTATCCTACTGGGTCGCGGGGGGTCTGGAGCCTATCCCGGAAGCAATGGGCACGAGGCAGGGAACAACCCAGGATGGGGGGCCAGCCCATCGCAGGGCACACTCACACACCATCCACGCACACATGCACTCCTACGGGCAATTGAGCAAGTCCAATTAGCCTCAGCATGTCTTTGGACTATGGGGGGGAAACCGGAGTACCCGGAGGAAACCCCACGACGACATGGGGAGAACATGCAAACTCCGCACACATGTGACCCAGGCGGAGACTTGAACCTGGGACCCAGAGGTCTCACTGCACCACTATGTTGCCCCCCATTTATTTACAATATATTTCAAATGTATTGTATTTTTAAATAATTTATTAGCATCTAGTTAGGTTCTAACTGCATATCCTTCACTCCCTACCTGCACTCAGCACACTGAAAGTGGAGTTGAATGTAATTTAATCTGATCTAACTGGCGATGTCCTGTCACCCACCCCAGCGGAGGCTGCTTGCCTGCAGAGGGACCTGGCCTCTGTGGACACTAAGGCAGAGGAGCACAGGCAGGCCTGCGCCGCGCTGAGCCACCTCAAGGTATCCGTCTGACTGTGTGGCTTAGTTGAAGGCTGGATTATTTTAAACTCTATGCTTTTTAGCATGTTTGGTGGATTTTAAATATCACCCTGGAAGTCATCCCCATTACTGTTAGCATGAATATTGCTGACGACTCGCTGCAGAGGGCAGTAGCGAGTTGAAGCTGACACTTCCGTGGAGTTCGGAAAGGGGCACAAGGCCCTCTTAATTGGCATCAGGTTGTGGAATAAAGAGCAGCAGGCTCCACTCTCGGTCCCTGTAGGTGGAGGTGGACACAGTGCTGGCCCAGAATGCACTGCTGACTCGGGAGAAGGAGGAACTGCAGGGGAGGCTGGATTCCGTCAGTGACTACGTGGAGCTGAGGAGGGACCGGGCCGAGCTGCGGACCCAGATGGGGCTGGTCAGGAGGCAGCTGGAGCAGCTGCAGGAGGAGAACCGGCAGCTCAGAGAAGGTGGGGGGCAGCAGGGCACTGGTCATCTGACCCATGCTTGTGAGAAAGTGGACGGGTGCTGAGTGGATGGATGGATGAATAAAGAAATATACAGTTGTGGTTTATATTGACCTGCAAAAGTAAAACACAGTAATGACACTGATAATGAAACAAAAAAAAATTCGAATTTTTTGACTGTCCTTCCGTACATGTAGTAGGTAGGTAAATTATAGCATAGCTGAACTGTAATATTTTATCATAGGCTCCGATTTATCTTTATCTTAAGAGACCTGATTTTAATCATAACTCAGTTTTGATTAAATATGCAATTACATTGTTTTGCCTTTGTGGGGCAGTATAGCACATTGATTGAATAGTACTCACTGGGGATTGGTTACCTGTACTAATGCAGGCAGTCGCCATGGTAAGGCTGTTTATATGGTGATAAGGCGTGACCTGTGTTTAGTGCACATGCCCTGTCTGAAGCATTGAGCGTTGTCGGGGTGGGGGGCTCCTGCCAAGACTGGTCATTCTTGGCACAGGTTTCCTCCCAGCAGACAACGCTGGGAGAGGAACAAAACCTGGGCCAAGGGGGCCCCAAGGGGAGGCAGAGGGTCCTCCTCTCCTCATTGGAGCATTATGCTCTTCCTGTCTGCAAGGGGGGGGGGGGGCTCCCAACTTCCCCGTGACTGCAGGCCCCTTGACGATGAGATGGGACCTTGTGGGGTCTCATTTGGCAGACACGGCCACTGGCTGATCCAGGGTTTGTTCTGATTGGCCCTCATGAGTTGATGTATATACTGCGGATGTATGTCCTCACATATTCTTTCATATTTGATTTGGAACATGTTTTTTTCAAGCTGAGGCTGCTAGTGCTGATAGCTAGCTGTGCAAATTGCTCTAGCCAGCCCCATCCTAAATGGGTCTCCAATGAGTTGCTGAGCTAATGGCACAATTCATATCATTTAAAGCCATTAACATCTGAATCAATCCCCCCCCCCCCCCCCCCCAAGTTAATTTTATGTATGTTTCAGTCTATCATTGAAACCGTGAATGTTTCTATTTTAATTAAAAATATATATTAGTGTATTGGAAATATGATAAATTAACAACAGAAAATTGATTTTCAGCAAGTTTAATTTAAGTTATAACTGTCTTTCATCAGTCCATTCATTGTATTGCTTTGGTTTGTGTGAGTCACTCTGGAAATAGTCCAAGACAATTAATGAAGAACTCCGCTGGAACGGTGGCCAGCTTAAACTGGGGGCCCCTGCTTACAGGACACAGCGTTTCATCATCTTGCCCTCTGCTAATAACTAGGAACCCTAATGCAGACGCATAGATGCTGTCAGTCCTGTGTTGCTGCAGAGCTCCCAGATGTGCTCCTTCTCTCCTGAATATGATCCATCCCAGGCAGTAACTCTAACCCTGTGTATCCTTCCCCAGAGATGAGCCAACCCTCAAAAGTGCAGCTGGCTATGCAGGTGGAGCTGCACCGGGTGGAGGAAGCCAGGAAGCTGGAGGAGGAGGAGTTCGAGAGCCAGAAGCAGCTGCTGCAGATGCAGCTCCAGGCAGAGGTCCGGGCGCCTGGTGGCTCCACCGTGTGTCACGCAGTTCGGCTGACTGGCGTCCCAGTATTACCAGGAATGACTTTTGTGATTCTGTGTGGCTATGTGTCCTGCGGGGGCATATACAGGGGCATGGCCAGTGGCCGCAGCTCAAAGCTGATTGGCCAACAGAATGCCCCCTCCCACTTAACTATGCAAAACATTTCATTGGATAATGAGGCTGGACCCTCTGTATGAATTATGGCCTCTTATGTCCCTCCACCTAGCCAATTTCCCAGTGAATTATCATTATTATTATTATTACTATAAAAAATAATCACCACCACCTAGTACAGCCAGTTAATTCAAACTATTCTGATAACTGTTGTAGCTTAGCACTGACCCCTAGTGACCTGCCTCCAGGTGGAGCGTAACGGGCAGCTGCAAGGCCACCTCTCGGAGTGCCAGGAGAGGGCGCAGTGGATGAGCGCACACGTGGAGGAGATCAAGCTGCAGCTCCGGCAGACGCAGCTAGGTATCCCGAGCTCCGCGCTGACCTGCTCCCGGCCGCTCTCCCATCCAGGTAGTTTCCTGCCTGATTCTCACTATCTTCCTCTCCTCCGTGCATTGGGGGGGGCATTGAAAAACCCCCGCCAGCCCTGGAAAATGAAGTTCTGCGCAACCCCAAGCCCTCGCTGGTGGACCGTTCTGTGCTGGAGCTCAGCGCCGACAAGCTGGTGCCACCCGACATCTACATGGATGGTCTAACCGCAAGGAGGCGGGAGGCCCGCGCTGGGGTCGCAGAAGCCTGTCGGCGTTGGCCCCTGCGAGCCCGCAGCGCCTCCCCAGACCCCGACGCCGAGCTGGTGGCCGGTGCCAAAGCCCGCATCCGGGAGCTGGAGAAGGAAGCGGAGACTCTGGAGGAGGCCTACAGAAAGTACCAGCAGAGGGCGACGCGCTTGGCTGTCGCTGGCCTCCAGGTCCCCCGGGCACGCTCTCCCCAGCTGAAAGCACACAGCTTCGGCTCCGGGCCCCCGCCTGCCCCCCAGCCCAGAGTGACCTTTGCCGAGGATGGGCCGCTCGCTCGCAGCCTCCTCCCTGAGTTTGTCAGTGCCAAGCTGCTGGAGTCTCTGGACTTCAGAGAGGAGCGGGCAGCTGGGGAGCAAACACCACCAGGGTGCAGTGATACTCCCCCCAGGCGCCTGTCCTCTACCCCCCTGTCTGTCGCCAAACGGGATCTTCCCAGGGAGACTGTGGAAGGTACCCCCACCCTACCTTCTTATGTCTTGTGGCTCATTTCAGAGCGGGTGCATGAGCCTTTATCTAATTATTATGGTAATCATGGTAAAGAAACCAGGTTTCTCCATTGTAATTTTCTCAAATATGAAGTAACACAATCAAATGTTTTGCGGAGTATATTTTGATCTGATTGTACCCAGTAGGTTATTTTTAAAGTCCAGGAATACTCTGTAATGAAAACTTTTGAACAGATGCTTCTTATCCCCACGGCCAGATACCCGGGGCTCCCCCATGATGTTCAGCAGCCTGTCGCCGACACGGCAGCTCTCCCCCATCCCCCGGGGGCGGGCAGTGGAGCTGAGCCCACCGGGGAGTCCCCCTCTGAGGAGTACAGCACGAGAGCCCTACAGGTAACATCCTCGTCACACTGCCTGTCTGTCACACGCAGTCGTACAGCACGTACCAGACTACCAGCTTACATTTTCACAGATGCCTTCTTTTAATAGAGAGACAAAACATAAAAATCGTCCACACACACAGGGGAAAGCTAAAATCAGCACAGAGGATCTTCAGATATCTTTTAGGCAGGTGCACTGGATCTTATTTAAGATGATCTGTGGATTTATGTGGCTTAGTGGGTTACGGGCCGGGGCCTGTGATCGGAAGGTTTTATTCCCAGAGTCAGCAGAGTACTTTCACTGTTGGGCCCTTGAGGAAGGCACTTAACCCCCAGTGGCCACAGATAATGTCTGACCCCGTTTTCCCGAAAAAGAAAATTATCTGTGTCTGTTTTTCTGTCTCTGTCTGTCTGTCTGTCTGCCTGCGTCTGTCTGTCTGCAGCTCACCAACAGCACAGCAGAGTGACTCTAGCTCAGGTTCCTCCCCTCATCCGGAGAAAATATCCCTGCAGGACCTGACAGAGCCCCCTCAAGGTGCTTCATAATCATCTCATAATCTCTAACGGATCGTTATAAACGCCGCACACGTGCCAGCTCGAGTCCCCGGCACGTCCTCTCTTAGCCTATGCATGACCCTGTATGTCTATACCTGCACGAATGAAAGCTGCTTAACCCCAACCAGAGCAGTCGATGTTCTTATTTTGTGTTTTATTGTCACGGTTGCTGAAGAAATGCTTAGAATATGATGGTTGCTGGCTTATGACTGCATTGGCTTTTTTAATCATTTGTCGCAGTGGGGTCCCGTGTCCCTGTTACCGCTGTTTTCCGCTGTCATTTCTAATCCCCGTAATGCTCATCATAGACACCCGGCCACAGAATGAGCCGCCGTCGGCCTCTCCTGCCCACACTCGGGGTGCTGTGTGTCTGTTTTTAGGGCTGATTATGGATTCTCTGTCTGTACCCCTCGTCTCCCCCATTGTGGGGTGAAATAAAGGGCTCTTTGTGTGCCTCTTCTCTCACTCCAACCCCCCCAGAGCCCAGCCGCATTCCTGAGCTTCTCCAGGACGAACGGGACCATCTGTCCCCCGGGGCCTCAGAGGCCCAAAGGATCAGCCCGCCGGGGGCAGTGGGGAGGCGGGAGGAGGCTGCGCCCCATATCCTTGGTGTGTGTTTGTGTACCTTAGAACCAGCTAGTCCCCAACACTAACCCCGCCTTCTCTGCTGTGATCCTACTTCTGGCCCCACAGCTAAGGGTATTTGGACTCTGTGGAGCTGTTGACATACATCTGTCCATTCTCATGTATGAAATATTTTATGCTGAAATTTAGATGAATTGCTAATGAAATGAACGAAGGGTTGTAATGGCATGATGTCAGACTTCGGAACCCCTCAAATCTGTTATTTTAAAGTCTAAACTTAAGGCTGCAATTTTTCAATTTGACGGCTTATTGACGTGATAGAGGAATGGTGAGAAATTCATAACTCGCCTTTAGTGCAAAAGCTGTCTGCAGTAAGACTAACAAAGACCACCCCCCAGATGGCCAATCTACTCAGATCCCAGTACGACAAGAGGAGGAGGAGGAGGAGGAGGAGGATGATGATAGAGGCGTGAAGTGGGAGCTGGAGGGCCAGATCAGAGAAGAGAGGTGGAGACAGGAGGACTTGGAGTCCCTCGAGAGACCAGAAGAGCAGAGGGTGAGTGTCTGCCCCCCTGTGGGACCACTGCCAGACAATGTCGCCTGGGTGCTCATGGACTGGCTCATACCCGCACAGTTGCTTGAGGAAGGGGGCATGTCCCAGGAGTGGAGCACCAAGGGGGACAAAACAACCAAACAGGAGGGTGAGGTTGCAGATACCGTCTCCAAAAGCTCAGAAACCAGCCCCACCCTGGATCCTCTGGCGAAGTACATGAGGATAGTCATGCAAGGGAAGGAGGCAGAGACTGATCAGGTGGGTGGCGTCGCTAAGGATTTGGTTACATTGCGTCCATGGTAACCTGAAGAAGGGGCGTGGTTTTACAGCATCCGGGCAAGGATGAAGCAGGAGGAGGAAGTCTGGCGGCAGACATCCTCTCTGACGATAAAGACAACAGGTACAGCGTCGTCTGGGTGTCGGGGGTCTTTGCTGTGTTTGGGGGATGCTTTTGGGGCCTTAGCCGAGTTATAGAGATTGTATCCTCTGCACATTTTTGACATTGTCAGTCTAGTGGTCACAATCCCCTCCTTCCCCGCATGTTCACACCACGCGATAGCTGCACACACGCCACAGCATTTGACGTGGTTCTTACCTGTATTCCTGCCTTGCAGCATCATCGCTTTCTCCCAGGATGAAGCTGATGACGATTTCTGGTGAAAAAGCCCTGAAGCGACATACCAGGACCAGACATTTCACAAGCAAGGTCCTTTTTATCGTGTTTAGGATCTTTGTGTTTTAGTAACCTGACTGGAAGAATGAGGGAGTGATGAATGCCTATCACCAGCATCTCTGCTGGCACCTACACATGATGTCACGTCACCTTAATACCCAAACTAATATGTGAATTGTGTTGTTTTTATATGGTAAGATTTGGCAATTTGTGTAACTGTGAATAAAGTTGATTATCATGGTTTATTTTTGCTAGTGTTTCTTTAACTGACATCAGATTAACAATTCAATGTAAGAGGTGATTTTATTCGTAGCTATGTATATTTCAGAAAGCGGAGTCAGCAATCCCTGGAGCAATCGGGGTTAAGGCCCACGCCCCAGGGCATAACTGTGAAATCACTCTGCCAACAAGAGGATTTGAACCAGCGCCCTTCCAGTCTCAATCTCAGTCTTAACTTGCTTAACTACACACTGCCTCAATCTCAAAATATTTTGAGCCAGTTATGTTGGCAAATGTGCTTTATTAAAACTGAGGAGGGCTCATGACTGCGCTTCTGGAATAATACAGTCTGTAATTACAGGGCACTGGGTAGGGCAATAACCTGGACATAATCACATGCTACGGGCAGAAGGGTATAGGTGGGGTTTGACCTGCCCACCCTGGAGGTGTAAGGCAGCATTGCCACCCACTAAGCCAACCTATTATTCTGCCTCAACAGTCTGAGGAAGTTAGTCTACTAAAATGATTTCAGCTTTAAACTCATTTGCAGGTATAAATAAGATGTTCGGTTCCAGCCCCCTTGGAATCTCACTCCACCCACAGATTCTTCCTTGCCACTGTCACCTCTGGCTTGCTCTCTGAGAGAATTGGGTAAAGTGTTTTGAGACAATATAATGTGAAATTTTTATATACAAATAAAACTGAACCGAAATTAAATTGAAATGTATAGAGCAGCTGTGAGCCAGCATGTTTCAAATGTCTTTCAAAAGGTTTAACACATCATTCCTTCGTGACAAAAGACTGGCTTATTTCTAAATGGCTTGCATTGTATGTATTAACCTACCAGGGTTTTGTATATATATTCACACACTGCCAATCTCTGAGGAAATAAGACCTGAAGCAAACACAGGTAAGTGTCGTCGTGCATGAAACTGACTTGGTACAGAAACAGTAACACGTTGATGGATGATCTCAGCTACGCGTTTAATTTCTACTTCAATAACTGCCAGGAACGCCTTGGCACTCGTAGAAAAAAGGTTAACGAACAGGTTACAAATAGCTGCATAAAGGATCTGTAGAGATTTTAGATTTTTATTTTTTAAACAAAAGTGGACTATCAAACGACTAGATTTACTACTTAACACACAATGGTTTTTTTTTTTTGTTAAAAAAAGGAGTGGGCAAACACTGCCTACGAGATTTTTGTCAGTACAAATGACTACACAGAACTTGAATTACTGCAGAAACAGTTATTTCTCCTTCATGCAATAATGAATAAACATCAAAATATCCCTGTACGTCTTGTCACTAGAACAGAAAACATACAGTACATGTAATGTTTATCTGGATTTTAACCTTTGCACAAACAATACCAAAAATAGTTTTTTTAAAAAGGGATTCAAAACATTTTTTCCCATTAAATTCTCCTGCCATGGTTTAATAAAAAAAAAAATTCCAAAGCATTCCTGACTTTACATTTTACACATCAACCCACCAAAATCACCCCCCACTACACACTTCACACTTACCGTCTCGGAGTTGAGCACACTTAGGTTAACCATGGAAACATACAGAGCACACAGATTCAAGAGGGAACCTTCGATATCAGCGGTTTCTTTTCAAACCCAAGAAAACTTCAAAGCATTAGGGATGTAACCATAAATGGGTCAGGTATAGCGAGCCCTTGTTCCAGCTCTAGCTGCATCTCTCTGTACTCATTCCCTTATATTCTCAATGCGGCATCATTGTGTATTAAAAGCATATCTAACAAAAAATAATACTGAGATTAGATACACCGTGAGGAGACATATTTACAAATATACACTAAGAAGCAGTAAAAGTTATTGGCCATATCTTCCCAAGTGGGATGTGTAAGTATTTCATGAGACGGTATATGAGATGTGACCAAATAGTTCTAGGGTGTAATTAATTCAATGGCATTCCTAGGAATAACGCTGGAACATTGTTGAAAACCCTGTCTCTCCGAACAGTTGAAGTTATCGGAACGCTGTATGTTACTAATCTACTTTTTCCATGCTGCTCTAAGTCCTCCTCCGGAATAGAACAGAGCTGGTGAGCTATGTTTCAGGAGACTTTCCGAACAGCGTTGGAATTTTTAGGATTTTCTTGGAATTTTCTCTGGCTCCCATCGAATGAATTTAACAGCAGTTCCCATTACATTTTAGCATTTTTGAAAGGATTCACGCTAGTCCCTCTTTCGATTCAGGCACTACGGTGCACCGAACTACTCAAAACTGCCCCAGACGGTAAACAAACGGTAGCTTTGGAGACTTCCCTAACAGGAATGATCCCGCTTCAAATCGAAGTGCAAAAAGTTGCAGGAAGTTCTTTCAATGCAGTGTTGGCATGGAAACCTTTTTCCACACAGGGAAATGTCTACCCTTACATAGTTTATTCCCCAATTAGAGTGCAGGCCAAAATTTGTTTCACTGACTTTACAGACAATACTTCAGTACTGAGCTCAGATTACTTACAGGGATATTTATAACTAGCTTTTTTTGTAGCTTTTGTCGCTAGTTCTTATGGGCTAGTGATCCTGATACCATTTATACCTGAGGTAGAGTATCTTTTCTTCATTTAGGGTATTAGTCCTGCATGTAAGTTAAAGCGTGTGAGCAAAGCTTACAAAGCTTCGCAACCCGCTTAATGAGAGGGAAAAAAAAGTGGTCACTGCTGAAGATGGCTTTAGCTCAAACTACATTTCCCAAAATGCACATCTCTAATGAAAAAGCTATGGTATCAAATTACGCCACCACAGTTTTTTCTGCCTAAAAGTCAAGACCAAATACAAACGGCACAAAATAGAAACACACTGCACTCATTTTAGACCCTCTTTCCGATCTGTTTTCATAAGGCGAGTGTTTTTGTGCTAACCCTCTCGTACGTCCCCTCACATCTGAGCAGCCTGGAAGCTGCCTAGACGCCCCCAAGCTAGAATGGAGATGGTGCGACGATGCCGTTTGTCCCTTCTGTTTAAATAGTGCAATGCTTCACCAGCTAATTCTGGCAAGGCCAACAGAGCTACACAGAAAATGAAGAAACAGAAGGTATCAGAGAAGCACGTCATATTCAGATACGTTTTTAAGTCATGCTAACGCACATGTGGCATTTGAATATGACTCTTCTCCAAAGTGAGGAGCAACACTGACACATTAGTTTGTTAGAAGCCATGTTAGTACCGCGCTGGGAGAGGGCAGTCGGCGCGTTTCGCTAGCCGTGTGTTGAAGGCTGGCCTGTGAGGGGAGCAAGCGTGCGATCCTTATGAGTAGGAATTGAGGCATTCCTTGGAGCGGGACTGGATGTCTTGCAGCTCCTGCTCCTCCTTGGTTTTGATGTCCTGGTACGCATGCATGTGACTCGCGTCCTTAAGGTAGGCCCAGTTGGCGGAGAGGACCATGAGGAAATGGATCTGGAAGAGAGGGGCGAGGCAGCAGGGCTGGTGAGTAGGTTAAGAAGCAGGCGGATCTTTCCTCTAACACTACTACTGTTGTTAATAGAACTCTGAATGGTTAATATGTAACAACAATAATAATAACAACATCATCATTATTATTATTGTCATTATTAACGTTATTACCCCTTTAGACATCTAGGGGGTGAAGACAGATCAGAGCATCACATAAAACATGCACATTTCACTCATAGTCAATTTTATGCTGCAGAGCGTTAGTAATTTTAAAAGAGCAGACAGAAAGGTGAAAGAAAGCTCCCTCACCCGATTCTCCCAATGCACTCAATTATGATGTCGCATATACATTTTTATATGTCTTTTTATGAGATTGGAGAGGGAAAAAAAAATACAGATTTTTTGTAAACAAATTGTTTATTTCGTATAGAAAGGGAAAATAGCTACAGTCATTGAAAATTCAGGAAAATATTAAATAAAATGAAATATGACATGAGTAACCATAAGAAAAAGAAAAGCATGCGAACTCATTTCTAAACAAACAAGTCACATTTGACAAATCTATTTCAAAATTTCTAAACAAAAGAAATGGATTAAAAACAGAATCATTTTTTGATTTTAAAAGGCACTTTTTATCTAGAACGGATAAAAAAAAGTACAGGGTCCAGGGAAATCAGCGCACCAAACACCTTCAGCTTTCGTAATTACATCTACATCTACAGCTAGACCTGCCCTACCCACCCCATCCTACTACTGGAGTGGGGGGGGGAGGGGGGTAATTCGAAAGTTTTAACCATCAGCTCAAATTTGCACCTTTTTTACCCCCCAAAGCTAGCCAATTATTAGGGCTTGTGTCGTCCTGCAAAACATCTTTCTCCCTTTGAGGTTTGTTTGTCCCAGCTGAGCTCTTTCAATTATTTTCAGCAGGGCTGTTGATTACATTCTGATTTGATATGTGTCCACTTCTATAAATTCTTTCAGATTGCATTAAAGAACATTAAGAAATATGCTTTCAATTTGACATTATTTACACAGTGTTAAACTTTGTGGTGAATACCTTTTCGTTGGAGTGGAGATTTCTAGCAGAAACAGTTACAAATATTTAAATCTCTGGCGTTGGGAAGAACAAAATCAGGAAAGGAGAAGGGCCCTGAAACTAGAGTTAGGTAAGCTAAGTGTTCGCAGGCATGTTTGCCACAACCGAAATCGTGTGAGTGGAGAAGGCCTGGGATTATTATTAAAAATAACAAGAAACAATAGACTGCTTAAGACTGGCTAAACCAAGTCTGTGTAACCGCTTGTATTTACAGATATGGCTGAAGGTAAACTGTTAAAGTTGGGCAGGTGAGGCGAGCGCAGTACAGACAAGGTTACACGTATGAAAAATGGGGCATGTATCACCAGCTATGATGTGTCACACAACAGAAGGTAAATCAGAGGGGCACATGTTAAGGGTCCTAGAGAAACCTACCCAGACCCTACGTCCTACTCTCCACAGGGGACACACAGTGGTATAGGCAACTTCTGCAGTGGTACATGGAGCCTATTTACACACAGAGGAGCTCTAGCTGAGGCGTTTTATTTATTTATTTTTTAATTGGCGTTGTCACGGGCTGCTTGCTCTAGGTGGCGCCCTCAGGTAGACTGCATCCACTTGTTAGAATTTAGTGCAGCAGTCTTCCCGACTCTTAAACTTCAAGACAGCGAAATTATAAGTGGCAGCCATCATGTAGATCAGCTGGTGGAAGAGAGCAGAGTACAGCGCCGTGAAGACAATGTGGCCCATTCCCCCACAGCATACTGGGATTTATTTATCCATCATTAGAGCGCGCTCTCTTAATGCAGGATTACTAATCCTGGTCCTGGCTGTCCGTGACGTGCCCCACTTTTGCAGCGCTCAGTCATTCACTTATTAGCTTTAAGATTGCTGTTCGACTGCATGGAACAATTCAGACTTCGCTACAACTAACTTGCATCCAATGCTTAAATTGTTTTAATTATTTTTATTACTTAAATTATCAAACAAAGGACTCAATGAATGCAGTTTCTAAGGGTTACTTGCACAATTATTCCATTATTGACAATTTTATAGAAAGCCTTCATTTAAACATGTTTCTAGTTTGAATCGTGCCAATCATTCAACAGGTCAATCAAAACTAAGCAATTAAGGAACAAGCACCAGAAAACACTGCAGGCTGCCAGGGCCAGGATTATGCCTCTATGCAATGACTGTTAATGCAGTTTAATTTACTTCACATAACAGAAATAAGGAAATGTATTTGCATTCAGGGTCTGTCATAATAAAATATAAATTGATGGAAGACATGTATAATACCCCTGGAACTTGGTTGATAAATATTTAATGCTCAAAAATCTCTTATGTAATGTTTAATCTCCAAGCACATCAGCTAAAAATACCACTTTCCCTCCCTCGAAATTTGAGGTTTTGGTTCAGCAGTGTGCAGTTTGCTCTGAGAGGGCAGCTACGACATAGCAGAATGCACTATATCCTCCTGTATTACCAGAATCCAATCTGTTTTTATAAAGCAGGGCATGTCAAAGGAAAAACCGTGACCTCAGCAAAACCCAACGTCAAAATAAAGATACCCCAGGCCCACCGGGATCCAAACTGGTCGCAAGTGAGACAGATCGGGCCAAAGGGTAGCAGCCCAGTAGTGTGCCCTCACCCCCCCCCTTATAGAAATAAGAGATCTCAGCTTACCAGTGCGATGACAGTGGCCCCCGCCCCTGCGCACGCCACGATGTACAGGTGGTAAGACAGGTAGAACTGAAAGAGACAAGAGAGAAGATCGGTTATGTGACTCGCAGACGTTTATCACACTAAGATGCCTTTAATGGACCCATCCATTCAATCGTGCAACTTTGTGTATGAAGCCCCAATACTGGTCGGCACCTCAGTGAAACCCCCCACGGCCAATAAACGCAGCCCTCCTCCCTCATGCAACACAGGGAGCTGCTCACCTCGCTGGTGTTGCAGATGTCGCCCAGAGCAGAGCCGCACACCTTCCCGGGTGTAGCATTCCAGGAGATTACGCCTGCAGGAGCAAAACGGCCATATTAAAGACTCCCCTCCAGCCCAGCAACTCCAGTAAATGCATTGTTTGCTTCAATTAAGAACAAAATGGTGCTCAGAGATCTTTACGAGAAACTATTTACGAGCAAAGTCATCACACTTCAAGGGAACCTGTGATGCACAACAGTGATGCGGGGTTTCACAACTATGAATTGTTAAAAAGACAACACAGTGTGAAAATACGAGAGGAGGCTGCAACAACAAGAGCTACGCACAGATTTGCTAGCAGACGATGAAAGCCAACAGGCAGCACTGCTGCCTTACACCTCCAAGTAGGGGGGTTCAAATCCCACGTAGACGCTTTTGCCTGTAGCATATGATCGTGTCCAGGGTGTACCCCTGTCTAGAGTCCTGTGTTATTACAGACAATATTCTTCAAGACACGAGGTCATGACCCATTCTAAAATTTTATATAGCTTGCTTTCCAACATCCTGATCCCAGGATCTGCTGAACAGTATCACGATTGAGCCGTTGAGCAAGGCCCTTAACCCTCTTAACCTCCAACTGACGTAGGGAGGATGTATGTCATTTTGATAAAAGTATTTGCTAAATAAATAAAATGTAATAACTGAAGTATGTGATTTAGGTTGGAGCTTAGCTAACACAGGGCCGGTAATGATTACAAAACATCAGGTGCTGCGGATTATATCCTTCGGCAGGTGACCACATCGCTAAGGTGGGAAGGGAAGAGTACTCACCGTACTGACGGACGTCCACGCAGATGGAGTCAATGGAGGTGATGTTGGCCCCCGGGGACCTCATGGCAGCACAGGTGGACCACATGTTGTAGAAGACAAAGACAGGCACCGCCGAGAACCCGAAGACGCCAAGCCAGGCCACGCCCAGGATGTAGGTCAGAAACACGAACTGGTCACGTGTGAACAAGCGTCAGTGAGTCATCTAGAATGCTCTCAATCACCAGACATATCACATAATCAGGGATGGATTTGTTAATGTTAACTGAAAAACATTATAAGTTTTAACCCCAAGGAGACCAATCATACGTTTAAAAACAGAGGATCAATCACGTAAAATTACAGTCGCACCTTCTGGACGTAAGTGCCATCTAATTAATTAAAAGGTAGTAGCGCAGTAAGGTACAAGCCCCTGTGTGTGTGAAACGCACCATGCCACTAATGCAACGCCCACAGATGGTGGTCTTGAACTCGCTGTGTAGCTCCTTCACAGCACTGGTGGTGTAGAATCCCTCAGCCAGCAGGATGATGCCGTAGAGGAAGAAGAAGGAGGCAATGCCATAGATGACGTACTGCATCAGCTGGACCCTGCAGGGTGGGGGGGGGGGGGGGGGGGTGAATTCTGAGGCTATGCCCTGCCCCCATTTATCAAGGATTTTCATTTAGCATGAATGAGGAAAGGCAAGGTGGTTGGTGGGATGTCTGTCTGAAAGCCTGCCCTCGCTCCACAATGCCAGTGTGTGTGACATCACCAACTTTTAAATCAGCTTCCTAGTCCAAAGCTGTTTATTACATTAAATACACGCTGAAATATAGACCAATAAACTCTTTACGACTTTTCATCACCTACGTAACATATTTCATGTTTTAGTTAGCATATTGTGTATCATATTCCTGGGTTTATTCATGCGTTGATTATGATCTTGAGGGCCTGGCTGCACATGAATGTCCCCTCATTAGACGTCATCTTTGTGGGGGGGGGGTTGTAAATTACGAGTGTGGAGGCTAAGGTCTGTTATTTGTAAGCCCTTTGCTAACATAGTGACCCAAGATGGAAGCACTCAATGTCCCCAAGATGTTCCAAAGCGGTAAATGGACAGTTAACAATCGTGGATAACGACGTAACGCGTGACATGACTCTTAGGAGAGGAGAATCTCCCCCCAGCACTTAGACTCTAAGTTCCTTAGTTCAAATACTGCTCCGTAAAAGCAGGTGGACACAGCATGGATTCGACATACAGTTGAATTGACGTGTTGTAGAATTCGAGATACAATAAGAAACCGGCAGGGTTGGGGGGGGAGGGGGGGGTCTGTCACTTACACGTGAGTCAAGAGAGCGTGATCACTGGGCGAAGTGGAGAAGTTATTTTCCAGGATGGTGACAGTGCCGGTGAGCGCCACGTGGCCACAGCCGCAGAACAGCGCCACGCCCGAGAAGCACAGGATGGTGGCCACCAGGGAGGCGTAGGGGACGCCGCCCAAGCATTTGATGCAGCACTCGAAGCAACCTGCAGAGGGACAGAGAGGGACAGTCTGTGACCATCTGTGTCACTGTCACAAGGGTGACCCAAACACTCCTGTAAACAGTCTCCATTATCTGCACTGGGTATCCTGCTTGATTATCATTGTTCTTGTCCTTCCCAGGATCATTTAATTTCACTTCAGAATCATTTTGCTCACTTTTCTCTGAAGTCCTTTCCTTCATACCCAGTATAATACAAACGGCTGCATACATTTCATTAGTGTTTCTATAACGTCCGTGTCAAACAATAACAAAGCCTGACAATGACCCTGGGAAACAGAGGATGGGTTTTTATTGGTGACCTTATAAAAATGCATTTGGAAAAAGTCTGAACAAGAAAACAGCTCAGACTTCTGCCAGGGCTGTGCAGAGACTTTGATAAGCAGATGCGCAACTGGGGGGGGCGTTCCCCTCCAAAAGAAATTTGCCAAAAGGGGTGGAGGGGATTTCCCTCTCAGTAACTTATGCGTCTTCAAAAAAGGCACACTATACATTTTTCTGACTAACCCCTCCTTGGTAATATTTGTGCTTTCGAAAAGGGTCCCTTGGGATCTGAAAATGGAGGCAAAAGGACCGTGAGCTCAGTCCCTGCACATCCCTGAAACAGACCCAGGATGATGCGCTTAGTTACGTGAATAATGGTAACCTAGAGAGACGGATCAGCCCTTCTGGAGGCGCGCTGTCCATTAGCGGTAGCTAAACTAAGGCGATTATGGCGGGAGGCGACCCTGTAGAGGGTTAAGTTTAAGCGGCTTGTTACATAACGTCGCGCAGCGTAGGATGATGAATTATTCAACACATTTCATAAGACACTGCTCCAACATGCTGAGAAACAGAAGCGTCCTGGTCCTGGGGAGGGGGGGGGGTGGCTGGCTTACTTTCAGCAGTTATCTTAGTGTTCATAGGGTCTGGTTTATATTTAGAGGGGGACGGAAAAGCTGTTATGAAATTTGATCTTTGAACATTTACTGCAAACAGACGTTAATCTTAAAAAACATCTTGAATTGAGCTGGACATACCTAAAATCCCATCATTACTGTGGAAACAATTTTAACAATTTACGGCTTTATTATTTATTGTTCTGGATTAGAACATGCATTAAAAATAGGCAATGCAGGGAGTTTAGGAAAGTACTGCCTGCATTAAACTATATCTGACATTAAATGAATGGACTGTATATCACTTAGCTGAATAACCATGCTGTACTAGGTCCGATTAGTACTTTAGGGTCGTTGACCATTGTAAGTGTATACGGCTGGGCCCGCATGAGCTCGCAGGTAGCCCAGACCATCCATCAACAGGGGTTAAGAACACTAACAGGAAGTAGACAGGTCAAACCCTCAGGTGACTCTTGGCCAAGCAGTTTATATATAAAAATCAATAGCAATTCATTGGAGAACGAGCACAAAAAACCCAACCATCTTCATCTCTGCACACGTGTACCAAGAACAGTGGCTTCCTTGAAAGTCAGACTAAAATGCAGTGCTGGTAACCTGGGCCAAAGATGCAGCCATTATTAATAGTGCTTAAGACGTTATTAAATCCTGCCGGCAGCCACTTCAGACTCATAATTATCCCCTTACGCTTGCAGTCATTGGATGTTCAGCACCAGGTTGCTTGCTAATACCCTACATTCATCTCCCATATTATCATACTTCTGTGTCTTGCTAATGCAGGGATGTTGGTCTTCAGACCATCCTTCACAAAACTAGCAAAATGTGGGTGTGCATGGCAGCAAACAAGTTCGTCTTTATTTCTGATTTTAACGACTGTGAAAACAAACGGTGAAATGGACATAACTAGACAACTGTAATATATAATCCCCATGGACAGAGTGGTTACAGATATTAGACCAGAAGAATGTGACCAGAAAACTATTAAACTGCCCTCCCGTGGTAAATACTAAATCCTGTGGTAAATACACTGCCCTCTGTGTTCCTGAAATCACAGATGGGGAGTCGAGTCACTAGTCAAGTCACAAATTTGATGAGTTGTGACAAATACTTGAGATTTAGACCCGACTTGGAACCTATGACTTGATATGATCTGAGGCTATAGTCCCCCTCTGGATACCATAACATTAATTTTATCATTTCGGTGTATATTAATTCTCTGCTGTCTTCATTTTCAATTCACTGAATGCAAGGCCCCAAGAGATAGTTTGTTGGAATGATGCATCATTCCCGGCATATACACGGACATAAAAAGTGTAAGGACAACCATGAGTGGACACACTTTTCAGCGTCTCCCTGCCTATAAAGAACATATCCTATGATGTACTGCTGCAGCAAGTTTTAATCACTAAAGGTAAAAAAAGACATAGATAAGGACACGATACAAGTTATATGATTCGACTTGGACTCGAGTCACAAATTCAATGTCTTGATGGAAAGATTTGGACTCAACTTGGAATTGAGGGCAAGTAACTCAAGACCTTACTTGACTGCAATGTTTTGACTCGAGACTTGACCCAGACTCACCAAGGAATGACTTGTTCTCATCCCTGCCTGAAATACACGTGACAAAGAGCACTATAACAGATACAAGAGGGTGTGTTTGCATTCTGCTTCATTCAAAGAAATACCTGAACCGTGCAGCTTCATTTAAATTTAAAGTAGGGACACTATCTTCAACAAGGATCATTGTTATTTTTTAATGTTTATCTGAACTTTCTACGAACAGCGGGAGCACACAAGCTTCTTGTGAATGTGTAGCTAGTCATCGGAAGGACAAAGGAAATGAAGGCAAATCCTTCATCTCTGCCATAGCCCCTATCACAACGTTCTCCAGAGCTCTCTGAGAGACAGGGGAGGAGGAACACTGCTTTCCCATCCTGGGGTTGGCCAATGGCGGTTGCCATGGCAGCATGTTACCCACGACTCAGCGAGTGCGCTGGGGTGACCCGCATTTCACGCACGGACAGAAGCAGGGGCAGACGAAATGACAGGAGGGTTGCACATTGCGTTCCTGACGATCTCACGTCCAGAGGACAGGCCGGCATTTCCAGCCATCCTCCAACACAGTACATCCATTCCTTCCATCCATCCATCCTCCAACTATAACACAAGTTCTCACAAAATGAACACACATCTCTGTGGAGATGCTCTTGAAGCTCTCCTAAAGCTCAGTTTGCTCCCAAAGTCTCCATTTGATTCCAATGCATGGAAAATTGCAAACGCAATTCCAATGAAGCAGACACGTCCATAGTGCTGAATTTACTGTACAGTTAAGTTCCCCTCTTCCTGGGATTGACCGCAAAACCTGGTCCACAGCCTAGTTTTCTAAACAGCACCACACACTTTTTTTAGAATGAGAAACACAAATTAAACAAACGCATCCACAGCAGCATATTCCCGCAAACAGCCTAATAATAAAAAATGGGACGGGGCCCATTTTCTGGTCCGTTGGGAATTGTGTCTCCCTTCTTCATGTTTGAAAACCCCGGTTCCGAACCCAATGGGTGCTGAAACACGCTAATGAAGCAGGGACAGGATGAGCGGAGATGCCCATTCCCATCCATCGCAGGATCGGAAAATACCTCACTGATGCCAGCGCAGCCTGACCTTCTTATTATATCTGCGCCGACAAACAAACACAACACCGAGCTAATTGTTCTCCTCCTGGTCACAAGCCAGATGTGTCCTGCCAGTTTGTGTTATGCTAATTTCACAAGTCATTAATGAGATCTTACACCCATAACATCACCCTTCGACTGCTGTACCCTAATTCTTTAATCGGGAATAAGTTCCAGAATACAAACGCTTTGTGGATACTTACTGCATCTACTTTTATGAAATAGTGATGCACATAGTTTACGGCACAATAATCTTCTGCAAATTCTGCTTGGTTCCAGTTTAAAACACCCAGAATCCTGTGTCGCAGAACCATCCATTAGTACTGGCTTCACAAGTGAGTCAAAGAGAGAATGACAAATGCCTACCCACCGGATAACCTCCACTAACTGATTTTTCCATTTGACAAGCTCTCACCAATCCAATGCAGCGTGCTTTTACTGTAGCAACCAATTGGATTCTGCCAGGGGCCCAACCAAATCTGGATTAAAATCCGCCTCTGCACTGTGAGCTGACCTGAATCAGTTCACACGTTGGATTTGTCCACAGCAGTATCACTTTGCAGACAAAAGCCTCCAATGCTTTGAAAGCCTCCCAGAAGTTACTGTTTTGATACAACAGTGTAACATACCTGTGTTAATAACATAAGAAATTTACAAATGAGAGGAGGCCATTAGGGTTTTAGTATGCATAGACTATTCCATACTCTATCTACAAGCTGTGAAAAGAAGCGTTCTCAAATTCAGTTTAAAATGTTCTCCCAATAATTTCCACTTATGGCCATGAGTTGTACTATTTAAACTAATATTGAAGTAACCATTTGGCTGAACAGCATCCAGACCTGTTAGAATCTTATATACCTGGATCATGTCCCCCCTTAATCTCCTTTGCACGAGGCTGAACAGATTCAGCTCAGCTAACCTCTCCTCATAAGACATTCCTCTAAGACCAGGAATTATACTCGTAGCCCTACGTTGAACCTTTTCCAAGGCAGCAATATCCTTTTTAAGGTATGGTGACCAAACCTGCACACAATATTCTAGGTGGGGTCTTACCAAGGAATTATATAATCGTAGCATCACCTCCCTTGACTTAAACTCCACACACTTAGAGATGTAACCCAACATCCTATTGGCCTTTTTAATTGCTTCCCCACACTGACGAGAGTGGGACATGGAAGCATCAACATACACACTGAGGTTGAATTTTATTGCCATTGAAGTGGACCAGCATGGGACAGAGTAAAGTGTGTTTGTCATTCTAATAACACTGTGTAACTACCCCTTCACATGCACAACAGATTAATATAAAAGTGCACCACTGCTAAATGATCTGGGAGACCCATAGGGTATGTGACTCACTTTTGTGTAGATGATTCAGACACAGCAACATATTTCAGGACTGGATTACGCAAATACGCTTCTCATCTTGCCTGAGCTCTGAGCTCATCTATCCAGCATCAGACCAGCAGAAATTAATTTTACATAAAAAGACACATTACTGACGGCACTGATGGGAGGATCTGAGATTCTGCACATGCTGTGGCCTGTAATCTGACCTGTCATCTGCTGTGTGAAAAGGCATCAAGAAAGACGTCAGTGTGCAAAGAACAGTCTGGGTAACCATTCTCTGCACTCGCTCCCCCAGCTGAGACGATGGTAGCAGCTCCCCAGAATGAAACTTTATATCCCACCCTGCATCATACTGTCATACTGTCCAGACATAATACCGCGCTATATGATATGTGGCCGGTATATTCAAAAGTAGAACTAATCTGGTACAGCCTCCCCCCAGGTTATGATACACTCTCCTTCCAATAAACCTACAGCACACCTAACCTAAGAAACATCCTTAGAACACTTACCTTACCCTACAGTTGGCCAGAACCATTAAAAAAAGGTTCTTTGTTTTTCAAAGTTTTGAATATCTCATGTAATTAATTGAATGATGTCCTAAAAGTGAAAAACATTTACCTATTGTAAAGTCGAAATATCGTAACATGGACCATCGTAACCCAGGAAGCGTAGACCTGCATTATGAAATGTGGTGAGACGAAAATAATTACGGTATATTTTGGTATAACCAAAATATCATGTACTGTATTACCTAATACTGCCCAATCCTAATGGCACTGAACATTTATAAAAATTCAGTGGTTCACAAAGAAAGGGATAAAACAGCGATAGAGGGTTTATAAGGCTACCTTGCAAATGTTTGCAGGTTTTTTACGGCTACCTGCTGCCCTAAATATGAAAAAGCTTGTGAGAGCAGTGGCTTGTAAAGGGCCCCGTTGGAATAGCAGCTCAGAGTGGTGAAGGCGGCATCAGAAGGGAGCGTACAGCACAGATTGGCCATCAGTGGGCAGTGGAGCAAGGCCAGGGACAAGCTGGGTGGCGTCACCCTAGCTAGAGAAGAAAACAATGCCCGCTGTGCCAACCTGCCACTATAACATCCCCTAGGAGCTCCAGGCATGCACAAAGGTGCACTGCATCATGGGAGTTCCTGGAAAACAGTAAGCAGTGCCCCTAAGATACAGAGACCCTCTCTTTATTCAAATCTCTGCGTGCCGGTGGACTGCCAACATGCACCAAATTGAAGCCACACCATTCACTTCCTGTCTGACCCCTTTCATGTGAACTGGGGTCACATTGGGACACTCCCATAAAACCATCGCCATACAGGGTGGGCGGGGATTCTGATTTCCTTTTTCTCCTTCCTCAATCAGTCAATGGAGGACAAGAGACACAGAGAGAAAGGGCAAGGAAGGGGGGGGGCAGACTATGTCCAGCTGTGAGGAGACAGTGCCAAGGCCCCCGTTCACACTGCAACGAGAGGGAAACAGTAGTATCTGAGCATATGGCCGGCAGAAGCACAAGTCGGCACGCAGTAAGCAAAGCCTTAACCCTTGTAGGTATACTCATATATGCAGGGCAGCTCAGACCAGCGCGAAACTGGGACCTGGGTCTCTGACCGGAACCACTGGCCAGAGCTGGGACACCCTGTGCCTCAACTTGGGGGATGAGTATCACTCAGAGTTAAACGGTTATGGAGAATTTATACATTATTAACAAGTGAACATGTGATCAAACAGCTCATGTTGGACTACTCAACTTCAAAAGATATATTTTATTCATTTACAGATTATAATCGCACATTACAGGCAGTTCTCCACTGACATAAGTAATCCATTCTACAAACACACAAGTTAAAGGGTGCTTTTCCACTGCACCAGCTTCTGAACTTTTGATACTTCAAAACAATACCAAAAAGTGAATGGTACCAGTGTTCATTTTCCACTGGGTACTGAGACATCATCACAACGCATGACAGGGTGTTTGTGCTTGAATTCAAAGATTAATGTGCAATTTTGATGATTGTTCCATTTCAAGATTATCTAGTCTATGTTAAAAAATCCATTTATACTTTACAGTCACTGCTTTTGCATGCGTTCTCTGTTACAATATAGTTCAGCCCTAGAATATTATACCAAATACTCCTTTATTTTTCATGCTTTCCAGATCTCCTTGAATCTGTTCTTCTGACCAGATCACAATTAAAGTTTAGGTTTCTCCATTTGTCCATACATCCATTATTATTACTTTAAGTTTTGACTTCATTTATCGTTTTTAGTGGCGGCTTTACTTTGTGTTTCAGGGGCAGGTTATTTGCATGACCAACTGACAATGAATACGTTAAAAGTTCCACCCCAAGTACCAAAGGAGACCCCCAGTCGGTTTGGAATTTTGGTGCTGATTAATGGGAAAAGAAAAGCACATATTTGTGATGTGAAAAGTTTGATATTTGGACACTTCCACTGTACCAGCTATTACACAAGTCAGATTTACTTTACCATACCATTCAAAACACCTTACAGTCAAGACACAGAAGCCAAAAATATACTAGTAATATGTACTAAAGAACGCCTATTAAATGAATGAATAGATGAAGTGTTGATTTACTTATAGGCGTAAGAAACATTTTCATGTTTGGGTGAATGATAAATAAGGCTTTCAAAAAGTGTAATATTTTACAATTATTTTCTCCCAGTGAAAACCGTCATAAAGTAGCCATTTAAATGTCTACAATGCATGACATAGTCAATTCCTATTTGTTTATTGCATTTATAATTATTAGTAACATTAATGCCATCTGCCTTTCAAGCTCATTTCAAATTAAGCTAACATCTGTTTGAATACCTGCACATTTTCGGACTTTCATTTGAATGCATTGAAAGTATATTCGCATTAAAGAAGTTTCATAAAATAATACATAATCATAATAAAGAAATAAAAAAATGGACTTGGGCGCAAAAATACAAGTCATGACATTTACAAGTATATTTTTTGTGGAAGCGAATATTTACGCAAGTCGGTTTTATGCAAGTCAAAGGCTGCCTATACTTCCCACTGTAAAATTATATTTTGTAGGCAATTTGAGTCGACGGGGCCATTAACATGCAGATAGATGCAATAAGTGTGTTGATTTGTGTCACCAGCAGCAGGTAAAACCCAACCTCAAGTGAAGCATTACAAAGAATAGCATCACCAGAAAGCGCCACATGACAAGTGTGAAATAACCAGGGCATCAGCACCATCATGAAGCGTTGGCAGAAAGATGCATTTCCTTCTTTAAACAGCCAGTCTAGCTTTGGGGAGCAGGGTGTTGTGGGCGAGGGTCTCAAACTGAACCCAGTAATTAACAAAACTGTTGAATGTGACACTTAACCTCGATCACTTCACTTTTATGAGTGGAAAACCATAGTGTGTGTATGTGTATTGAGGTGGGTCAGCAGGTCTAATGAATAATATAATGTGACAAGATCAAACAGGTTTCACGGCTATTTCCGAGGCTTCAGCTCTACCCAAAACCAACTGACCTGCAGCAATTACAACTTTTGTTTGAAATTGCATCTGACTGTCCCCACTAGACATATCTGTAGCACGTCAGAGAAGACGACCATTAAATTCAACAGAACTACATGTAATGCAATACGCAAAATGAAAATATCTACTGTGAAGAGTACTGTCTCGCTAGACTGGCCATTATCATAACATGGCAGCCAGTATTCACAGCAAGTGTGTCCGTGGGGTCCCCAGTATGACAGCTGTCATTGCAGGTGGGGCACAATTGCTGGTTCCAGCCAAGAGGCCAGGCCATATGGTCCTGGGTCTCTGCGTGGGACAATAACTGAAACTGACAAAACACCCTCTGGGAAAAACAAGGAGGGAAAATTCCAGATTTCACCAGAACTTTCCCGAATCACTAGTAAGAACAGAACAGGTCATGAAAAGTCTCACTAGCCTGAACCTCTACTGTGTCACCAAAGTCACCAGTATTCACTCACTGGTCCACATGGGGCCATTTCTAGCAAGCACAGCAACCTTGACAAGGACTTGAGACTGCAGAATAAGACGAGGCAGAGAGAGTAATTGTATTGTTACAAGTAGGTTGCCATGAGTGGCTGGGAACTTAGTGAAGTGTCCGTAGAGACAATGTATCCCTTGCCTAAACAGGCATCTCAAAATACTCGAGAAAACCTTCACATTTATTTAGAGTGAATTTTACAGGCAAAACAGCATTTCACTGAGCCTGACCCCTCTGAGTGAGTGCAGAGAAGGCTTGGGACTTGCACAAAACATCTAGTTAAGGTTCTCTTTCCTCTTATAACCCAACCCCACCCCCCAAAATTTAAAAAAAAAAATCACTAGGCATACACAATACACTGTTTGCATTATGTAATTTTAAGGCTAATATTCCTTATACTTGAGAAAGTACCACTTTAGTGCAGGGTGGGGTGGGTAAGCTCCCCCCATCACTGGGTCCCGCTGACATGAAGAGTGCAGAGCACACTGCTTCACAGTGCCACCGGCCCCAAGGCAATCCATACAGCCAGGGACACCTAACAATAAGCAACAATATTGGAAGACCATCACAGACCCTCAACCCCAGCCCATAACCAGAGAAGTAACCAAAACCAAACATGCAAAAATACATATATATTGAACTAACACTAACAGATTAAAGAACAAATTAATCTAAAAAAACTTTCTGGAATTCAACAAGCACACGACCAAGTGTGGTATTCATGAATTACTGGCCCATACTTATATGGAAAATGACTGAGAAAAACAGCCGACTATGTAAAACCAATTCATTAGCTTTTTTTTTTGCTCAAGAGAATTGAAAAAGAATAATAAAATCCTTCTTCCAAATCAGATTCAGCCATTCAAGATTCTCGATTGTGGATTTAAAAAAAAATTAAGTATCACCCAACCATCAGTGCATCAAAGCAGACCGATTAGACACAATCTCCCCTATTGGGGATTATGATGGGCTTGTCTTTGCGTTTTGTACCTGCATCAATCCCCAAATCCGTCAGGCATCCCCGGACCTGTGGTTTGTGACAGATGGACAGCCCCTACGTGTTGAACAGAGCGTGCTATGACGTAGTATGAATATGTTACACAATGACAATAGATGTGGTCATTAACCTTCCTGCACAGACCCAGCTGATTAGCACGACTGCACAGGGACGTTAAAAAACACCACAGGAACTGTCAACGATACAATGATTAGTGGCGATTCATCGACCGTTTAGCAAAACCAAAGTGGACAGCAAGTTCCCTCTGTCAAATGTTTGATCTCTGTCACATCCCAGGTTACACGCTTTACAGTTCGACACAGCTAAACACAAAACAAAAAGGTTATATACACTGGTCAAATTGACACGATAAAGGCTATTAGCAAAATGCAGCGCTCTGCCTTAGATAACACGCTGAGTGTGAGTGAATCCCCCACTGAGACCATCCTGTTTTTGTATTTCAAAAACCAAAGCTGAAGCGTGGCTTAAAAAGCCTGCATAAGGGAAAAAAAAACACACACACACACACACACACACAAACACACACACACAAATATATCGTACCTCTTTTCTCCTGTTTAAGCTCCTGGTTCTCTTCTGCTGTGGTTTCCATGGCTGGTTTCATCCCATCAACCAAAATCGCCCGTTATCTACAAATACTTCTTTTCTCCGCTCTCTCTCGTCTGCCTACCCTGGCTTTTTCTCCCTCCCTCCCTCTCTCTCTCTCTCTCTCTCTCTCTCACTCCCTCTCTCCCCTTCTCTCTCTCACACTCTCTCTTTCTCTAGCTCTTGTGAAGGAGTGCCACACAGCTCGTCTGTATATCACGTCCCAAGATGCAAAGGGTCTCGCCTGATTATTTCAGTGTAGCGGTCCATAAGTGATTCTCTTGGCTCGATCTCTGACCAGATGCCACTTGCAATCATACATACAGGGTAGAAAGCTTTTCTTTGCCATTGTGATTGTAGGCTACAGCATAGAATATAATCTTACAACAGCCACCCCCACCTGCTTTTAAAAACCACCC
Source organism: Brienomyrus brachyistius (assembly GCF_023856365.1). NCBI lineage: Eukaryota > Metazoa > Chordata > Actinopteri > Osteoglossiformes > Mormyridae > Brienomyrus > Brienomyrus brachyistius. The sequence continues at coordinate 38,800,657 of NC_064533.1, read as the reverse complement.
AAATCACATGGGGTTGTGCTGTAGCTATGAGTCACAGTGGAACAGAAGCATCATTGCAACAGATGCATCGGAGAGCATTGATGCTTATCTGAGGAAAAAGGCCACAGAGCAGACTGTGTCCAGGGGGGTAACTGCATGATTACACTATCTCCGCTGTCCCCTTCCGATTGAAGCTCAGTTGAGGGATGGAGGAGAGCTATTAAATATGACACTCTATGCACCCCCACTGCCCTAGGTGTATGTAAAGGAGAGAGGGATTAGTGGGAAGGAGGAGAGAGAAGTGCAGGAAGGAGAGGCGGATGAGACACATTTGTTTGGCTGGAACGTTGAGAATGAGATGGGCATCGCATGCTAATGAGGCTGAAGTGTTCCAGCCTGGGGGAAGGGGGGGTACGTCTGTGGCCACAGGTTCTCACGGACACAAAACTTCATGGGGCGCCAGAAGGGGGGCAGATACGACGAAGTGGGAACTTCTCAAGCCAATAATTTGCACATGCGCTCACAGACACTGAACATGTAGGGAGGATGTTGCAGGGCAATGGGAGAAACACAGGACTCTGTGGCAGTGGTCACCCCCGAAAGCACAGGTCCATCACTGCGTTAACTAAGCTACAGAGGCTCAAATGGCGAATTTCCTATTGCGAGCTGCTCGTCTGCAGTCCCTGGGGCCTAACATTTTGCACCAAGATGGTAGAGCATTTATAGCCCTCAGTTCACATTCATCCTTCTAAAAAGAATTTATGGCTCCCCACAACAAAGGCCTTCAAATGAAACCCATATTCTAAATATACGAGTGGCCCAGGAACTAGGAAGCCCCCTCCCCCTAAAAAAAAAATTGTAACCACATGTTTCATTCGCCGTCCACGTGAGCAGACTGCAGACAGAAAGAAAAGAGGAACCATCCTGAGCAGGTGTGGATTTCACTGCATTTCCTCTGTCTGACTCCCAGTTGTTTAAAAAAAGCATTGCAATATTTCAGATATAACATGGTGGCTCAGAACATGCCACTAGGAGAAGAGCATCGTCATTGGGTTCCATCAAAGTTCTCCATCAGCATGGTCCTTGGGGAGGAGCCTGCAAAACCTCGCCTGGGTGTTAGTCTGACGCCCTGCCCAACTCCTTCGCTGTTATCATTCCGTCAACAAGATATAGCAACTATCACTTGCTTGAAGGATCCAGTGCACCAAAGGATGGATGGATGGATGGAGCAGGGCTGGTCAATCCTATGAGACATAGGCAGTTGCCTAGGGCGTCATCTTCCGAGGGGAGCATCCTATCAGCTAATACTGGTACTGGGATGGAGCGTGTAGAGTAAACCATCAGCTCATGCAGACCCTACGCAGCTCCAAAAACCCGCATGGAATGTGTGGTGCATGTCCTTCTCGCTCTGGTGCTTCAGCTCTCACAACAGAATCCACTTCCTGGTTTGCTCATCTGCTGGTAAATCATACTTCAATGAACACCTCAGTTTGTGGATCGAATCAATGCCATGGTGGTGTCATATTGAGGGAGACTCTACATTGTTCTGGTACCTGAGACTGAGGAAGGGTTTAAAAATAAATTAAGAAATAAATCTAAATAAAATCCAGAAAGGTCTCATCATACTCCTATTAACAAAAAGCATTTCAAATCCAGGACCTTTTTTAAAATTCTCATGTACATAAGTTATGTAACTGTAGCTTAATTTGTTAACTTTAGATCTACAAGGCAGGAACACCCTCTGGTTATACGACCTTTCAGACTCAGACATACATCTCGGGTTCTTTTTAATTATCGGTTAGCTTGTTCTTTAGCACTGTAGCTGCACCCTTAACCTGAGTTCGAAGCTCACAGTCTGTCCCAGCTATAACATGACAGCAATTTGTCTTTAACATTGTTTGACTATGTTAATGGGGTTGGGGGGGGGGGGATTATACTGTTTTGGTATGAATATGGTTTTAGAAACCCTCAATCCAGGAAAAAATATCTATTCAGAGTTATTTGGCTTAAATGTCTTACAATCTTTTGGTCGGCCTGATTTGTTAAACAGGACAATCGCCGATTCTCCATACAGTGTACATGAGCTCACATGGGGCACCCCGTCTATGAGAAAGCCCTCCCCCGAATTTACACGGGTGACTGGAAGCTCCCGGATCCCATTCAGGGCCCCCCCTGGTGCATAATAGCTCACCCATTATGTAACACATGCATTCTGATGTGCTACATAATCATTCACCTCATCCAAGCCTGGGGTGTGCAGAGAGTTCACTGTGCACTGTCCTAAAATCCCCCCCCCCACCAATTAAGTAAACAAATGACGATGGTGTGGTGGCTTGGAAGACATCTGTGAGGATTATTTCAGCTTCAGCTCATGTCTTCCCATGTCTGCTCGACTCCGACCTTCCAGATCACTGTAGGTGTGACACGCGAGACTCAAGAAATAGCAGCACCACCCTGACCCTGAGCGAACGAGCAGTAGCTCCATGTGGATGGACCTGGGATGGGGTGTGGCTCAGTAGGTTAGGGCGCTCGACCTGTGATCAGGTGGCCGCCAGTTCGAAGCTCTGGCCCAGCAGAGTGATTTCACTGTTGGGCCCTTGAGTAAGGCCCTTAACACCTATATTATTAGATTAAATTATCTGCAAAAAAATACAATGTTAAGCAGCCTAGAAAGGGAAACCGGGAAAGGAAAAACAAAGTATATTGACAGAATAGAGGCTGGTTTTAAATGGAAATTAAATGGGAATTAAATGGAAACACTGCAGAAGTTGCTTGAACGCAAGAAGCATGAGCACAAATGCTTGTTTCCAGCGTCGTCAAGCTGGACCAAGGTATTCTGGGTATGTACATGTTGGCTAATGTTTATTTTGGGAAAACGCGAGTCTTGGGTTGATTACCCTGTTTATTCCAGTCTGTCTGCACACAGCTGGGATGGGGAAACTGCAAACAAAAAATCTCATTAGATCAGTTATGGTTCCATAAACCCCCCCATGGGTTGTTTGTTTCCCAGGACAAATGGCAATTCAACATTCATAACAAAAGAATCATAATGACCCACAAGAGGTTATTCCAACAAGATAATATAGGGAATAATGGTCCATAAGATACGTAAAAGCCCCCAACTGTGGGGCTGATGGGTGCTTAGAAACATCGTCACATTACCAATGACGAGAGCCGGAAATGGAACAAGCGCTCCTCAATGCAAGGCTGCTACGAATGGATTCATGATCCAACTATGGTTTCATAAAGAGATTAATATAGAAAAATTTTTATTATTTTAAAAAATAAAAAACGTGCTGTAAAGTAATATCTGAAAGATTTTCACAATACAATTTGATCCCTCAGTTAGGATTTTAATAAAATAGTGAACGATTAAGCAAAAACCCTCCATACCATGTACTGTTTCATAAGCCTTTGTAAAAGTTTTCAGCACAGAAACACACACACACACACACACACACACACACACACACAGAAATTTAAAGCAAATACAATAGACATATACAAGCTAGAACAGATTTTCTTGCTGCCCTTGGAAACATGATGTTTATTGTGATGCTGTGACTTTGTGTGGCTGTGAGGTTTCAGTCAACAGAAGATGTGGTTTTAGGGAGAAAGACCAGCATCTAAAATTAGCTTTCCTCATAGGACACGGAGCAAAAGGTTTGCAGCCTGAAGCAAAATGTTATGAGACTTGCCCATTAGGTACCTCTGAAGGACAGATATGGGCTCTCTTTTTAGTAATGGACAGTACTATACTTACGTTCATGTTCTCCAACCGCTTCCCTCCTAAGAAATTCCTACATATTTGCTCCCAATGCTTATTTACAACAAAACACGAAAAAAGGGACCACCGGATTCACTTCAGTAATGACCCAGTAACATCCCTGCAGCACTGCAGATAATCGGACAAGCAATAAACAGCAAGTCAGACATCCCTTAAGCCCCCACCCAAAAGAAACTAAGAAAAAAAGCATAATTATATCCACACACAGCCATGCATGCTTTACAACCTTGTAAAAAAAAGATAGTTAGCCTTACATGATCCACAACAGAGTGGATGCAAAAACTTTGATTAAATGATGCTATATTAAAAAATATATATAAAAAAAGAGTGGAAAAGCTGTACAAAAAAAGCTCTTCACAGACCACAGCGCTTCAGGGTAACAGCGTACCACAGCACACACAATGGATGCATGTCGACAAACCATCATGTGGACATTTATTATTTTGTCTCTTCGTTGTTTAATCCTGTAACTAAGGAACGATGATGTTGTCCACATACTCAGAAACAAGGCTCTCTTTTATAGCCACACTTATTCATGGGTAAAAACCAGTTAACCAGTTCATCTCCTGGGTTTAGAACCAAAACCATCAGGGAAAAAGTTAGCTCTTGGTTGCTTTCCCACCTGCTGGCTAAAAGTTAAAGGATTTCACAATTTTGTTGCTCTTATTCAATTCCTGCTGTGCAGAATTGATCCGATTAGCCACCTTGTAACCATGTTACTTAGGTAGAGATAATCTTACAATAGGTCAGTCCAACAATGAACAGCTTTAACCCACTTAATCCTTCATAAGTTGAATAATTTGCACTGTAATGAGCAATTATTCAGACAGTATTACTCTCCTCACATTAATTACTCCAAAACAAAACCCCAACAAACTAGTGGGTGTATTCTAGAACAAACTGGTGATACCTGTTTACATTTAAGCTGTTTACATGTGCAGTCAAGCAGAGATCTGCATTTACGGTAACTAAAAACTGACTAGCAGAAGCAGACTACGCAAGATCACTTTGATGAGCTCCTTTTGGACCGCAGTACATTACAGCACTAACACATGCCCGACTCAACAGCAGAACATTTACTTTTCATCTACGGGTCATCAAATTCATCTCAGCTCTCTCTCAAGTAAAGTGATATTATATATATATATACACACACACACACACACACACACACACACACACAGCGAAGGTGTAAATGGTGAAATCTCAAAATCTTTCAACACTTTAAAAAAAATCAACAAAGCATAATGCTGAAAAGTGTAACATGTGAAATTCAAAATCTCATTGGTTTACTCCATCCCAGTCAATTCAAAAGACCAAAACTGCAGGCGATATAATGGCACTGGAAATGTGAGATTAAGGATAAGTATGGTCTAGAAAACAGGACAGAAATGAGACAGCTTCTCGCTACCCCAAATTTTCCTGGACACTGCTAAGCTACTGCTCCCTGTTATGCACTGGATGTTTTTTAAAACTCAGAAGAAGCAGCTTCCCTTGTCTTTGCGGTGACTGAAATTTGTGAATATCATCAAATGTTACGGGTGAAACTGTAAACAAAAACTCCCAATGAAATAAAACAAAAACAGAGCTTCACATATAGGTCCCTCAAAAGAATCTTGGGATGAGGCTGAGAATGAACAGTGATTTATTCACACAAAACATTCAGCTTAGACATCAAATAGTACCTCTGCATCTACTTGAAGCTACAACATCCAAATGGTAGAGGGGCCGCTTGGATGGGCTGTGATTTGCAGGGAAGTGCTTGGCTCTGTGGATAACGCTACAAGAATAGAAATGGAGCAACTTATGTCAGCACCTTGGCTGCCCACAAAAGCCCCAGGGTTTCCATGGTAATGCGGGAGACGCTAGACTCCTGAAGAGACCATTACTACAATACTATTACAATACTATTACTCTTCAATGATGATAGCGAGGAGAGATTTTTGATAACCTTTGTTTTTTGGACTAATGTTTGACATTTATCGTCGTATCCATTTATTTTTATACACAGGTGTTCTTGTGAATTCCGCATGCCATATCATGTGCTGAGGTCAGCTAATCACTCCCATTCTGAAGGGCCCTGATAGCTACTTGATCTGCTGCATCCTCAGGGCCATTTCATGCCCACGGCTCTATCTAGGGCGAGAAATAGCAGAACAGAGAGTGTGGCGTGTGCCGCTCGGTGATGCAGAAAGCCTGCGATGCAGATAATCCCTGGGGTCACATTTATGAATATTACTGAGAGGAAACAGCTGCTTACATTTGCATATATCGCTCATGCAAATGAAGCAAATCAGTTTCCTGTCTTAGCATCCCACCACCATAGCCCTACCTGCCACACCCCCCATTGAGTATGACAGGTACCCCGTCTTCATCCCCGAACCCCGACAGCTTTGGTCCGGTCCATCAGCATGCAAAATCAGCAATTACCAGCTGGGACCCCCAGGCATGTCACTGGGCCTCCACATAAGGCAAATCCTTAACCTGCCTGTTCGCTGTCACATGCTAGGTGAAAGCAAGACAAGCTGTCATGTAAAAACAAGCACTTAAGTTGGGTAATTAAATGAATACTGATGAAATGAATTTTAATGAGCTTATTGAATGAAATCTATTGAAGATGAACACCTGATTTCAGTGTAATTTTAAAGACTGTTAGAATTAATAAACATTCCGGCATAGGCATCATTTTATGTTTGCGCTTGGTTGCCTAGACTCCATGTTACCCAAGACTATCTGTGAGGCTGGTAAAAACTTGTTTTGACCATAAAGTTCTAACCCAAAATCTCGATTCTGACACATCCTCTGGTGTCTCAGTCCCAAACCACAAGCATTTGGGTTTCCTGCAGCTGTCCTTCGATCCAGAGGGAAACTGTGCTATTTTGGAACTCACTTTGGTGCCTATTTTACAGATGAGTGAAAAGAAACAATGTAGGTTTAATCCAAATCACCACAGAATGCGCGAGACAGAGCAGCTACATTTCAAGGCTACAATTGTGGGGTTTGTAGCCCACAGAAACTAATGCCATTTAGAGTCCTATATCATCAATGACTTCTTGTACAAACATTCTTTAACATGCGCCCCACATATTCAGCTGATTTATACAGACCATAAGGACCATTTTGTGTTGCAGAAACAGTGATATCAGTTTTAAGCCATACAGCAGTTACAAAGAGTTATGTATTCTTTATGCATTATACAGTGCAATATTTTCCATTCATCCATCCATCCGCTATTCCTGGGTATTTTCTCTGTCACTCATTCAGTTGAATAATAGACTTTGATTTGCTAAAAGTATATACCAGGCTCCTTCTGCAACAGATGCACCAAACCTCGCAAAGCTTCGGTCTTCAGTTCTACAGAGAGCATCCACCCGCTGTGATTAACTACCTACAAAACACGCACCCTGGACATGGACAGAAGTGTTACAGACTGTGGCATCTAGCGTGTGTCCACTGACCAGGATCTTTGGGGACGGCTGGCTGCTTCAGGAATGGGAACTAGCGCCGCCTCTTAGTGAAGGTCTGTTATAGTTCGGCTTGCTTTTTCATGCTATCCACGGCTACCCAGCTGCATGCGAGAGCCCCCAAAGCCTGCTGTTGTTATTTTTGTTTAGCAGCTGTACTGAAGGGGGCACGGCACAAAGGGCTATCTGTGAGTGGCTGAATGGACTGCTGGGACAGCGGCCAAGGGTGCAACTCAACCAGCGCCTTTGAAACAGACTTAGCCAACACTCCCACAGTCAAGAAAAGAAGCCTCACCTTAAAGAGTCTATAGCCGTGGTCAGATTCACAAAGGGGGGGGGGAGTGGTGGGGGGCGACGGCAACATCTCAATGTGGAATCCACCAGAGCTCTTCCCCACCCAAATCACTTTTTCCTCTTTTCAGAAAAGAAACTGGTTCCCAGCTATATGGGAAGTATTCACGACAAAACACACAAAGTAACATCGAAGACGGGTACTGGAGTGATTTAGAAATGATATGGGTGACCAAGAAAATTACAAATACTACACATGAAATGCATGATACAAATACCATAAAAATCACTGACATACATACTTGTTAAACAAAAAATGAACACATGCCAAATTCAAAATCAACAATAGAAAATATGTTTGCCTGTGCTTCACAAACCCAGACGAGTGGTTTCCTTTTAAGATGCTTTGGAAACAGTGTAAAGACTATGAATGATTAGCCTGCAAAATGTGCCTCTGCTTTGCATTATGGGTGCTCTGCAAATGCAGTGTTTCATGTTAAATTTTCATGAAATATAAACTACAAACCACCAAAAGGTAAAAATGACTTTTTTTATGGTATTTCAAGCCTTCTGACGTGACCACAGCATACCCCCAGAGGATCCTGACAGACGGGAAGGAAGCTTAAATGGGGTAAGAGAGTCACCTCTGGGGTTCCGGACTGCTGTTGAGGTTGGTACTCTGTGCCACTTGCATCTGTAAGAGGAGGAGGTGTTTTCACTTGGAAGCGGCTGAGTGAGTCCGCTGAACCACTCCCACCGGGACAGGGTGTGAGAGCAAACCAAGCAGAGGGCATGGACTGAGATCCGAATGCCCCCTGCTGGCTTAAATAAAAGCAGAACATCGTCACCTTCCTCCGACGCCACTCAGACTGCCCCTGCTTCGAGGACACCTGATCGCCGGCTGCAAGAAATCTTACACATAGAATTTTATGGACGTTTTGTACAATGATTTTACTGGCAAATATAACCCAGTCTATATTTAAGAATTGCTCTGATGAATGGGAAATAGATTAATGCTTAGTGGGTGTGATGTATTATGTCTGTATGACTGGCCAAATCTCCTCCCGTTTAAGAAAATTCCTCCAGAGGACAACAGGTGAGCCCAGAAGGAAAAATAAAACATTTACTTGCTCAACACAGACGAGGGAGACTTGCAAGGGAGTAAAAATGAGAGTTGCAAGGGAGTAAAAATGTAGACCGTCTCAGGGATGCCGACGGACTGGTTGAGAAAAGCCTTAGAGTGTGAAGTGGAGACACACAGACACACACGCAGCCAGAGTAAAGGCAGAATATACAGCCCCAACAGCAAATTCAGACTTCCTTGTCTAACACCTATCTAATGTATAAAAACACCCACACACGTATATGTATATAGACAAACACACAGGCACACACACACCAGGTCCCTGAGCGCAGGATAAATGTGGACAGAAAATGGACAGATGATTAATACATAGTCGCATGACGTCTCTGGGAACTTCACAGAAATTAACACACTGATCCTTCACACTAACAGAGAGCTTCAGGAATCCAACACACGGAATGTATTAGGCTAAATGGGGCTTACGCGTCAGGGAAAATCTGATCACTGAGTTATGTAATTAGATTTCAGCAGTTCTTCCCTCACTCCGTGACAGCTTCTTGGGTCGCCACAGTGCATTAGCGGTTAAGAGGGCAGCCATCGGAGGGGACTTGAGTGTTTCAGATGCCGAGGAGTCTACCTCATTGACTACCTGGGTAAACTCCATGGCGAGCGAGTGGGTTAAACGTACAGCTGGGCTTCGGGAGGGAAACACGTCTGCTAAGCAAATCAGTTTGGGACGGCTCGAGGTTTCCGGTGCGACAGAGCTCTGGCTGCAAGACAAAACCTGCATCAAGGCCGACGTCGCCAGGACAGGCCGGTCTGAAAACATTGCCTCAAATCTGGGCAGAGAAAGAGAAAAAATGAAAAAGGGGGGAGCAGTGCCCGCCAAACGAGTGAATTAGGAATGCGGTCAAATTGTTGCTGGGTCAGTCCAATTTAATTCCACAAATGCACACTGACCATGAAAAACAAAACCTGACCATATCACAAAAAGCGCACTTTTGAGCTTTCTACTGAGCTACAGTTGAGCCATGCATCTATAATAGTAAAAAAAGGTGTGCGAGGCTATGTTGTTTGGCCGTGGGAGTTCACTCATTAACCATGGTGCAGTGTACGGATGGCAGCTAGAAGACAACAAATCTTTTGCCATGCCGCTGCCAGTCAGATCATAAGCACTACACCTCACTGAGGTCTCTTTCCCACAGCGCTTTACATTTTACCCCATTTCCACCAAGCAGGGATGTGAGTCGAACACAAATTAACGGTCAACAGTGGGAACTCAATGGCGTTTGGGCCGTACCCACAAACTCCCACCCCCGACCGTGTGCTTCTGAATGGGCCCCCATTGAGATTCAGGGGACACAGCTCTTTGCTTGAGAGCTCACTCCCATCGGGGTGCCCCATTCCTATCATTTCATATCACAATAAACAAAGGCCCCCTTTGTCTACAGAAGACTTATTAAGTTGCACAAATTAACAGCGCTGTCTTAATGGCAAGCATCCAAAAGATGGTTGCCACGTCAACACAACAAAGGGGAGGACGATGAAAAATAAGGGTAATATTCCAGGCTTCGCTCACATATTCTCAACAGAAGTTAGTAATTTTTCCAAACTTTACACTGCTCAGGAAAACTCATTAGCTATGGTAAGATTTCCAACGTCGTGGAGGAAATCCCACAAACTAGACCGTCTTGGCAACAATCGCCAAAAATGCAGTGCGCCCCGAGCTCAGAACATTCTCAAAAGGGTAATGCTGCATTATGGGTGATTCCCCAAAAGAAAAAAAAACGAACAGCTTAAAACCACGTCTTTGGGGAGAGTAAACCAATCTAGGAAAGACTCGGCTACATATAAGCCATTGCATCTCTTACGATTAAAGCAGACTTACAGGTGTGAGTCACAGTACCTCTCAACTAAAGAGTCCTTCTCTTGAAAATCCATGTCTTCTTGAGTCACTCACTGGCAAGCGTTCCTGGCCTGAAAATTCCCTGGCGAACTACGGGAGAGCTGCCACAGCCTGGAGGCCCTGGAAGACCACAATGCTCGAGAGCTGCACATGAATCCAAATCCACCACTGCTTTGCTGAAAGCAACAGCAACCATAATTATTAGAGACTAGGACTCAGTGCTGAAACACGACTGGCTTCCTAAAGGTAGTTTTTTTCAACATTGCTGGTTTCCTGAGGCGGATATTACGCAACACACAACATGCAAAACATACAAGAGTTGCTTTGGACAAAACATCCACAAATGTATGACTTGGAAATTGTAACATCTATGCACCTTGCTTATGCAGAGTTAAACATAACTTGGAATAAACTGATTTCCCCCTGTTGCATAGTAATCCACAGGGGCTTTCGACAGAGTGGAGAATTTTCAGGCCTATAAATTTGCATGTACTGGCCCTCCATTTCTGGAAAAAAAAATGTGCTAAGTTTATTTTCATATTGCATGAGGAATTGTTTTCAGAGAAGAGTGAGTATCACTACAGAGAGGACTAAAGATCTCTGGGTCGGTTTGAGATTACAGTTCGTCATTTTAAAACGCTACAGGCTGGACAGCAAGAAAAACAATTTAAATAAAAAGCAAATTTACAGAAATATAATTTCAACTTCAACTTCTGCTGTCAGGGCAAAACTGAAAGACTCATAATTTTCATATTCAGGGCTGATTTATTCCATTTATCATGTGAATCACAATATCTAAAGGCAACTGCTAAGAAATTATAGCCTGTAGAACATCACAAAGGCAGTGACATTTCATTAAAACGTAAATTAACCCATTCTAAAAACTTACTGCCATAACCCATATGACCCATAACGTAAATCAGGAAAGCAAAAAAATTAAACTCAATCCACTGGCCTATTACAATTATGACTTAATGATTGGTAATATATGTAAACAGTCTTTTTCCCTCAATAACCTGCATAATCACACAGTGGGTCTCTACATAGCAGCTGTAATAAAGGTATTTTAATGTCGTTAGACTGACTTAAATATTAAAAGTAGGGTTGCTGCTATCTTTCATTTTCTTCAGTCAACTTTAAACCCCTCCCCCCAAATCCCACCCTCTCAGACACCCATCGCTTTATCCAGAATGTTCTGCAATCCATCACCAATGCCATTCTCACAGACAAGCTATTGCGATTTGCTACAATTCAGTTGGTGCTTAGCAACAGTAGCTTGGGGGGGGGGGGGGGGGGGGAGGGCAGGTGACAGTCACATGACTCTCACTCTGGCAGAAGAAAAAAACAAAAAATACTAACATACAAGTAGGATGTGTGTTCCTCACACATACCCGGCTCTGCAAGAGGGAGAACATTTTCCTGACAGTGATGCAGCTCTGAGAAACTCCACTTCTGCTGGGATCTGGTGACATGCCCAGATTATGGAGAGAAAACATGCTCGCCTACTTTAAAACAGGGGCCGAAAAAATTAATTTACCCCTTAAAAGAGTGAAAAAAGAAAAGGCAAATGTCATGATGCATACTTCACAGAACCTGACAAAATGATGTATAACAACAAGAATGGACCTAAAGTCTCCTACTGATGGGTCAATGGAAAGGAATTGGTTCTGTTAACATTTTGCATCACATATGGGAAATAAATATAATTCATTTTAAAGAACCTGAGTACCTAATGAACTGAAGTATAAAACCCAAATAGACTGGGAGCTTGGACATTGGTGTAAAAAAAAATAAAAAATCTGCCAACTGCTATTTGTCTAGTTCGATTTTGAGTTAGATTGCATTTTGAAGGGAATTCAACCAGCACACTGCATTAAAAAATATATTAAGCAAGCAGCCATGGAAGAATAAGAGCACAAGAAAGAAGAGAATGCTTTCTGCAGCCTACAACCAAGACCACTCCTCACCAGCAACCCTACTCTGGAACAGCATGAAGGTGCCACCACTACTTAGTCAACAGAATTTGTATTGATACACAAGCTAATTAAATTGACTGTCCTGTCAACTGGCTGAGATTTCTCACTTCAGGCATTAGACAATAGGGATAGTGTGTGGGACTAAGGAAAGGAGGCAGAGAGGCGCTTGTCAAAGCAGAGGTCACTGAGGTCTACACTGCGAACTTCCTCTTCATTTACATGTCTACGTGCCATCTGGTTAGCAGGGCCTCTGTAGACCCCAAGTCCAAGGAGAGCGTTTAAGAAGTGATGGGAATCCCCAAAAGGTGGTCTTTCCATCCCTGTGAGAGTGAGCTTCACTCACACTGAGTGAGACAGATGGCAAACACTAAAGGCTGGAGCGTGACGGGAGGCAGGGCAGAGTAATTCAGAGCCCCTGACGTGACCAGGAGCCCCTTGTGAACCCCCATCTTTACAGTGGGTGGAGGAAGGTCTGATGGCATCCAGAACACATTCCAGGAACAGCTGACTGAATACATCTCTGCCAGTGTATGACTAGGCTGAGTCATCATTGCAGCCATCACCATTGCTAAAGACTCCTTAGGGTGGCTTCCTGAACAGAACTCCCCATTTCCCAGTTGGATGCTGATGTTTCTCCCAAAGCTGTAAGACATCCCTACGTTTTTTCATTTAGCCTCCCGGAGGATCATGGTAGGTCACTGCCGTTTTCAGTCGGATCAAGCACATCAACTAACAGCAAAACACCTTTATGTCTCACCATCTCAGTCACAGCCCTCAATAATTATAATTTACAGAATAAACACAAAAAATACTAATAGTATAACTGCATGTCCATCTGTAATTTAAGAATTGCTCCAGAGTCATGGATGGACATGCAGTTATTGTATTAACATTTTTAATACTATTTTTCCACACCGGCAGTCTTCATTTAACAACCCTTTTTGGTGGATGAGACTGCCTTAAATCACTACTATAAACCCTAACAATACACAGGATTCAGAAGCACGACTTGATAGACACTTCTCACTCAGAAACTGACCGAATTCTGCTTGAATTCTAGCCTCCCTTCGTACTGCTGAGGTTTTTCAGTTGCACGTTATTCAAAACACATGTGGGTGCCAAACCATGCCTTTAAGCCACAGAGAATAGCGTTTGGACCACAGACACAGTCAATAAGGTCGATTGCTAGCTTGATGCTTTTAAAGATATGCCTGGCGCGAATAAACGCTGAAAGTCTCCCCAACAAGCTGAAGTTTAGCACAGGATAATAAGCGGAGTACCACTCCGTTCAAAACAACTCGCACAACATCGTTTCAACATCTGCTACAAATGAAAAGGACTATCGAAACAAGTAACCCATTTGCCCGATAGAAGGGCGTTAACAGGAGCCAGTTTGTGAAAGAGGGATTAAACGTGCGATGTGCAACAGGGAACAAAGTCACACAAGGCGTGAATATGGATCAGATAGGTCAATCGGTGCGTTTGGAGATCAACCGGAATAACAGAAGTATCTGACGACATTCAGGGCTGTTAATCTGGGTAAAAGTTCAAGAAGACCTAAGATTATGTGAGCATTTGACTTTCCAGTATGGACCCCACTCAGTGTGGGTATCCTTTAGACTAACTATATCTGTAATCCCTTTCTCCGAATTATTTAGGTTACTACTGTAGCCACATGCTATATACAAAATAACGAATGCACCGATCTACTCAGTAAAAAAAAAAAAAAAAAACGCCAGATCTTAAAACAACTTTACTTTGTTTGCAGGAACACCCTGTTAGGAGCAAATTGATCAAAATCAGTGCAGAACTGATAACTATGCTCGTATTTGTTTACTTCCGCACGGTTTTATGAAAGGTGGAGGATCTTTTTAGGAAAAGCAATAACAACAATAAAAAGTACGTACCCATGTCGTCTTCTGCAGAAGTTAAACGGTGCCGCGTCCTCAGCAGTGCCGTGGGACTAACTGCACCGTGCAGCCGCTGCTCCGCTAGTCGCCCCACGGCTGCTGACGTCACTGGCCGAGGTTACCAGTCCTGGGACAAGATCGGACGCACCGGGACCGCACTAGGACTTCCAGTCAGTATACATTATTCATTATTACACTCACCGACGGAACTAACTGGCGTAAAATTCGCCGTATTCTTACCTATCTTCCATAACCATGTATCTAGTACAGGTCCCCAGATTGCCGGTCTATCTATCGCAAGGCACACACACTGGAGATATCTATCACTGAGCTGCATGTTTTAACACTTTAAGAACACAGTCGAGATGGGAATAAACCCCACAACCGTGGAGGTGTGAAGCTTCAGCGCTCCCCAATGACTGACCATGCCAGCCAACCCTTTCCATTCTCAGTTAGATCTCCTCAGGTTTATCCTGTTTTATCCAGTGGCGTAAAATTTACTCGTTACAGGTAAAGCCTTCCATTTTGAAAGCTGCCCCCTCCCCAGAAATACTAAACAAGTAGAGTCAGCTGTACATTCTATCTTAGGCATATTTTTGTATGTTTTACTGTTACATCCCTTTTTGGATGAAACCAGAGTAACCAAAACAAAGATTTGCAAATGAAGATGGTCTTCAGCTAACCTATCCCTGCGATTCTGTCGTGTTCAGTCAGATTAACAGAAAAACCAGCATAACATTAATTATACTGCAACTGCAACATCTAAGTTTTGCGGAACATACAGTGTACGCTGACTAACAGACGTGGTATGACGGAGGTCCTCTCGAGAGCCGTGTGTGTCCGTGATGTAAATCGACCCGCACGCTTCTTCCATCACTCTGTAACACACGCCCATCCGTAAGGGCTTCTCCTCACGTGTGTCGTGGAGGGGATTGGGGGGAGAGGTGAACTTATCCTGTGTGCTAGCTGCCCCCCTCCCTGAACCAACCGCGAAATGAAGTCGCTCCGAATTACCCGGGACGTGCCGAGGTCCAGCAAGCCATCCACATGGCGATGATCAGAAAACAGGCAAAGAGAAGCTGGTTAGGTTTGGCCAACATCCCTCAGACAAGGACAGACGGGAAGAAGCCGCAAACTGTTAAATACGCAAAATAATTTCTTTTAATTTTAAATAACAGCAGGTAATCATAATTCCTAGTCTCTTTTGTGCAGGATTCCCGTAATTAGAACAATAATTAAAGTCAGAATAATACAGACCACATTCAGAAACCTTCGAAGCCTGGCGGTGTCTTGTTTTCCAAGATACTACACAGCAAACACAGTAACGCAGTAACTGTTTACATTGAGATGAGTGATAAACAATGAGTGAACAGTCTGAACATGACGCATCGATCGCTACCTAGACAATCGAGCTCCGGTAAAATCACACTGACTTGGTGTGACCCTGACGTCAATATCGTAATAGAACTTTCTTGTTCAATGAATTAATACTGAGAAAATAAATGAAACGATTCCCGTACTGAGAGCACTTTGAAAATAACTCACTGTTACTATTTCCCAGACTAATCCAGAAATGTGTGACTGTGGTCAAATGTTTCTTGCAATGAATCACACACACACACACACACACACAAATAAATAGGCCCTCACCCCATTCCTTCATGGGCTGGAATGTTTGGCAAATGATATATCCATCCATCCATTTTCCAAACTACGTATCCTACTGGGTCGCGGGGGGTCTGGAGCCTATCCCGGAAGCAATGGGCACGAGGCAGGGAACAAGCCAGGATGGGGGGCCAGCCCATCACAGGGCACACTCACACCTATGGGCAATTTTAGTAACTCCAATTCTCACTGACTCAGCATGACTCAGTAACTCAGCATGTCTTTGGGGGGGGGAAACAGACGTTCCCAGAGGGGGAACCCCACTACGACATGGGGAGAACATGCAAACTCCGCACACATGTGACCCAGGTGGGGACTCGAACCCGGGTCCCAGAGGTGTGAGGCAACAGTGCTAACCACTGCACCACCATGCCACTCCCCAAATGATATATCAAGTTAAATATATCCATACAATGTGTCAAAAGAAATTATTTGTTACTGTAGCTTTTTGAGAGAACAGGAATACTCTGTGGATATTATGTCATAGGTTAGGTAAGATCTACCCTGTGTGTCCTACTCCAGTAGGCCTATCAGAATATAGTATCCCAAATATCAGTTTCCATGTAAACACATTCACACAACCTATTTAACACAAAACATTCACTCCACACATACTCTATGCTATTTCAGGCTATTGATTCCTGTTTGGCTCTCACTGCAACGTCAAACCGTTAATAATGATTTCCCTGCCACCTGGCTCTGTCCGTAAATCCAGGAATTTTGGAAGGAAAGGTCTTGCTGCACTTTTACACACAACATTCCTCCAGTGTCAGGACAGCTCTGCCTACTGATTACCTGTCAGAGCTTCAAGTACAAATAAAACATCAACTTATCATCCTCACTTAAGTGCCTAAACTATTGCCAAGAAAAGTATTCCGCCTGGCCATAAAAGTGGAGGTAAATTCTTTGCTGTCTGATGACTAAATTTATTAGCAGATTACATTACACTAGAAAAAAAATCAGTCTGTAGAAAGGAAACTGGACTCTCTTACCCAAGGAACCTCATGCTCCACGAGAGCTAGCCCTTTACCCTCATGATTATTATGACTGTTATTGTTATTATAGAAATCTAAAAGTAACATCACATCTCATTAGCCCTTCCACCTTCATTCAGTATTGTTTATACATTTACTTTTCACCGGTTGTTACAGAATCAAACTTTTTGGCACCATATGTGCTTATTTGATAGGTAAATAACAGTCTTTCTTTGACTTGTTGGGTTCTTCTTCTGTTGACTGGCACTATCATTTTGGTCTATGTAGACTTTACTTGGGCGTAAGGAGCACTCATTGAGCAACTTAACGAATTGCTGCTATGGTCAGAGCTCACTAGTCACGCCAAGAGGCCCGTTTCATGCCGACCACGTAGCTGGACAGATATCTGGTGTCACTATGGAGATGGGAGCAGTAGGGTATGGTCATCCTTACCCAGAATGGCTGGTATGGCATGAGAGCAGCAAAAAGACACAGCATCCTGGACGTCCTTCACATCTAATACATCTAACGCACAATACATTTGAAAATGTTAAGTATTGCTAGATGACACTGACTACATACGCTTATCTCCAATGGCAGCTTGGGATTTGTAATATTTGAATGCTTTCCGGTTCCCAAGAAGGACACAGCTTCCATGTAAAGGGCTTAAATCAGCCCAGCTGGTACACTGAGCACAGGCGAGGTGCCAACAATCAGGACATGGTCTTCGAAAGGAGTTTGACTTGGCCAAGTGCATCTTGGCAGAATAAATAACATCCATAAATCATTGAAGATTTCTCTCGGGCCTGGTTTACTTACAAAAACAAAATGCTTTTTTCTTAACTTTCTAAGGGTTGCTCAGCTTAGATAGTTAGAATTCTTGGAACTTGGTTGCTTCCTCCTAATTAATCTCTCCTGTTGGTCTCAGGAAACAAAACTCGGCTGGATATTCAAGCAGGCAAGGCTCCGTATCCTCTGCCTACCCCAGCCTCCATAACTAAACGCGAGTGACTTTCGCCTGCATATCTGACTGAGGTATGCTCAACAGGAGGATTCAGCAGGCGCTTTTAGGTATCTTCATTGGTCTTTCATACATCTGAGCTTCATGTGGACAACTAGCCACCCCCAGCCCCCCATCCACCTCACTCCCCAATAACTTGTGGAATTCAGTACAAAGCAAAGCCTTTTATAAACTCTGTTCTATTTTTAGAGATTCATTTCAAACAAATCTTTAAAGGTCTCAAAAGGACCCATGGTACAAATGGCTAAACTCCAGCAACATGTTGATTATTTAAATAGTCATGTCTTTGTGGAGCTTTTAAGGGTCTGCTGAGCAGAAATAGTCAGATCCATGACTCATTCTTAAAAGTCGGCTCCATTGCTTTGAGTTTCCATGTAATTATGCAACGCTGACGCATCCGGGACGATTGCTGAAATCCGTTACATCCTCATGACCCCCGTCGAGCATCTAAAAAGATGTTTTTCTCAGCTTCCAGAAGCGCTCATTTGAAGAGTCATCTCAAGAATGGTTTCTTCCCAAAACAGAATCCTAGGGCACAGACCACATAGAATGGGCTTCAGTTGGACTAGCTCAACAGTAAGTCAACTTAAACCCTCTTTCTGATCTCATGTTCCAGCTTCTCCTGGACATTCAAGGCCCAGTGGTGGAAATTCAGATTCAAATCAAACCTGTAGCAATTTCACCATCTGAAATTTTACATATTTTTTTTAATAATAGATACTTTATTGATCCCCGTAGGGAAACTGTCTTTACACCTCCCACAACTTGCTGTTTTTTCATAAAGGAAGTTGTCTGCGAAGGGCTGCCACCCGTAGCGGCACCCAGGGAGCTGGGGGTTAAGGGCCTTGCTCAAGGACCCACAGGCTGAGGCTGGGTTTGAACCTACAACCTTCTGATTACAGGCACACAGGCTTAGCCCACAGAGCCACACGCTGCTCCCATTTGTATTATACCTCATAATAGACAGACAAGACGTTGAAAAACAATCAATACAAACATTCATCAAAATTCAAGAACGGCCCGATTTATTACAAAAAAAAAAAAGATGAAGCAGATGGAGGACTGAAAGCAACATCACTAACCATCTGAAACATTCGAAGACACCACAGGAGGAAGGAGTATGTGGTGGAACTGAAACAGTTTTGACTTCACTTCTGAAGCTGACAAAACAAAGATCATCTGCTTATTTTACAGCCATTCCTTACGACCCAAAGGAGGCCATGTGAAGCCAGATCCACTGACACCATATGGCTTACAGGCTCTGGCTTCGTCTAAGTGCACATCATGCAAACAAAACACACTAAGAATTTTCGTTCATAAATCTTGCCCACTGTGCTTCAGTAGCACTTAGACAATTCACTAGGCGGTGAGCACCATTGTATATACATCAGCTGGCTACACATGAAGGCGACGCAGTCAAAATGTACATGAAAACACAAGGTAACTACAAAACCTAGTAGAGGAAGGCTAAGAAGTGTCTCATATTTACAAAAATTACTCGTGAGCTATGATTTACTACAAGGTTAGAAGATGGCTGGAAGTCTTCTCACACTGTGGCTTCAGCTGCCTGACAGGTGTGCACAGCTTACACGCCCTCAGAAGCAGGGGTGTAGCCCTACAGCCTGAGGGGGATGACAGGCCAGTACTTGGGCTGCTTCTTGTCGCATTTGCGGTCAAAGGTTAGTTGCATAGCGGTCTCCATGCCCTGGATCTTGGCGGCGTCCTCTCCGTACAGCTTCTTCATCTCCACCCCACGTCTCTCTCCCGGTCTCTCCAGGGGTGGCCCAGCCCCATACATGTGAACTCTGTGAAGGTCATGGTCAGCCTGCAGGTAAGGGCCCTGTCGCTCCGCCTCCAGCTGCTGTAGTTTCCCTGTAGTTGGACATTTCAGGAGGGGGGGAGAGAAGCACTTGACGCCACGTCGTGTTTTTGGCACAAATGCCACCGAGAAAATAAGGCTCACATTTCATGAGGGACACAACTCAGATTCTCAAAACGTTCTGCATCATTCCCAGATCTATTGGATTCAAGTGCCCTGGGAGGATCCACCTGATATGCACAGCTACCAGAGCTCTCTCTGATCCAAGACAAGCAGAAGGGGAAAAAAAAAAACAACATTCTCTGCATTTTTTGTTTTGGAAATTTCTTGGTGATGGATTCTACAGATCGCAGAAAAAGCGTGGCAGCCCGTACGCCTAAACACCAGAAGGGTCAGTGTGAGGTAACACCCACCCCCAGCCTCAGACCAAGAGGGTAGCCGGAGGTGCAGTAGTGCGTCAGCTGCCCTCCAAAGGCCATGCAAGCGGCTGCAGAGACGCACTAAACATGGTGTGGAGGCAAGAAGTCCCACTGGGGGAGATGAACGAGTCTCCCTTGGAAGATGTTTTTCTTTTTTGTTTTACTCTTAACCTTTGCATTTCTCAGAGCCGAGCAGATTTCAGCCTCTTTAATCAGAATGTTGCCAAATGCACGGGCACTGCCTCCCCGGATTGAGCCGTATGAAAAGGCTGCTCAGTCAGGCAAAAGAACAGAACAGGAACAAAGCTCCCTGCCTGCCTTTCTACTGAACAGATTTGAATAATTACAAAAAAAAGCATTTAGGGCAATTTAAGTGAGAGACGGGGGATAAAGCCCCAGTGTGGGCAGGGAGTCGAAGGCCAGCTGTAAGTCCTGCGAAAACGTGAGAACGGAACTGCAGGAATAAGACAGAGATGAGCGGGATGAACAGCTGAACAGTGGGGGGGCAGCTGGAGTAGCCAGAGACGAGACGGCCATATGATTCCTGTTGCAACTAGCGCTGATGTTTTTTTCCTGTGGAATCAGGCTGGGGGGGGGGGGGGTGGCGGGAGAGTTAGGGATTATGGATCTGAGGAGTCAGCACAAAAAGCGGAACGGAGCCGGGCCTGCGTGCTTACTGGGTCCACGGAGGCCCAAGACATCCGGTGCAGCTTAATCATGGAACACAAGATGACTACTTTGTGTATAAAGGGCTTTGGAGGGGGGGCTATGTGTGGAAAAAGTTCCCCAGTTTGAAGAAATGTGTCCCCTTGGGGCTGGACTTTACACACATTATTGCCGATTTCCACACTGCACTCCAAGGAATGTCATGATAACTCTCATGGGTGTACAAATCACTAGCTGAAATGTACTTCTCTTGTAAAACGGCATGACTGATGCAGCCTAAATTGCAGAGATAATGGGTTTTCACACTAAGCTGGAACCCGGATACCCTGGCATTTCCAGAGAGGTTCGTTTAAGACGGAAAGTCATTTCTATTAGGTTACTTTAAGTTCCCAAAACTAGTGACTAATCATTCGAGAACCACGTATGTTTCTGTTGTTGCAGATACAGGCTGCAGGGACACTGAGCGATGGGCTGCTGTTCCCAGGCTCGCAAAAGCTGGCCTCTGGGACCAGCCCAATTAAGAGGGGAAAGTGGAAACTCTCTCTCTCTCTCTCTCTCTCTCTCTCTTCCTCAGCAAAACTCTATTGCCAGGCAACCAGCACAAAAGCACATCGCGGAAAACCATAAAGGCCAATGGCCTGCTCGGGCAGAGACAAAGGAGGAGACCCTGCTCTGTTCTGTCCCACGATCGGACAATTTATGAGCACCACTGTTCTGGTAAGAGAATCCAATGCTGTGAAGAGAAGAAAAATGTGTGACAAGATATGACACAGCTGTCTATATAAAGTATGCTCAGTTGTATGTAAGCTTTAAAAGACATAAGAAGCAGGCAGCACTCTGGATTTTGTCCCTGTCCTTGGTAGGAACAGGAGTCTATTTTCCTCGCACAATGACACCTGCAAGCTTGGAGAGTGAGGCTGCCTGCACTAGACTGCTGCAACAACTGGACTCATTCTCCTCTGTATGGGGATTGGGCGCCAGTGTTACCCAGACTGAGGAAGCCTTTTAAGGCTACTTAAGCACAACCGCAATCTGTGCAGAACCAGAGAATAACAGCAAAAAACATGCACAGCTGGATAATCAAAATCTCCTGTCCTAGCCAATAAAGCTTCAAGTTTTACAGCTTGGCATCCTGTTGAGAGCTGTGGACTATAACGGCAGATACTACGCCACTGGGGGAAGGCTTTTACCCAGTCATGATGGTAAAACAGCTCACTAGTGCCACCTACAGGTCATTCCGGCACCTGTAGGATCTAAAACTGGGCAGTTGCATTCAAGAATTGAGTAATTAGCCATTATGGGAGGCGAGCAGTTATGTGTCTTGTGAGATTGACCACCGAGCCCCTGAGGACAGTATTTTCTGGACTGAATTACTTCTTACTGTGTGCAGTCTGTGCCTGGCACACGTGGCCAGTGTGCTAAGCAGCTAACCTTTATCCCAGCCAAATCATTCCCCTACCCAGATAATGGGCTCTCTAGCAGATACCACCTTTCTGCTGGGTGACATATGATGCAAAGGTTAAGTGATGCCTTCCACTTTACACAGATACTCTCTGGGAAGCTGAAGAGAGATGATGACATCCTTGGGGGGGGGGGGGGCAGATTAGAAGGTTCCTAGTTTGAACCCCAGTATTGTCAAAATAGTCACATTTGTTTTTGGTAATCTCTCCCCCCCTTGCCAGGCACGACTCCAAACTACCAGAATAGCATTACTTTTAAACATACCATCAAAATACAGTGTATTGTATATCGGGGTATGATGGAAGGCATGAGGGTATGAAATATTTGATACCACCCATGACTAAAAGCACAATTTCATTTATAAGCAGCTGGTGACATATCATCTCCTAAAAAGTCTGCCATTAACTCACTGAGCTCTTCCCGGTGTTGCTCTGTCTGGGTGAAATACTGCCGCAGCTCCTCCGTGATCTCCATGTTGCTAACGTCGCACTCGATTTCACTTTCTGACTCGCTATCGGAGCTGCTCTGCTGGGGCCCAGGGTACCGAGCTGCTCGCGGCCTGGCACCTTCCCTCAGCGAGCCGCCCCTGTCCTCGCCAACGTGCCAGTCTGCGTAACGCTGGGGTACGGACGCGCCGTGAAACGCTTCCATGGCCTTTCCGTAGGCTCGTCGGTGCCTCTGCAGCCAGACCATAGCCTGCTGGTAGTGCTGCCAGTACCTAGAGTACACAGGATGTGAAAACCAGGAGACGACATCGCTGTGGTCACCCTGAGGAAGGTGAGAGCCAGAGAAACGACAGTTAGCAGATTACTGAACGCACGTGGGACCCAGTGCTTTTCCATTGCTTGACGTGAATCTTCACAATAAAATGTACATATAGATACATGCATAAACATCGAAAAACTAATATTTCCGTTAACAGCACAAAGATCACCATCGTGCAGTTAAATAGCACAGAAAAGATCACCATCGTGCAGTTAAATAGCACAGAAAAGATCACCATCGTGCAGTTAAATAGCACAGAAAAGATCACCAACGTGCAGTTAAATAGCACAGAAAAGATCACCAACGTGCAGTTAAATAGCACAGAAAAGATCACCAACGTGCAGTTAAATAGCACAGAAAAGATCACCATCGTGCAGTTAAATAGCACAGAAAAGATCACCATCGTGCAGTTAAATAGCACAGAAAAGATCGCCATCGTGCAGTTAATAGCACAGAAAAGATCGCCATCGTGCAGTTAATAGCACAGAAAAGATCGCCATCGTGCATTTAATAGCACAGAAAAGATCGCCATCGTGCAGTTAATAGCACAGAAAAGATAGCCATCGTGCAGTTAGTATTATTTTAATGTGATAATTTGCCATGTGTTATCCGCTATAAGGTTTCTTGAATGGTATGAGGTAATCCGACTTAAGTAAAAGATGCGGATTCCGACATAACTTTAGCCATCACAGCTGACTAGTGACTCTATCCCCGGCTGGTGGGTAACCAGGTTAAATACTCCTAATAACTCAGCCGGTTAACCAGCCGTCATATGTAAAATTTGAAAACATAAAAGGACCACAGTGACAAAGACGTATAAATCACACGGACATATCGGTTTAGGATAGAAACACAAAGGCGGCCGCGTTTTACTTTCTAATACGTCTCAATCGCTCACCATCGACACCACGAACTCAGAAACCTACACAGGAAGTGAATACAATTCGCTTCCTTTTCTATATAGTGTAGTTATACTGCCACCTGGCGGTATTCGATTGAAATCCATCCATCTTCCCTTATCCTGAATATGGACCCGTGGAAGCGGGACATTGAGCATATCATAGGCAGGGCAGGGAACGGGATGCCAGTCCTTGTCAGGGCACATGCACGCTTCCCGGGATGGGCTCTAAGCTGAACGGGACTCTGCACTGGTACATGGTTATGGAAGACAAACGGATGCTATGTCATCTAGTTTGAGGAAGTTTAGTTTTGGTATATTTATTCATGCATGTTTCCGTTACTGGCTTAACACAGGCCTATACAAGTG
Organism: Brienomyrus brachyistius; assembly: GCF_023856365.1. NCBI lineage: Eukaryota > Metazoa > Chordata > Actinopteri > Osteoglossiformes > Mormyridae > Brienomyrus > Brienomyrus brachyistius. The sequence goes on along the minus strand of NC_064533.1, from coordinate 38,776,203 downwards.
TGTGACTACCAAAAACAACAAAAAACTTTAATAATACACAAACACAAATAAAAAGTATTCAACACTTTCTATTTCAAATCTGAATTTACACATGATAACATGATAAATATACATGTCAAAGAGATCATTTAAATTATTCTTAGAGTTAAGCATTTTTCATGCCGATATACTGTAAAGAGAGTTATTTCTGTCCTTTGAACACTGCCTGTCAGGGGCTGACCTGCTCACTTTGAATCAACAAAACTACAGACTTTTCTCCAGTGACCAAAGATATCCATTAGACAAACTCTTGCATAAGTCAAATTTTACTTAAGTCGGATACCTCATACCATTCAAGAAAATTTGCAGTGAATAACACATGGCAAAATATACTAGTAATATAAAGAGGCATAGCTATACAGGACAGGCTAGGCAGGGAATTGCCTGGGGTCCCGAGCTGGGAGGAGACCCCCGAGGGCAGACGATTACTGTGCATAGTACATTGCAACGACAAACACATGTTGTGTTTTCTGTTTTTCATAAACTTGAAAATAAAGGACTTGTGTTTAATAAATTCTCTCATTAATTTAGACTTCACACTAAAACAATGACGGTAAATTATACCATGCCGCCCTGCGGTGTGTTATCGACTGGGGGTTGGTTCCTCCCTGCACCAATTGCTTCCGGGACAGGCTCCAGTCCCCCACCCCCGCAACCTCAGTTGTGATTAAGCGGTTATGGTAATGATTGGATGGATGGATGGATGGATGGATGGATGGATGGATGGATGGATGGATGGATGGATTATACCACGTGGGGGGAGGGTATGTTGCAGGGCCCCATGGATTTATTTTGCCAAGGGCCCCCAGAGTCCCTAGAATCACCTCTAGTAATATCTACTGAAGTACACATTAAATAAATGAGAGAGATCTCTCTGCTTGCCCATTACGTAGGGCTGGAGTTGTGGTTGTCATTTGTGTGCCTGGGTCTGTTGGTTATTACAATATATATTTATTTTCCGGCCTGTATTGTGTTTTAAAGTCTGTGTTCAGTGAACTCTGTAGGCTATGGCAGGGATTTTTTCATGTGTAAATCTGGTTTTACATAAGTCAGGAGTTGTTTACATTTCTAGGTTGCTGGAAAAAACAGTGTTTGAAAGGTGGGAATTTGGTAAGAGCAAATAAGAAAATGGCATTTCCAAGTTGTTATAGAATACTGACATATTTAGTAAAAATATAAATCCAGTACTAGGTGTGGGTGTGTGGTGCCTGTTTGAGAAGCTGGTTTCCATTTTAACTTTTAACTTGTTCTGTTGTCAAGGCTCTGTTCGGTCCAGCAGACCTGAAAGACGGTTGTATCTGACAGCATGCTGTGAAATGCTGTAAGCTGCATTGGATGCTAGAGGCAGGCAGACAGTTAGCACTGAGCATTTTATATTCAGCCCAATATATCTTTCAGTTCTTGAAATGAATCACACATTGCTCAATATAAGGCCTCAGATTAACATGAAGAACAATTTGAAAACGACTGTTATGGGATATCGAGACGCATTTTTCAAGTATTTCTTTGCTCAAGAAAAACAAATTAGAAAAACAAATTTAAAGCTAACAGTAAGTAAAAGAAAACTTCCTGCACAACTATAAAGTAAATAATATTGTATAAAACCATTCACAACTGTTCTATATGCTAAATTTAGGCCTACCCAAACAATGCAATTGTGCAATTCAGATTAGAGTATCTCTATAGGATAATAAAGCAGGACCACCTCTGGGGTTTATCCTAGCAATGCATCGGAAACCGACTGGAACAGCCACTATTTGATGTGCTGTTTGGAGAACAATGGGATGCAAAGTCAGTTCATTTAAAGAACATTTTAATCTTTGCATCCCCTTTTACTCCTAGATAAAAAATAAACCTTAGAGGCACTGTCAACGTTTCTCAAATATGTAATCGGAATGTGTGTTATCTTTCACTCTTGGATGTGTGTTATTTTCGATATTTTGAAAAAAGGAAATTCTTAACAGAGAATTATCCTCAGATGTGTTAAAAAAGTTAAGCTTTTATTCGCTTAGAAAATATTGCAAGGAGGAAAATCTCTTTGAAATGCTTATTTCTTAATCTGTAGCCTGCACCACATCATTTTCAGGAATTTTTGTGTGATTAATTTTAAAACGCAGTTAAATTTACTAGACACAGCATGTTTCCATTTTCAGATACTGTGATAAACACGCCAGTTAGAGTTGTTAATTTTGTATGTCTAATTTGCATGAACATACATTGAAACTTTCACAGCCAACCATTTCATAAATCATGTGTAATTCCATTTTTACATGGTTTAGAAAAAGCCTTGTTTTTGTTAGTTGTTCTTTATAATGGAGTATGAAATTAATTAGTTTCAATGGAAATGAAAATCCTTAAAAAGGTCTTTTTCATTTCAGGTGCAGCATAAAATATATAAAAGATGCAGAGGTCACTGGTGCCTGGGACAGGGGTATCAATTAATGCATTTCAGGTGTTCGAATTTTAGGTCAGTGTGACTCTTCTGATTGAAGGATTTAGACCCCGTGTCATATTACAGTAAAACGACTGCATATCTGTAACATCCTGTTAACACTTGGTTTTAAAATGTGTCTTTGGCAACTGGATCGCAAGTGTTCAGCACTAAATACAAATGGAAATGACTACCAGGACGCATTGTGATCTGATCACGCAAACCACTTGCCAAGGTGGTCCGGGTAACATTTCACCATATATGTTGTGTAGTGTAAACGCTAATATGTCCTAATGCATCCCTGACGTCACAATAGCTGTGCCTGGGACTATTCGACCCTCTAGGGAGAGTGACATGGGCAGTAAGAACATGAACAAATGTGGTCAGCTGGACACCGATACACACAGGTGTAAACAGCGATGTGTCTCGCTTGTCCACTTCTGATTCGATCATCCAAAATGCATTTTTAAACCAAGCATAAACAGGGCCTAAGTGGCCTGTGATGGGCTAGTATCCCATCCCTGCCTTGTGCCCTGTGTTTCTGGGTAGGCTCCAGGCCAGGAAAAATCTGGATCAGTATTCTCTGGTAGTTTTCTGGTATGTACCAGGAAAGCAAATGTGGCTGAACACTCCCTGGACTGTTTAGTATATTTTACATTGGAAATTAATTGACTATTTTGTTTCAAAGTCTCTTTCCTATAAAAATAGATCCTTTATCGCTAGAGGGCAGGGATGAGCCTGAAGCGTTTTGATAAGCTTTGCTGGGAATGTTGAAAAAACAGTTAAGGGTTGGGGCTGGGGGGGGGGGGGGGATGGAAGGGAGTTCACAGTTGGGGGGGGGGGGGTAAATTGTGGTGAACTTTTATAGAAGAGGGCACTCAGTAAATGTTTCTGACAAGAGGACAAGGGTATGGGCCCCCTTGGTAATTTTCGCAATGGGCCCCTTGCCATGATGGGCCTGGGGGTGGATGCCCCCCCCCCCCCCCCCCCGCATTCCACCTCGTCCACTACTGGTCTCTATGTTGTAGCTCCAGGCTGAACTGCCATTTTGGTGCATTTTTATTAAATTGCTATTATTAAATAAATAAAATAAAATATTACAACATAGCATTTATTTAAGTGCAAAGTGATTTTAAAAACCACAGAAGATAAAATATAACAAAAATCTGAAATCACTCATTGATTACAGGTGATGTAAGACAATAACTGAACGACACGCTAACCAAAAGGTGACAATAACTGGGGAAAATGACACTTTTGGAGATTCCGTCATGCATTCTGGTGCAATTACTGTCGTGAAGACTAACCATTAAACAGGCCTATATGCAGATGAAGTGATACTTCTTACACAATATCCAAATATCTTTCTTGGTGATATTAATTTAGACTGATAATGAGACCCTAAGCCAAGATCCTGCCTTTGGGAAGCTGTAAATGAAGTGAAATGACCCAGGACATTCACTTTATGTTGGTAAAATTAGGATTAAAATATTTAAGTATTCAAATATGTGCAAATCTTTTCAGAATGAATTTTATGCCTTAGTTGAAATCCAGTGAAGGTGATCTGGGTGACTGAAATAACTTTCCATTATCTTTAACTGTCTGGATCACGAGCGGCCAAATTAACATATTATTCCAAATCACACATGTATGCTCTAGAAAGCTCTTAGAGCTCAGTCATGAACATCAGGTACATCTCCCAATGGTGTGGGACTGAGCAGAGTATCTGTAAACACTACCCAAAGTCCTTTAATTAGCATATTTTGTTAACAACGCCTAATGTGAAATATGAAAAACATCATATTTCCCTTCTGACTATTTTTAGAGGTGCACAGAGCCTAAAAATCAATTTCTCATTAGAAATGCTTCTTCTAATTCCAGTGAATGTTATTCTTGCCTGTTGGCTTCCGGTTTAATATGCAAAGGTTATTCTGTATGCTTTTTCTAGTAATACAGTCAGTATAGTATAGTATAGTATAGTATAGTATAGTATAGTATAGTATAGTATAGTGGTATGAGTGTGTCAGATTCTGCAATGATAAAAGGGCTTCTAAAGCCAGTGATTCATACTGTTTCCAGTGCTACTGATTTTGATCTGAACTGAATTGTCAAGGTAACTGTAAGGAAAACAACTGGTAATATAATGCTTTTTTTACTCTCCATTTTTGTCCAAGTGAAAAGCTCGGTGGTCAAAACTGTAATTAAGGAGTATGTGTTGTTTTTACAGAACTAAACCCATTTTGTTAGGTGGCCTTAGGTGTCTTTGAAACTCCGAATGGGATGAAATTAAAGTTGGTTTCCCAAATGGACCTGAGCTCTCCATCCTTAGGTTTTTAAGTAATTTCATAATTAGGGCTAAGCTCAGACTTTGCGTCTTTTAGGCAAACATTACAGAGAGCTTCTGGGAGTCTTTCTGACCTTTGTGAACCTACATTGAACCTGAATGGTGAGGGTACCCAAGCAGTCCCCTGCTTCCCCATCTAGACGCCCCATCTGTAAATGCCTTCCACTCATAGAGTATATGGTGACCAGTTAGCTGTAAAATCAGTATTTTGTGTTATTCGTCAGAAGGAAAGTCTGCAGTTGATCTGGACTAATCCAGTAAGGGACACATGTGCAGCAAACAGAACCAAACCAATATGACATAGATGACATCTCTGTTTGCATCCTTACGCACATCTGTTATGTTAATTAAGCAGCTGTCAAATACTTGGCTTTGAGGGACCACAGCATGACTCGATGAATAAGCCAATGGTGCTACAGGCAATCAATCCATCAATCACATTCAATCTAATACAGGACAGTTCACAAACAATCTGCCACAGGGAGACACATATGTGTTCTCTTTAGAGAGGTTTAGTGCTACACCAGGACATTATGCTAAAGTTTAAATAAGTCTGCTATAGTGAACTCTCTCCTTAGTGTAGTATTTATTTACGTTGTACCAAACGCATGGAATCTAATGCTGAGCCCATTAGGCCACGGACTGTGGACCACATCTGATCAAGGGGGTATATTTGCTTTTGAAAAATACAGATATAACCTTTAAAAAAAATGTGCATATATATATATATATATATATATATATATATATATATATATATATATATATATATGTATACTGAACAAAAATATAAACGCAACACTCTTGTTTCTGCTCCCATTTTTCATGAGATGGACTTAAAGACCTACAATTCATTCCAGATACACAATATTACCATTTCTCTCAAACATTTCTCACAAATCAGTCTAAATGTGTGATAGTGAGCACTTCTGCTTTGCTGAGATAATCCATCCCACCTCACAGGTGTGCCACATCAAGATGCTGATCTGACATCATGGGTAGTGCACAGGTGTACCTTATACTGCCCACAATAAAAGGCCACCCTGGAATGTGCAGTTTTTTGCTTTATTGGGGGTCTGGGGACTCAGAACCGGTCAGTATCTGGTGTGACCACCATTTGCCTCATGCAATGCAACACATCTTCTTCGCATAGAGTTTATCAGATTGTCAATTGTGGCCTGTGGAATGTTGGTCCACTCCTCTTCAATGGCTGTGCGAAGTTGTTGGATATTAGTGGGAACTGGTACACGCTGTCGTATACGCCGGTCAAGCACATCCCAAACATGCTCAACGGGTGACATGTCCGGTGAGTATGCTGGCCATGCAAGAACTGGGACATTTTCAGCTTCCAAGAACTGTGTACAGATCCTTGCAACATGGGGCCGTGCATTATCTGTCTGAGTGGCTGGTCTCAGACGATCTTGGAGGTGAACCTGCTGGATGTGGAGGTCCTGGGCTGGTGTGGTTACACGTGGTCTGCGGTTGTGAGGCCGGTTGGATGTACTGCCATATTCTCTGAAACGCCTTTGGAGACGGCTTATGGTTGAGAAATGAACATTCAATGCACGAGCAACAGATCTGGTTGACATTCCTGCTGTCAGCATGCCAATTGCACACTCCCTCAATGCTTGTGGCATCTGTGGCATTTTGCTGTGAGACAAAACTGCACATTCCAGGGTGGCCTTTTATTGTGGGCAGTATAAGGTACACCTGTGCACTACCCATGATGTCAGATCAGCATCTTGATGTGGCACACCTGTGAGGTGGGATGGATTATCTCAGCAAAGCAGAAGTGCTCACTATCACACATTTAGACTGATTTGTGAGAAATGTTTGAGAGAAATGGTAATATTGTGTATCTGGAATGAATTGTAGATCTTTAAGTCCATCTCATGAAAAATGGGAGCAAAAACAAAAGTGTTGCGTTTATATTTTTGTTCAGTGTATATATAATTCATATATTCATAAAGTTTTATTGGTTTGCATTAAATTACTTGTAGGTATTTTGTCATAGTTCATCACTGCATTCTTAATGATGCTCCAAAAGTTACCTAAGTGTCCCCACCAGCCAGTTCCGTGGTCCATGCCTCCGGCAATGATGTCATAGATAAGGTTTTACCACTGAAAAAGAACCTGTTTTGTTCTGGTTCGTGAATCAGTTCATTTAGGAACCAGGTGCCAACAGGACTCATGTCATCGGTGGTAGGTGGAGCTGAGTAAGTGGAATTGTGGGAATTTCCCTTCATATTTGGGCAAATGAGTATGTGAGATGGCTGAAAGTCATTTGTGTACATATCTGCATGTGTGTAAATGGGTATTAACAGTATTGGGGCCCTGAGTTGCTGCATGTCTGTTTTAGCAGGGGGAACCATATATTCAAGCCTTAATGTAATAATGTTCCCTCTTCATATCTATGTACAATCGTATGATTGATGGCTGAAGAAGTGATTCAGCCATACATTTCCAAGAGATTTGCATCAGCAATTTGGTGTCCTGTAATTTCTCTACCTGTGTGTTAGCACAGGAATCCATGCATCGCAATGTTTTAATAAAGCTGAATTATGTTTAGATGGGTTTCAAAGACATAGTTGCTTGCATTAGTTGATAAATGTAATTAGTAAGTTGGTTGCAATTAAGTTATCACATCGATATCACATATAAGATATCACATATAAGATTTCACATATAAGATATCACATATAAGATATCATGTCGATCACCATGCATACTATAGGTGAAGTCTTACAAACAATGCTACCATTTTCTGTATTTTCCCAACAGTCATCTTATAATCAGCTACTTAAATCATTTTACTTATCTTTAAAAACAATACACAAATACTGAAAAGACGTCCAGTGTTTTTGCATAACGGTTTAACTAAAAAAATTCATAGAAAGATATTAAAACGACCGAGAAACTGTCTAGCTACAAAGTCAGGATTCAAATCAGCTTGCGACAGTGGGAACGTCTACCTTTTGCGCACTGATTTGGATGTCACCCAGTATACTAGCGTCCAAAATTGTGGAAAAATTTCCATTTTTTACCCAGTTACTTATCGTCCAATGTATGCTATTCTTTGATTATAAACGTTTATAAACATTACCTCCAATATTCATGTAGTATTTATTTTTTAAAGTGTAATGCCAAAATGCCAGGCGCTTACACAATTTTGGCCTCTAGTAACTTTAACTATAAATCAATGGGATGATGTTATGATTTAAATCTTCTTCAAGCGTGTGACAGATGGGGGAACATGGGGGAACGGAATTTCCCGGAACACCGACTGATATTTAAAGTTTATCAATGTTCAAAGTTAGCAGTACCAGAGTAAATGACTCAACTGCTAAAATAATGGAGATGATTACATTGGACAATCAGCCATTTTCCATGGACGATGAGGAATTTTATTGGGTTAATCACTACTTATAAGAAATCTCAAAGTACCAGCCCCTGACAAGTTTATAATTTTTCCACATTGCTTGATTTCAGGTAGTCATATTTGCTAATAAAACCATCAACCTACACCCCTTAGATCTTAAGCTTAAGATTTTTCAAGCTTGCCCTAGATCGTTCATCCAATTCACACAGAATCTGATGCTACAGAATAATTAATTTCTCTGGCATAGCCTATTTACACTTAATGAGCTATTTATCATCAACGGAACATCCAATTCTCACCAAACTTATGTCCAGTTGGCATGACATTCCAAAGTGAATCTCCAAATTTCATAAAAATCTCCCTATATGGGGCAATAGCTCAAAATAGCTTAGAACTCGCAAACCATTGGACATAAAAAGATGAAATTTTGTGTGCATGTTCGTGGCAGGATGTCCTATTAAGTCACATAATAAAAGTTTATTTACTCATCAAACATAGCTGACAACAGTCAATCAAATTTTAGCAGGCTATAATTACTCTTGTTCATTATTAAATCTGGCACATTGATTGATTTTTCGTTGTCCGTTCAATAAAAAATCATCAATCCACTAATCTTTTATTCGAGTGCCATTCTGATGTGGAATCTGTACTTTTACTTAAGTACGAAAGCTGAGTACATTTTTCACCACTGCCTCAATGATTGTGTCACGCCTGTAGGTAGAACACTACATGCCTAATCATGATGTCATCATAGTTCCCATTAAGGGTCCAACTATTTTTTAGTTCCCAACTTGAATGGGTTTTTTGGTTTGGAACCTGTTTTTATCTTGGTGGGAACTTGGTATCAGGAAATTGCATGCTTTCCAGAGTAAATAAACCTAAAAAATATTTACAAGTACAAGGGGGAAACATACATTTCACATGTATTAACAGAAATGAACTACCCTGACAGAAAATCTATCCACAAACAGGAACATTTTAATCATTACTTTTTTTCAGTTACATTTATGGAGTGGTATGGTGACTCATTGGGGGTCACTGCTGGGGGGAGGAGGGGTCTCATGGCAGGGTGAGTGGGCGAGGTGGTCTTGGTAAATTGTTGTGAATCCAAGATGGTTTGAATCCCACCTCTGCTCTGTGTGTGCATGGGGCTTGCACCTCTTCCCCCTGTTGCAAAGTCATGCAGGCTGACTAACTGGTGTCTCTACATTGCTTGTTGTGTGCTTGCTGAGCAAATAGCATCTGTTACAGGTTCTTCCAGGTGGATTACCAGTTTTACCATGATACAGCTTTGGTGAGCAGATATGTCTGCATTAAAGTACAGTAGTCACTGTCTGGTTAACCACAGACGACCACCATTGCTACCTTTACTTTTTCATGAGTGATTATTTGCTACTTCAGTAGTTCCCTTAGTTGTCTACAAAGCTTTACAGAATTAACTGATATAGTAACAAATACAGTGTTTGCTTGAGATGAAAGACGTGTCACGATTCATTAATGGTGAACACACATGAGATCAGTATGTAACTAAAACTTAGTCTGTAGTTAATACATAAATAATAGTGTGATGCTAAATTATTTATGTGCCCTCAAGTAAAATATTATCGATTTGTATTCTGTACCTTTTTCACAGAAAATCATGTTTCCTACCAGGTATTTTACCCTTATACATTTCGATATAAATAATTATACTGTGCGACATAAGAGTCGGTTATAGTTGGGGATCTTAGCCTTTTGGTGACCATAGACCAGCATATGTTGTGTCAAATTGGACAGGAGGTATCTAGGGAGGTTTCTGGTGGTAATACTTGCCGATGACTGGTTCGGTGGCGTGGGGAGATCAACAGATCATTCATCAGAATTTTTTTGCTGTTTCCATTTTTTTCCGCAATGCATTCAGAATATGTGATTGCCAGGGGCTGTATAAAAAATGTGTTCCTTGAAAATATTGCAGTTTATTTTTTAAATTAACTGCATTACAGTACATAGTATTGGTAGATTGGGAAGGTTGTCCTGATCCCGGGCCTGGGGAGGGGGTGGGTGGGCAAAGAGAAGGTTTAGGTGGGAGGGATTATGCACATTGGACCTGTCTAGTGGAATATTAGCCACAGACTGGTGCTGCTCCACGGGCCTGTGGTTGGGAGCCTCTGCTTTGTGGGATGATGGGAAGTATGTCTAGGACCACTTTACAAATGGAGTTTTGCAGATCACTGTCCAATTGGAGCTGCTTCACAGTGATTGGAGAGGAGACTGCTGGAGGGTCATGTGACTTTTCCACTGCACCAAGTATCATGCTTTTGGTACAGAACTTTTGCTTTTCCATTGAGTTCTGGTCAAGTACCATTACCAGAAGTTCCAGTACCAAAAGTGCCGAACCAGCTGGGGTACTCCTTTGGTACTCCGGCACTTTGGGTGGGACATGAAATGCTTTCGTTTGTTGATTGCTTTTGCAAACCAATAAATAATAAAACAAAAAAAGGAGTTCATAAATTTCTCACAAACCCTTCTAGGCAAGAATGGGTTTGTGAGAAATTTCTCAAAGTACCAAAAGCACGGTTCCTGGTGCAGTGGAAAAGCACCCATACAGTCAATACAGAGCAACTGCATCAAAGCTGCCCATTCACTCGGGTCAGCCCTGTTTACTTAAGGAATGAGTACAGGGCCTCTTAAAGGCCGTGAAACACAGAGGCTGAATTTGTGGGTTTTTTAAGTGGCCACATTTCAGCAGGGATTTCAGTGCACCAAGGATTGGTTTCAGTGAGGACACACATCTAAGAGAGCAATGAATCTGAGAATAATTTTCAAATCTCCATAAGTTTGGAAACAATGAAAATAACAGGGGAATATTTCTGGAAAATTGCTGCTGTTCTTTAAACAACTATTGCTAGATCACTATCATTCCCTGTAATGTGTAGTGTATTGTTTATATAAATCAGGGATCTACAGTATTAAGCTGTATATTCTAGAGTTAATTATGCAAAATTGTGTATTCACAAGAGGAAGATATTGGAGGGGTTCTTTAGTCCTGATAATGAATACTTTATGAATATTATCAATGCTTCGAATGGGTGCACAACATTGCAAAAAAGAACATTAAATTACTTTTAATGGTTCTTAATAGGATTTATCTGAAAATAGGGCATTTCGGCGTTGTATCCCATAAAATGAGAATTTTCCAGTTTTGTTGTCTGACATTCAGCTCACAGCTGGAAGCCACGAGTTCTATGCAATCTCTCCTTTAAACTCTTTCAAAGCACAGAGGGTTTATTAAAAACTGATTATTGTAAAATAGCAAAGCACATCAATTTGACTCTTCCTAAGCTTCCAGCACAAATTAGAAACAAAAATGCCCTTGCAACCTCAAATGTATATCTCTAACCGAACAGCGCGGTCCAGCTCTCTCATGAGCTCCCTGTACTCATGTAGGATGGTATTTCCCAGCCCGGTCCTCAGTCCACGTTTTCGTTCTATCCCAGCCCCCTGTTAGTCCACATTTGCTCACCCAGGGAACAAAAACATGGGGGTGTCTGGGGGTGCCCGAGGACTGGGCTGGGAAACACTGATGTAGGACACTGTTTGATGACGGGCAGCACTGTGGATGGGTCGGTACCACTATGGTCCCTCCCCAGCATCAGGGCTGCAGGTTCATTTTCCTTCCTCCTGCTGTCTACAATCAGCAGCTTGGAAAATTAGTGTCTCTAAATTGCCCCTTCATGAGCATGTGCCCCGTGACAGGCTAGAATCCCACCCAGGGTGCTCTCTACCTCGTGCGTCCAGGGATGGGCTTGCAAAGGAATTATAAAACAGTATATTGTAAGCATCATTTTCATTGCATACTTTAAAAATGTATTTTTCAGTGTCCACTGAAGGCTGTTATTACAGCACTTGACTGTGTGAGGATAGAGGTTAATAACGTGATTATGGTAGCTGCTCACATCCATATTTCTGTTCTGTGAGAACATCAAGTCCCTGCAGAGTAAGAGCAGATGTTTGCTATTTGTGCATACATTTTCAAGTGAAAAGTGGAGAATCATTTCTTTCTTTCTTTCTTTCTTTCTTTCTTTCTTTCTTTTTTTTTTCTTTTTTTACTTTTGAATATAAAAGTCAGCTTAAGCCAGGTGTCTCAACACATGATTCATTATTAAATCTACCCCACCAATTGATTGGCCATTTTCCAGAGAAAGTTAAGAACAATGTAATGTTTAGCTTGAGCTGAAGACCTCCTAGTGTGTGGCTCCCAAGTAATTTGAGTTTGAGACCTCTGGTTTAAGTGTTACCTGTTATGGAAGGGCATAACTGAAGGGATGATCCACAAAGTGGCTTGGAAACAAGGGGTTTTATTGGAACTAACAAACCAACAAGAAACATAGGCACCACGAGGGGTCAAAATAAAAGCAGGAAATAAAACTAGATCTGAATGGACCAAACAAAACAAAGGGAAAACAAATGCCAAACAACAATGGGAACCACAGACAAGAACCAAGAAGGAACAAGTGTAGCACATACAGGGGAAATGGAGGAATCAAATGCACAGCACTTATAGGAAACAGAACTAACGCAGAGCTCGTCTTCGCCTCAGCAGCACCTACAGAGTCCATCTTGCCTACCTCGCCGGTGCCTTTCCTCTGAGCTGCCTCATCAGATCCATACCTGGATCCACTAGCAAGTGCCATATGGTCTGACCAAGAGGATACCCACTCCAGAAGATCTCTTCCTTCCATCTCTTCAGGACATTTACATCAAGAGATGTAGGCGTCTCAAGGATCGTCCAAGGACACATCCAATCCCAAAAACAGCCTGTTTCAGCTTCTGAAATCAGGAAAGAGACTCAAGAACATCATGGCCAGGACTGAGAGGCTTAGTCAGAGAGAGCCTGAGAGATAGGCTTTCTACCCCCAGGCCATAAGCCTTCTGAACCTGGACATGCCACTGCACCTCACACCCTGATGTACACTGTGCTCTTGTACCCCCAGGCCATAAGGCTTCTGAACCTGGACATGCCACTGCACCTCACACCCTGATGTACACTGTGCTCTTGTACCCCCAGGCCATAAGGCTTCTGAACCTGGACATGCCACTGCACCTCACACCCTGATGTACACTGTGCTCTTGTACCCCCAGGCCATAAGGCTTCTGAACCTGGACATGCCACTGCACCTCACACCCTGATGTACATTGTGCTCTTGTACCCCCAGGCCATAAGGCTTCTGAACCTGGACATGCCACTACACCTCACACCCTGATGTACACTGTGCTCTTGTACCCCTCACCATATCCACACTGTCACACTGGTCACTTTTTTATGTCTTTGTTACTGTTCATTTTGAACATACTTCTCTGCTTGCATTTTAGCTTTTTGCGCTTTAACTTTAGCATAATTGGATTTTTAAGTTGCGCAGTCTACAAAACAGCAGTTCAGGATACATTCAGGATGCAAGATGGCAGCATGTGCATCACGCGAGGCTCAGTGTCTCTTCAGATTTTGCAAGTTAGCAGTGTTATTCCTGCTCATTTCGGGTCTGTTCGTTCGGAACAGCTTCGCTTTAACATCTTATACCCGACAAGAGCTTTTGGATATAGGATTACACAACTCGGACTGTTTTATCAACAACTTTCAACTCATCCCTGAAATAAGAAGAATACCTGATGCTTCACAGGCTACTCGGCCGACCGGAAGTGCTCGAAGACGGCACAGGGACTGTAAACAAAGGAGGGGGAATGCGGAGAACTAACAGCTAAGCGAAGGCTAACACTGCACCGGCTTTCTTTACCCAGTAATTTCCTCGCTAATATGCGGCACCTGGTGCACAAAATGTATGAGTTACGACTCCGGATCACAAATAACTGGAGACTTATGGACTGTAACATCATGATACTCACGGAAATATGGCTACGCAGCGGAATACCTGACAATGCTATCGAGCTAGTCGAACACCACACCCTCTGGGTGAATAGAATAGCAGGTGATTCCGGTAAGACAAGAGTCGGAGGATTGTGCATTTATGTGAACAAGGCTTGGTATCATTGTTGGAAATCACTGCTCAGCTGACCTAGAGTATCTCATGGTTAAGTGCAGGCCATTCTATCTGCCGAGGCAGTTCACCTCCACTAAAATAATAGCTGGGTATATCCCACCGGATGCTAATGCTAAGCTTGCTATCAATGAACTCCAGGCAGCCATTAGCAAACAACAATCTGCATACCCTGAGGCTGCATTTATCACAGCGAGTGACTTTAACCACTCCAACCTAAAGATGGTGCTACCTAATTTTCATCAACATGTCTTCTGCCATACCAGAGGGAATAAATCTTTGGATCATGCCTGTACAAACATTCTTGGAGCCTACACAGCAATGCCCCTCCCCCACATGGGACAGTCTGATCACCTTTCTTTGTTCCTCACCCCTAAGTACTCACCGCTCATCACCCGTGTGAAACCATTAGTGAAGACCATCAAAGTGTGGCCAGCGGGGGTAGATTCTGCACTCCAGGACAGGTTTAAAGACACGGACTGGAGCTTGTTTGCTTCACAGGCCACCTGTGGCTCTCACACAAACATTTATTCTTATACAAACTCAGTACTGGAATGCATCATCACCACAATTGGCAGTGTTACTATAGAGAAGCAGTTCACAACGTACCCAAATCAGAAACCATGGATGAACAAGGAAGTGCGGCTTCTACTAAAGACCCAGGATAATGCCTTCCGATCAGGTGATGCACAGGCCTACAGTAAGTCCAGGGCAGACATGAAGATGGGCATCAAGAAGGGCAAACTCAGCTACAAGCTGACGGTGGAGGAGTACTTTGTCAACTCGGACCCCTGACGCATGTGGCTGGGCATTCAGGTTATCTCTGACTATAAGGCCAGCAATTCCACACAGTCAGCCATGAATGTGTCCTGCCTCAATGAGCTAAATGACTTATATGCTTTTTTGACAAGGACAAAAAGACTGCCAAAGCCTTAGTCTCTGATAACTGCCATACCTTCACTTTCACCACAATAGATGTTCGTAACGCACTGTGTTGTCACAATGCGCGTAAGGCTGCTGGCCCTGATGGCATTCCTGGACGTGTGGTTAGGGCATGTGCTGAACAGCTTGCAGGAGTCTACAGACATTTTCAAACTGTTCCTTGCCCAGGCAGCAGTACCAGTTTGCTTCAAGACCACCTCCATAGTGCCAGTGCCACCGAAGTGCCTGAATGACTACTGCCCTGTGGCACTCGCACCCATAGTTCTGAAGTGCTTTGAGTGACTGGTCCTGGTACACCTTAAGAAATATTTGCCCCCCCACACTGGATCCTGACCAATTTGCCTACCGGAGCAATAAGAGTACAGAAGATGCTGTATCCACAGCGCTTCACTGTGAACTCTCACACCTGGACAGCAAGAATAATTATGCGAGAATGCTGTTTGTTGACTTCAGCTCAGCTTTTAATACTGTCATTCCCTCCAAGTTGGTCACTAAACTTGTGGATCTTGGAATCAGCGACTCTATCTGTAACTGGATCATGGACTTTCTGACTAACAGACCTCAGCATGTTAGGTCAGGCCATAACTGCTCTACCACCATCACACTCAACACTGGCACTCCACAGGGCTGTGTGCTGAGCCTGTTCCCCTACTCCCTTTTCACCTATGACTGCCGGTCTATGTATGGACCCATCTCTATCATTAAGTTTGCAGATGACACCACGGTGATTAGTTTCATCAGTGATGAGTCTGACTACAGGGAAGAGGTAAAGCACTTAGCTGTATGGTGCGCTGACAATAACCTGCTCCTGAATACCAGCAAACCAAGGAGCTCATTGAGGACATCAAGAAGTAGAAGTGAGACACCCGTGACCTCATCCACATCAATGGCTTGGCTGTTGAATGGGTTTCCAGCTTCAAATTCCTGGGGACCCACATCTCAGGGGACCTGTCCTGGTCAACCAACATCTCCAGCCTGGTCAAGAAGGCCCATCAGCACCTTTTCTTTTTGAGGGCACTAAAGAAGAACCACCTATCTGCTGACATACTGGGTAACTTCTACCGCTGTGCGATAGAGAGCATCCTGACCAACTGTGTTACAGTATGGTATGGGAATTGCTCTGTTGCTGACCGCAAGGCACTGTAGCGGGTGGTGAAAACTGCCCAACGCATTATAGGAATTCCACTTCCTGCCATTGAGGATGTCCACAAGAAGAGATGTCTACGACGGGCACACAGCATTCTGAGGGACTCCTCTCATCCGGCTAACATCATCTCTTCCAGCTCCTCCCCTCTAGAAGGCGCTACAGGAACCTTCAGACTAAAACCAACAGGTTTAGGAACAGCTTCTCCCCCACAGCTGTCACCCTACTGAACTCAGTCCCCCGCTGAACCTTCCCATCCACACTCACAATTAACCGTCTGCACTTTCAGATTCAGATTCAGAATAATTTATTGATCCCTGAGGAAATTATGTGGGTTCAGTTGCTCCCAGACAGTAAGAAGATAAACAACAAGTTAAATACGATAACAAATAATACAAATTTACAATACCAAAACTACAAATGGACAAATATTACAATAACCAAGATACAAGATACAAGATTTATAGATCCGTTTACTATACATCTGTACATCTGGATATACGTGGCACATCTGTTTACTTGTCCATAGTACATCTGTATATTTGTCCTTTTGCATAGCAATATAGAATATCTGTATACCTACCGAACTTATCTGTATATTATTAATAATAATTTATCCCCATCATTTACACTGCCCTTATCTGCATATTTGTACATAATCTGCACACCTGTACATAATTATTCCCACCTCTGCATATACTCTTTTAACTGTATATACTCTCTTAACTGTACAAATTGTACATACTACACATATTGCACTTGCTACTCTCTGCACTTCTGATTAGATGCTAAACTGTATTTCGATGACCTGTATTTATACATGTGTAATGACAATAAAGTTGAATTTAATCTAATCTAATCTAATTTCACTACGTGCTGTACTTTGTATAACTATGTATGTGACAATTAAAGAATCTTGAATCTTAAATCTTGAAGATCAGGTCCAACCCTGATTATGCTCCAACCCAGCATCCACAGTTGGCCCTCATCAAACCTCTGCCACATTCTTGTCTTGTATGGTGTGCTGACAATAACCTGCTCTTGAATACCAGCAAACCAAGAAGCTCATTGTGGACTTCAGGAAGGAGAAGGGAGACACTGCACTGTCTTGGAGAGGTCCCTGGGTGAACCCCAGACCCACTGCCAGCAACCATCCCAGTGCCCACAGACCCTCTTCAGGTTCCCCATGGACCAACGGTACCCACTCTGATGATTTCTGGCCAGTCCATGCCAGCTCTCATCATGCCTCAAGCTCAGTCCATTCAGCCATG
Source organism: Brienomyrus brachyistius (assembly GCF_023856365.1). Lineage (NCBI taxonomy): Eukaryota > Metazoa > Chordata > Actinopteri > Osteoglossiformes > Mormyridae > Brienomyrus > Brienomyrus brachyistius. The sequence goes on along the minus strand of NC_064533.1, from coordinate 38,758,621 downwards.
CGGTGGCCCAGGAAACAGGGGAACACACTAGGAACAAAACAGACTTGGAAAACATTGAGAGAAGGGATGGCCAGCGACAACTGCTGGCCAAACCAGGAAATAACAGACTGAATGGGCCAGTCCTGAGAGTTAGCATCCTGGCAACCAGAGAATTAGGGACAAAAGCATTAAATAAACACTCTGATGCTTTGTTTGTTTTTAGGTTGCTATTTTGCAGCTGCAGATTTTAGGTCAGCACTCAGGAACATCTCGCACACCTCAGCTGGGAGAGTCAGGATTCTCTGAGGGAACTGGATCTCCTTTCACTGTGGCCCTGTTTGACTCATAAACTGCAAGGTTCACGTGCCACTTGGATGTCATGCTGGGGAGATGTTTCTGCTTAATTGTAGTGCCATCATGCAGGTTTACTTGCTGTTAGTCTCAAATTAGGTCACCTTATACTCCCTTTATAACGTTGTCTATCTTAAACTGCTTAGGTTCCTCAAACCCCCACAGCATCAGACATTCTAAAATATCCTTAATCATTAGTAAAAAAAAATCCCTGCACATTTTTTTTAGCTGAATTTACACTTCTAAAAATTATTCTATTTGAGGTGTTTCATATCTAGCTAATGTAAGACTTTCTCTGAAACATTCCAGAAAATGGTGTCATGATCTGGTGAACATGTTAGTTTAATTTGCACTCGTTTTGTATTATAGATGTGTGACAGAGACTTTTATTCAAAGTAACAACAACAACAAACACATTTATTTTTGTATAGCGCGTTATCACAACATTACATCGTCTCAAAGCGCTTTACAGAATCCGCACCCAAAGCCCCCAGTGAGTAAGCCATAGGCGACAGTGGCAAGGAAAAACTCCCAAGAAGAAACCTTGGGAGGAACCAGACTCAAAGGGGGAGCCCATCCTCCAAGGGCCGGCAGGGATAGTCAAATAGGAGAGATGGTTAAGTGCCAAGTCACACTGTCCAAATCAAAAGATACAGCCTGCTGTAGCTCTTTCTACCTTAGGTACTCACAGATATTCTGCTCCTTAAGAATGAAGCAAGCATGGAGGGTTGCATGAGGTCAGTAGGTCACTAAGTTGTTCTGGTGCAAGACAATTCAGTGCGTTATAGGTTAATAGCAGTATTTTATAGTCAATCTGAGACTTAATTGGTAGCCAATGAAGGGAGGATAAGACCAGTGTAATGCGATCAAATTTATTAGTCAAAGCAAGCTCAGACAGTCCTTGGGTCACTCAGGAGTCAAGGGTCTTGCTTGGGGGCCCAACAGGGAAGCCACTCTGCTGACTATAGGATTTGAACCAGCGACCTTCCAATCAGTAGCATAGCACCCAAACCTGCTAGGCCACAGACCACACCATCTTGGGATGGCGCAGCACACAGGTGGTGTACAGGATGGAGGGATGCTGTGTGGTTAAATGACTGGCTCTTAACTCTCTGTCCCCATACACCTTTCAAAGCTGGCAAGTGGGAATCCCACGGCTCTGGGGCAGCAGTCCTGTGAGGTGCACTGTGATCTAAAATGATTGTGACCTGGCACTGAAAGGTGTTACATTCTGACTGTAAGTGGTGCTCCTGATTTGAGCCTTTTCTCACCCTGGCCCAACCCTTGAACTCAGTTAAATGCTTAATTTCAGCTCAGTTATACTGTTACTACCTCCAAACAAAATCAATTATAAATAACCCATTGTCGTAACTTACTTGCTGTACTCATTAAATTGTTTCACACATATTGCATTTACTAAAAAATTCCATGCACTGAAATGCACTCCTGCACTTTTTGTACATTTATCAACCACACATGCACATTGTTTATATCCACCAGACTGTATATGACCATTGTCTTGTTTAGTCTTACCCACTAGTCTTAAGCCACTCACAACCGGAGATGAATTTCCTGTGTGTGAACATACTTAGCCAATAAACCTGATTCTGATTCAGTGTGAGCGAGCCAGGGAAAGACGAAAGCGGATGATTAGACAGAGACAGCTGGTGTTATTGTCACAGGCTTGTTGGACACACTGTACCAGCTGGACGGCACCACTCTTAATTCAGTTGTTGCGTTTCAGTTCCCACCTATTCACACCTATTCTCCTCTATCAGAGGAATTTACCAGCCCCAAATGAAAGCTAATTGGCTCCTTGAGGACCTCTTACTGATTCAAAACTTCATTGTTTAATGATAAGGTTGGCCCCTCTGTTTGAGTTGACTCCTCTTATACCCCAACCTTGATTAAGTGATATCAGAATTCATACATTCTGCAAATCAAAGTAACTCAGCCTGGCTTCACACAGCACTAAACTAACAGAGTAGTGAGACACCAGAATTTTCTCCTTTGGCTTTCATAATGTGTCTCCTCTTGAGTCTATGAGCACATATATGCTTTCCAGGACTGACAATAAAGATATTGGTCACATGGAGTCCACTCTTATTCTCATTATCCTGTAAACTGTAAGTTGCTCCATGCGGATATCGTTTGCAAGTGTGACTATAGCTTATTACCATTTGACATGTTGGTCAAACCCAGTGAAACACCCCAAGTGTGAACCCTGCTGAAAGGACGTCAGGGACTGGGTGCCACTGGCTCACTCCTTCTGAGCACTAATGATTGCAGGAATCATACTGCAGACCCAGACATTCATTTTCAAGCACTGAGCTGATTCCGAGTATGAGTACCTCAGTAACCTTGGGGCAAAGATCATCAAGCTTCTAACACAGGGTTCTCCGACCTTATTTATTCTGACAGCTACTTCAATAAAAAAAAATAATGGGGAGCTAAGTGTTTCATATAAGATTATATCAACTGGGGGGGGGGAGAATTAAAATTAATCTGATAAGTAGATAATACTACTACAGCAGTGGCTCATGCTTGACATGATGGTGACCAACCACTGGCCTAAAACGGCCAGCGAGTGGCTCAGCAGGCTAAGCGTCTGTGTCGGAGATCAAATGATCGCCAGTTTGAGTCATGGCCTTGACAGAACAGTCACATGTCCGTGGACCCATGAGGAAGCCTGCAACCCCCAGCTGCAGGGCTGCTGTGTGTTGGCTGACCCCCCCCCCCCCCCCCAAGCTATGCAGAGCAAGACGGGGCCAGAAAAGAGAAGCATTCCAATGCAAATAAAGCATGTTTTGTTTAAATACCTAACATAAAGATTAAAGGGTTTCTTTCTTTCATCTGGCTGAGCTACATTACTCCAATATGTATTTATTTTCCTTAGCATATGTTTAATTTTATGCAATGGGTTGTCGTCCCATCTTTCTTTGCCCCCTGTCTTGCACATGTAGCTTCTGCAACAGGCGCCAGACCCCCACATCCCTGAATAGGGGTTGCAGAAAATGGATGGATGGAAGTTTAATTTTATATGAAGCTTACTGTTTTCAATACTGTTTACATCTTTATATATTATTTACTTCATATTTATATTGCATTGGCTTTGGAGGTCAGCAATGTAATCTTGTTTAAATAAAACCTTTAGAATCATGAATTGAATCTATATAAACTATGTTTGTGAATGATGCAAGAAAGCTAGCCAGATGACGTGTTTCTGTTACACAAGGTGCAACTGCCGCTATTTAAGAAGATTTAAAAAAAATCTCTCAGGCCTTAAAGAGAATAACAACGAAGATAACTGGCAGTATAGGACCCTGACCAGCTGTGTGTCTATCGACAGCACACTGCTTAACAGCTCCACGCCCCGCTGGCTCACGTCATCCGCTCATTCGCGGCCTGAGGTCGCTCGCTGCCGCTCTTACTGTTCAGCTGGTGCGAATCCCCTCGTCTAGCTCTTGCTGTGGCACTGTTGCCATGGGGACGGCATTTGCAGCCAAACCGCTCTCTGTAAATTGTCTCATTCTGACACAGAGCCGATGCCGTGTTAGCAGACGGCCTCAGATGCCGGGAGGGAACATTTGGCATTGTCCTGAGAAAACAGGAACCCCTCTCCTTTAGATTCTGCCAAATAAAGCAAGCAAATACTTTAATAGTACCTGTTAGCTGTAGGTTGTAATAGTAACCGCTAGTGGGTTACTATTGTGTCATGAGGATAAGCAATAAATCTGACAGAATACTCTCCTCATTTGGTGGTCTGGCGAATCCCAGCTTGATTTCCATGGGTTGCTGAAGGATGTTTATCATGATCTTTAGTCTGGTATACAGGATCAATGCTCTGCCTAAGGACTAGAAGCATAGCTTCCCCTAGCTTAAATCTAAACACGGGAATAGGTTGCCATTTCATGGAAGAGGGAGCTCACACCCAGAGCATAATCCTGTCAAGTGAGAAGATGACAGACAATGAATGATTAACTGATGTCAGAAGTAAGACAAATACCACAGGGGAGCCTGATGCATGCATGTGATTACAGACTGAGTTTCCTTGGAGATCGGAGATGGTTGTGCTGGATCATAGTGCTAAAAACCCCAGGGTTTGAATCGGTAATCCCTTCTCCTTGGCAACCACCTGTGAGTGAGCAAAGACTACTGTCAAAGCATTTTACATCCACGGGAAACTCAGGAAATACTTCAGAAAGGCGTAATTCAAAACATGTTGTGTCATTTCCAAGGGAATGAAAATGTATTCTTGGAAGAAAATTCAGTCTAATTAATAAATCCTGCATTCAAATATAAAAGCTGTGAGTTGAAGTAGGGGAATTAAACACTGCTGAAAAAAATGAACCGTATTAAGATCGATCATTTGTTTGTCATAGGAAAATAACTATTTTTGTCTCAGTGCTGTGTTTTAAGCATTAATATCGAGACTTTCTCACTGAAATGCTGCATGTTCCAGTTTCCAAATGAACAGAACTGTTTTTTATGGCTCCATGGAACAGAAAAACTCTGTAAATCCACTAGGACTGCTGGTTATGAGAAAATTAAAGGGAGATTGAAATAATAACTAATAAAGTTGTATGTATTTGATCTGAATGTTCGCCTGTTAGAGGGTTGGCCAAAACACATCGATATCATGTGGGCGCAGAACAATCAGTGGTATTTGCTTTAAGTCGTGAGGAATGAAACAGATAGAGCCAATTGAATCAGGGAGCAATTAGCTTGGATTCTGCGTGAAGGTGAGCCTGTGGAAGCATGTTAATGGAAGATGCATGTATTTCAGAATCCAAGCTGAGGTCCACAACAAAAGCTCATTCCTTACCAAGGCAAAATTCAAGACTACTAGATATGTGTATGATATATTGAAAAAGCTGGTCACTGGTGTTACCTGGATGACCTAGTCATCCTAGTCGTTGCTCTCTCATTAGAGGCAGAAGTGAGCAGTGTCTAATTGGGGTGGCTCATTTTTCAGTGGCTTTGCAGAACCTTGCCATGAATACGAATGGAATATATAGCTTATGATAAATAGTATATTCTTGAATATTGTTGTAGATGTTCATTAGGACCCAAAATAAGTGGGTAGTGGATGGATGGTTGGTTTAGACCCACATACAACCTAAATTTGGACACTTGTGGATAGAGTTTTGATACAGAAGTACTGTAGAAGCCATTGCCAGATGTATATAATTGGGATTTGGCCCTTTGGATGGTGCTGCCAGGACATGGCAGGGTGGCATATGGTTTTTTTCTGGTTAGCATGGCTGTCATACAACCCCATGCTGAGCAGAGAGACGCTGCTATGTCTCACCAAAGGAAGTGGCAGCTGAGGCAGAGGGAGACTGTTCCTGGTGGGGTCCCGAGGCGAATATAACACGCCTTCAATTCCGTGGTTGCCTCTTGCTGGTGAATGATCTCTCTTCTGAGTTCCCACAAGCTGCATGACTCATTTGCTCAGTTCATGCAGAACAAGTAAACATGGAAAAGCCTCATCTAACCTCCGAATCTCCACACAGGCAAGGCTCAGATGATGCTACAGTTTTACAGGCATCATAATTACTAACAAATGTTCATCATCGTGATCATTAAAAGAGGCCCAGCTCCAGGAATGCGGTCACAGTCAGCTGTGTTTTCACTGCAGGTAGGTTGTTCCAGAGACAATGAAAAACAGGGAGCTTTGCTGTGGGGTATCGGCCATGAAGTTTGCTTAGGGTGCTACATGGGCACGACCACCACTAGGGCAGGCAAAAAGTGGGAGGTGTAAAGTGGACCAACACAGAGCAGTTTGCAGATCACCAAATCCCACCAAAACACAGGTGCGTCGATTTTAACGGTGTTACTGCAGGAAATGTGAAGAAACATTATTTGTTGATTATTAATCCCCTGGTCATTTTACATACCCTATTTATATATGAACATTCTGCACAGCTACACCATACAGAATTGCAGCTTTCCTATTTATAATGGCAGTCACATCGTTACACATGCTGGTTTGTAACAGGCAAGCTCCAGTGTATGTAAAAGAAGAGTCTCTCATTATTTTGCACATGGAAATGTAACATCACATTAGGAGAATTCACAGGTTCATGTCACAGGCCCCGAGGAGCAAGCTGTGAGTCTTCAGGGTAGAGATGATCTTCTTTGGCATTCAGTGGAGGCTTCATCATTGAGGACGGGGGATCTCTTTGATTGGCAGCTGTAAGTCTCTGTGACAACCCCTTTCTTACCTTGCGGAGTGAAGCAGAGTGCCAGAGTTAACCAGGACACCTGGGGGGAGGAGTTGCTCCCCCAAAATCCATGCAACCAGGGGATTCTATATCATTGTCAGTTTCATACAGATGAGAAATTTGGATGCTCAGCTGCTGTTTCAGACATGTTGATATTTTTACCAGCTACTGCTGAAAGCCCTTAATAATTATAAAAAAAAAGTATGTTTAATGAAATACCCATAAAAAGGTTTTAAAACCATTTTGACTTTGTTTTGTGGTTTTCGTTTTTTAAACACTACATGGTATTTATACAGAGGTAAATGGTCAGAGCCCCCCCCCTACTGTTTTCTTTGATGGTGCAGTTGCCAACTGGGGGATGAAGGCTTCTTTTTGGCAGAGGAAGCCGGGCTTCAGTCTGGCTAAGCCAGTGCATTAAAGCACCCCTGTATATATGAAACCGAAGGTACCCTATGTTCTGTGTTTCTGCCTTTGTTTGAAGATGCTATAGAATAGGGGGTGGGGGGGTGGGAGCTGTCATTAAGAGAAGCAGAGATCAAGGGGATGGCACATCTCTCCATAGTCGCTCTCTCCACCCCTGAGCACGGCAGCAGTCAGCCCCCGTGTTGAATCAATACAGTAACCTGTCCCAGTGGAAAAAGGCAGTGGTGCATGCGGGGAGAGGGGGTTAATGCTCTCAGCAGCCTCTCCTGAGAAGCCCCAGCATGCGCTAACATCTCTTCCCCACCCCTTACCCTCACTAACTGTTAAACATCCTTCCTGTTAATCAAGCTCAAAATGCAAGGTCGGTGTTGCTTTTCGCACACTCCGTCTTTGTTTTAGAGGAGAGAAATCAGCCGTCATTCTCATGAACTCACTACCGTAACACATTTTTTTTTTTCTCCTTTTAAAAATGAATTAATTTATTCATTGCCTAAACTGTTGATTTTACCTCTGGGGTAGTTAATCAGTTCTATTATATTACAACTTATTTCTGTGATAAATGACTTCATAAAATCCCAGGCAAGAATTATGAAAATTACAAAATTGACAAAACTAATGCAAAATTAAACAAATTAATGGCTTATAGTGGGTTCCATTCAATAAAGCTGAAAATGTTAAAAATATTTCATCAATGTTTGTGTGATTTGATCTTAAAACTGTTACGGTAATGAGATTTTTGGATAACTATTTAGAGAAAATGGCTAAAAAAAATCATTAAATCAACAAACAGTAATTTGCATCATGCAGTTATCATCATCGTGATCATTAAAAGAGGCCCAGCTTCAGGAATGCGGTCACAGTCAGCTGTGTTTTCACTGCAGGTAGGTTGTTCCAGAGACAAAGAAAAACAGGGAGCTTTGCTGTGGGGTATCGGCCATGAAATTTGCTTAGGGTGCCACATGGGCACGACCACCACTAGGACAGGCAAAAAGGGGGATGTGAAATATTGCAATATACCTAAAAGTTTCAGGTGATGTGAATTGCTCAGCACATAAAAACACTATTTCAATGTAACATTTTTTTTCAAAAAAATTCTCAAGAATGACCCACTAACATGTTCCCAGTGAAATGACTGACAGGGGGAGTGTCCTTGCCCTGTTTACGTTACGCCATTAAAACAGAGCATGTGCTTTTTGTCTGTTGGATACAAAGGCAGAGCCATCCATCACTGCCTGTTCCAGCAGAAGACAGCTTGATCTCTCAGCCTTTTCCACACTAATCTAGGATTATGTCACTTCCTTTTTTAAACTCCCACATTTGGTGACAAGCTGACCTTTATTAAGATCCAGGCATCATTTTAATGACTTAGTTGTTTGTGTAACCCACAATGCAACATTGCACATGCCTTTGTACTGTGTGAGCTAAGGGTAATTGCATATCCACAGTGCAAGGAGTGAATGGTAATTGTACCATTAATATGACGTGACAAAGCTCATCTCATTATGATTGAGTTTGCTTTTCTAGAAACTGTCATGTTAGCTCAGATCTGCACCAGGCAGAAGCTTCTGTCGGACTCATAAATGAGGACAGCTCACAATGCTGGGCTGATTTGATACCATGGAGCTTTGAAAAGAGATGCTCAATCTACCTGTCATGGCCTCATATTAATTTGTGTTTATTATTTTATGCACTATTTCTGTCAATGATTCAATGACGTGCCTATTTTCCTTAAATATATCTGCATGATGCAAATCTGTCACTGTGTTGCCCTTTGAATTGGATTATAAAAAGATGTTTAGAATTGTTTGGTCTCTGTCAAGGCGGCAGGGAGCCTCAGTGCAGAGCTCTGCTGTCTCACACATACAAATTCCAGTTCTCAGCTTTTGGTGAGGATATACAGTAAAATCTACCTTTTCTACCAATTTTTTTTCTCTTACAGTCCAAAAACAAGCGATTAGGTGAATCGTTAACATTAAATGAGTCTCAGTGTGTGTGCAAGTGTGTGCCCTGCGATTGACTGGCATCCCGCCCAAGGCGTCCCCTTTGTTCTGTGCTGTCCTGCATGAGAGGCTCCAGGCTCACTGTGACATTGCACTGTGGCACTGTCCTTCCTGTGGAAGATGAACTGATACAATGAGGCTCAAGGCTCCAATTATTAAAAAACAGGGCATGATTATTGTATGTAGACTGATTTTTTTTTCTCGGTGCCCGACCTCCTCATGTGCATGAACTATCCACTAACCGTTTTAGTTTTAGTGTTTCTATACTTCTTTTCAGTCACCAGATATTTATCAAGATAGCCGCAGAAAAAAGGGGAAAAAGTTCTTTTGTCATTTAGTAATAAATGCTCTCCTTAACAGTAGGTACAATCCATGAACGAGGCTCTAATGATCAGAAGAATACTATCTATCCATCTTCAAATGAAATCTGACTGCTGACTGGAGCATTCAGCAACATTTCCACCAATTATATCTGCTCTGTAAAAGCACATTTTAGTTTAGCTTAAAAGCTTGAGGAGTTTTTTCACAGAAATAAATTTGTTGGTGATGTGGTATCATTTTAACCAAATGAGCCTTCTAAGCCTTTTAAAGGTGTTTAGTTTGCTCAAGATCCTCAGATGTCCTTTGAGACATGTGATATACACATTTCCATTTCTGTCAACGACATAAATTATCATGACTATGCTTAATACCACGATAAATTATTCAGCAATTCTGCGAGTAAGTATTCCAGGAGATTCCGAGACTCTGTCTTGATTTGCAGTACACCCTGTACCTCTCAGTCAGCAGGAATTTTACTTTACTCTGCCGCTGTTCACTTCACGATCACCATGAGATGTAGATGGCAGCAGACTTTCACATACATTTTCTATTATAGTTTTATATGTGTGTGCCATGAGCCTGCAGCATTTATCACTCAGAATCAACAAATAAAGCATTGGTGTTGTTCTAATGTGTTTAAGATGCATAACACAACATTCTCTGGACTGCTGCCCACTAACTTCAGAAGTTCAGTGATCATCTGCAACACATTTATTGTATTTGAAAGATAAAACAACTGAAGTATAGAGGAGAAAAAATATTTTTTTCTGAACAATTGAAACACAATCACGTTTTATCAATAATAAATGAAAATGGGTGACTCAAAATGTAGGCCTACAGCACATCCTGTTTTTCTCTTTGGCGTGATTTATATAAGTAGCCCTATTTTTATTTGAACCATCGCAGTGGTGCAAATTGGGCAAGATCTGTCATTTCAGTTCTTGGACAGCTCTATGGTATTATTTGTTAAAAAGAGCTGTGATGGGGGTGGCATGGTGGTGCAGTGGTTAGCACTGTCGCCTCACACCTCTGGGACCTGGGTTCGAGTCTCCGCCTGGTTCACATGTGTGTGGAGTTTGCATGTTCTCCCCATGGCATTGTGGGGTTTCCTGCGGGTACTCCGGTTTCCCCCCACAGTCCAAAGACATGCTGAGGCTAATTGGAGTTACTAAAATTGCCCATATGTGTGTGTGAGTGTGCCCTGCGATGGGCTGGCCCCCCATCCTGGGTTGTTCTCTGCCTCGTGCCCATTGCTTCCGGTATAGGCTCCGGACCCCCCGCGACCCAGTAGGATAAGCAGTTTGGAAAATGGATGAATGGAAGATCTGTGATTTGAGTATTTAGACAGATCCAGGTGAGTTTCTAGCTTTTTGTTTTTGAAGAAAGATTAGTATCGGGGCTGAAATACTTGGGGATAGGCTTAAAATACTCAGGGCTATAGCCCAGAGTGATCGGACCTAATCACATCCAAGGACAGATGTCAAATATTGGTTCTTAATGAACTGTGATATCAGAACTTGGAAACCCCCATGATATTCATTATTAAAAAGATACCTGATTTCATAACTTGTACAGCTCCAAAAAGGACTGTGCTTTTGAATGTGCAATGCAGCGGTAATTAAGTATAACACACTAAAACTGTAAGTAATAGATTTTAATGCTTTTACAAAGTCAGTCAAGTACATTTTCCAGGTTGGCAATCCTTGAACTTCAGTCCTCTTTACAGGACCATTTGCATGTGCCATTTCCACTAGCCTGACTAAGTCAGTCTCTCCAGCTCTCCTATGCTTTGCTTTAGGGCTGGAGCGCTCAGTATTTTCACTGATGTGGATAGGAATTCTGTTTCCAGGGCAACCGAAGTATAAGATACATTTCCATCGGCATCTCTCCTCTCTACCATTTATTTCCCCTATTTAACGGTACAATGGGGAGAGTAAACGCGTTTTAAATGCAGGAATAAAAAGTGATTTCTAATTACTTATACCAAAAATAATCTTGTCATCGTAATACCTAGACGTTTTTCGCTTTTTTGTGTTTTCGCCCTGAACGAATTGCGCACCTTAAGCCATTTAATAAATCGCGCACATTTGAAAGGACGTCAGAATTTTGCATAAGTAGTTGAGGAACCGAAATAGAGTTACCTTCTCGGGACGTTGTTCACAATGACGCATGAATGACGTTAAAAATGCATGCAAATAATGGCAAGACGTCTCTCCACACTACAAATTTAACGCAAAAGATTTCAACACATAAAACATTATTGTCAATAAGTACATCTGTCGTTTTTGACATTTTGCCATTAAGTATTTTGTAGTGTACCTATTTTGATAAATAAAGGAAGTTTCTGCATGTGTCATTGTTGCAATGCGTTGGTTTTTCGCTGATGTGTTGGGTTCCACTAAAAATGCATATCAAATGGAAAAACTACAGTTAAAGTGTTCTGGGGATGACGGTACACACCACGAATAGGTCTAGTGACGGGATACTATGTAGTAATAGAGATGAACATAGTAGCTCAACAAGAGACATCGAATTCCAAGTCCTAGAAATAGATGCGCGGAGCAGTCCTCCTGTATTTATTTTGAGACAAACCTACCAAAATCGATTTAGTATGTGATTTGGCTTAGTGTATGGAAATTAATAACGGGGTTAATCTCACTCAATAAGACTTTTCACCTACATCAGTTATTTATCGTACAAAGACTTTAATTTGCATTAATTGGTAAATGAATCATATTAAATCCGTTTTATATGTGTTTTTTTTACGGGATGTCGCTGGTTCTTTTGCCTTCCATTTATGTTAGAAGCATGTTTGCATGAATCCTGACAATGCACGGATGAGTGTCTTGGCGTCTTAAGCGCAGACCTTCGCCTATTTGGACGGGCAGACGGAGAAGCCGCTGACGATCGGTCGCCTTGGCGCGCTTGCGCGCAGTTTCACCAGGAGCTGTCCGGTGCTGTAATGAGTCTGGGGAGGCTGTCATTCCGGCACTAGACGCTCCGTAGAACATACCATCACTCCAACATTATTGATATTTTTTATTGTGTCTTTGTAAGTATTCCTTATTAATGGAAGGCTACTGTTTGCTTATCTTTTACTGTACCTCCAGGATATTTCTAATCTGAACTAAAATGCATGGTTTTTATACCTAATGAGCCAATATCATAGCATAAAAGTAACTACCTATCCTTCGTTACTGTACTCTGGAATAATTGTTTCACCAAACTAAATAATGATTCCAAAGGACTGGGTAGCTCTTGCGTGCTTTTTGCTGCGGGTGAAAACATCTGCTGTGGTCAGAAATAAAGACATGCTGCCGTTTGGACCTTGCGCTTGACTTTGCTCATGGAAGAAGAAAGAGTGGTGTGAAAATAATCACAAGAACCAACGGGAATGACTTGCCCTTCTGTCAAACTCCTCACGGCCTTATTTATATGTTTACTAGAGATCAACAACTTCAGGTATGTGGAACTTGTGCTTTGCTCTTGGTTTTTAATTCACTTCCAAAGGTCTTACATTTAAATTAACCGAAATGCGATTATTTGAAATATGCATATCCACCTTTTTCTGTGTAGCTTACTTCATACTATCGCAACACAAATGAAGGTACGACGCACATGGCAATATATTTGCAAAGTTACCGGTAAATGAGTACTAACTGTCGACGCTGTTTACTATTTTGACATTGTTTTTTCCCATTACTTTCTTTAATATGTCTTTAAATGAACATACCTGTAGATTTCGCAATGATATCCACATGCTTGTTAAGCCCTTTCAGACAGAGAAAAACGAGGATGGAAATTATGGATGTGGATATAATATACAATTAAAAGCCGTAAATATGAAAGTAGCTACTATATAATAAGGTGGAAATCGAAAGTCCGGGTTCTCAGTTAAACTTGAATACGAAATTGAAATAGAAATTTTGTTCAATCCAACAAAAGAAGCAAACAGACACTATATAAAAATGCAATCTCAGAAAGATTTAAGTGACAAGAACGAACGACTTGAGATACAAGACATTTTGTAAAATGATCTAATTTATATATTAGGATGGTTATTTTAAAAGTCGCAATAATCGATAATAAATAGTAATAATTTGAACTGGTGTCTTGTAAGACGCCCAGTTAGTAAAATAACTGTAGGCTACTATTTGTAAATACCTCTACTGTCTGAAAAAGGATTTATTTTATGCAACTTTATATTTGTAAATATGGTTAATACTGTTTTTAAGCCTGTTGCTAGAGAGAAAAAAGAAAGAATAAAACAACCTGTCCTTATAACTCAGACAAAGCAATGATCCTTCCATTTTTCCAATCGCTTATCCAGTACATCATACCTATAAATTGTGCTTATTATTCAGTTATTCTATGGTCTTTTCGGCTCGCAATTCATAACAAAAAACCGCTCAGATATATTAATTCATATCGATATTGATACGCATGGATCCTGTCGAGCAGACTGATAAAGTTCACGTATGTGCAGGTTTTACGGGTGTACTACTTCTCCACACCATCTCCTTTGCAGGATGGTAGATGCCACAGAGGCTGACTCCAGAGCGTCAGGGAGAGGAGCTTTCTCATTTACCATGTCTCCCTCTGATTTCCTGGACAAGCTAATGGGAAAAACATCAGGATATGATGCTCGAATTAGACCGAACTTCAAAGGTATGTTCAGCCTCATTTGCAGTAACATACAGTTATTACGGTTTTTATGTAATTTTATTATAATAAAGGTATGCATTTGAACGAAGTTTGTTTGTAGACATTGAGACAATGTCTAGAAACCTATTTTCCCTCATAATACTCAAACTATATTCATTTATAATACAAATAAGAGCGATTTGGCATCCAATATGTATAACATATGTTCATATTTTCTCGTGGGAAAAGTAACTGCTAATAATTAATTACATGTTGTGCATAATGTTTTGTTAAAGACATGTAGTGTTGCAGAGAACTATATATTGGGCGCATATAATCTAGCAGGAAATGCTGATATGTACTCTGAAAGTTTGTGCCCCCACTGTGCCCATGCATTGTTTGTTTCTCCTAAAGATCTACTGGTATCTCTAGTACAATCTGCTGCCAGCATGGATGCCAGTTCCATTTATCAAACATTGCTTATTGTGCTGTATATCTTCATTTTTTTCCCTGAAAGCTATCTAATGCAATCCTGGATAGTCACCTTACCCATGGGTATCACTGTCTGAGATCTGAGGGTACAACATTTAGGTCAAACATCCAATGCCTTAACTGCACAACCCGCTGACCTGATTCTGCGGACTGACCTACATTTATCTGCACATTTTGCTTCATGTAACCCCTTCATCTTCACTAATATCAAACAAGGCCATTTGGTGATGAATCATGGCTAGTATTACTACACGCACCGTCCATCCATTGATCCATCCATCCCTTGGTACATCCATCTGTCTATCCATCTGTCACCAGTGAACAAGTGGCATAGACTTTGATATGAAAGTAAGCAGAACTGTAGTTGAGATTACCTTTGTGAAGTCCAAGACAAGTCTAAGACCAGGACTCGTCGAGACTGAGTCAAGACCGCATTAAAAAATGTTTGAATCCAATTCAAGATCAAATCCAAATGAAAGAGACAATTGAGACTGAGACAGGACAAAAGAATACTCTTCCAGATCACTTACTTACCCGTTGACAATTTTTCTGTGATGCCAGGGACCGTATATCGTATATTTTAAGATGATCATTTTACAGTATAATTTGTTATGATCAAAAATCACGTGCAGTGTAAGAACACTGTATGATGAGCATGGACACAATACATACTGGTAGATTATGCAGACAATTGCTTATCACCCAGTCAGTGTCAATGCCCATTCTAGATGGATTTTGAGTTAAACCGATCTCCTTTTTCTGAACACTCTTGTTTAATAAAAGCTTTGAAGAAGGAGTTACTTGAGAAAAAAAAACATTTTTGAAAGGCAGCTGGACTCTGACTAACTAGAATGTCTGGTGAGACAAATGGCTAAGATTGAAACAAGTCCGAATGCAAATACCAATGAGTTCAAGGGAACAGGAAAACTACAGTACTACAGTACTAGTGTACTACAGCCCTGGATGTTAGGGGCATGTCCCTACCAATATGGTGGGAGTACTGTATGCCTTTTGGGTGGCGGGGAGTTCAGGGTGGATTTGGTCCCTTCCAATGTTGAGACCAAACCTACGCCCTTGTCAACAAGGCAAGAGGAAGTGGCAAATGTTGGACTCCCCAGCACAGTTTATGGTCACAGAGCTGCTAGCTGTAAAGGATCAGCAGAGAGATGCCACTTAAGGAGAGGAGATGAAAGGGGCTTTACAATCCTGTTTAATATGCAGGATATATTTGGCGCTTCCTTCCGTTCTCCAGATGGCTGACTTTATACTTTAGTTATTATACAGCTTTGCAATAAAATGCTAGCGTATTCGCCTGTTGTGTTTCTTAACAAAATAACACAATTATCTTCAGTTTAAGATTAAATTTGTCATTAAAAAGCACAGGTACAGAAAGGTTCGTTTCGAGCTGGAAGTCGAAAGAGACAGATTCTGGTCGAGTACATGTAGGTTTAAACATCGTGGCCCCAAATTCAGACCATATCACACTTTAATCATCATACCAGTTTCTGGTCTTTTAGGTTATTCATCGTGGCAGACGGTCAAGTATTGAGAAGGCTGATCCAGCCACCTTACCTGGAATGAAGCCGGACAGGGCAGTTGCTGGACAGGAAGCTGTTGCTGTGACAGTCACCGCTGGCATATTACTTCATTGTAAATGTGGTGAATGTGGCACAGGGCAGAGACACAGTGTTTTGTCATTTCTTGCCATATTAACACTCGTGATTCTTCTTGGTTGTGTATTTTTCTTGGATATGAATGTAGACATAAGATTTAATTAGATGTAATAATGTAGCTCTGGTAACCTGTTCCTTTTGAAATTATTAGTGATCAAATATAATATAACGAACAACAGGTTAATTACATTATGTATATGTGTACATATACTATATAATGCTTTGAATATTTTGTTGTTTAATATAACCCTCCTAAATTAAAAAGTGCAACTGTATATCAAGCAACCGGAGTGTTGCAATAACTCATTAAGATTTAAAATTCTTCATCTGTTACTGAGTTAATTTCACAATTACATTTGCTTTAATTTTCCAATAAGTTTGTCACAGAGCAGAAGATACGGTAGATATCAAATCCAGACTCAATCACAAAGTAATAAAATTCAACATTTCAATGGGAAACTAGTCGATACTGAAATGAAACAGTCTTTTAGCATCTAGCATCTGAAACAGTCTTTTAGCATCAGCTAGAATCTGATGCTGGTGTACCTGCTTCAGACAAAGCACTGGCAGATGACCCCTAGGCTGAAGGAGATATCTTTAAAATCATTCACTTGAGTCATCATCGCAAGCTAAATAATTCAAGTGGTTTTATTTGTAAGGTTTCCTGCTTCCACTGGTAATTTAATTACAGGAAATTCTGTGTGACAGGAGTCTGAAAATAGCTTAATTATTACCTTTTTAATTAGTTAATCGTAAGTTTATAGCAAAACTACAGCATAATGTTTGCTGAATAATAATCACTGTTTGAAACCTGTAAATTAGGTATAGGGGAAAGAGCAATCGGTGTATTGTGCAATTATAATAAAAATAGACCAAACCTCACCAGTTTCAACTGCAAATCTCCTTTGTCTTACCATTCTGCTCCACGGATAGATACATAAACACACAAATGAGCTGCACTGACACTTTGTGTGGCATTCAGCATGTAACTACTTTAGTTCGTTTCTGAATGATTATGAGTAAGCATGCCTCTCGGTGGCTGGAGAGCACAAGCACATTAACTCTTGTTCAGTCTATGAAAAATTGCAGATGGGCCTGAACGGCACTCAGCACCGTTAGCGCTCAACCAGTGGACATCTAGCAGCTGTCACACAGACCTGTGCGGGTCCAGCTTTGCCTTCCTGAAGCTCATTCTCAGTACCTCCTCCAGGTCCCCCAGTAAATGTCACGTGCAATATCTTCATCAACAGCTTTGGCTCTGTAACTGAGACTACCATGGTAAGTGACAGCATGCCTCCATCTCGTCCCTCTTATAATGCCACAAAGAAATGCCTGTGTGTGTAATTTGTCAGCCTTGCCGCCTATTAATGTCCTCTGCATCATATTTATCAAGAGAGTAGGCACCATAAGGTGGCTTATACACAGAAGTGGACCCTCTCAAACCAGTACCCCCCCCAGATGACAACTTTGACTCCCACTGACCCCCCCCCTTAATATCAACAACTTATAGCATCACCACACCCCAGATTAATTCTACCAAAGACTGCTAACACAGTTCGAACCCTGCTACCCACCCAAAGTACCCAAATGCCCCCCACCCCAGCATAGCATCCTAGTGGCGCGACCGATGCCCTCCCCCCATGAAAATCTTGGACCCGGCCGTCAAATTCGTTCTGGCGCCGATACTGTTTATCAACAGCTTTGCCTCGGTAACAGAAACAGCACTGGTGAATTGGTCTTGCTGCCAAGCCGGTCCCTCATAAACCTCAGCGCCACAGCAGATTTAACTCTCTCCTGCTCTGTGATACAAATACATTTCGTTTCATTCAAAAGGGCTGAGAATTCTGGCCAACTTGCTTTAAATGTGCATCAAGATAAGAAGGCTGATATTTCCAGTATATAAATACTAATTCTGAAAATGGCTATGAGATCAAGGGACAGTCCTTCATGACCAGTTCCAATAATGCAAGACAGAAAAAGCTCTCGGTTAAATGA
Organism: Brienomyrus brachyistius; assembly: GCF_023856365.1. Taxonomy (NCBI): domain Eukaryota; kingdom Metazoa; phylum Chordata; class Actinopteri; order Osteoglossiformes; family Mormyridae; genus Brienomyrus; species Brienomyrus brachyistius. The sequence goes on along the minus strand of NC_064533.1, from coordinate 38,740,516 downwards.
TTTATGTTGTCTGTTTGTCATAACAGTGTTGTGTAGAAATAGCAGAAGGTATGAGATGCTGTTATAATAATTTGCATGTGTTGTAAACAAGTTGCTGAATATGAATGGAAAAATGTTGTGAGAATTAGTTCACTGATATAGTAAAAAAAAAAAACCTAGTTAATTATTCTCATGTAGTTAATTATTTTGGATCATTATTTCGCAAATGGTGTTCACTGAAAATATCGTCGTCCCCCCCCCCCCCCATTGTTAAGAATAAATAATTGTTTCTCTGTAATCTACTAAATATTTTTTTCATTATTGTTATTTTTGGAAACCTACCTTTTATTAGGTACGCGGGAGTCATCTGTAATCTACAGTACTGTGCAAAAGTCTTAGGCAGTTAAAGAAAATGTTTAAATGATATTCATATTGGTATAAAACCATGGTGTTATGTCTGTCAATGTGGGTCAACTTAGTCATTTCAAGCCCTCTCATAAAATCCCCCCAGTATTTGGAGCAACCATCCAATATACCCATGTGACTCGTGTTTGGCTAATCAATACCTCATTGAGTTTCTTAACTAAGTATTCACTAAGTGAAATTTAAAGAATACATGTAATGATTGGGATGCCCCTGAGGAGAGGTTAGGGGAACTGAAGCAGTGTTCTCTAAGCCATCTAACAAGGTATGAGTTATTTCTGAGGATGATAAGAAATTCTTCTTAGTTTTCATGGTAACACTTTAGTTGAGGGAACACAAATAACGTAGTATTAATGTTGTCATGCCCGGCTTATCCGATCCTTGTGTGTGCCACGCCCCCCTGATTATCCACGTGTGCTTCCCCAATTGTATCCAGCTGTACCCTGTTGTTTTGCTATGTCTTGTCTATTTCAGTCCACGTCTTGCCAGGCTTTTGGTCCATCTATGATGTTAGTGCTGTTATGTCCTGTTCTGCCCGTAGCCGTCTTCCCCCTAATAAAACCCCAGTTTTCCCCGTATTTTGCCTCCCTGCTTCGTCCTTCCCTGCCTCCTTCTTGCCAGCCTGCCCATTGCTACCCGCGAACCCTGACAGAATGATGGACCCGAATGAAGCTACTCCACAACAGACCGAGGACCAGCATCTTGGTCTACTGCACGAGGTATATTACTGGCTGAACCAGCCCAAAGTCCGGGAGGACCCGGAAGCACTGGAACTGGCCAGTAAGAGCAGCGATCTGCTAGAGATGTCCCCATCCAAGGGCATGCATCGACTAGGAGAGGTGCACACGTCCCTGCAGCGGCTAATCCAGGGCGTGACTGAGCAAAGGTTGGGGCTGGTCGCGCCGCAGGTTGCAGAGGCTGTTCTCCCGCTGTCAGTCATGACGGACATGGCGCAGCCTCCCGCCACCACCGTGTGCCAGAGGAGGGAGAGAAAGAAGCCAGCGAACGCCCCCACGATCTCCCTGGGGGCGTGCACGCTCGTCCACGCTTCTCTTCCTGCTGGTGATCGGGAGTGCTGGTGATCAGGGGTGATCGGACGTCACCACTGCCGCTAAGCTGCCTGCACGGGCGGCTCCCCCCTTCCAGGGAGCGCGCCCCGTCGCCGTGGAGCTACCACCGCCCCTCGAGTGGTACTTCTACCGGCCAGCGCGGCTGGCCAACAAAGGGACCAGCGTGGTAAGGGGCCACGCTCATCTCGAATGTGCAGGACCTGCCTGTCCCGCCGGCATATGACCCGCCCGCTATAGTCCCTGTAGCTGCTCTGCCCGAGGACCCTCTGCCTCCGCCTGCTGCAGCCGCTCTGCCCGAAGACCCTCTGCCTCCGCCTGCTGCAGCCGCTACGCCTGAGGCGCCGCCTCCGCCTGCGGCCCCGTCCGCACTTGTGACTCCTGTCTCGGTCCCTGACCCCACTCTAGTCCCTCAAGCACCAGTCCCTGAGGAAGTCCCGGACAATCTGCCTGTTGCTCCGTCCTCCTTGGAGGAGGAGCTCGAATGGGACCCCATGAGGACCTCTCTAGTGTCTTCCCGTCTCTCGCCCCGGTGAGGTCGACCCCGGCCTGATACCCACGTGTCTGTGTCCCATAAGGGGAGAGGACACAGACGTAGGGCTGGGGTCCCACCCGCCCTGCCCCCTGGTTCGCCCTCACTCGCCTTGGCTGGGGCTTAGGGGCCGCCTGTGGGTCCTGGGGCTCCAGTCCGGCTGTCACCTGTGGATCCCCCTCTGAAGCCTCGTCACCCTGCCTCGGTCCCGCCTCCGACTCCTCGTCGGTCGCCTTTAGGTTCCCCCGCTATGGCTCTCCCATCGCCTACAGGTCCCCCAACTCTGGAGCATCGGAAGACGTCGCCTCGGTTGGCTGTGGTCTTGCCCTTGCCCGCTGTGGCTCCCCCTCCGTCTTTGCGTTTCCCCTTCAGCTCCCTCATCACCTTCCCTGGTGCCCCCTCCAACTTCCTCCTCGTCCCCTTCGCCTGTCCCTCGCCCTGCCTCCTCAGCCCCTCCAAGGTTCCCTCCTGCTCCAGCCTCTAGGTCGCCGGCGGCCCCTCCAGCTGCTGCCCATCGCCCACTGGGGCTTCCTCAGGCTCCCCTTTCTCCCCCGACCTTTCCTCCTAGGTCTTCCTTCTTTGTCCCTCCTGTGTTTGTTCCTTGTCCCGGTGTTCCTCTCTCTGCTCCTTGTCCCCCTGTGTTCCCTCTGTTCACTCCCGGCCCTTTCGTTCTGCCTGTTTCTTCAGTGTCTCCCTTTCTTGTCTGTCCGCGTTCCCCGCCCTGTGCCAGCTCCTGTCCCATTACCTGTGCCTGTTCTGTGTTTCAGTCCTGTTCCCTGTTTCCCTTTGACGGTTCTGTTCTTGTTTTCTAGGTGCTTTACCCCCGGTCTCGTGTAGTCCGTTGCCTCCCCTGAAGCGCGCCCGGAGTGCGAGTCTTTGGGGGGGGGGGGGGGTTCTGTCATGTCCGGCTCGTACGATCCTCGTGTGTGCCACGCCCCCCTGATTATCCACGTGTGCTTCCCCAATTGTATCCAGCTGTACCCTGTTGTTTTGCCATGTCTTGTCTATTTCAATCCACGTCTTGCCAGGCTTTTGGTCCGTCTATGATGTTAGTGCTGTTATGTCCCGTTCTGCCCGTAGCCGTCTTCCCCCTAATAAAACCCCAGTTTTCCCCGTATTTTGCCTACCTGCTTCATCCTTCCCTGCCTCCTTCCTGCCAGCCTGCCCATCGCTACCCGCGAACCCTGACAAATGTACTACTTGGGTATTAATTAAATGTTAGTTACATACTTATCTCATGTTTGTTCATCATTAATGAATTGTCACATCTTTTATCTCACGCAAGCACTATATTTGTTATTATATCTAATTCTGTAAACCTTTATGAACTACTGAAGGAAGTACCGTAGGAACAAGTAATGAATAACTCATGTAAAATACTGAACTCATGTTTGTCCATCGTTAATGAATTGTAATGCATCATGTATCCCAAGCAATTACTATATTTCGTACTATATCTGCTAATTCGGTAAATTTTAGTGAACTACTGAAGGAACTACTAAGGAACTACTGAAGGAACAAGTAATGAATAACACAAGTAAAATACTGATCTCATGTTTATCATAAATAAATCATCACATCTTTTGTCTTAAGTAGCAACTATATTTGTTTTGTACTTCAGTTTTTACTGAAGTACTGCTAAGTATTTGTGTCCCCTCAAGTAAAGTGTTACCATTTTTATTGAGTTACTTTTAATTTGCATATGTTCTAATGTTAAATTGTGTTTTCTTTTTCAACAAATTAATACTTACTACTCAGATAAATACCTTTAAACATTTGACTACCTATGACTTTTGCACAATTCTGCAAACTTAAAAAACATACAGCAGGTTCTCATTTCACCAGACCTTTGTGTGAGGGGGCTCACATCATGCTGACCTTTGCCATCTCCCCTAGGACTACAGGGTCAACATCTTCCTGCGGCAGCAGTGGAACGACCCGCGCTTGGCCTACAGCGAGTACCCAGACGATTCCCTGGACCTGGATCCCTCCATGCTGGACTCCATCTGGAAACCCGATCTGTTCTTTGCCAATGAGAAAGGAGCCAACTTCCATGATGTCACTACGGACAACAAACTGCTGAGAATCTTCAAGGATGGAAATGTGCTGTACAGCATCCGGTGAGTCTTTATTGGTGCTGGTGCTGATCTGCTGTTGCAGGGAGGGATGCCCACAAGGGCTAACATTTTGCAGATGATAAAAAACTTGATGGATGAAAAATGAGGTGAAAATAAGAAGCAGGTCAGATTAAAGGCTGGCCGAGAGATATCCTAGGCTCTTAGTGTTTCTGTTCCTGAGGTTTTACAGTACAGTTACATTCACAAGGGGTATGTTGCTAAGATCCCTGCGAATGTGAAAATTTACAAATAATTCTTGGGCACCTCTAACCTCAAACCATAAAAGTCTGCTAGCCTGAACAAATGTAAAAAGTCAATTTATTATCAATTTCTAAACAAACAGTACTGTACAGTATACTTTTGATGGGCCTTGGAATTTCTTATCTAGACCATGTCATATACAGTAAAATCCCATTACAGTGGACTCGCTTATAATGGAATATCGTCTATAACGGACAAGGTTCGCTGGTCCTGGTCGTGCGCCTTTAAGAACATGCAGAAAAAGCACCGGATATAGCAGACTCGCATATAACGGAATTTCGCTTATAATGGATAAACAATTTGGTCCCCAGGGCCGCTTTTTGCTGTAGTTTTGTTCTGCTATAACGGACATGCAGGCTCCGCCTACAAGGCGCATGGCGTGCCGGTGATATCCAGTGCAGATACGTAGTCGGGATTATTAATAGTCACACATCTGGTCAGGTAAAGTTGGATTACTACATGTACAATATAATAATCTATACCACAAGTGTGTCTGCTGGGGTGTGGCATGAGTAAATGGTGTCCTGTAGTTGTGTTCTGGGCATACAGCAACTTTGGATATAACGGACTGTTTTGCCAGGTCCCTTGAAGTCCATTAAAATGGGATTTTACTGTAGTGCACAAATCGTCAAAGTTATGCCCGTGTTTGTACAAAGTCACTACTGTACACATCAGTAAGTCACTAAGTCTATGAGTATGAAGGAGGTCTGTATATTTCGTTAATTAAAAATTTGACACACAGCTTGATTACTGTCCACGTCTGCCTGGCTTATATCCATTGATGGTCTGTATTTAAGTCCGTCATACAGGTTTGTTGAGTGATAATGACCAACTAAGTGCATAAATATAACAGCATTTGTCCGGTCCTTTGTAGCTCTGCATATTTAAAAGGCGGGAAGCCTTATTGAAGATGTAATTATCTCTAGAACTTAAAAAAAAAACCTTCACCTACATCAAAGGCTTTTTATCTTGAGTAGCCACCCTTGAATGGATTTTCACCTAATTTGCACTAATCCCTTCCACACCTGGACACTGATGAATGCCCTTGTTTGCCTGATAATATCAATAACAATAATATTTTGACATAAGGATTGTCTTGGAGACTCCTGGGAGTTGAAGTTATGGTAATCCTGAGAATTCAGGATTCAGATTCAGTGGTTAATGAATCAGAACAATAGACGTGGGTACCTCCAGGAGTACCAGGTGTCTCCAATGCTCATGTGATGATCATTTTGATCAATAGGCCTTGCATGAGCAGCATCTGAGCACACAAACAACTCATATCAATGCACAATAGGAATATGTCCTGATGCATGCAAGTTTAAAGACTTTTTTTGGGTTAATATATTTTTCTTCCTTGAGCAGATGTTCTTACTCTAATTATCTAGAACTCATGGCTTGCCCAGTAAGAGACTTGGTCTGCTGAACTGTGTGAAAATACATAGCTTCTAGGAATGGAAATTAATACAAGGAGCGAGCTTCTTATCAAGGCGTTTGACAGTGTTGCCATGGGGAAAAGAACAATTGCATGTTTAGTATGTATTTGAGAGTGTGTATGAGATTGGCCCTGATGGTACGTTACCAATAGAGACAGCAGATTGATTTGTGAAGATTAATGTTTGACATATAATAAATGAAATCAAGATCCACGATAATAAAACAGTACATGTCAGGCCATGGGCAATGCAGTGGCTTTGTGGATTGTTTTGTACCCTCCCCCTCCAGGGTTAAAGATTCAGTTGCAACCCTTACTGTTCATATGTGTGGAGTTATGATGTTTTTCCTCAAATATATCCTGCCTGTGAGTATAGTTCCCAGGAACAACCTCAGACTGGTTATGATAATCTAACCAGTTATGGAAAATTGATGGATGATGTCGTGTTATGTTCTGCCCTGCGTCATGCTGGTTGGAGAACCTTCTAGAAGAAGCATCCAGGATGTTGCCTTGGAGATCTTTTTGAGGGTGTGATGAATAGATATGACAGCTGGTAGCCAAGGTAGTCATAGGGCGGGGGGTGGGGGGGTGGGGCAACGACGGCAACTGACTTGGCATAGCTGAAAGCTGACCCATAATCTACCAGCCTGATTACAGAGCATCTCCAAACAGCAGGCACTTAATTATACAGACAAAGTCAGTCTATGTTGTTCTTCAGTTGCAGAGACAAAACAGATCAGAGTCAAATGGAAATGATGTTCATAAATGAAAAATCACACATCTCCCTTCAAGGGAATCATGCAACTAGTTGTGAATTTTTGTTTAAAAAGTGACAAAAGATGAGGGTGCTAGTATTTAGTTTAGTTTACCTCTCTTTGAAAACAAACCAGAATCAATTAACTATGTTTCAGTAATTGTGCTCAACTCTCTGTATAAAACCTGGAGCATCTCCAGCTGCAGTGGCCAGGCCACAGGGCTAATGACCCCAGATGAAAGCTGATTGGTCCCCTGAGTATCCCTTCTCCTATCACTCACTAATTCAAAACATGTCATTGGTTAATGGTCCTCTGTATGAATTATGGCCCCTCTTATGCTTCCCACCTTAAAAAATATCCTAGACTCACCCCTGCCTCCAGGTGAGACTGCTACTCACTCAGCCACCATGTCACCCTGATATGGAGTATATATAGACTCAGTCCTGCCAGAATGTATGATATCACATTGCAAATCTGTTCTTCTACAACAGAAGAGACGTGTTCTCTGGAGTGACGAATCACTTTTCTCTGTCTGGCAATCCAATGGACGAGTCTGGGTTTGCTGGTTTCTAGGAGAATGGTACTTACCTGACTGCATTGTGCCAAGTATAAAGTTTGGTGGAGGTGGGATTATGGTGTGGAGTTGTTCTCCACAGGGCTTGGGCTTGGCCCCTTGGTTCCAGTGAAAGGAACTCTTAATGCTGCAGCATTCAAAGCCATTTTGAACAATGTCATGCTCCCAGCTTTGTGGGAACAGTTTGGGGATGGACCCTTCCTCTTCCAACATGACTGTGCACCAGTGCACAAAGCAAGGTCCATAAGGACATGGATGAGCGAGTCTGGTGTGGAGGACCCTGACTGGCCTGCACAGACTCTGACCTCAACCCGGTAGAACATCTTTGGGATGAATTAGAGCGGAGAGTGTGAGCTAGACCTTCTCATCCAACATCATTACCTGACCTGACAAATGCTCTCCTGGAAGAATGGTCAAAGATTCCCATAAACACCCTCCTAAACCTTGTGGACAGCCTCCCAGAAAAGTTGAAGCTGTTATAACTGCAAAGGATGGGCCAACTCCATATTAAAGCCTATGTATTAAGAATGGGATGTCATTAAATTTCATGTGTGTATTTTGGCAATATAGTTTGTACATATACACATATGTATGTATGTATGTATGTATGTATGTATATATATATATATATATATATTTTCTATTTGCATTATTGTCTTTCAGCCTGACGTTAACCCTGTCTTGTCCAATGGACTTGAAGAACTTCCCAATGGACGTGCAAACGTGTACCATGCAGTTGGAGAGCTGTGAGTGTTGTATTCTCTGTATAGTGATTTATAATATTGGATTTACTCTTATAAGCAGCATAGCGGGATGGCACGGTGGTGCAGCGGTTAGCACTGTTGCCTCACACCTCTGGGACTTGGGTTTGAGCCTCTGCGAGGGATCCATGTGTGTGGGGCTTGCATGTTCTCCCTGAGTTATTATGGGGTTTTCTCTCGGTACTCTCGTTCCCCTCCCCACTACAGTCCAAGAACATACATATGTGTGTATGTATGAGTTAACGGTGTTAGTGTGCCCAGCAACGGGTTGGTGCCCCATCCTGGGTTATTCACTGCCTTGTGCTCATAGTCTCTGGGATCGGCTTCAGACCCTGACCAGGATAAGTGGTTTTGGAAAATGGATGGATGGAGATTTCATGTATGGTGTCTATTTATTGTGTTGTATCGCTCTTTCTTAAACATTTGGTGTTTTTCAATGTGTTTTATAAATAAAATGACTTGACTTGAGTAATGCTCGTAATTCCGAGGGGGAAAGTTTAGAGCACAACAGGGCCACATTTTGTTATATTCCATCTTAAATTGATCAAAGGTCAAACAGAAATAGCAGTCTTTTAAGAGCCCCTTAATTATCACAATAATCATTCATTCTTTCATGTCAATTGAGCTGGAGAGATGAGGTACGACAACAGGCACTTTGTGAACCACTTACGGATAACTCTTCATCAGGACAAACAAGAAAGAGAAATTGCTCTCATCAGAGCGAGCACACAAATGTTTATTCAACTGACTATGAATCATTTGCAGTTTCATTTTCCTGTTCAAATGCCACACGGGATGTAATCCCTGTTCACAGCCAGAGGCATTATTTCAGCTGAAAACATTAGTCATTTTAAAAGCATTTTTTAAAACAGTCACCGATTTCAGTTGAAGTCCAAGCAAATAGTAATCTATTATGGCTCACCATCGATTGTCTGCAATTGTAAAGTTATTGGAAATAATGCAGAAAACATTAAAAATGTTTTGAGCTGAATGATTGAATTATAATAAACACCACATGGGTCTGAGGGATATTTTTATACGTATAGGTGATGTTGTCGTTATTCTTGTGTGTTTCATACCCAATCATTTCTAGACTGAACATGACTTTTGAAAAGGTCTTAATATTTTGAAATCTTAACTCATGTCCGCTTCTGTTTCTCCAGTCGGCTACACAATGAATGACTTGATCTTCGAGTGGCTCCAGGAGGGCCCCCTACAGGTGGCAGAGGGACTCACCTTGCCACAGTTCATCCTGAGGGATGAGAAGGAGCTTGGGTACTGCACCAAGCACTACAACACAGGTGAGGAAGGAGAACAGACGACTGGAAGCGAGAAGCCAGCTTCCTGTGCTTGCCGGAGAAGCTTAAGAACATTTGGCAGTTATGAGCATTGTATATGGAAAGATAAATATCGTTTCATCGATCAGGTGCGTTCAATACACAGCATTTACTAAAACAGGATTCTCCTGCTCACTTTACAACCAAGGCAAGTTCACCTGCATCGAGGTGAAGTTTCACCTGGAGAGGCAGATGGGCTACTACCTGATCCAGATGTACATCCCCAGCCTGCTCATCGTCATCCTGTCTTGGGTGTCCTTCTGGATCAACATGGACGCTGCGCCAGCCCGGGTGGCATTGGGCATCACCACGGTGCTCACCATGACGACGCAGAGCTCAGGCTCTCGTGCCTCCCTGCCCAAGGTACTCCAGTGCTCCCCATGGAAGCCACATCTGGTCTGGGTAATTGCATCAGTACAGCCTAGAATCCAGTCATGATTTTGCTCAGGATTTGGGCCATATATGTGTGGCATTATAGAGAGAGAAAGCAATGAGGGATACAGAACCGACTACGCCACTCTGGGAAATTCACCCCGAGAATTAAGTCCAGGAGTTTGCAACCCACTCCAGTATAAAAGGACACAGATTCGTAATCACCGCCCGGGAGATGTGAAGACCATGAACACTGCCTTTATTATTCTATTTTCAGTTAACACACTCCAAGGAAAAAAAAAAACAAACAATAAATTACTTTTAAAATTAACCACAAATGGTACAAATCAAATCATGTTAAAATAACACTCCAATCACACAAAAACCCAAACCACCAGCTATTACCTTGGGGGGGTAAACTGTCAGAATGTACTCCAAGGGGTCAACACATCACATGGCGTAGATACACACACCAGGGGAGGGGGCTAAATAGGCACTGCGACCACGCCACGCTGTATCACCACCACCTACCCCCCTAAACAGATCCGCACCGCCCAACGCCGAGCCTCCCCAACGGCGCACCACTGCTTACGTACACCAAACTAAACAAAACACATAACAAATACTTAATACAAGAAAAAAGTAATTAAACAGGAAACCCCAAAACAACAAAATAAAAGAAAACAAAATCAAAACAAAAAACAGCAGCAATTATAGTGGCTCAGTATCCCGCCGGTCGCCTGGCTCACGTCGGTCCGGGGACACTCCACCAAATCGCCATCCACTACATATACAAACACATTATTAGACATGCCCCCGCTACCCCAACATCCCGGTAAAAGAGAGGAGACATACCTGACTGATTGCAAGCGGTATGAAAAGGGAACGGGAGCAACTGCAAGCGGCTAGATATACCAAACACTCACAAACTGTAAAGATATACCAAAAAGCACAATACAACCAGCCATACAACCATCAAATGACATCGTCCTCTGGTGCCCAGAGGTGGAAACACCCACAACTTTGAGAAAGGAGATACTGGCACACGAAGAGTCACGTCACTGGTTACAGGGTGGTCCCACACACAACTACAACCGGATCTTATATACGCACGCTGGTCACAACAATTGATCAATCAATTTGACAAAATCACGATACCTGAAAAGATCGCACCCTCCAGCTCCATCTCACTACATATGGATCAAAATTCAATTTCGTAAGTCTTTGCAGGGCATGTAGATCACATATTTATGGCCATATTTATGGATATGATCTTTATCGGCATCTCTGAACACACCATAGAAACATTACACCCAAGATACATAAGAACTATACTTAAGAAAGGTGAGATTGTTTATTTCGCGTTCACCGTGGAATCATGCGTCAGAAGACGTAGCGCTGAGAGACAAAAGCAGAAGAGGAGCATTTTCTCTGGTATGAGTCAATGATTGTCAAATAGTAAGCATCCTATTTATAATGTTAAGCACATGAATTACTGACAAACTGGGTAGTTACAAGGGAACAAACAACGGTACCTTTGATTGTGAACTTATTTCAGGTTTTCAAAGTAACACTAAATATAAATAGGAGAAAATTGTGCTTCCTTGTTGAAAATAACAGACTCCCAAAAGATTATTTAGAATACCAGTTTCTAATTAATTGTAATAGGTTCTGGCATTATTCCTTTGTCTTTTAATGAGGAAACCATTTTCAGAGACACTTGGTGTTCAGAAGTTATTTTGAAAATATGGTAATAAGGCCTTTGTTAAATGGTTTGTGAGGGATTTCAAAACTTGCATAATTGCTTCTGTGAATAAACATTTTCTGTTGCTATAAACAACACGTTAATTTTGCCACGCCCATAAGCACTCTTCTGAATTACTTTGGTGGCAGTGATTTGGGAGAGAGCTTTCATAACTAATACGTACCGCACCATATTATTAAAATGATGGTCTTGTAGCTATCCATTGAACATGTGACCGTGATATTTTGGCTAATGCTGTTCTTGCCGTTGGCCAGGTGTCCTACGTGAAGGCCATTGACATTTGGATGGCCGTCTGTCTGCTCTTTGTGTTCGCTGCTCTCTTGGAGTATGCGGGGGTTAACTTTGTCTCCCGGCAACAGAAGGAGTTCCTACGTTTGAGACGGACCCAGCGACGCAGTCACAAGGTGGGTTCTGTAGTGACTTGGACCCTTCCACAGCTGGTGTACATTTACAGGATGGGGGCTTTTGAAAGTGGTCACTGGATTGATAATTTGGAGATATGTTTCAACTGCAAGAAGATGGTTATTCTAATTTTGGTCCTTGTCTAATATGGCCTACATTGTATCTGTTTTATATAGACGCACAGATTACTAAGCAGTTCAGATAAAGTGCATTTCTGTACAAGACTTTGCCTTCTTTCCTCGGCCATCTGATTTCCTGATAGCTGATGCCTGGTTTATTAGCGTATGTCTCGGCACACGCATAACAAACTCCATTATCTGCCATGATGGATGACAGCAGAGCCCTGTTGGAGCACAGGAGGAGCCATGAGTAGGGAAGTGGGCCGAACGCCTACTTTACCACTTCTAGCCGCCGGCAGTCCACAGTGGTTCTGCAGGCACTGTCAGTTCCTGGGACAAGTCTTATGCTCCCAGGAGACAACAAGGCAGCCATTATTGTCTCAGGCATATTCCTTCACAGCAGCCTGTGTAGTTCACTGTGAGCACCCCTACCTGAGGGGAAAGAGTGTCACGAAGAGAAAAGAACAACACATACATTATTTCGGTAACAATAAAAAAGGGAATGAAATGTTCCATTCTCTCGGAAGAAAGATAATTCCATGTGAAAAAGTATCATCCCCTCGTTCTTCAGTACAGATGACTCTTTATAAGGGTGCAGATACAAAACAGACCGGCTCTGCATTATAGGGGGTTTCCTGGACAGGGCTGTGTCAGTGTCCTTTCACAATGGATAGAACTTATCCCTATTAGCTTACACTAGTGCAAATAAAACAATATATAAAAAAATATATATAAAAAAAAACTTTTAACCTTGGAGGCCTGCAATGATGTCAGAGCTCCCAATCGGTACTGAGAAATTCCTCAATCGTGTCTCTTGTTCTAGCAGGATGATGACATGGGGGGCAGTCATCTCAGCTTTTCTAGTTATGGCATGGGCCACTGTCTCCAGATAAAGGATGGTACGGCCATGAAGACACCCCCATCAAACCAACTGGCCCCAGCAAAGACACCCAAAGACAAAGACAGCATGAGGAGAAAGTTTGTAGATCGGGCCAAGAGGATCGACACCATATCCAGGGCGGCATTTCCCCTGGCCTTCCTCATTTTCAACATCTTCTACTGGATCACATACAAGATCATCAGACACGAGATCATTCGCAAAGAGTAGCTGGGCTGTAGCTGGGTGGGACATGCCAACCTGGCAAGCAGATATACAGAATAACGTTCCATGTGTGTCTTCATAACCCCTCTTCTATTTCTGGGACATGTAAGGGTGAAGAACACATTTAACGCATCATGGTGTTGGGTTTCTGCAATGGGTTGGCACTGCATCCTGGGTTATTCCCTGTCTTGCACCTGTAGCTTCCACAACAGGCTCTCGACCTCATGACCCTGCATGGGACAAGCAGACATATAAAATGGATGGATGATGTTTTTTTTTTTTTTTTTATGAAATTTTTTTGGGAAGGCGAGAGGGGCAGCATGGTGGTGTGGTAGTTAATACTGCTGCCTCACACCTCTGGGACCTGGGTTCGAGTCTCTGCCTGGGTCACATGTGTGTGGAGTTTGCATGTTCTCCCCATGTTGTTGTGGGGTTTCTCCGGGTACTCCGGTTTCCCCCCACAGTCTAAAGACATGCTGAAGCTAATTGGAGTTACTAAATTGCCCATAGGTGTGAATGTGTGCGTGAATGGTGTGTGTGTGCCCTGAAATAGGCTGGCCCCCCATGCTGGGTTGTTCCCCACCATGTGCCTGTAGCTTCCAGGATAGGCTCCAGACCCCCTGTGACCCTGAAGGATAAATGGATGTGAAGGAGAGATCCATAAAAAGGACAAATGTATTACAGCTCTACATACAGATGTTGTGAGTATCTGAGGACATTTTTCCTATATGTGACACTATTCAAAATTTTTAGACAAGGTAAATGTAAAAAACAGACCGAGCTCCCTGAATTGATGCTGCCTTTACATTTCTGAGGATTTCTCTGGCTAAGAAATTCAGTGACTGATTTTTCAGCTACTTTACAGAAAGAAAGTTTCATACAAAAGACGATAAAATATATTTGATTTCTGCAAAAATGTAACAATTCCTAACCGTGGACTACCATTTTATTATTAAATTAACCAACTAGGGAGATTCACATGTGCAAAATTGCTGTATTTGTTTGTGGGCTAAATACAGTTCGGGCATGAAGTGTATACATTTGTATCTGCAGTCTAAATGCCTTATAGTACAGACAGTCAGAATGCTGGCAGTTTGATTTAACTTTCACTCTTGTACAGCCTTTTTAACTGCTATATTCAGTTGATACATACATGTATACTTGTTTCTGTTTCTTAGGAAATCTATTTCATATGCTCTTTGTATTCCTGAACGCAGTTCAGTCCTCTGACCATGTAGAAATACGTTACATTATGTCAGCTAAGCTTGTGACTCTTCCAGTGATCATCATCACCAGCTTCTCCCCCTGCAGATCTTCCTGCTCCGCACTCATTGTTTTGGTCTCTCGGCTGCTCATTGTGGAATTGCAAACATTCCTTTCAAGCGTCTGACAAACACTTGAGCGCACAAAGTGAGTGACTTTGGCTATGATAGCACGAGAACTGGAAACCATATTTAGACTTTGAATGTCATCCGATCTGCACCTTTAACTGAAAAAAGATATACCATACTGGAACTAGAAAGTTTTATTTAAAAAGTTTTCTGTATTAAAACTAAATCATTTTAGGGTTACTTGACATTTAAACATGGACAGTGGCTAAATTTAAATCAATACTAGTGCAGGCATTATTCTGGAGCTGTTTTAAAGGAACCCTTCACTGAATCTGAAATGTATGCTTTGCAGAACCCACAGGCCTGTCCATCCAGTGGGCACGATCTTGAGGCGCTCATTTCATTCTGCACCAGTAATGTGATCCATAGCTACAGAACACCTTCCTCCAGAGTCACCTGCTGGCCCTTGAAAATGATCAGCTCATTAAGAAGCAGTGTGATGAATGTGCACAGATAGCACTGGGCAGGCCTGCTACCCAACCCTGCATAATCTGGAAATTCACTGAATGTTACGGTGTGCCAATTAGTGATCACTGAATGTTACGGTGTGCCAATTGGTGATCACTGAATGTAATGGTGTGCCAATTAGTGATCACTGAATGACCATGGAAACTATGAATGACTAACTGTATAAATAACTGCATAACAGAGCAGCCAAAGGGAGTCGACATTACACCGAAGGGAAAGCAGGGTAAGGAAAAGGAACAGACAGGTGTATATACAGTATAGAAACACAAACAGGAAGTGGCGGTGAATTTCGATACCCGACAGAGCAGGATGCACTAAATCAGAGCTGGAAATCGCCAGCGGGTAGCCTCCTGAGTACAGGTGCCAGGGACTCAGGGGGGGAAAAGAGGCAAACCTGAAGACCTGCAACATGCAGCCATTAAGCCAGTCCAGACAAATCCCTACAGATCATCTGTACAGCTCACCCTCCTCCCCGGAGTTACCACTCACAAACAAATAAATAATAATGAAGAAAAAGGTTTCCAGAGATTATGTGGCCTGATACTGGCCAATGTCAATGACTCCGCTTTGGCACTGAAATAAAGAGGCACTTAACAAACTGTCCCTTTTGTTTACTTCTGCAATAGATCAGCGTGGCTGCTCCTATGGTCACTTACGAAGGTACAGCTGAGAATGGACACTGCGTCTCGGGTAATGCCTGGATGTGTTACTCTCTCTTCAACACTGTCACAATGGGTCAGCTTAGAGAAGAAGCATAAAATCGAGCCAGCTTGCTATGATGGCACTATAACCCAGAAAATCTTATCATACTTTAAAAAGGTGGGACTTATTCTGTAGATAACATTGAAGTTTGCAGAACAACCATTGCATCTGAAATATCAGTGCTGACACGACTGAAATGGTCTGGTGTGGGTGGAACAGATGGACAGTTGCTTCGGAAAGCATAACATGAGGCTTGATGTGTCCCTGTGTTGGACGTTGCAGGATAACAGGCCTGACATCTGCTCCATAAGGATGGCCATAGCACCACCGGTCTCACGCAAATATGGACATGAACACATCCCACAGTACATCTGAAGCAGTCATTAAGGCCATCGCTGGGGCGATATACACTCGATTTGTATCCAAAGCTACCCTGTTGACGCTGTCAGGACAATATTGTATCTCACAGCAAAACTAGAAATTTGCGGCACAAGAATGCAAGGCCTTTATAGCTTGGAGTTTTTTTTGCAAAATGTGGCTCTGTAATTCACGGCTCGCTTGCCAAAATAGACCATTTAGTGTGTTACTATGGACTAACACAGAATCTGTCTGCCACGGAGATAACCCTAACAGCAAAAAAGACCTGAAATTGCTCATTTCAAAAATAAGCTTTTTGGCAATTTAAAACACATGCTCTTCTAATGAACACCTTGAAAATCACATAAAAAATCTGTGTTTTTATGCAGACTCGCAAACCCTATTGTTCTTATTTTGAGAGAGGGTAATACTGGTTAAAATTATAAAGAGCTTAGAAACATTAATCTTGCGCTCTTTTATAAAATATTGCTTTATTGAACAGAAAAATTCAAGATTAACACAAATACGAACAGACAAAATGCAAAATATAGATTTTAAATTTCCATTATTGTGGAAAGAAATTATGCAATCAGGGATTAGTAGGATTATACTGTGTTTCTGAAAACACAATGCATGCGTTATCTTCTTAAGCCTTGGATGCTAATTAAGTCATTTGCTTTATCAGTAAATGGAAACAGATTTAATCAGCCTCAAAATGGCTGTAACTCCTGCTTCTGTGTAACTCATTTTCATTGATTCTTTGGTTTTAGAAAGATTGGGGTAAATCCTACAGCCCTTTTTACATGGCGCGTTAAAATTCAGGGCAAAATGCAGGAAGCCGCATCTGTTCGCAATTTCTGAGGTTCTGAAGACAAGATACGTAGCCACCATAAATCCCCAGTTCACAAAGAAAAGGCCTTAATCAAACTTGCCATTTCCTCTACCCAAAAGATTTTTAATGAAAAACCCAAAAGTTTACTCCTGAATTTCATTAGGATATGTATGTGCTATAAGCGCCTATCCATTTCAGGGTCTTGGTCAACCTGGAACTTATCTTAGGCAGCACAGGGCAGGGGACACAGAGGGTGGGATTCTGGTCAGTTGCAGGGGGCATATCTACACACATGGAACAACCTAGAGTGACTAAATCACCTAATCACATTATCTGAAGGTCTTTTACTCAGTTCAGACAATACTGTGATTATGCACATGACACATAGATAATGAGTTGGGCATGTTGATATCTGGGTGTTGCAACAGCTAGGAGGGATGGCCTAAGTGTGTTTAAAGTGGCTTTGGGGGACACTGAAAAATTACAAAAGGCAGCTGGTATTAAACAGCAGACCAGAGATTCTGGAAGATTGTTATTGACCCATATGTGAACAACAAAGAGAAGATTATGTTCCCTCAATCGTCATCAACATACAAATAACTCTTATCAAAATGATAAAGCGTCACATGATACTCAATCCCTGTCTGAGTTTGTTGTTTGTTTTCCATGGTACAGCAAAGGCAACCTCAGTGGGAAGGAACAGCAGGGGTGGGGGTAGGACGGGAAGGAGCTCACCTCCAATCAGATTGCATCTCATGGACAGATGTAAAATACTGCCTCTGCTGGAATCTGAAAGGCTTAAAGAAAGCAGTCATGTGGTCTGCTGTGGTTGGATAGATTTCACAAGCGGGGGTCCAAACAGAAAACACTATCCAAGACATCAGCTTTAACTGGACCTTGTACCTGACACAGCCCAACATTTACGACGGGAATGCTGGTGTAGGCAAATTAACACCCGATATTTGACATAAACATTTATTTTTGTTAGCTTGGTCTTAGAGGTAGTGACAATCTTCAAATTTGAAGTCAAACTTGTGGTTAATAAATCATTACACAAGTCGTATACTATGACTGCTTTGGGATAATACTGTAATAACACTTCATGACCACTAGGGGGCTAAGCACCCCACTCCCTCCTGCTACTTTAGCAGTGTTTTACCATGACAATTACCCGACTTTCTCTTTGAAGAGGACAACAACACCTAAATAATTTCCTCACTCCTGCTGTTCTGAATTGCTGGGCCTCTTGGGATGGACAGAAGAGGTCAAATGGAAGAAAAAAAAATCTGGCCATATGGCCATAAGAAAACATGCGTGTCAGCTGAACAAATTTAAGCAAAAGTTAAATCACAGTTTTCTGATTTATTCCAGAGAAGGTAAATTTTAGTGCTGAGGTAAAATATGCTTGCTTGTACTTTGTAATTTGTTGTACTGAAGATTTATTTCAGGCATTCTGAGGTAATATGAGGTAATGCAGCAACACAGATGCTAATGTTATGGGCATGAAAATGTAAGATATTCAGATTGTATAACTTCACTTTATAGCATTAAATGTAACAATATATCTAGTGAGACAATTGGTATGACCAATAATTTTAGAGTAATAGCAGAATGGACACACAATTATATCTACATTATATCTATACTTCCAATGACTATAAGCTTCAAAGGAATCCGGCTCATCCCTGTATTAGGTTAGATAAATTTGTGGATTTTGGCTGTAGATAATAAATGATTGGTTGTGTGTATTGAGGGTGTTTTGAGTGACCAGGTTCTGGCCCATAGATATCAGCTCTGAAAAAAATCACTGCGGATCAGGAAAATGCACAGTTTACCTATAGATACACAGCAGATGCTCTTATCCAGAAAAAAGGAGTTATTATAACAATTTTACTCAAAAAATACTTTGAAGTGAGGGCTTCTGGTGTCAGCAGCTTTATATAAATATTAGCTAACATGGGAGTCTTCGAGTCGTCCACTGCCTTTCACATAAGGTCCACCTGTCCTCCTGCTGTGGCTGGGGGGTGGCATGGTGCGTGGCTGGGAGCACCTAAGAGTACAGCTCAGCTCTGGCCCTGGACACTCACGAAGGAGCTTGCTGAGATAGTTGTCCGTTGCTATGGTAACCAGAGCTGTTTCTCCATAACAACAACAATTCAAATGAGACTGATGCTTCTCTACAAGTGAAGTAAAATGGCACCGACTATGGAAAGAAACTAAATTTAAGAGAATAAACCCACACAACATGAGGAGAACATGCAGATTCCACACATACAGAGCAGAGATAAGGTTCAATCCATGAACGTTTCAAGTATACAGTATAGTAATTATATTAACCATTATATTGAATAATATAAAAAGTAATAAGGTAATCATCCTGCAGTTACATTATCACTGATATTGTTCCTTTTTTTGTCATTTAAGCAAAATTAGCCTCTATCTGAAGTTGAAGAGTGAATATTTCCATTAAGTTCTTATATTGATGTTATAATGATGAGACGGGGGATCAGTGAAGAAATGAATGAGAACTTTCTCTTTGACCCCTGGAGCCGAGTCGTCATTTACTGTGCCTTTCGGTAACGCTCATGCTAACTGCGGTTTCTCCATATCGGTGATGTGTGAGGAATGCGAGTCACGGGATGAGGTTTCGCTTTCGCGGAGCCACAATGGCGCCCTGGGCGGCGCAGTTTCATATGGAAGCGGTTTCATTGCGCTTCAGCCCATTTCGGCATGAACATGGCGGATGGCGGACTGCCGGACTCAGAGCAGGTAGCTAACCAGAACATTAACGGCGAATCCGTCAGCCACCATGGCCGCCTTTTTATTTTATACCCGTTTTACTTCTTCAGCAGGAAACTGAGAAGATAGAAGAGACAAGACAACGATTCAAGAACGAATATGTCGAAGGTACTGGATTAATACAGTGACTGGGTGACTTTTTAAAATGCTGTTGATATTGTTAACCGGGCAGAATTGATATAACATTAATTCAACAATACAGCTGTGGCACCGACACTACAGGTGCTTGCGACATAGGCATTAAAGAACAGTATCAAAATATAAACGGTTCGAACTTCATGGCTCACATATAATACATTTCCGTATCTTTTATCTGCAATTTTAAATATAGAAATAGAGGCCAGCAACGGGAAGTCTGCTTTAATTTTCTTTAAATGTCAGCCTAAATAAAATAGATTCTTACAGGATTGCTGTATTGTGAGAGAACTGCAGCTGTGCCGTGACAGATGCCTTGCGCATGATCCAGAGCTGCGATGGGGGCCCTTTCTTTTTTCCTGCTGTTTAAAATGTGTCCATTGTTTTAACAAAGGGCTACTGTATAATTCTCCCCGCTTTGTGTTAAGACGAACTGCTTTAGACCGCTGTCTCTGGGTATACGTGTGTACACATGATTGAAGTACATCTTACTGAAGATCTTGGGAAGACGTTTGTTCCAAAAAATGCGATGTTTATTTGATGTCGAAGCCTCTGGTTTCCTTCATGCGAAGTAAACAGTCAACAGCCTAAATTGCAAAACATGGGCAAGCTTTTGTTTGCTGTTTTAATTTATACAGAGTCCGCAGAAAAATATGACCCCAGGGACGTGGAAAGGCTGGAGAAGGATGATTCCTATGCCAAAAGCTTCCTCACCTGGCGACATTTTATCGTGGAAGACACCTTGAAAATGATTGATGAAAGTTTTCAATGGAGGAAAGAGCTTGGAGTGAATGGTAGGATGATGGTCTTCAGCCAGAAAGCTCTGCATATATATATATATCTTCTGAGGTCTAGGATTTTCCCCCTTAGAGTAATAAAATTAATCTTATCTGAAACATATCATTATAAAGTATTGTAATGCCTTTTTTAAAAAACACATTTTCATGAGCATATATTCCATTTGTGGGTAAGTTTTTAAAATAGCATGTTTTGATGCCATTTAAGGAACATACTGCACATTTGGCATGATGAAAGATCTGTTAGCATTCTACTCCAAAGTAGACTGTCCACCTAATCCTTGTCAGGAGGGATGCCATGAGCTAGAATAAGATTTGTAAACTACCATTTCAATTAAAAGGACGTAAATTTCACTTATTCACTAAGTTATTGTTGTGTGCTGATTGGGCAGTCTCCTATAATCATGCATGTGTCACTAATGCTAATTAATGTTAGACAGCAAGATAAGTCTTTCAATCAAGGAAACAAGCCAGTAAAAGCACAAGAAGAATTGAACTAATTAATCAAGCACAGAAGCCTTTCAGTTTTAAAGTAGTTTGTAAAACCTGAAGTTCATGTTGCTCCTGACGTGCATTAGGTGGTCACCCTACTTAACAACACAACACAAAGTCAGTTAGTAGCTCTTAGCTCTTTCTTGCTTTAAAATAAAGATGGATTGTGGGCAGTTTATTGAATTTCCTCTCTTGTTCCTATGCTGTACAAAACAAAAATGTATTTTTCTCTGTAAGATACTTTGAGATAAGCATACTATTTGGCATATTTTCTGCATAAATGGTGTATTTATTCTCAAG
This sequence comes from Brienomyrus brachyistius, assembly GCF_023856365.1. Lineage (NCBI taxonomy): Eukaryota > Metazoa > Chordata > Actinopteri > Osteoglossiformes > Mormyridae > Brienomyrus > Brienomyrus brachyistius. The sequence goes on along the minus strand of NC_064533.1, from coordinate 38,719,242 downwards.
AAAAATACCTTTTTATCACCTAAATACTTCATTACAGCCTTTGTAAACTGCATAATTGATTTTATGTTGTCATTTTTGCTAAGACAACGTGTAACGGTCTCTTCAGCTATGAATCTAAACTACCCATACCGGGGCTTTTACAGATTTGAGTGTTTTCGGTTTTCCCTATTTAGGGGACGTTTCCCGAACAACGACGGAAGTCAGCGTTAATAATAACGCTGATAATAAATATTAAAAACTCAAATATCAATAGCACCATGATAATATGATACTTGTGTGATGCTTCTTGTAGAAGAAAAACAAATTACGAACTATTAGGTATTAGGTTACAATGCATTTACTGACATCGGCTGTATCTGTGATTATGTTTATTTTCATTTGTTTAATCACACAATAAACACGTATAAATCCTGATCCGGTACTGTTCATACAGCTAGTTAGTGGCTCAATGGGATGGGTACACATAACATCCTTCCTTGTTTGTATCCAAGCACCAGTTTGTGTGTGTGTGTGTGTGTGTGTGTGTGTGTGATATGGAATATGCTGTCAGTGCTGATTGTGTCTGTTGTCACAATTCGTAACATCACCAATTTATTAGGCACACTCTATTGTTAGATAAGTTTCATTTGGCAGTCGTTTATTTCAACTAATTTAGTCTCCTTTTTGGTTTGATTAATATTGCAATATTACTCGATGTGTCATAATCATGCAGCTCTAAATATACATTTATCTATGTAATTCATATAGCACTAACAAGTTGGATAAACATCCTCTCCAATCATGCCATACTCACGAACAGAGAAGTTTATAAAAAGTACTCTTAGGACTACATTTTCAAAGCACTGGACATTATAAATGTTTGTACAGCAAGATTATTTAATATTTTCACCTTACTTAGATGGTGTCTACTATCCTTTGACTGCATTTTCCAAGCTGTACAGCCCGAGAGCTGTAGTTCGAACTACACAGTCTTTCCGAACGTTCGTTCGAACTGTGGTTTGGGGAAACACCTGTGTAGTTTAACGATGCATCATAATATGTAAATTCACAGCGTCGTCACCTCAATAGTTCGAACTATGGTTTGGGGAAACACCTGTATCGTGCTTGCATAGTTTGAACTACGTAAGTTCAACGTAGTTTGCTATTACGCTTTTTGGAAAAGCACCACAGTGACTGAACACTGCAAGTGGGCAGTTCTGTTTTTGTGGTGTGGTTTGCAGTTCATATGACAGTCACTTCTCTGTTCTTCTTGACTTTTATGGTGGCTGGGGTTTTGCTTCTCTGTGCTCAAGCCTGAGCTCCTTTGATTTATTTTACAGACCTCGATGAGAGCTGTGTGCCAAAATGGACATTCGAGACTGGGGCAGTTTACCTACATGGCTACGATAAAGAAGAAAATAAGCTGTGTACGTTTGTCATGTGGCTGCAGTGAAGTAACATTTCTTTCTAGTAAATTAAAGAGGGGGGGGGGGGTTCTCCTGTTTTGTGCAACTTTTACATGGGTGTATTGCAGTATAAATTCATCACCAGTAATAATTTTCCCATATTAATCTTGTCCCTATCCATGTCCTGATTTCTGTAAATTCAGCTTTGCAGTATTTCTCTATGAGGTTGACATTTGCCTAGACATTAAGGGCCACTAAAGTGCAACCCATTTGAATCATTGTGGGTTGTTTTCAGTAGTACATAGCAATAATCGCTATGTGTTATTTATTGAACAGCAGATGCCAGCTTCTTTCAGTCTTTAGCTCCCATTTTTCACGCTCATTCTCGCCTTTTGCTCCAAGTTTGGTTCAAGGTAAAGCTTCATGTGAAAGATGCCAAGACCTTCCTGGACAAGAAGAAGTATGTGGCTTTCTGGCTGGAGCGCTACGCCAGGCGGGAACCCGGCAAGCTCTTGACAGTAGTCTTCGACATGTCTGACTCCGGGATCAGCAACATTGTAAGCACACTGCCTCCCCTCCATCTTGGGCTCAGCTGTGCTAGTTGGGTTCAAATGGAAGTTACAGTAAAATATTAAAATTTTCCCTTATTTTTGGGCCTGGCATAAAACAAGTTATTTGCATTCATTATACTCAGACTTATACAGGTCAACACCTTTGTTGCCTGTATTTTAGCTTTATAGAAGTCATAATTTTAAAGATGGTTTTTAAAAATACATATGATGCAGCCTGTCATTAATATGAACTTCTTAACCAAAGTTGAGTGGATGTTCAGATGCAAAGTATGGTTTGTGCGGCTAGCGTAGGGGATTGACCTTGGATTCTTGGGTTTGTATTTGAGGATTAGTAAGTCCTGTAAGTCTTCTCGGTCGGTCCCACTGCATTATCCTGTCCCTAACTTCTGTTGTGCCTCCCTACTGTAGGTCACCCATTTCTTTACTGTTTTCCCATAGAAGAAAGTGCTCTAGTTACACTGAAAGGCCATCGGCCATCTGAAGTGTGGTGAAAAGATGGCTGTATTTTTATTTAGAAAAGGGGGCTGTTTGAGAATATCAGAGTCTTTCATCGCATTGCACAACTTTCCAGAAAGGCCATTCACTCCAGCCAATGGTGTCCTAACCAAAGGTTCTTTTGCACCTACCATTCAGGATATTGTACTGGCTTTGCATGGTTTTGCAAGGCATTTTTTAGGTGCATGTTTTCGGTTTGGGGATCATATGCATGTTCCAAGCCTGTGTCAGTAATTATTAGATCGCCTTCTGTGCTTCCAGATGTGTGGATCTTTAATCAGAATTACCTGATGAAAGATGGCTGAGCTACTTAGCTCTCCAGGGTTATGCACGTGAACGCCTTCACTCATCCTAGACAAGAGTTTGCCAGCACAGTAAAAATCAGGCTTCATCACTTCTTGCAGGAGAGAAACACATGTGGTGATGGTTTGGTCAAAGACCAGCTTTTGGTTAGTCATGTGTTCTAGAAGCAAAGACTAAAGCATTAGTTTGAAGGGTTAGTAAAGCTTTTAAACTCGCAGTATGGTTTAGCAGCCGCTCAGAATGCTTTTGTAACGGTATCACTTTTTGAGAGTGGTCTTCGGATGGTGGCAAGTTTAATATTTGATTTATTGATTTTGTTTAAACTTGCATCAGTGGCACATGTGAAGGTAAATATTTCATAATTGTATGTTCTCTTCTGCGTGCAGCACATTCCACATCTCGTCTATGCTCATACTCTTGGAAGTATGGAAAAAATATCATGCTTGTTGCTGTGAACTGTGTGCAGTGTGTGGTGGTGGTGGGGGGGGGGGTTCTCTCATTTTACCCTATGCAGGTGGTTTCTTCCAGATCTGTTGATCACCAGTGCTGATAATGGCTCTTTTGATTTGACTTTCTCGTCATGATAGAGATCAAGGCTCTGTGATGAACGAGAATTTATTCCAGGAAACACAGACCCTGAGCCTGATTTTAGCTGATGGATGGTGTTTGCAGAAAAAAAGTCTTCTCCTCTGTTTGCCCTTAATGAAAATATGTGCACGTATCTTCTATTAAAAGGTTGCTAGAATTAGAAAATAATTAACTAAAGCGGCATGAGAACTGCGTGACTTTGACACTCCTTATTGGGGTCGCTTCAGTTGTTTACTCTTAAAGGGTCTATGTAATACTTTTAACCAGATCTGATATTTGTTTCTTTAAGGGTCTTTTCCTTTTGTTCTAAAATGACTTTTTTCATTTTTTTATTCAGGACATGGAGTTTGTGAAGTACATTATTAATTGCTTCAAAATATATTATCCAAAGTTTTTATGTAAGTATGTGAGTTATGTTTCCTTGTTATGCACTTATTTCCCTTACAATACTTTGTGTTTGCATTTGACACACTGAAATGTATATAGGGATTTCCATCTTGGCGACTTGATTCTGACTGTAAAAAAGTAGAGTTTGACTGAGTGCCCCGGAATGTAAATCTGGAGTGTGGTTCCTTGATAGGTGAAGGTTTATGATGGATGGAATTCTCTTTTTCTTTAGCTAAGATGATCATGTACGAGATGCCGTGGATCATGAATGGTGAGTAATTCTGTGAATTCTGTGGAGGTGGGGAGCGCGGGTTTCTTATCCGTCCTTATCTAGAGCATTATGGCCACTCACGGACACTATCCGGTTATAATAAAATCGAAAGCTTATTTTAAAACTGTGGAAGCTAAATTAGGAGTGAAGACCCCTCAAAAAAAATTTAAAATATAACACAGCCAGTATTTCCAGTAAACCCTAACCTAGTTTTAATTATGCCCTCTAGCTGGTCATAAGCCACAGCTTAAGGACATGAACAGTTTGACACATAAACACACCACTGTTATGATTGTAACTGTGTGTCTTTCGCCTATGGCAAGAAGTACAGGGTACAGAGGAGCGCACACAGGTCACTATTATGATCCTTATCTGCTGATGTGCATGTTGGGTAAAACTACACTAGAACTACTCAGCTAGGCTTCTAGAGGGCTGGCTGTAGGAGGCTTTTTTCTAGGTGGATTCTGTACTGATTTCTTCCAGTATTCCTTCATGAACATAAACAATCTCTGCTCTAGATGAAATCTTTCCATCTGCACGTTGGACACAAAACTCTGTTTACAACAGAATATTATTCCTCTCCACCCCCACTAGTGTCTGTCTACTTAACTGCTCAGCTGATTCATTTTATGCCTTAGATTCATTGATTGAGCCAATCAGTGCTAGACAACATTTTGACATGGGAAAATCTGCATTACTCTCTAGATTTAAATTCTTCCAGTACAGCCCAGCCTCTCACTGGCTTGCGGTATGAAGTTGTATCAGGGGTAAGTGGTGATAACGGTGCTGGGTTTATGGTTTGACCGCCCTTTCCCTTGAGTAACTGTACAATCTCTTTTGGTCTCAGCGGCATGGAAGATCGTGAAGACGTGGCTGGGTCCAGATGCCATCAACAAGCTAAAGTTTGTGACCAAGAATGATGTCCAGACTTACATCGATGCCGAATACCTTCCTCCACATATGGGAGGAACTGTACGTCATTATTTTTTTTGATTATTATCTTCCTGAATTGATATGCTGTGTCATGTTGTTTTGAAATCTCCCATATCAATGTGCTCACTCAGACCTCTTGTATAGCTGACCCATATACTGGTAACTGGCCTTCAAGTTAAAATAGGTCCCTTTGTAGGTAACTAATCAGGTGACTCCTTTTTCACAAGGTGTACCTCTCGGTACAGACAGTACTTGTATTAATGCATGTCAGTAAATTCTTTGATGGATTTAACTGTCATGTTTCATTATAGACTTAGTCTCCATCCTCAGGATGTTCTTGATGTTTTCCAGGACCCCTTCAAATACAGTTATCCACCACTCCCTGATGATGATTTCCAAAGCCCTCTCTGTGAGAATGGCGGACCGATCATTGGCGACGATGAAAAAGAAAGCAGGGATGGAGACGTGGACCAGCTGGAGCTGAGCTTCAGCTCTGATCAGTCACACAAGCCCAGGAAGGTACCAGGACCCATCCTGTGTTTTTGTGTGACCTCATACCATCATTCGCTTGCAGGTTGAGTTAGTAAGGATGATCTTAAATCTGAATTTCACGTGCCAAGAGTCCACACGATTCTTTCGTTTTGCAAAGTTTAGACCACAATTTGCAGTGTAAAACTTGATTCTTTAGGTGAATTACTGCCTGCATGTATGTGACTCTCAACGGTTCTTTTTTTTTCTCTAGACCAGTGAAAATGTAGCCTCTCATCGCCGTGTTACTGTATTGCCCTAACTTGTATGCAGCACAGTGAGAACTCATGGAGCTTGAGCAACTTTAACGATATCTTGCTTCGGTTATATTTTTCTTTCATTTCAAAGCCTTAAGGGCAGCTAAGAATATGCTTGAATTGGAATGAAAGCTGTTAGCCCTCATTGGGTAGCATGTGTTTTGATAATGCTTTAAACTGTCCATGACATCCGTCTGCTGTTCACCATGTTGCAAATAGGTCTGTCTACTTCACCGAATCCTGGCTGAATTACTACAGCTAAGAATATCTGCTTTTGGGCTGGTCATTGGCCCCTTGACCTCCAGACATGGACCCTGAGATTATTTATATCTAATGAGATGTTCTACTGCATTTATGGAGCAGCTTTGTTATGCCTGGGAGCTTTCTGGAAGGATCGGTTCGTGTTTGCTGGGAGAAAGTGTTTTTAGGAGCTGGGAGGAGAGGTTAGGCTTCTGTAACGAAGGCATCAGAACTTACCTAGGGGTGCTGGTGCTGGTGCTGTCAGCATTGTAACCCTTCATTACATCATCTTTCTGAACTGACTTCACGTTTGATCCGGCTTGAATAAACTCATTGGTAGTTTCATCTTGGATTCTTAGTGCATGATTGCTGTCTGCTTCCCCCCCTGTGGAGATTGCCGGTCCTCCCATGGTGCCTGAGCATGTTGGATGCCAACCAACAGGGAATTTAATCAGTGCGTGTGTCCCAGCTTTGCCTGATGCTGTTTATCGTGGGTATTTTTATCCACTGGTGGATAATTCGCTCATCTTTAAATGGGGGGCAGAAGAGATTACAACAGAAGAATGTGTAGGATGGAAATATTTGTTATTTAATCTCAAACAACAAGAGATGGATTTTAGCCAGTGCTGAAGCACAGTGATTAGTGGTTAAATCTGGACAGCTGCCGTTTCCATGCAGGTTATATAAGCTGATTGTAATTGACGAATTCACATGTGTCCTGTGCTAAAAGACTTAATGTTCCTAGTCCTTGAGATAATGAGACCCAATTAATAAGGAGATGAGGAGGATGAAATTCGCAGTGTGATCTGTCACGTCTCCCCGGGATCCCACTGTCCGTAACCATTCTGTTTTCTGTTGCATATCCCACACGTTATCCTGTGTGCGCTGTACTTAAAAAAAAAAATTTGTTATGCTTGTAAACAATAGAGTTCATGTTTAATACAAAGTGCTCATTTTAAGTTCTAAAGTATGTTCAAGTGCTTGTCTTGGCTCTGCCTTTTTCTGGGAATAAATCACGTGCCATTTAGACTTCCCTTTGTGCTTTTGTATTAAGAGTTCAGTTGATATATTTTTACAGTAAATTAGTATCTGAAGCTGCTGATTTTAAGGGCAGTTGCTCTCAGTAACTGAGACTGTTACTCGTCGACCATTCTGTAGTATTCCGTGGATTAAGAGCCCTGGGTTTCCTAATTACTTCCTCACTGTATGGCAGGAGACGCTGTAGAGTACATTCTCTGTGCAGTGATACCAGTCTGACAGCAGTCACTGGGCTCACTGATTTGTCAGCTGCGTATGCCTAAGCTGGGACCTTCTTCAGCCATGTGCTCCTGATACAAGCTCCAAGTTCCTGTTTTATAGCAGTATGGCCTACAGGAGGTGTCGGCTACTTGCTGAGCCTGTTAACCTGGCAGTTTAGGTTTGTGAGCTGAGGGCTGACTCGCCCTGTGACACGCCCCTTAATATGCTTGGTAAAAGGTGGGAGATGGGAGATGACGCCTTGTCCCGGCCTATCACATGACATTGCTGGGTATTGAGGTCTGACCCCGGGTCAGTTTGGTCTTGTGGTGCAGGACAGCCGAGATGGGCCGTATGTCAGCAATTCTCAAAGTTTGCTTATGCTGATTTCTGCCTGTTTTTGGAACAAGTTCATTCCTCCTGTCTGTGCTGAGTAGGCTTTTCTGGTTAATCCAATTCCCTTCTCTTCAGTTACAAGGCAGTATTCCTGGCATCCGGCACAGTCACATGACACGTATGGAGATATTGCACATGGCCGCCCAGTGAGTAGTGTTGTGTCGTCACACACCATTTCATGTTTCCAGGTGAATTTTGCGGAAGATGGTCTCAAAGTGGAGGAGGCCGAAAGAGCGGACACGCCAGGTCGGACTAAGGGGCCTCGGAGGCCATCGACTACTTTCAAAGGACAGTTGCTTCACATCAGGTATTCAGGGTGATTATGTTTGTGTTTATATGGTATGAAAATGGTGTTTAATATGATGTGAATATGACCTATCATGCAAGAACTTCTTTGAATGTTTTATATGGCACCAACAGGTTGGTTTGGTGTAATTCCGTCTATGTGAAAACGGCACACGCTTTTTGGGAAATGAATCATCTCTTGCTTTATTTAGTGACCTTCAAGCAAACGCGTGTGATCTATTTGCTACCGAACACCAGGAACTGTAAAGCTATCTAAGGATGATCAGATATGAGGCGTGTGAGGAAACGCAAGGCACAGCGTGTACCTTTACATGACAGCATGGCTGGGGAATGAATGCTGTAGGCCGGGGGGGGGGGGGGGACAAACTCAGCCACAGAGGGTGTCAAAATTAACGACTGGGTTGAATTCAAGGGCCAAATCAGGTCAGTATCTTTTGGAAAATATTGACCAAGTTTAGTATGATGCACTATGACAAATTATTTAAACAGGAATTATTTACAGGGGGAGATATTGTGGATGAAGAAGATAAAAAATATATGCCGGTGATGTGGCAATACTTTTTGTAATTTAAATTGCCACACTTTTATTAAACATAAGGATATGCAGAATTTATATAAATTACTAATATTTTAGTACTGAAAACCCAGCATCCAGACAAATGTTTCACCCATCAATGATTATTTTGCATGTGCCATATAATTGCGGGTACATCGCGATATGATATCATGCAGCCCTACCTTGATTGATGTGCCTGTGCTCCAGCTATCGCTGTGCAGTCTGGGATTTGTAGTGCCAGTGATGTGCATGCTATATACCAAAGGAAGCCAGTTCTGGTAGACATAAGATGTTATCGCACGGACTGGATACAATTGTACTCTGGGTCATATGTGACCCATGAACCTTGAGTTTCACAACCCGGGTCTAGGTTGTCTACATACTGAATGTGATAATAAGCACATATCCGAGTGTGTTTTAGGACTGGCGGCAAAATGCGTATCATCCCATCCACTACACTATCTGTGGGTCGTATTATTTTCAAGAATAAATGGAAGTACTATATGTGTGTTTGTTTTAATGTATAATTAAGGAAGTACAGCTATGTTCTGCCCCGCCTTGTCTAATTTGAGCCTTTCCAGAAGATATGTGATTATAAGGCCTTGGTTTTATTTTCACTTTGAACTGATTTTGCTTTGAACTGAGCTGGTTGACTGAGCGTCAAACACATATGTTTTTTTTTTCTGATGCTTGAAAAATCAACAATAAATGGGCTCAGTGAGGTTTAGGAGTCTTGTTTCAGTACAGATCAGTGCTCCTCAACCAAGGCCTTGAGTTCCCATTTTTGCTTTTTGCCGGTTCCCAGCACCCATCTACCAGGTATTCAGTGTTCTTGATTGCTTGATTGTTTGGGTCATGTTGGTAGGGAGCAAAAATGCAGACTGTCTGGGGCATCCAGAGGGCTGGGTTGAGAACCACTGTTATAGATGAATGTGGGTGAAAGGTTTTCTTGAGGGGAATCTCTTAACAGCTTCTTTCTGAAGCCACTGCCCCTTGGTTATAAAGCCTATTGTGCTCTGGAAGGAATGAAAATCTTAATTTATCCTTCCTGGGCTGTTACAATAGTTGACTAATTTTTTAGCCATGTTTGTAACTACTGGTTGGCTAATCAAAGATGTTTATGACGAATGACCTCTGAAAGGAATAATGTGTTACTATTTTTAGGGACATTTTCATAGTTATTAAAGCATTCTGGAAGTTTAATTAATCATCCAGATCAAGGTTGTGTAATACTCTGATTTTTGAATCCTCAGTCCAGCAGAAGAGCTCTGCTTTGGATCGAAGGACAGTGAGAAGAAATGTCTGATCATCCTCAACAATGTGACCAGAAATCCAGTGGCTTTCAAGGTGTCTGTCTGTCTGTCCGCCTGTGTTCTGCCTGCAGAGTTCCATGTGTTTTTCTGTCATGTATACCAATGACAACTAGCTAAGCAAGTCATACCAATATCAAAATGTGAGGTATTGAATTATACTGTACTGCAAATATGCATCTGTGGTCTGTGTCTCACATACACACACACACACACACACACACACACACACACACACACACACACCCCGTGAAGAGCTCTATCAGTTAGAAACATTAGAGTGACCAATGAGACGCACCATTTGCACATGTATCTCACACCAGTGGTTTCAATACATATCGTCCATTTTGGCTGAAAGCTGGTTATTGACCCTCCTACCAAATATATTAGGCTTGCAGATATTCATGTACCTGTCAAGTTGCTTTTTGGAGCTAGAGTCCAAGCTGCTAACTCCTGATCCGAAAATATTATCCGTGTTTATTCTGAGAAATCTGCCCCCGAGTGTGACTCCTGTCATGTTTTCCAAAACAATTTCACAGACTCGTAAATTCTTATTTCCATTCCTGAAGGTGCGGACAACGGCGCCAGAAAAATACCGAGTGAAGCCCAGTAACTCCTCCTGTGAGCCAGGAGCCTCTGTGGACATCATAGTATCTCTACATGGAGGTAGGAGGCAGCAGTGAGCCTTGTGCTCTCATCTGTGAGCTATGCTGTTTCACAACAGAATTTACCGGCAGAAAGAGGAACCTTTGTGGAAAGTCCCACTTCCTCTTTTCTGACATGCATATTTTAAGGGTGACAATATAATCGTCCCTCATCCGCCACAGAGTTGTCTTTTGAAACATTAATAAATGGCCTAACCACAGTAAAGTTTTTTTCTGAAGGTTGAAGCTGCTTTTGACCATTTGAGATCAGCATCGTTTAGATGAGCATCAGCAGATGATCGTTTAGCATGTGGTTTTGAACATCATTTCACTTGTATCGCAGGTCCGTTTCCCTCCTTTCATTAGTTGTTTTATTGCGCCCTGATGTTTTCTGTGGGCCATTCCTCGCCGTGACGTCTGCTGGCTCTGTGAGTCTGCCACACTGTGATTGGCCTCACTGTCACCCTGCAGGCTACCAGGCATCTCCCCAGGACCGCTTCTTGGTCATGGCTGCAGAGATGGAGCTCAGCTCCGGAGTTACTTCTCCAGAACTTTCTCAGTTCTGGAAAGAAGTTCCAAGAAGCAAGATAATGGAACATAGGTAAACTAGGGATCTTACAGTCAACTTTATCTGTCTATCCTCTTATCTTGGTTGGGGTGTTGGGGCAGGGTTGCTTAGAGCTACTCCATGCAGGATATGTCACACATGCAGAACACACACTCACACACTACAGGTCATTTAGAGACATCAGTTAGCAGGACTGCATATCTTTGGCCAGTGGTGTTCCCACCTGCATGACCTGGGGAGGACATTCAAACACCACACACACAGCAGAAGTGGGATTCAAACCCCAGCCCCAGATGAGTGAGGCTGCAGTGCTACCAACTGATTGACCATCCCACCCCATATTAAAAACAGACTTTACTGAAGAACCTTTTCAGTATTTTTTTCAATTTTCATTAGGGCTCTACAATGAGTAACATTGTGAATATTTCTCAAACGAAAAAGGAGATGAAATTGCCTAAATTAAACTATATATAAATAGAACTTATCTACCAATAGTGTGTGAAGTTGGTGGCGTTGCTGCGCGTTGTCCACAGACACAAATGCAATGTGATTGTTGTGCATGCACACGATATATCGTGCAGCCACCATTTTCATAAATAATCTATCACGAGGTATCCCCTGCCTCATGCTTCTGGGCTAGACTGCAGGCTGACTGTGACTTTGTGCTGGATAAGGGAGAGATGGATGGATGAAGAGTTGGATGAATATAGCCTGTTTCCCAGTTATAGCGCCATTAAAGACTCTTGACGTTGAAACACTTGGGAAAGCTTTTTGGAGGGTTTCCCTTTAGAATGACCTCCTGACGATGGTCTGAAATCTGGAGTCACAGACTCAAAAGGTGCTGGTACTCCCTGGAGACGCCCAGAGTCTGCTGCAGGCAGCTTGCCTGGGGCGGACCTTAGACGTCAGTCATTCGTTGACGTTTGAGCGTGTCGTCCTTTGTCAGCGTGACGGCTCACACCGCAGCCTTGGTGACAATCCCATGTCCGGCTGTCATTTCTCAGGTCTCCATCGGTTCCAAGTGCTTTCCTCTAACGTCCTGCCTCCTTCCCCATTGGTGGTTTCTGTGTAGGGGCTTGATCAGAAACGCACTGCACTGTTTGTGAAACGCTTGTTCCACTGACAGCGAGGGCCTTTGCTTTCACTATAAATAGGCCTACTTCGCTTTTCAGGTTTCCCCCCTCTAATGAAAATACTATTTTGTCTTAGGTTACGATGCCACACTTTTGAGAAAAACAATCCTGTTCTGGGCATTTTAAGCGACAGCACTCCCCTTGGTTCTGGGACTAATGGGCAGCCGGACCTGCACAGCACGGTGAGTTATCGATTAAATCTGCTTTTGTTTCTGCATCAACCCAACGTTAAAGAAGAGTACTGACAGTGTGGCGAATTGACCTCAATGACTGAAGTGATTTAACTGTGATTTCTACCCAGCTCATGCGGGCCATTGCCAGTAATTCCAGGCTGGAGCAGAAGCTTGACCAGTGCCTGTGGCTCCAGAAGGTTCTGATGATTCTGGTGTCCTTCTTGACGGCCGTCTGCTTCTCTACCTTTTACATGTTGTACACTGGAGAAAGGACACCTTGACCAGCATCCCCTTCTAGAATTCTCTCCTCCAGGCTTTCTCCTAGCCAGAAAAGATCCTCTCGTGAGACATAGAGAGTAACTTGTAGCAGCCAACTGCTGTTTCCTGCGGTGAAGGCAAAGAAAAGACGTACGTTCATGTGGAGCCCCATCTCGGTCTCAGAGTCTGACACTCAGGACTTAAAAGAGAACAATGTATTTTTATTAATCACCATAAAATCATGCCATTATTTATTGCCATAAAACGTAATCATTTAGCCTGTCATTTACTCTGAAATGATGTACAGTATTTCCTCCAAATTCGAGAAATAAATACATTTTTATTTACGTGTGGCTTAGATGAAAAAGGGTTTGATTTTACATATGATTATTTTGCACTTAATTATGCCCATATGTTATCTAGTCAAAATCATACTAATGTGACTGGGGATTTTCAGCCATATGGGGCTTTAGATTCAGTGTTGGGAATGAAAAATGTTTCACAGGTTATTTTGAATTTGACTGCTGAACAAGGCCGGAAGAAATCGCAGGAGTGCGAATTCCTATTCTCCTATTCCTATTCTCCGTAAGCCGAGGGAACTTTTAAGGGTTGACTTTCTAGGTAGTGATGTGCATTTGTGGCAATTATCTTATGCACGTATCTAAAATTACCAAAGCAATTACCTATGCTGCTTTCTAGGGTAAAAGGGCCATTTTCCCATTCTGGGACCTTGAAGGTGCATGTCAGGATGGCCAGTATCTGACACATGCAGACCCTGCCGTGGTCACTCTGCTGCACTTAGGATTATGCTACACTATTTATTTGCTTGCCAACGCTTTCATCCAAAGCAGCTTACATGGTTTAGGGGTCTATGCAGTTCTATGGCTGTCAGAGGAAGTCAGGCTTCTAGCTATTGGGTTGGGCTTTTAAGGTAAGAATGACGTTGCACTTGCAGCCCTGAAATGGCGGAGTGTTCCGTCATGTCAAGCTGCTAGTTTTCATCTTATCTTAGATAGTCAAACTGAGACTGCGGATGCTTTTTATTTGTTTGTTGGGTTTCTGTTGGATCTTCCTCAGAGTTCTGTAGTGCTTAACTGACCCCTGCTTTTCAGAGAAAATATGTGATCTGTGCTTGACATTTGTTTAATGTCATTTTTTAATGCCTGACTTCTGCACAGGGTGCCATAGTCAGGTGCCTTAGGAGAGCTGCTTAGGAGAGCTGCTTTCCAGTAGCTTGTCCTGAGTGCACGTTGGAGGTGGGCTGAGTAAGATAAGAGGCTTCTTGACTTAAGAGATTAAATTCCTGACAACTCCCTGGACTAAGGTAACATTTTGGGATGGTGTGTCACTGATTTGCCTCTCGCTTGCTGGGACAACTTGCATAAGTCTTACTTAGAGCTTGTCTTCTCTGGCCACCTTCTCCCAACATCCAGCATGGAACCTTCAGAATCAGATGTATTGGCCAAATATGTTAAGTCACACAAGGAATTTGGTTCCAGTCGATGTCCTCTCTCAAGTTTGACAGACAATATGCAGAGAGTACACAAAATACAAGCCATAAACAGATTAAATACAAGACAAGTTTTATACATAAAGTGCCAACTGCAAAATGATCATTACATATGGGAGTTTGATTGTATAATACAGTATATGTAGATGTGAAACTGTAAAGAGCATGTCAATCTAGCACTAATATGTACCAGCAAACCGCAGAAGAGATAATATTAGCACTCTGATAATACTAGCACTCAACTGGAAACTCTTGGTTTTTATATCATGCACTTGAATTATGCCTTGTGAAGGACTGGGATTGGAGTGGTAATTTAAGGAAAGGTTTAGTGTTGGGTGTCACAAGGACTTCCGTACCTTCAAGATTGCTCATGAATGTCATAGTTTAATATTAAACTACATTCTTAAAACCTCCTCAGTTTCAATATGTTACGTTACTGGAGTCTCACTCTGCCTTGCGGCGATCAGAACCCGACGGCATCATGGCCAGGCAAACTACACGGCTGGTTGCCAAGGTGATGTTCCTGAGCACAGCAGCCTTTGTGATGGAGGTCTCTGCCCATCTTAATCCACCTTTTTCCATGTAACTTTATCACTCAGAGGGCTCAGTCCAAACCCACCCTATAGCACAGCCTACATTCTGATTTCCCTTGGCGTAGCATAAGTGGGAGTAATTGCAGGATTACCAGCTGTTCTGTATGCAAAAAGCCCAATGAAATTACAGGACTGCTATAGTCTTGCAAATGAGAAATTTTAATTGCTGTTTTTGAAGATATTTAGCATCTTCTCATCACATTGATTGGTTTTTACTTGCCTAAGCCAAAAATGCAAGCTTTACTACACTAATATCTCTGCTGTGAACACTTACTGAACATTCTGTGGCTTCAATACCTCTTTCACATTCGATCATGTTTAAATAAACATTTATAACATATTCATCTTCTAAAAATGAGCCCATTAGTAGTTTTCAAATTGATACAGAAGTGCCATTGTATTAGGCATATGTATCTGATTATTAAAATGGTGTGGTGTTTTGCAGTGTTGTTTTTATGCCCCCTTGTGGCTCCCAGATGAAATGCCACTCAGAATTAGTGGAATTCCTGAGGGAACCCATGCTTTGTAAACACTGCCTGGCTTATGATACATCTGAGCTGTAGCATAAGCTGGAAAATGAGCCCCAGCCAGCTCTTCCTTGCAGGTTTGTGTGCCATTTAGATTTGAATAGAGAATGGCCCTGAAATTCCAATTCAAATTGTGAAATTGAACTGAATTTGAATTACGGCTGAAAACAGGATGTAGAATTACTATTCCAATTTGAATGTAAGGAAGTAGAATTAAAATGGAATTAAATTCAAACAAATTGATGCACATAATATAGATGCAGTGTTCAACAATACAGCTGAATATTCCCATGTGAATTATGTGTTATTTTTTCTGATTGCTTAGAAACACCAAACTAGCTAAATGTTACGCATCTCTTGAAAAAAGCAATCGGTTCTTGCAAAACTCTTCAAACTCTTTTTAAAAACTGTGTTTTTGGGTCAAACCGTCACAAAAACCATCATTTAAATTTGTACACGAAACAGCATAAATGAAAAACACTTGTGGCTTCAGCTTTTGCGATGCACGAGGCATAGCGGTTAGCAGAAAGTGCTGTCATCCACGTAGGAAACATACAGTACATCATATATCATCGTGTGAAGTATAGATGCGTATTTTAAACGTCACATACTATCAATACAAGTAAGGGGATAAAGGTACTTATTTTTTTCAAAATGTTCCAATGCCAAAGAACAATAATTACAGTAGATGAAAACAAAAACATTTGTGTTATGGAAAAAAACAGAAATAAACTAGGGTAAGTCTTGCTTTCTTTTTGGGTCTGACCATAAGACTCCATCCACATCACATGCGATGTTGTCTTCAGCTAAGCAGTGAGGAGAGTATCGCCTGGAGTGCTGTAACCAGGTCTGGTGTGACCACGGCTGCCCCTGGCCAAATTGGGGCCCTAAGCAGAATTTTATTTTGAGCCCCCCCATTACAAAATGACAGTATCACTAAATGCCATTTAGGTTTACAACCTTCATTAGTAGAAACAAATCAAATGAACAGCCTCTTTCAACAATGGAACAAGCCTTTTACAGATGCACACGTCTGCCAGAGATGGCGACATCTTACCTCCATTAAAATAACCCGAAACTTCTATTGATAGCATAGATTGATAGGCTATAAACCTGAGACAACATACGACCACCAACTGGTCAATTAACCACTCCTTTTTCAACAGAGGTGAATGTATATGCAGTTAACAAGACATTCAATAAATGATAATCAGGGTCCCTGGAAAATTTAATCTCTAGTCCACATCTGGACAGAATTATCCTCTCTTCTGTCTCAAGATTAGCAGGGTAGCAGCTGGGGTGTTTACGCCAGAAAGTTTATCTTTTTTATTTCAACGACATACCCACCTTCAAGTGAAGCACGAACCTCCTCTTGCTTTGACTTTTTCTTTCTTTTGCTTGCTCCCGATTCATATTGCCGTTTGGAGGCCATCTCTCCACCTGCATGGATCCAACTGCCTGTCGACGCATTTGACCGCTGATTGGTCAGATGCTGCCTGCTATCAATCACTACGGCAACGCGTGTCGTGTTAGATTTCTCCTGTCTTTTTTTCCTCTGCTGCCTTGGGCTGACTTGGTGCTCTACGCGCGCCTCACAGCAGCGATGTACATCCTTTGCGCATTTGCAGAGAATGCGTCCCCTTGCGGAAAATGGCCCCCCCCCATGAATTGTGGGGCCCTATGCACAGCGCGTGTTCTGCGTGTAGGGAGGGGCGGCGCTGGGTGTGACCCTTGATCGATGCCTCCACAAGTCTCCTCTATTGCCTGTAGAAGGGATATGCATTGATGGGGCTGGTGATCATACACCCTCCTCAATGGGATTCAGGAACGGAGAATATGGGGGAGACTGAAAAGTAGGTGACCTGTGAACCAACTGTTGACCACAGCAGTCTAGTGGAAACTAGCATTGCCCCAGATTATAATGCATTATTTGGTCCTGCAGTTCTCTGAGTCTGCTGCAGGTATTTGCGATGACCACATTTATAATGTGGGTCTCCTGCTGTGGGGTAAACAGTGGACCTCTTCCACCAGATGCTGATTTTCTTCATTTCAACCACCACCACTGTGTAACACCTACCTAGGTGAGCCATTCTGTGCCAGCATGCTCACCACATAGTAGGTAAAGTGGTGAAGGGGCAAGAGAGAATTTGCCAATTACATATAGGGAATGATTAGGATGCCTGATTTGAAAGCATTACAATTAGCAATTTTAGCCAGGAGATCAGGGTATTACTCTTAATCTGTGAAAAGATGCTCAGGGATCCTGATTATGGCCTTGAAGAGTCAGGACACTCGGTTTTACATCTCAGCCAAATGATGGCACCCTTTTTTACAGTGCAGTGTCCCGTCACTGCGCTGGGGCATTAGCATCCACACAGGCCACAGGATGGGCTCCCCCGTTGGCCATAGTGCCCCCATCACAGCACTGGGGCATCGCGATGCACATCTCCCTGTTGATCCAATTCAAATTACTTGCCAATATAAAAGTGACTGCAGGCCAATGAGTGCATTATGCTTAAGAGAACTTCCTGACAGTGATAAGGTCCGGACATCGGCATGTTTTACTGACTGCATGCTGTGCACGTATGTGACTGATCGCATAAATCACATTTCTACACGTGCACATTTATCAGTAAAAAGGAATGACATTGTCTCCACTAAACTGAATGACTGCTTGTCAAAAGCAACACGATCAAGCGGGGTCTGATTTTTAAAACTACACGTAGACAGAATGTGTTACTGAAGCATTAAGCCCCAACAGTTCTGATCTGGCCCATCAGAGTGAGAAACAGCTTCTCTTCCATGGTGATTGTGCTCTTATTCTGTTTTCTTAATCTATCAGCAAGAACTTCAGTGCCTTGCTATTTAAGGGCCTGTTAGCGCCCTCTCTGACACGAAGTCGATGGTAACCCTGGTTACCACTAATTCCAGCTCTATGGAGGTGCCCTCAGTCGTTGCACTAGCACCAATCAAATCAAGGAAAGATTTAGAAGCAAATTTTCATAAAGTAACTCATCCCATGAATTTCCCCGAAGGATCAAAAATGCCGAATAATGGCTCAGAGTGTGAAACAGAATGAGTAAATATTTTGTTGTTAAATTGTTTGGTTTGGGAGTTGAGAAATTAGCTACAGGATAACACTGCTGAACTGTAAGGCAACATAACGAGGATGGTTCTGCACTAAATCAATTCGTCTGGCACTGTGTGGATTCACCTTGTGTCTGTTTACATGATGCGCTGTCAAAGTGTGTCTACCATACAGGCGACTGTCTGCCTGTTATAAACACAAAACTCACCTGAAACACCCAACGTACTGTGGAATCCAGGTAGCAAAGAGACAACAAGGCAAATATGTATATGTAATATTCATTTGTAGTAATTAATACGAGCAAAGCAAATAAAGACGAAATACTACATCTTGTTATATTTGAACATATGCCTGTTTACGTTGACAGACGAACGTAAGTCTCTGCAGTTTCTTCTGGGTAATTATTGTTTGTTTGTTTTTGTATATATGAATAAATTTGAACCAGTGCGTCATGGTAACAGTGTAAATATAATGATTTATAAACATTACCATTTTCATTTTTAAATGTCATGTAGTATTTTATCTGTACCACCAGATGGCAGAATACTAAAGGAAACTGTTAAAGAAGTTCATGCTTCTGATACCAAGTTACTGTTCCTCTGAACTGTCAAGGTGGACTGTCAAGATGTTTACCACTGCATTGAACGCTAATGTGGTTGTATTTACCGTATGTGTAGAATTAGACAGTTATGGGTAATATTTTATTTCCTGCAGTGTTGGGAGTTTTTCGCTGGGGTCCCTGCAAATGTAGGGCAGTTGAGCCTGGACGAAGGAGATTAAAAAGAATCACATGGTGATTTGTCCCGTGATTTCACTAGGAACCCCGGCTATAGGTTTAACGAATGGATCCCCATTCGGTTACTCAGACACTCTTGGTAATGGCATCTCCGCGGCTGGAGGACTTCTGCTGCCCTAACAGGGATTCCTCCACCGAATTTATAATCAATTTCCAGTCTATGCTTTTCAGCGGCATTTGCATTGGTAGCTCTGTCATCAGCCTTGTTTTGTCCATACTGCAGATTTTGCCCAAACGAAGAGGCTATAGGCGGTATAATCAATATTCTCTATCTAAGCCGGCCTCATCGTCGCGGATAATTTTCATGATCAGTGTGTGCGATATCTTGGGATGCGCAGGTAAGAGACCTTCCGTCATAGTGAGAATATGAGCCAGTACATAAAGAAATAATTATAGTTTTTCAATGCTTCTAACATTATCAGAATTAATTACATATCTCTGCCATTAACTGGTTTCAGCCTGGATTCTTGGACATTTAAATTTAACAACTCTGTTAAAGAGTTCATCAAATAAGTAGAATTATGGTCTTACAGAAAATATCTGAAGCATAATAACTTTCAGTGAAGTTCAGTTAGTTCAGTACTATTATCATTAATAATAATAAAACTGAATACTGTAGAAACTAAAATGTTATATTTCTCACTATTAAATTCTTGCCTGATAAGTATTCATGATCTTGGAGCTGTCATATTGCATTCTGTGTGACCTGCAGCCGGGAACATCATGGCTGTCTGGGGCTCTTCCAGATGTGCTTCAGACAAATGTCAGGGGGTTCTTCTCCGTCTGCTACGCGGTGAATCTGGGTGCATGGGCAGGTTTGCGGTCGGCTCTCAGAGAGGCCCAGCTGCAAAGTCCTTGGGCGTAGCACTAAGTCTGACCTCCTTCAAGTAAATATCAGGCTCTGCAAATGGATGCCTGCAACCCGTCCTGAAGATGTCTGTAAAGCAATGCATTCATGCCTGTCTACGTTACATGTTTATTTTTGTTAGGTTTTTTTTTTTTTTTTTATTATTTTTAAAAACTCGAAATGTGGACCGTTTAGCCACAACTGTGGAAGTATATTTTGAATGTCAAACCTCAGCTTTTAAAAAACAAGGCATTTGTGGCAAACTTTGGTATCTGTAAGAAGGTATCATGTTTAAAGCGGCAGGGGTGCTCTCATTCCTCAGGGTTTATCCCAATGAATCACGTGCCGAAAAAAATATGTCACCCATTCTTACTTGCAAAGGATTTTCATATTCTAGAATCATTCTAAAGTGGTGTCTATTTTGCCTCTTTTATATCTGTTTTGGCTTGAAGGTAAAGCATGTCGTTAAGTACTGTCCTTGGGGAACCGGAGACTTCAATAGTTTTCCAAGAACCCGGTAACTGCGGGCATAAAATTCATGCGGATCTGGAGCACATTAAAACAAAGGGGATTCCTGTAAAAAGTTAATAGCTGCCCATTTTATATTTCCATTGCATATCAAAAGCCAATAAAGAGGCTTCCTTGGCATAATTATGGCATTCCTGAAGTATCACAGAGGCTTAATTTAGTTTTTTTGTACATTCTTTAAGTTATTACAGCTGCAGTTTCCTGAATGGCTGCAGTTTTCAGTGTGGTGTTGAGAGACCTCAGATCAATTCAGTATTATGTTGCTGCAGCTAAGATCTGTTTTGTTTATTATTTTACTTGTTGCTAGATTAAGAATAACCGAGGGATGTCGTTTCAGACGTTGTGCTTTGGATTGCCAATAGAGATGTATTGATGCTAACCTGAAGATATGTGTTGCTTGATGATAGATGCGTCCAGGATGAACAGGTTTGCTGTGTGATTTCCTTGTTGTCTCCTCTCTGCAGGTATCATCTTCAGGTCGTCTGTTTGGATAGGCATGCCTACGCTCATAAGCAGGATCTCTGTGCCAGAAAACACTGACATTTGGCCGAAGGTGTTCTGTGTTGGGAGTGCGGTACGTCCTAGTCTTATTTCAATCCTCGACTTAGTTCTTGGCTATGTTTCAGTATTAGCCTTGTCATAACCTGTGCCTGAGTCTCAGTCCTTGTTAGTCTTAGTCCAAGTCCTACTGCCTTTAGCCTTGTCATTGTCCTATTCTTGTCTGAGTTCCTGTCTTAGCCCTAATCCTTAATCCAAGTCTTAGCCCTTGCCCTAGTCTGAATCTTAGTCTTCATTTCAATATATTCAATAATGGGGCAGTTAAAATGTATATTTTCTGTTATTGGAAGATTTGGATCCAGCTATTCTATAGTGCCTCCTTCTGGTGGACCTTCTGTTATGCTGTGGATGTCTACTTAGTTGTCAAACGGTCAGCTGGAATCAGGTACGTCTGTCTGTGGTTCAGCTTCAGTCAGTGTTAGTTTTCCTCAGTAGAATAACTTCCACACTTTTTTGGCGGGGCCAAATATCTCAGATCTATCTCTGTCAGTCAGCCAAACTTCTCTGTGTATTGACATCGCTGTCTAAGTAATTGATTTCTCAGTTAATGAGTTTGAATCAAGCTGATGCCTGCTGAAATACCATAATCATTATAGCATTATGTCTGCCATTGAATTTTTATGCCCCCACTTTGTGCTGTTCTCTCATATCATGAATGAATATTTTACCTATAACTTCAGCCAGCATCTAGGTTTGGGCAACATGACGGCATACCCTGGTATTTAGAAATCCCAAAGGTATTGTTTTTTATACCAGAAAAAATACACACGCTCCTTTTTCTATGAAACTGACACAGAGATGCTGTATTGCGACAGTATATTGCAGTTTTAGAAATGATTGAAGACAAATAAAAAGCCAAAGAATAACATGCTAATGCCTCAAAAACAAACTGCGCCATGTATGTGCTGTAAACTGTTGCATATGTGAAACCTAGTCCGCATGTGGAGGTCTTATGAATTTATGTACTGTGTAGGATGTATGGGCTGACTTGGTAGCCATACTACCTCATGCATACTGTGAACAGTAGTTTTTGCCTGTACTTGACTGTAAGCAGTGTACCTTTCCTGATGCCTGCTGTCCTATGCTCTCTGCGGCAGCACCATCGTGCTGTATCACATGATCACCTGGGGCTTGGCGGTATTGCTGTGCATCGAAGGAGTTGCCATGCTGTACTACCCGTCTGTCTCCAGGTAGGATGCCTATACATATCTATCCCTGCATGGATGTAGAGCTGCTCTGCATTGCTTTCACTTTTCTCTCACTGCAGTTGTGAGGATCGCCTGCTCCACGCCGTCCCCCATTACATCACAACCTACGCGCCGCTGCTGTTGGTGCTCCTCGTCAACCCTGTGCTGTTCAGCCGAACTGTGGCAGCGGGTATACGTTGCCCCAGCAAAACTTTCCCACACCCCCAACCCCAAACCAAAAAACTGTTTTTTTGTTTTGTTTTTTTCCTGCACTCTTTAGAGTGCAATATCATGGAGCTCACATTGTTAAAATGTATCTTCATGCATTTACTCTGTGAATGCAGTTACCTCATTACTGAAAGGTGGGCAAGGTATCTACACCGAGAATGAGAGGCGACTGGGAGGAGAGATCCAAACGCGCTTCTTTAAGATCATGCTGGTTTTCTGCATTTGGTAAGTTAGTCTTTCATTAAAAGAAAATTAAGATCACATTACACAAAGTCCCATTGGGCCCTGAATTCTTCAATTCTTAAAATAGTCATACCCCTATACTGGGCAAGAATGTTTTATGAATTTAATCATACTGCTTAATAATTTATTTAAATGTGACATTTTAAACTGATAGATTATCAAGAATGACGGAATGTTATAGAAGAGCTGGTCCCTACTGAAATAATGTAATAACTGCAATAAGAATATCTGGTCTGAATATATGACATTTCAAATTTTTTAAAGATATCACTCTCTAACAAATATTGAGATCAGCCACAAGAATGTAACATTTCAATAAATAAATGGACTCAGCTGTAGAATTGGCAGTGTAATTTCTACAGAAGCAACTATGAAAATTAGTTTCTGTCCTTTGGATATAATGTAAATGCATTACATAAATGTAAACGCAAGGTTTGAAAAGAGAGCAATTGGAAAAATGAGCTTTCAGTCATGTAATTATTGTTATGGGTCAGCATGGTCCTGCATCATCATCCCACATAACCTATTAGGTCGCCAAACCCTCGGAGCAGTTCAAGTACAGCACAGGTCTAGATGCATTACGCAGCTCGGCTCAAAACATCTCGTAGGACGTTGTAGTTCAGCATGTCACCGTGCAGGCGTTCGGTCTACTCAGCTTATTAATTAAAGCAATTTTGACACTAGTTTCGTATCAGTCAACTAGCAAGATGCAGATTATATAAAAAGCGTCACTAGTACGATTCAGAATAAAAATGGGTAACCATCTGCTTCTTTCAATTAAGCAATTATGCGTAGTCGGGATATTAATCAGTTTTTATGATGTACTGTGCAAGATTTCTAACAATTTTAGGACCCCCAAAAATGTGCTTACCAGAACAAGCAAAACTCAAAAACCTCTCAAAATAATTAGGATAAGACAAATCAGAAGTATCAGTGTCAGATAAATTGACAAGCCTAATTAAAAGTTCATCTGGAGCAACAGAAAGGCTCTGGATGAACTGGGTTTACAAGCCACCACCCTAGGTAGTTATGCCCTGGGTTGATTGATGACGTAATAACACAGATTCCTACTTCCCATCAGCTGGCTGCCCAACATTGTCAACGACAGCCTGCTCTTTTACCTGGAGATGCAGACAGACATGACAGCCAGCAGCCTGAAGAACATCAGGAATGCCACTCTGATCACATGGTTCATCATGGTGAGAATATGCAGTGTACTTCAGCACCTTTATGGACATAAATCGTGAAGTTTTTAAAAACTCTTCATCTTGATTCTGCATTACAAATGCTGATGCAACATTCCATGTTTTCTAGGGAATCCTTAACCCCATGCATGGCTTCCTAAACACTCTCGCCTTCCACGGCTGGACGGGCTTCAACGCGCATTTCAGGTTCTGGCCTTGCAGGGGGGCTCCTTGGGATTCAGCCTCAACATCAGGGCTTTGTGGGGACACCTACAACCCCGTCCCAGTGCTGTACCAGAGCCACGTGCAGGAGACCAAGAAGAGCATTGCCAGCAATGGCCGTCGGCTCTCTGAAAGCATCAACTTCCTTTCAGAAGGTAACTGGAGCCAGGGGATCGGCGCATTTTGCCCATTTTACCAGGGACTGTGAGACTTGCTATAGCTGGTCCTGGACAGCCTTGGTCAAATGATCTCTCATTGGCAGTCTGGTTTTTAATTATGAACATATGAGACTTATATAAGCATATCCATCATAATACCTGTTCATTTATCCATCAGTCATAATATTCAATAACAAGAATGAGATACACGATGAATACATCATATGCAATAAGACTAACTTTGTAGGGAAATACTGCACACGATTTATTTTTATCCCCCGTGTACCAATACTTACAAACATGAATTACAGAAAGTGTTGCTCCTGTGAATGTTGTGACGCCTGAAAAGGTCTGCCATTGTAACATTCATACTTAAAATTACGTAACCTGGAGCATGATTACCGCAAGAAATCTGAAATCTCTCCAGAGAGACAAGAGTCGTTAAAATGAGCAGCCAGATATTTATTATTGCAGCTGAAGCAAACATTAGCGTTGCCTATGCTATGCGTGAACAGGCGGTGGACCAATGAGGGCTGGTCTGGCGATACCTGCTCATTCTAACTGGACAAGGGAAGCAAGGACAACAACCTGTAGCTCAGCCAATTAGTGATCCAATCTGGTCTGGTCATCTACTGACCCAGGCCCCTGGTTCCAGTTCTCAGTCCCATAACGACTTGTGTGGGTCTCCAGTTCTTCACCTTTACCCATCAGAACACATTTATTCATGTGGTAGAGGATCTCTTATGCATCCCACTCCCCAGATTGGCCCGTAAGGAATTATGCTGCATACAGTATCATCTTCAGTACAAACACTGAGATACCTTTCCCAACCTATTTCGGTTATTCCATCTGCACAAGTTACATGCAAAATATGTACCGATCAGCCATAACATTAAAGCCACTGACAGGTTAAGCAAATAACATTGATTATCTTGTTACAATAGCACCTATAAAGGGTGCCTTTACATATTAAGTGAACAGTAGGTTCTTGAAGTTTATCTAAGTGACTCTGACAAGAGCTGAACTGTGATGGTTAGATAAATGGGTTAAGGCATCTCCAAGATGGCAGGTCTTGTGGGGTGCAGAGGTCAGTACCTACGACAAGTGGTCCAGGGAAGGTGAACTGATGACAGGATCATAGGTACCCAAGGGTCAATGACGCGTGTGGGGAGTGAAAGCTAAACCCATTTAGTTTGATCCCACAGGAGAGCTACTGTAACACAAATTATTCAAATGCTGGCTATGAGGGAAAGGTGTCAGAACACACGGTGCATTACACATTGATGCGGATGGGGCTGCATAGTCAAGATGCCCATGCTATCCACCGCCAAACGTACCTTCGATGGGCACCTGAGCATCAGAACTAGACCATGGAGCAATGAAAAGGAGGTGGCCTGGTCTGATGAGTCACGTTTTCTGTTACATCATGAGGACGGCTGGGTGTGTACGCATCGTTTACCTGGGGAAGAGATGGTTCCAGGATGCACTATGGGAAAAAGGCAAGCCAGCAGAAGCAGTGTGATGTTCTGGGCAATGTTTTGGTGGGAAACCTTGGGTTCTTGGCATTCATGCGGATGTCACTTTGATATGTACCACCTACCACCTTCATGGCAACTGTATTCCCTGATGGCAGTGCCCTCTTTCAGGAGGATTATACACCCTGCCAAACTGCAAAAAATTCAGGAATGGGTTGAGAACATGAAAAAAAACTTCAAGGTGTTGAGTTGGCCTCAAAGTTCTTCAGATTTTAATCCAGTGAGCATATGTGGGATGTGATGGACAAATGCAATCCATGGAGGCCCCACTTTGCAACATACGGAACTTAAAGGATCTGCTGCTAATGTCTTGGTGCCAGATACCACAGGACACCTTCAGAGGTCTTGTGGAGGCCATGCCTCAATTGCTCAAAGCTGTTTTGGTGGCATTAAGTGGATTAACACAGGCCAGCAAGTTTTAATGTTACGGCTGATCAGTGTAAAGTGCAGCATTGTCACTGACGTACCTTTAAAGGTTGACAGTGGGAAAAGGCAGAACACAGGAGCTTCTGGTACGTTTTCTGAGCCCCAGTTGCAGCAGAGATCATGGGAAGTACGGTATAAATGTACAGTACACCCTTCAGCCGCCGTGAGAAATCAGGACAAATATTACTGGGGCACACATGGCAGTCCACAGCACAAGAGCCTGGAATTTAATCATCAGTCTATTAGTTCATGTTCTCAAGTACAGTGCAGTTTTCAGAAGCGAGAATTTCCCCATTTTGGATGTCTGCAGTAAAGCCCTTGAAATAATGTAACAAGATCTCTCTCATTATTGACATTCAAAACATTCAGTGCAATAGAGGTCCACACTGGTCAGAAATAAAATTTCCTTGCAACGGCATTTAGAGTCCAACCAAAACAGCAGAATTAATAACATTTAAGAGTATAAAATCAAAGGATGAGTACTATAAATGCTACAAAAGAGTGATTGGAGGACTAACGCAATTCACCTTGTTAAATGGAGTTGCCCCCTTTATCTCATTAGGTTCAGAGTCTAGTACTATTGAGATCCACATTTCCAGTGAGCTGTGAGGCTGTACGGACTGCTGGGGAGCCCTACGAAATGCTAATGGGGGGAGAGAAGCGGCCCAGTCCTTCAGCAGCCTCCCCCTCCCTTCCTGGCCTGGTCATCAGCCACCCTTCCTTTCATCTCTATGTGGCCCTCATTGTTTCCACACAAATCAGACCCAGAGCCCTAAACTTGTGCCAGATTCCTTCAACGGAATCCTGTTGTACAGAAACTGTAGTATATTTACGTTGCTACCAGACTGCAATCAAGACCAGCACATACTTTCACATAAAGCAGTTGTACTGAAATGTCCCTTAGTGATCACCTTCCATACACTCTTTACAGGTTTTGTCCAATGGGTTCAGTTATGCCTGGTTTGACGTGAAATAAACCCTGTGTCTTTAGATTTAGAACTGAAAATTGTATAAAGTAATCAAGGGTGCAGAGATGCAGGAGATTCTACCAACCATTTTTTATGATGGCACCATTTTGTCTTTGTAGATAAAGGATGAAAATGTGACCAGAATATTCCCATGGTTGGAGTGTTTCCCCTTAATATGGGGACTGTGAAGTAATTTTTATTTAGATTTTATATAAACTATGTGGTTCTACCTGCTTTTCTCCAAGTTTGATAAGGAGGTTTGCAACCAACTTCTTTTAACAAAAGACAATTTACCGTATCACACTAGAGTTTACTTAAGAGGTGTGATGAAATAAAGCAAGATCTCTTCTCCAGTAATGAATTTAGCATTAATCCCAATGTGGAACAACTAACAATCATCAAGGTCAGCCATCCGTGGGCATACCATCTCTTAGGAGGGGCTTCCCAGGTTTGGAAGGTCAGGGGATTTCCCTAAAATCGGTCATGGTTACACCCCCCGAAAAAAAAAAAAAAAATTCAAAAAACGACTTCAGACTAAGATGAGGCGGGAAGACAAAAAGGACAAGATGCAATGTTTTCTAATATCAAAATAGAGCGATTTATTCAAGACATGGAGCATGACTTAAATGGTTTTGTCCCGGAAACCAATGACCTAACCCCGTATGTTAAGGCGAGACAGGAAGCCAGCACAGCGCGCCCAGTGGCCCTGGCCTCCCGGATCCAAACCCCCGCGGCTTCTTACAGCAGAAGCCAGACAGCTGTCAGTGAAGGATGAATTAGCCAGACAAGGCAAACCTTTGACCAGCCAGCATGATGGAGAAGAAAAAAAAAAGAAAGCGGACCTCATGACAGACCAAAGTGCACTTCACATCTCTCTAAAAAACAGGTTTGGTACAAAAAAAAAAAAAAAATGGGTCATAAGTCTGGTCGATAGAGGTCCTGCTTTAAGTGTTTAATTCTGCAGTTTCTGCTGTTTGCGTTACAGCTCAGTGAGTAGACGGCGTACAGAACAAAAAAAATCCACCCACAATATGAAGCGGCACAAAGCAAATGACACAACTAGGCGTCAAAGCAACACAAGCCAATCAACAGCTGAAAGAGGAAAGGGGAAGATGTCCAGTTAGCCAATCACAGCGCGTCAAGGCTAACCTGCGTCTTCCACATGACTGGCTGCAGTTGGCTTAAAATCAGTCAAGAGCATATAGCTAGTAGGTTTTCCCTAAGCCATCTGCTGCTAAGGGAGAACACTGCAGAAGTGGTTATGCCTTCAAGCATTTTCAAAATAAGAGAGAGACCATGTTGTGCCTCTTATGGGAACCATGGGTGCACAATATTTATAAGATATTCACTAGGTCATGGATCTTTGATTAGCTAGTTGGCAATGGCACACAGGCAGAGGCCAACACACACTGAACATCGCGTGTAAAACCACAGAGCACGACAGGACCCCTCTCAAAGATCACCGTCTCACTTTGTCTGGCAGCAGGGTCCTTCTTAAGCAGCATAACAGCACATATTCTCATATTAATCTCTGCCAGTAAATTTCAACCGTCACCCAGCTGAGGTGTCGGAGCTCTGCCTCCGTGCCACACAAAGCTGATGACCAATGACAATGAATTAAATCAGGGATCTCAAATTTTGGGGGAGGAAAGGCTGTTCCTTAGTCGTTTCTTGTGAGAGGACAAAAGAAAGAGAAAAAAAACCCCTAAAGTGTATAGTACCTTCAAAGGACAGCAATTACTCATACTGCATATAAACACATATACACAGTATATAAACAGGTATCCGATTTACAAACCTGTACATTCATCAATTTTACATCCCAGGAGAAAAATACAGAAATATTAACCAGGGTAAGTACTGATTTTGGTATGAAGTTTGTCATTCATATGAACGGGGTGGGGATTTTAAAATTAGAAATAAAAATCCTGGCAGTTTTTTTTTTTTTTTTTTTACATTGACTTTGACGTAAGACTCCACTGAAGGAACCTTGTAACTTCCGAAGTTCAGCTTAAAACTGCATTGAGATCTATGCTTGGGACTAGACCCCTTCTCCACAAAGAAGATGTTGAGCGGCGCCATCACAGTCACGGCAGAAGATGCCACAATTGTGTAAGAAACGTCACATGAGTCCATCTTCAGTCATTTGCTCTCAGAAGTTGCAAGTACAAAAAACTAGACATTTGTTAAAGCCGCCTCCCACATACACACACGCTGGCCTTCTGATCTTCTGCTTGGTGGCTTTTTGCTGTGCAAAGCTTCTTGTCCACCCGCTGATGTCAAACCACCCCTCAGAAAACTACAGGATCAGCTGCCAGGTCAGAGAGAGAAATCCTCCCTCTTCAGTTCCCTTCGGCCAGATTCTGACCACATCCAGCTTTACGGTGGCCATCCCGACGCTGAATGACCCAAGTAGTTTCAGGTGACAAGTGCCCACATCTTCAAAGGGCGGCTTCTTTAATGTTAATTTTGGTTTTCACAACTTTGATTTACATTGGCACTTCCTTGCTGTTCTGAAACTTCTGCCCTGTGGGGGAGGGCTGTATTCGGCTTCACTTTTTTTTTTTTTTGGGGGGGGGGGGGGGGGGGGTTGAGGGATGGGGTGGGTTGCCAGAGTCCCTGCACATTTGCAACAGCAAAGACTTCTGATGTCAAGATGCCATGACGGGATGTCAGTGTCTTGCCGCAAATTCCAAGTCGCACCTTCTGCAGCCAGAAGGCTATTTCCGAAGGTCGAGGACACACACCTGTGGAAGGAATCAAGCGACACAGTATAATTCGCAAATTGCTTACGCAGACTCTCAACCCACTGAAATCAAACCAAAAACCCCACAAGACGGGGGGTAAGCAGACACCCCAGCATTGACTTACAGATCCATCAGAGGCACTGGCTCCAACTTTGTCCCCTGTGCTGTTCCAGCAAACCTCGAAGATGCCACCAGTGCCCCGGTAGCTATGAACTAAAGCTCCACTCTGAAGATAGCAAAACAGCAGAGAGATGCTGGTTAGATAGCAGACATGGTCCTTTAACCTGACTAACACCTTTTTACAGGGTATCAAAAGAAATAGTTAAGTACATCATCGACCTTGAAAACTAACAGTATCAGAGATTCAAAGCATGTGGCTGCAACTCAATATATACAAAATCACAGACGGTGAAGAGATTCAGTCAGAGTTTGGCTAAACTAAAACAGAACTAAGACATGATCTAAGCCATTATGAATGTGTGGAGATCCGTCAGTGCCAGACATGGTGGTTCCTGCATTTCAGAAACAGCCACCCTCCTGGGATTTACACACATTACAGTTTCTAGACTTTACAGAATAGTGTGATGAACAGTGGTCTCAGTAAGCACAGGCGAGGACCGGCCACTTACCGCGGTGTTCCAAATGTGGACACACTTGTCGAAGGAGCCACTGGCCAGGAACTTGCCGTCAGGGCTGAACGCCACGCTGTAGACCGGCTCCTGGTGCTTGGTGAGCGTGTGGATGCAGACACCACGCTCCACATCCCACAGACGCACCGTGGAGTCAAAAGAGGCACTGGGGGTGTGAAAGACATGCACACAGTAGGTGAAAGCCCACCCCCCACCTCAACATTTAATATAATTTGACACACTAATATTTCTTCACTTGTTCCGTTGACACAACACACATACACACAAATATATATAATATTTTCAAGAATCCAGGGCAAGCTTTTTGAACATCTACCATTTCTAGGGAAGGTCATTTATTAATTAAAGTAACGATCGGCGCTAATGCACTGACATTTCAATTCAAATGGCCGTTATTGCCGTTTGGGGTATTTCTGACAAACCTTGGATTGCATCACAAACCTGGATAGTTACATTGGAATCTAACATGAACTTCTAGTCAAAGCTCATTTAGCAGCATGACAACCCCACCCCGGCATGATGTTTGTGTCTACCTGGCGAGCATGATGTTAGAGTTTGGATTGCTGGTCCCAGGGCCTGTGGGACTCCACTTAATGGTGTAGATTTCCTTACTGTGTGCTTGTAGGTCATGTACACACAAATCGTGCTTCATGTTCCAGATCTGGCAGGAGAGGCACACATTTAAAAAAACACTAATTGCTGGCACAGTTTGCTAAGTAGACCGAAGCGTGCCTGATAATACAATTCACTACCCGCCGTTTAGGATAAATGGAGAAGCCAGCCCTTCAGAGAGAGCTGCGATGGAGCCGATTTAATCGTTACTACTGGGAACCTGCTAAGACACGTCAAAACAGGAAGTCTAAAATAAGAAACAGTCCCCAGTGAGCTAAACCAAGAAACGAGGGCGTCCCTGACGGCCGCCTTACCTTCAGAGTCATGTCATCGGAGCAGGAGGCGAGCAGCATGCCAGATGGGTCCCACTTGATGGCATTGACTTCATTCTAAAAAGAGATCAATCAGCTGAGCAAGACCCCGCCTCCTGGCCCCACTGCGTCCCGCCCATGGTTACCGCCTGGCATCTCCGTCACCTGCAGCCACGTGTCAGGGCTAATAATAACAGACTTCCAGGGAAATACCGTGGCAACAGGGAAACGATATCTGCAGGGGTGTGTGATGGCGGGAGGGGCTCACTGTGTGTCCCTGGAAGGTCTTGAGCGGCCGGTCGCTGCCTAGCCGGCACACATGGATGCACATGTCAGTGCTGCAGGAGGCGAAGGTGCTGTTGTTCTGCCAGTCCACATCGAGGGCGGGGGCTGCAGAGGCACACACACCCGGCGGGTTGGAACGCGGCTGATTCCATACCTCGTAACTTCGCTCCAACAGAGATCATCTAGAAGGGCTGCACCTCAGCCTTAGTCCTGCATTTCTGTAGCGCCCTGGCACATTATTCAGAAACACTACACACGCTTAACAACTTCCGGGGGGGATCAGGACGACACCAAATGACTAACTTTGGCAGAGACAGGCGACTATTTCAACACGGCCAATAAGAGGGAAAGCCATGTGCTGGCATCACATGACCTCGCTTATCAGTGAGCCCTTGCAGTCATGTGATATGTATTTATACTGGTGCCATAATAGACACAGCACCCTAAGGCAGGAGCGGCCAATCATATCCACAAAGGGTACGTGTGTATGCAGGTTTTTGGGATAAGCTTTAAGTAAGCTGTTCAAACCCAGGTGTGAGGACTCTTTAACCAGTCCAATACTTAGTAACCTAATTAGGGAGTCACAGCGTAGACCCATATACCCAAGAGCCCTTTCCGGATAAGACTGCCCAGCCCTGCCGTAAGGGATCCGGCGTGTCGGAGAAGAATCCCTGCCGGCAGCGGTGTGGCACCAGCGGTGCCCCTGCTTCCATGTGCCACTGTGCCCAAAATACCAGTCAAGTCAAAAATTTATTTATAGAGCACATTTAAAAGCAACGCTTGCTGCACCAAAGTGCTGTTCAATGCATATAGACAAATACACGATGAAAATAAGAGATTGAAAACAAAAATATATATACAGTCAGACAGGTCTTCAGTGACATAGCATCAAGGTGCTGCAAAAGCCAGAGAGCAACAATGAGTCTTTAAAAGTGGGAATATGAGGACGGCCTAATGTAAAACGGCAGTGCATTCCAAAGCTCCTACGCAGCTACTGAAAAAGCCTGATCGCCGTTACATTCTAATGATGATCCTTCCAATGAGGAATTGTGGGGGCCGAACGTGTAGTGCCTTAAAAGCAAACCCTAACGATTGAGAACAATCGTATGGTTGCGTTTCGATTACCCTGTTGTCATCCCTTTTTTCTCTGGAAGCAACTGCCCCCCCCCCCCCCCCCCAGCCCTTCACATTGTTACGGCCCATTCACCTGAAAATCTGCCCCTACATAAAGCTCTTATGCTGCAGGAAAAGTTTCTTTCCCAAAAAATGCAGATATCTCCCGGGAGACAGGGCAGACACACTGGGCAGACACACTGGGCAGACACACTGGGCAGACACACTGGGCAGACACACTGGGGAGACACACTGGGGAGACACACTGGGGAGACACACTGGGGAGACACACTGGGGAGACACACTGGGGAGACACACTGGGGAGACACACTGGGGAGACACACTGGGGAGACACACTGGGGAGACACACTGGGGAGACACACTGGGGAGACACACTGGGGAGACACACTGGGGAGACACACTGGGGAGACACACTGGGGAGACACACTGGGGAGACACACTGGGGAGACACACTGGGGAGACAGGGCAGACACACTGGGGAGACAGGGCAGACACACTGGGGAGACAGGGCAGACACACTGGGGAGACAGGGCAGACACACTGGGGAGACAGGGCAGACACACTGGGGAGACAGGGCAGACACACTGGGGAGACAGCCACCACTCCCGAAGACTCCCTTCAGTCCCCACAACTTTCTATTATGTTCCCCATTGAAACTATACTGCTCAGAATTTACGCACATTTTTCAATTCCCTTGCTTTGATGAATCTTCCAGTAAGTCTATAAATTGACATACGACTATCGCCCCACTGCACAATATGCGGACAGCATAGCAAATTATGGCCTTTGGGATGCAACATGGCGGCAACACCCATCATGACGTCATGAAAGCATGGAGACACGGAGTGTCCCGCAACCCACCTGAGTGGAAGGGGAACTGCTGCTTGGCCTCACCGGTGTGGGCGTCCCAGATAATGGTGGTCTGGAGGGGTAGACGGGGGGGGGGGGGGGGGGGGGGGTGGGTTACTCGTTTATTACCCGCTGGAACCTCAGGACTTTGTTGTCCTACCTGTATGTTACAAGGTACATGGTATCTTCTTGTATATTGTGAACATATCGTATATGATTTGTATGTATTTATGCTGTATATATTGCTTGTATATCATGTCCTCACCATTTTGTTATCTGCTACTCAATATTCTTTATCATTGTATGTTGACGTCTGAAGGGATGTATGTAAGCAAATATTTCATTGTACTTGTACAAGTGACAAAGCTTTTGAATCCTTGAATCCTCAACTACACAGGCTCAAGAACTCTGTCCACACCAGCTTACTCTGCCAACAGCCTGTTCTAGGAAGTCAGCCATTGATTAAGAGACGTGGCAGAGGTGCTTCTCTGGTCAGACAGCTTCCCAAGGTCCAGAAGGCCTTAAAAGGAGCTTCCTCTGGCTCACAGAGGACGACGTGCCTGCAGAGGCCCAACACACCTTGTCCACACCGGCACTCAAAATGCTGTTTCCTTTCTTGTTCCACTTCAGTGCAAATATAGGGCCTTTGTGTTGTCCCAAAGTACTGGCCAGATTACCTGCAAGCAAGCAGAAATAATTAGTTTCCATGTCTGCCTTTCAATACATAGGGATGTCATTCACATAATGCGCTAGTTACTTAAAGGGATTCGGTAAAAGCAGCTGTAAATGCATTAAAGGCGTTTTTTTAAAAGGTACCATCTTTTGTCCATATCCTGGCAAAGCCGTCGTAAGACCCAGTAGCCAGTAGCGTTCCATCACTCTGTGGGGGACAGGACACAGATGACCGGTTATGAGCAGACTGCCATCGCCTCACCGTCACTGCGAGCGCATGGCCGTGGCGAGGCTCACGTTCCAGTCCAGGGAGGTGACGTCCTTGTTGCTGGGGACATCCTGGCCGCCTTCTCTGATGCAGTGTCTGAGCACCAGCTGGGTGGAGCCTCCACAGCTGCTCTCGCTCAGGTTCCATATCCGTGCTGTGGAGTCACCAGATCTGGGGGGGTTGGGGGCTGGGGTGAGTGATCACGCCCCACTCGGGGATGAGGCCGGCTGTCAGGTCAGGAGAGCTCACCCAGAGGCCAGGTGGTCGCTGACGGGGTTCCAGGCGCA
The DNA here is from genome assembly GCF_023856365.1 of Brienomyrus brachyistius. NCBI lineage: Eukaryota > Metazoa > Chordata > Actinopteri > Osteoglossiformes > Mormyridae > Brienomyrus > Brienomyrus brachyistius. Next base: position 38,684,290 of record NC_064533.1, on the reverse strand, counting down.
GATGAAGACCTCGGACTCGTGCCCCCGCAGTACCGTGGCCTTGCTGGCGGGGATCTCCACCTCACCGTCGATCTCCATGGGCTCAGCGTGATTGTCTGCAACATGAAAGATCCCATCACCATGCACGGCGTAACGGAACTGTGTACCTGCCCCACGGTCTGCTTTCCGGTGCTGCTACCCAAAATGAGAGTGCGGTTTCTTCGCAGGAGGCGACAGCTTCTGAGGCTGATGGCCTTTTCACACCATCGTTACTCCACCATCTCACACAACTGACACACTCTACCTCATGAGTAACTGTATTACACTGATTGCATAGATATCTTTGAACAGAAAACACAGCACAACGCAGAGCCATGGGTCATGTTCCCATTCCCCCCCCCCCCCCCCAAACAGACTAAAGGGGCTCTTACTCAGAAAGTGTCCTCCGTTCTCGTCCCCATTAAGCGCGGCCTCGCCGTTATTCGGCGCGGTCGGCTGGCTAGCGGCCATGGCGGGCATGGAGGGCATGGCGGGCATGGTTACTGTGCTGGCAGCCTGCTGCTGGGCTAGCTTCTCCCGAAAGGCCTGCTGACGTGACTGCACCACGTCGGGCATGACAGCGTCGATGAGTGACAGCGACTCGATGGGGCGGCCGTCAAAGACAGTGCCATCCTGTGACAGACACACGATGTGCTACGTTTGTCAGCAGGGGGGATGGGGGGGGGATGTGTAAAGGCAAGGCAGTGTACAGGGGAATATGTAACAGCACCAGCAAATGTTGCATCCAAATATACTTGACAACATTTTACTCATCTGCTCAACTGAGTATCTTAAATGTCAGGAACAGTTTATTAGACATTTTCAAAACCTCCAAGACAATTTGCAGGTTGGATATCATCAACATGCAATCTGCTTTAGTAGCACAGTCATCTCACTGTTAGAAGTTCCGTCTAAGATCATAAATCTCTTTGCACATTTCTTGAAATTTTTCTATGAAATATCATGACCAAAAAAGCTGGGTCAGTCACCTCGTTGATGCTAATCTCTGCCTCCACGTACTGAAGGCCCTTCTGCAGGATGGATATAAGGGCAGCAGGGGGCACTAGCGTTCCGTTGATGTTGGACTGGCTAATGTGGCTTTCAATGCCAAAGGTGAACGCAGAGTGTGAGAAACCTGAAATACACGTGTGAGGGAGTTTGAACAGACAGAAGCCTATTAGTCTCTCTCTCTCTCTCTCTCTCCCCCCCCCACCTAAAATACAGGCACACGCATCATAGTTTCATTCATTCCTCCAAAATTAGCACATGTGACTTCCTCGTGGACACAGCATGATTGAAGCATCTTATTGGTTTAATGTTGGTTAAAATGTTCTGTTGGGTTTCTGAATGATCCTTATCACTGCGTTACTAATCTGCCGGGGAAATTTTCTGGAAAGAGGCCCAAAGCCAGTTTGTGATCATTATTGTTCCATATTCAAGGACTTAAAAACCAGAATAATAAAGAAGTGTCACAGGTATGCCACTGAGAAAGCTTTCACCAAAAGCTTGAGTCCACCAAAATTACAGGGTCAAGGAATCCCATCATCACTCACCGACTTTTTGGGTCAAGATGAACACAAAAGAGTAAAAAACAAGTGAATTGTAAAGGCAAAAATAAAATCTAGTTTTTAAGTACTCTCTTCTAGAGAGCTCTAAATTACGAAAACGCATATAAATAACCCACTGATAACCGTTTAATATTCTTTGTAAGACAAAGACTGGTGTTTATTTGTCACAGAGCAGAATACATGGACTCTTCGCATTCTATACATTTAAGTCGGCGTTTAACATTCTCTGCTGAACCGCCAAGCAGCTGCAGATGGTGGACAGCAATGTCCCCTCCATCCAGCAACTGATTTATAGCCAGCTGTGAATAGCAGAGGGGAAAATCGGCAGAAAGGGGGCGCTGCAGAGGATGGGGTCCATGAGGGGAAGGGTTCGCTCAAGCCACTAGCCCAGATAACCCAGTTAGGGTTATGATACCCTGGGGCTGATACCGGAAAGTAACCCAGCACTCATCACACCCCCATGCTGACAGTGACACAAACAGGGAACCAATCAGAGTCACTGACTCCACTGAATGAGGGCATCTCTGAAGCTTTACAGAGAACGGGGCAGTGGGAAGTAAACTCAGCTCCATGGCCAGGGGTCTCACTTTTAGAAGGACTTCCCTGGAAACTAGGGATCAGAAGTGACCTTATAAAAATGCCAGAACCCCCCCATACCAGTGATGTCCTCAGCCACCACATTCATCTGGGCAGGAAAACTTAATTAGGGGGTACGCAGGTATTGACAAGCCACAGAAATCTTTAAAAAAAAAAAATAATAATAATGAAAGAAAACTAACATGAAATAAGCTGACAAACATAACAGTGGAGAGGGAGGGGGGAAGCTGATCATACCTGATTCCTGGAGATACCGATAAACCAAGAAGTTGACTTCATCGCTGGTTATACTCATCTTAGCCCACCTCACTGTATGAGGTCAGGATGACAGGTGGGCCCACTCTGGCAAGACAGAAAAGGGGAAGCTGAACGGACGAGAGCGGCACTCTGGGGCTCGGAAGGGTCATCATTAGATCATTGTGCAAGATTTTTCAGTCCTAGATGCTTATGCTCCAGTGAAGTAAAACACTTCATTTATTGTGTAAAAAAAATGGACAAAGATGCATAACTTAAAAATCATTGTAGTGTCTAATTTAAAGAAACCCGCTGAAAAGGCACAGGTGGTCTCCCTTTCTATGCAGAAACCAGGAAGAAAAAAATTCAAATCTTCAACAACTACACAGCTACATGAAACCTTTTAGCACACAAGGCCTTCGCACTTCAGACATACAAAATTACACGACGAAATGGTAAACAATGGATTGCTCAGCCAATGAATCGTTGGCCCACTTTGGCACCGCTAGATAATGGCAAATTGAGGGCAGCATTGCATCTAAGCCCTTCTCATCAGACCAGCGTATCACGAAGTGATGCGATGGTGCCTGTTAGCGAACCCTAACTGAAATGGGGCCGTTTCTGTTGAGGAATTCGGGAAACTGCAAAGTTAGTTCATGTTTGACAGTATTTTACTAAATTATATTTTCTAAAAATAGTCAGTGAGACAAAGACGTATTTTTACTAGAAAAACTTTCATCGGGTTGATGGGTGATAACGGACAAGCTTGCAGGCCATTGGAACAGGGAGGAGTGGTTTTCCCCGAATTCAGCCATCAGATGTGTCCTGTTATACAATGTTATTTTGTGCTTTGAATGTTTACTTCGAAACCTGGGCTGCTGGAAACACATGTGATGCATTTTTAGTACCAGATGACGATGCTGGGTTTGATGCGGATTCAGTCTCTTAACCGGAGTCGAGCATTTAGTGGAGCTGGCTAGTAGCACTGGCTAGGAGTAGAGTCAAAGCAGAATTGTGGACTGGTCCAGACCAGGGTGAGAGACTTCTGCAAGAAACCAGCACACATAACAGGGCTGGAAAGGTCGTCTCACTCGTCTTGGTACAACAAGTTAACACATCCACAAATGATGGATAACAGGCACATCTCCCCTTACAGAGATGCAGTCTAATTCTCAGACCTTCCTTTAGACAGCCATTTTGTTTTGGGTTCATGTCATGATCTCTTTTAGGAAGCCATGCGAGAGCCTCAGGAAGAAGTCAAGCATGCCTTGATGAATAAGTACATGAAAAGAATACAAAAGTAACGCTTCACTCTAATAACTTTCCGCCGCTAGAAAGTGTAAATCGACCATCAAACCACTGGGGCAGAAGCTAATGTATTAAAATTCTGTAGAACATTCACAGCTATAGCTTTGGGCTGATGCTCCTCCCAGACCAGCCCCTGCTGCCAAGAAGCCAAATACGGCTTCCTGTACCTGTGAACAGAACAAACTCTGCATCCCGGCAGAGTCAATGATCCATTTTCTGAAATAAAGTCTTCTAGATCACAACAAGCCTACAATCCAAATATGAACAGGGTTGCACTCCATGCTTTGGGGCCCGGAAGTAAGATGGGATGTAGCTACCTACAGTGTATGTCTGGTTTCACGTCTTACATGTTAAGGGCTGCTTTAAGAATTTCATTGTTGGCACAACAAAGATCGCTTTGAGGTTTAGCGACTTCTGCAAGGCTTATAGTGAGCAACATGCTGCAGACTGGAAACTGTATGGGGGAGGGGGGGTGCAGAACCATTACATTTGTAATATGTATAAAAGTATATTGCATTTAATATGTATTTATGCACAACTAATCATCAGTTTTACCTTTGAGTCACACCTTTATACAACTGCTATAAAATACTACTGACTTCTGAATGAGCCAATATTTTAAAAAATGTTTCTGTATGAGCAGTGTTCCTTCAGATCCATCTGGTTATGCATAGAAGCAACTGCAACCTTATTTTCCCAGAAAACAGCAAAGAAAGGGCAATGTTTGTAAATCACTTGGATAAATATATAGTTTGATGTGGGGAAAAACACAGGATACATAAAGAGAGAGGACTGCCAGGCTCGCCTATCCCAAGCCAAGGAGAACAATGACTGGACCTTTGATGATAACAGAGCCCCATTTAAGACTTAAATTATTAGTTTCACAAGCTAAATGAAAAAAAAAATGCTTACAACTCTTTGTCCATCGAGCACCTCGAAGTAAGCAAAACCAAAGGCTCGGTTTGTTTAGAAGTGAAATACGTGTTTAACTGACCTGACGTTTAAGTTTGATTTACTCCACGATGGTCATTTTCCTGCTGACTGCCACAGAACACGTATATTATACGTCTTAGGGGTACAAGCCAAGAGACAGACAGAAAGGGCAAGTTGGGGTAATAGAGATATGTGCAGAAACAGCTGTCATATCATATCAGCACATGTAGGCTTAACACACTAGATGAACCGCGTGCGTAATAGTTCTGTGTGATGAATATTTGATGGGGCAGAGTTTCAGCACTCAGCTTCAAAAGAACAAGCCCCGAAGCATGAGCCGTTTTCGGTTTCAGTGGAAAAACCATCTGTAACGCTAACGAACACACCTCTATCACTTAGCTAACACGTATAGCTCTCTGAAAACAACAAACAATAGCTACACATGAACATTTCAGCAATAACATATCACAAGCACAGACTGCAGATTTTTGGCCCATTCTATACGGCTGCTATGGAAGAGCAGACCATTTGTCGTCTTATTCTTATCACTGTGGGGGAGCCCAAGCTGGGATCTCTCTGTACAAAACCACCACCTTCCCCCTGGGTAATTAGCTAATGAGGTGGTATTGGCTGGGCTCTGAACATCAAAAGCCGGGAGCAGTCACCGCTAAGCAACATCCAATTATTTGGGTGCTTGGAGGAAGGGGCACATGGGCGTATGCTCTACTAATCCACACATGTGACTGAACTAAGAGGTTCTTGTCCAGGGATCAACAAATGGCCCAAGGGGAACATTTAATCTTATCTGGTTGGGGAGTTAAGCTCTGAGGGACATGTGGGCGTTTTCAGAATATGACCCACCTCTGCAGAGAGCAAGGTGTAGGTTCCAGCATCTAACAATAAAACTCAAAGAGGTTAGTCTGAAGAGGGCAGAAGCCACAAGCATCCATTTCCTGGCATCTTCCAAGGCAGAGCCTTCCCTGGAAGTTCTCCAGGCTTAAAATACTCTGCCTTTGGGGTCCGTATGCAAACTGCTTTGGTGTAGCCACATCCATTACTCAGAGAGCCTACATTTAAAAACACGCAGTGACAAATCCTTCTCTTTTTGGTTTATGCATTAATGGAACTGAATGCATTAATAAATATGATTAAATAGTGTAACGCAGTTCTGAGAACAAATCAGTGTTTTACAAGAAATGTCGAATTTTAGCACCCGAAATTCGGAAGAGGAATCTACACAGTGCCATAGAACGTGTTCAATCATCTTCAAAGTTTCCATTTGAAAAAGATCTCCCAGGCAATGTAAATATTAATGCCTTGATGGGAAATAAAGCCGGGTCATATTTCAGTAACTTATCATTACTGCCAGGCATGAGGGGGCATATACCGTAAATGAGAATGGGCTTTACTCAAGCAGCCTCTCAGTGCAGCACATTTGACCCAATTCCATACAGCAAATCTAGCTTTTCTATGCGCATACCCAAGGTGCAAACAGGGGCTGAATCTAAACCATTCAGTGCTTTGCAAGCTACGCTCTCACCGGGTGTTTAGTCAATGGAAGCAGCAGGAAGAGTGACTAACAAGCTGTCAGCCAATTATTCGAGGAAAGTCTGCTAAAATAATCTCGGCTAGATGCTCACAGGCGCGGCGATGATTCGGGAGAGACGACTCAAAACTAGAAGACAAACAGGCCACTGATAAGGCAGCCGAGAAGTCACCGCGACAAGGGGGCCCCGGCCTTTAATATCACGGATCATACTTGCCGCCTTAAAGTATGTCGCATGAAGAAGTGCGGGGAATTCCCAGGGGGGGCTTGCAGTCTTCCAATTAAACACACTTAATTTATAGAAAATCTCGAACAAGAGTGTTTCCTGTGGGTATTGTGGAGCAAATCAATCCTCCCCCATCTCAGTAACTTAACACCCTCTGAACTCAGTGGTACATGGCCTACCATCTCCCCAGAAATCCCCCCCTGGAGGCCTAAAAGGTGAATAAAGACCATAACCCACAATTAGCTACAGATGCATGCACTCTCTTAGGCTTCCCATGCCACTGACAAAAATAGAAACAGAACCAAGTCTACCAAAACAGAGAGGTTTCACCATGTTGGTCGGGGTAATTTTAAGTATACAAGTCACTCGGATTAGAGATGACATGTTTTTCATGAACAGTGCAATTGTGTCAAAGCACAAATCCTGTATTCTGAAGAAAGTATAGAGTTGAGAAAGCAATCTTGCACAGATAATGACAAAATACATTTCAATGTTGACTCTTCTCTATGTTAGAAAGCACGTTTCATGACACTCAATGTTGTACTAGGATTGCTGCAATTAGCCGACGCAGTCGATGACATCGATGCTGAAAATGCATCGACATCAATATTTTTTAAATTTTAATTGTTTGTTTCAATTAAATTACCTTTATAATTTATGAAATGCTTCAAGTCACTTTCCGTTACCTCAGAATCTCCATTGAATAAGCATTTGAAAAATGTTTTAGGCTAGAAACTGGGTGTCTTCTGTATTAATTGATGGCACCAGTGTGCCTTTGTGCACGTTGGGTTGGATGCGACCCATGTTACCACCATAAAACAAAACTGAAACAAAAATAAATAAATAAATAAATAAAAAATAATTTTTTTAAAAATCCGCTAACTGAAAAATGAAAATGATATTTACCAAAAAAAATGGCGGATCTTAATCGGCAAACAGCACCACCACCCCACCAACGTATTTTTACTTAGTTTAAGCCGCAATATCTCCTCTTTTAAAATATGTTGTAGTTGTTTAGCTGTCCCTTTCTTCTCCACGGCATTAGTACTTGCTTCCATGATTTACCAAACCGTAGCATGTGGCGCTCCGCTAACCGAATTTAACAAGCATAAAGATACGCAGAATTTACACAGATTACTGATTTTGGGCATTACAGTACGCATGTTATTAATATTGCAGGCATACTACTAACCTACTTAAATCGTGGCCGAAAACGCCCATATAGTGCAAAAAAAAAAAAAAACAGGTGCTCATTGACTAAAGCCCTGCAATAACATACAGTTTACTGTCAAAATAAAAACAGACAACCTGATTTTCTAAAGGAAAATGAAACGGTTAAATCGACCAATCGATAAAACAGTCGATAGATTAATCCATATAAAACAGTCATTAGTGGCAACCCTACATTGTACTAAGGTGTCTAACCACTGAAAGACATATGTATTCATATATTTTGGCTTTTTATTATTCTTTATTCTGCACAACTAATTGATTCCCAACCCATAAAACTGATGTTTTATTTTGTTTGGTCTGTGTGATTTACACTTCACATCTTTATGCAGTGGGCGGCTTCAAAAATTGGCCAGAAGCTCCCCTTTTGGATAAATGGATCATAGCCTGGATTCCTTCCCAGGAAGCACATGGAAAGAGGCAAAGGACACCTTGGACAGGATGCCAGTTCATGGCAGTGGACACATTTACCCACCCACCCAGCCACCCACCCATCCACCTGCATGCACACACAAAACGCTAAAGCTGCATGATATCACACTGTGATTCTATGGCGTATGAGCAATAATCACCTGGGCTTTAGATGGACATACATATGTCTGGACATTGGCTTTTCAGTACTATATCCGGATGTTTACTTATGCGGACAATTTAGTAAGCAGATTCGTAGGCCTAAAATATTAATGACAGGTGCATTGATGATCAAAATTTAGTAATCTATAAATTTGGCTGATAAATGTGTCGGACATAAAACTGCAAAAAGTATCACCAAACCGGCAACATCTTTTACCTTATCCACAATATCTCCTCTTTCAAAAGATGTTGTGACTGCTGAGCTGTCCCTTTCTTCACTGCTATTTCAGTGCATATCACTTCCATGATACACAAAGACAGTTGTATATGGTGTGCTCTCCTAAACGATAAACATAAGGAGATGCCAAATTTATACAGATTACTAATGTCTGGGAATCAAAATACGCCTCTTTGATATTTTAGGAGTATTACTAATTTACTTACCCAATTATGGGCATAAGCAAAACATCCCTACAGTTCCAAAAAGCTGGCATCCAGACAAATGCCTTGCCCGTCATCAAAAGTCCGGGTGATTATTGTGCATGTACTACATAATCGTGATTCTCTCAATGTGATATGGCTCGGCCCTAACAAACACAAACACACACACACACACACACACACACACACACAAAAACACACACACACACACACACACACACAAAGCGTAGGGGAATCAAACACCATGGACAATTTAAAACACTATTTCAACTAAACTGCCTGTCTTGGGACTGTGGGAGGAAGACCGGAAAGAACAGTTATATAAAATGTCCTTCACTGTGTGCAATACTTCTCTTGAATGCAAGAGTTTCAAATTTATGGATTGATAAACACTTTACACCACGGAGTCCATGTACTCGCACCCTTTGCAGTACGTACAATGCCACTGCTGAATACATGCACTCTCAGCTCTGAGGACCACCTGCACTGACCCGTCATGTCCGCAATTATAGAGGATGAAGCCCTATACAGGCCTTCTCCCCGGGGTCTCTATACGAGGTGCCCAGTTGCTTCAGACAGGAGCATTATCCTGCTGCGTTAGCGCATGGATGCCAGCCTCGTTACACTCATAATCAGGATTGTTTTGTGCTGCGTATGTATTACACAGCCGACACGTTGGACTCCTGCTCCCTAACCGCACCACTCGCCTGCTCACTCTCGCCCACCCGCCTGCCACCAGCTTGTCATTCCAGCGAGTTCCTCACTGTGGGCCATTAATAAGACACAATACAACTTCATTAAAGCCACAATTAACACACAGGCACTGATCACAGGGAAAACCACACTTATTCAGGACCACAGCAACTGCCACTTTGGAAACCACATATAGGCTAATGCATGTGTCTGTGTACACGCACACACGCACGCACGCACACACACACACACACCCCAAATGCAATTTATTGATCAATAAGTCTGGAGTTAAATTTCCAGTCAGTACATTTACATGCACAGCTAAGTCGAGCTATGGTTAAAGCTCGACTATGCCATTTAAAATCGGATTACTGTCCTTGTCCCAGTATACATGCACAGGAGGGGAATCGATTTATTGACCGAAGTATGTGCGACTCCCCTACAGCAGGTGGCGATATGGCTCCGTTCAGCTTGTTAGTATTGGACTTTTTCTGGTTCAAATATTGCAATGTGATTGATATATAATAAATATTGGGGTATTTATGAAATAGATTTTTTTTTTAATCACAAACCCATCTAGGACTGATTTAAAAACCAAGGATGAAAATGATTATGATTGTCTAGGAGAATGTATGCAGCGCTCATGCATAAGCAGTGGAGATACTTTAATCAGATTTTTTAAACATATGCTATAGAATCTTGAAAAGGAATAATTATTAAAACTGCAAATCTTACTAAGTTTTTTTCCTGGCAGAGTAAAAATATTTTAGCAAGACAAACTACATGCACTGTAATATCCATACCAAACTGAAAGCAAGAAGAAGCCTGATCTTAATATAGCTAACCAGCAATGTAAGAATTGGATGTGCATAACATGTGATGTCGCTATTAATATCGAACGCCATCCAGACCTACAATATACTACAACCATTTTTCCAGTTCAGTACAAAATATCCAGGCTCCTGTTATGATGTCATTTGGTGCTGATACCAGTTTTTACACCAGAGGAAAACCAACACCTTGGAGTACCATATTTTTGGTACCTTCTTGAAGTACCAAAAGTACGGTACAGTAAAATCCCGTTATAGTGGACTCGCTTATAACAGAATGCCGTCTATAATGGATGAGGTCCGCTGGTCACGGTCGTGCACCTTTACAAACATGCAGAAAAATCATTGGATATAGCAGACTCCCATACAATGGAATTTTGCTTATAACAGACAAATAATTTGGTCTCCAGGGCCGCTTTTAGCTGTAGTTTTGTTCGGCTATAACAGACATGCAGCTCCGCCCTACAAGGCACGTGGCGTGCCGGTGATATCCTGCGCAGATATGTAGTCGGGACTATTAACCGTCATGCATCTGGTGAGGTAAAGTTGGATTACTACATGTATAATATAATAATCTGTACCACAAGTGTGTCTGCTAGGGTGTGGCATGAGTAAATAATATCCTATAGTTGTGTTGTGGGCATACAGCATCTATGGATATAACGGACTGTTTTGCCAGGTCCCTTGAAGTCCATTATAACGGGAATTTACTGTACCTGGTGCAGTGGAAAAACGCGCTTTAGTTGAGCAGTGAATTGGACAGCTTTACAGCACTGTACATTTCATATGTGCTGTACGTCCTCTGCTATGCTCCAAGCGTCGTCAGACTTCCAGGTCACAGCCCAGGGGGAGAAACTGTAGAGCATGCGCAGAGCACCTACATCGGTTTGAGTCCGATTGAATGTATACATGCAGGAATAATTTGATTCCCAATCCCATTATCTGGGTGTCTTAGCTGGACTTCAAGAAATTTGATTTAAGACGGTTTCAGTTGGACTAACATGTCTACATGTAATTTAAAAGTCTTGTCGAACTACCACAATAATCCAGTTCTCTTAGTGTGCATGTAAACGTACTGAATGTTTACACTGCTCTGGACCTCTGACCATACGCTATCTGTACATTCTTAGACTTTTTGCATATTTGTTGCTACTGTGTATGTGTATCTGTACAACACTATCTGGGAACCTGGTTTTAATAAGTACTTAAAACTTCTCCATTCTCAAATTCATTCTTAACTCATGTTCCATGTTTTCTTTGAATGTATGCACCTATACTAATAAAACACCACTTCCATGTGAATTTAATCAATTGGAATTTTTCTTGTTCTGTTAATGAAGATGAAGCCACACAGTTAAGCAGGTCTGTTATACTCAATGACTAACTGAATTTTGCAAGAAGATTAAAAGTAGTGTTTCCGTGGCGAGCATCACGATTGGGTAGCTGTGGACACGATGCTGCTACCTCCGCAGGGAGTGTTACCCTGCCATGACAGTTTATGCCCAACAATGACGGGGGTCAGACATGGGTAACATTGCATGTGTAGCTGGACATTCTTTAGGGTCACACTGCAATGCAGCAGAAACAAGGGAGAATGGTCAGACCAAGTACAAGATACAGCCCACCCGAAGATCTAAGCACTGGGGCTGTGCAGAATGTCAGCCTGACCCAGCAACCTGAAACTATTCTGCAGGGGACAGAATTCAAGCCAGTAGCCTTTCCAGTCAGAGAACCCCCCCGTTCTGCTGATTTTGTGATTTGTGACTTGAGTGCTGGCAATTTGTTGAGCGATTAAAGGCAGGGGGATGAAAAATGACAGTCCTGAAGCTGCGAGTTCAGCTTCTCATAAAGACAAACATGAAGCAGCCATCACACCAGGCCTCGGGTGTCACCCCATGAGGGCAGACGCGAATTCAAACATGCCAACATGTGCCCTACAGCGCGTTTCTTGCAATGCGTGTAGAGCACATACTAGCAAAAGGTGCTCACCCTCGATGATAATCAAAGGGCGGCAGGATCTTGACAGCGATGCTTAGCAGAGATCGCAAGCAGAATGTGGAGCATCTAGCAATGCTGGGCCCGGAGGCAGGTGAGTTTCCGTGGGCTGATTGAGAGGGGTTTCACCACACACCATGGTGCCATTACAAAAAGAGCACGCAAAGGACACATCAGTACTAGCACAGTATGGCGTGGTTCTTAGTGCTTGACTAAAGGAATTACGTATAAAAACAAAGAATAAAAACCGATAAACTGAATACGGCCAGGCATCTAAAAACCCGAAAAAGTGTTTCTGAAAATAACCAAGAACAAAAAAAAAAAAAAAACAAGACACTAGACAAAAAGGCAAGGAAGGCAGAAGCGAGGGGGAGAGAGAGTGAGAAAGAACATTCCGGCCAAACACACCAAAGGCCCCATTTTCTCCTGGCCAGTCACCTCTCGGCAGATGTGCAAACAAGGGTTGGAAACAGCAACCATTTTCTCCTGAAGGGCTCCACTGAGTAAAACCCGCCTTTGAAGCCCTGGAATGGGCTGCAGTCTCGTTGGGGGAGGGTGCCGAGGAAAAGACGTGGGGGAGGGGATAACTAATGAACCACAAACAGGTAGCCCCCACCACAGGACCGCCTCAACATTCTTCTGTCACTTCCGATAGCACGAGCGGATTGGGGAGGTGGTGGAGAGGGGAGGAGGTTATGCTGAAATTCATGACAAAGTGCAAGTAACCGTCATGTTCCCCCAGCGCGCCCCGTGGGCTGTCCTACACACATGCCTCATTCTGCTCTTCTTGCACAAAACCATTTGTTTAAGGTTGCCCTCTTCCTTGAAGAGCCCCCAGGCAATGGGGCTCTAAACAAAAACAAAACAGAAAAACACAGGAATGAAATAAAGGATGATAAAGTCAGGGTGCAGTAGTAGTTTGTGGAATAACCACATCATCTCAGGTCGCTGCATCACAACTCAGAGACAACGGACAGGGTTCCAGCCCATTCGGGCAACACTAGATCAGAACTTACTTTGACATCTTCACTGGCAGCACCAGAGACCCGTGCATTTTAATATGCTCTCGCTGAAAGACGCCATACCAGCGCACCCCCGCATGAGAGCCATGCTGGTAATCGGGGCTGCAGTGAAGCAGTGAATCCGGCATTTCGTGCGCGGGAAGATGAAGCGGACAGGAGAAAAATCGGAAGATATTGTTTGGGAGAACAGTATTTTTTTCACCGCAGGTCTTACAGCATAATACACAAAATGTTGCTCGAGTCATTCAGGGCTCTGAAAATATTCAAAATTCCTTTTGAAGAAACATTGTGAATATTCAACATTCAAGGCAGCATAATGTTTTGCCTACAGGCTATTAAGAACATTATTTCACAGCGTAAGCTAATGTATGGTCCTCCAGGGAGAGGACATTCAAGGTCCAACTGAAAACGTCTCGATAAATGGGAGAGAGTTCTCTTATTGGTGTAATGTGTCTTCTTGGATCTCATTAGTTCCAGAAGAAGCACAGCAGCTGAGCCTGCGAAAGACATTTTTCTGTTTCTATGTGGTATGCAGGTCATCGCTAGAGCTGCCCCAGCTCAGAGCAGCAGAGTGGCCCAGTTTAATCTCCTGCCTCAGGTCCCATTGAGAATCAGGGAAAGGGCTTAAAAATGACCATAGCAAAGCTGAGAAGATCTGGCAAGGACGACGGAATGAAACAGTCCACCTAAAACTGCCAAAACCGCTTCTGAAAAGGCATGGTGGAAAGCAGCAGCATCAATCATGCGATGAGCTTTCGCCGCCTAAAATCCCAGAGGGATGAACCAGTCTGAGGTCTCGAGTCGGGGTTGAGGAAATATTCTACATCTCATTCTGTAAATGTAGGGAGACGAGGCAGAATGGGTCTGACTCAAGGAGCTGCGGTGAGGCTACTTCCCATTCTGTGGCACAAATTACTGCACCTATTATCTTAAGAAATCAAGCTGATAGTACATGCAGAGAGTGTAAAAGACTCCTTCACACAATATGCTATTGTAGCTGCCTGGAAGAGAGAGCAGAGCTGGCAGGAAAACCAGCAGCAACCACAGCAAACAACCGGCATCTCGTCAGCTGTCACATGACTTCAAAGTATCTTAGTAAGAAGAAAGAAAAAAAAAAGCAGCATAAATTAAAAACAGACTTCATACATTCAGCTGCATGGAGGACATTTGAGGAGACGGCTGATTAAATAGCTAAACGTTACAGATCCGGGGATAAATGTAGGGCACATTTTGATAGGAGACGAGCGTACAGAAGGCGGTATTATACCAGAGCTCACAATGAACAAAGGACACAATGGCCTTCGCTCGGCGGATCCCCTTACATGTCTTACAGGAAGTCGCTTCCCAGCTGACAGGAGCAGCAGGTCAATGACGCGCCCCAGATTAGACCCTGGCTGTATCCCTGAACTCAAATCCACAGTGCATTCCTATTCAGCCAAGGGGGGGGGGTGACAACAATATCAATAATTAGCAAGGATATATTTATTCAGAATGTTTACAACTTTTATACCACTGCAGATGGGGAAGTAGCCCAGGCTGGCACTGGAAACCAGATGGAAAAAGCACGTTAAGAACTTCACCTGAAATCCGTCTGTGACGAGCCAGCTGTTAACTTCTATGCTTTTTAATTAGCTAGGTAAGAAAACATAACAGATGATAATACTTAGGCCATCGCCAGTAGGAATAGCCGTGGTAACCATTGATATCCTGAGCCAAAATCAATGATCCAAATCGGGGCCGATCCAAACATTAACTAAATGGTATCACCACGTCCTAAAGTAAGCCGGAGGTGCACGGCTTGAAACTACAAACTACTGAGATGTCAGCCATGTAGAAATTCCTCAAACTGTAAACGTGAAGCAGACCAACAGCTACCTGCAATGTTTGCAATGCCATCCTTTAGAAGGGGGCAGCAAGAGAGTGTCGTTCAATACAACAAATCTAATTAGGCATTTACAGAAACACAAGAAAAATACTGCAAAATCGCAAGGCTTACTTAGACAAAGAATGCACCGACGCCTACTGTATGCGTATTTAAATATTTATTGAAAGATTGGATCAGGACTCAGAATCGGCAGATATAAATATTTAATGGATCGAATCAGGATGCCAAAAAGTGGAGCAGGACATTCCTAATGATAACTTTGCTACCCCCCCTCCCCCCCCAGTCATCATAACAAAAGGCTGGTTTTTCCAAGGCTTCCATGGTATCTCTGTTAAACAAAAACAGACAAGATTGCAATGGATGGGTGCCTCCTCTAAGGATTATTCTGCATTGTGCTGCGTGGGACAGAATTGAGCACCACTGCAGCCGGAAAAAATGTGGGTAGTCAGAATAGCCAAATTCAGATTGCTAATGGAATTACTACAAACAAGAATCAATGTACACCTATAAAATGTGCTGGGTATGATAAAGTAAGATTGGTTGATATTATCAAACACAGAAGATTGTACTGCTGCATTCAGTACATTTTTAAACAAGCAGGCGAAGCTGCTGCTCAGTGAAGGCCGGCGGAATCAGTTCCAATAAAGGAATCCCAACGACAATCAGAGGTGTAGCCATGAGTACTGTACTTATAGTCAAACAAACAGGAGGCAAGCAGACAGAGCATTAAGAGAATGTGTTCAGACAAGCAGGGCCATCATAAGCCCCTTCCACAGAAGTGCAGTCGACGTGAATTTCTTACGTCTACGAACGCTACCAATGTTTCACACAGTGATCCGGGCTTTTCTATTTAAGGTCATGGCCACAAAGACTGTTGGGGTTGGCCTTCAAGGTTTTGTATACTATTGGTAACCAGCACTGATTTGTAAAGCTGACCAGTTTTAGTTCAAGGAAAGTTGGTCACTTCTTTCCACCGTAATGTGCGGAAGAGAAGAATGCAGCATATAAAGTGAATGGCGCTGACAGGTGAAAACGGCGAACAAAACAGACGAAGACATTCGCATAGTTCTCCACAGAACCAGTGAAGTAATTAGTATGTCTTTGCACAAAGCGCTGCAAGTCAACGAGCGCCTGAGGGTTATGTCAGCAAACGAACGAATCACGATGAAGTGCATCTTAACATACGTCTGAAATGTATGCCAGGGATGTTAAGACTTAAGGGTTCGGGAAAAAATGAAATACTAACTGAATTATGACATGATGGCTACAGTGGTTTTGAGTGATAAATGACAGCTAGACAATAGGTTAACATTTCTAAAATGATAAAAAAAAAGGCATGAGAGGGGCAAGAAAATGTGTTTTCAAAGGGGCTAAAACTCACAGCTGGACAGACAGAAAAGGCACAAGACGCGGCTAAAAATCCACATAGTGAGGCTAAATGAAGTCACCTTGCAGGAGGAAGCAGCAATCAGGGGCACAGTGCAGCATGAAACACCAGTGTTTCATTGAGAAGAGACCTCGCATAAAATCAGGAGTCACTATCTCAGCTACTCAAGAACTCCACACAGAACAGAACAGCACTTGAGTCTTGACAAATTCAGTAATAAGAGCAATAATGTCTCTATGACAAGATCTGGGCGGCTGACCAATTTCAAACTGTCCGCAAATGTTGTTCACTTTCAGTGAGTAATAAACATACTTCCAAAAATAATATATTTTTTTCGGCCTAACCCACAAACCGATTTACTGTTAGATGTAGCAGTAACATTTCATACACCAATTTGGTTGAGTAATAGAGCTCCTAAAATCCCAAACTATAAACATGACCAGTTGGTTATACTTCATGATTTCATATATAGAAAAAATTTGACCAAGCATAAACAAAAGGACACCACCACACCACAGGATTTTGGCCAGACCTAACTTTAGAAGATGTGATTACTGATAGCTCACCTTCGTTATCATTAAATATGTACAGCTCCAATCCAATCATCTATGATGAACTGAATAAACTACAAGTTTATGATATCGGCACTGTAATTCCAAGCATTTCGGCTGCCGAGTCACTCAGATTTTCAGCAGCAGGGACATTGGGTCTTTAGTATGGGAAACTCAGTGCCAAAAAGCTAAAGCCCTGCAAGGAAAAGCAGATCACAGGTCTCTGCATATAGTCTTTACAGCTTGTTTACTGGGCAGCTAGTAAGCCTACAGAGACCTTTAAAATGCTTCCCCTGGTTGTTTAAGGTTATTGACATAAGTGTTTATAGCATCCTTCAGAGTACACAGCCATTGTAGAGATGGTAAAATTCTGCAATGATAGGTGAGGACTGAGGAGCCTGTGGAAGACTCGCCTCCCACTAAAATGACAAGAAAATATTGGACTTCATCAGGATACCTTTATCAATCCCATTCTTTATAACAAAAGTTTGAAGCAGCTGAAGAGGGAGCTTCAAGCTGCATGAAGCATGTCTAAATGCCACTCATGTAAAGTGCTTAAGGGCTGTCATATTAAATGGCCGGTTCTGAACCGCTATCGCAGATAAACTGATCTTATAAACCCAGTGCATGCGCCTCAAGGCTGTCCAATTAAAAATTGCATTTAATGCCCCCTACAGTCTTATGAAAACAATCAATTTCCAACTACCATTTGGGCAAGACTTCAAAATATACCCAAAACATTGATTTTAAAAGTGCTTTGAAAAATGTAGTTGCCTGGCAGTGGCTAAGAACTGAGGAATATTTACTGATCTCCTCTGAAAACGAGTTATGCCATGTATAGTATTCTCTGGGTGACGAGTAATGATTTAGCGAGCGAGACTAAACATACTTACCCTGGATATTAATGGGCCTGTATATGGATATTTATATTTGCTCTGAGTGTTACATGAAAAAGCCTACATGAAATAAAGGGTTGCAGGTGTCAAAAGTTAACCTAGAACAAAAATCTACCTACAGATGATGCAGTCAACACTGCAACACTACAACTGGGGTCTGATCTGCAACAAATAATACAAAGCATTCATAAACAAAACATAACTCGAAGCTTTCCTAAAATTATGTTCTCTACAACATTCCATGTGTCATTGAAAGAGGAAAAGGACTAACATTTATATGCTGACTGACCATTGTGTAAATCGCAGTCACATTACTGAGGCTATAAGAGCTTGTATGCACTGGCCAAATTCTGAATCCAAATAAAACATGAGAACCTTCTTGCGCCGTTGCCTTACAGCAATATTATTGCTCTAAGGTTTTCCTTTGTCAAACTACACTTTATGTTCCAAGCACCCTGCCAGGCTAATGGAATCTGTTCTGAAGAGTTTGCTACTCGGAATAATACCAGAATACCTAGACAGTGAAGTCTTCATGTGCAAGAGAAAGCACCCAACACACCGACCCAAACAAATAAAGCACATAGATATGCATCTTCCCCTTTCGATCATTTAACAAGCTCTTAAATTTGTACATATGCATGCATGCATGCATGCATGCATGAACAACAAGACTCGTTTCATACATGCCATGGTAACTAATCAGAATCAGAACCTTTATTTGAGAAGTACAGAGACGTACAAGGAATTTCTTTTGGTGTGGGTGGTGTTATGACAAGTAATTTAAACATACAACTAAACATCTAAAAGTAAAAATACATGAATGATAAGGAGAATAAGGTAAAGGAGATGTGCAATGATAAGGCAAGTATGTAAAAAATAAATAGATAAATGGAATGTGCAAACAGCTTGAGTATGGTGCAAACGAGTTCTTTAAGTTTACGAAACTTGTACAGTGGGTGGATAGATTGTCACCAGAGTTAGCCAGGATTCATTTTTATACTAAATAAACTGATTACTTCCAGCTTTCCCAGACTCAATAGCATAAAGTCAGGGAAAGCGGAAGTCAAAAATATTTTAAACCTGTAAAACCATTTTCATTCCACTTTAGTAGCTTAATGAGAGGCCTGTTGGATCAGTGTCCCTGTAGCAACCTGGGGATACCTTGGGTTTGTCAGACACCTACATCTGGACTGGTATCAGAAGCCAGACCACGTGACACTCAGGCTTTCTCCCAACTGACATGTTCGGGCAAAAAAAAAAAATGGATCCAAATCGAATAGCTCATCATAAATATTACAAAAGAGAACAAATCACCCAACAGTAAGGAGGGAAGAGTTGGGACAGACATGCAAGGCACAAGTAACCCAGATGATTTGCCCTAAAACAGAGGCGGGGGAGAGAAATACGAGGCCATGATAGAACCAAAACAAGGGAAATAATGCAAGCAGACTTGGTCCACTGCATTGCATATCTATCCAGTTTCACTCATTTTAGTCCTAAAATGCTCACACCAAAGATAATGTCAGTCATCGAGGCTGCCAGTTGGCCAAAGAATCACGAAAACTGTAAAATACCCCCAGGTGAAAAACTGGTACACCTTGAGGGCAAACAAACATTTGCCTGACAGACAACCGCTCCTAAGGAAACACACTGAGCATGCTTGAGATCATTGAATCCATGTTGCTGCCGAGTTACTCAAACACACAATAAAATTAAACACTAACTTAGCCCCTGGAGCAGAAAGGTAAGCTAATGAGAGATCAGTAACTAGATCATACAAAGATCATGACCTGCCAGCTTCAGCTATCATGCCAAGCAGCTCCAGTCAGTTTATATTTGTCAATAGAAAAGCATTATAAAGGTAACACCAGGGGAACCAAAAACAGATAGAGGAAAATCACTAGTTTACGATGTATGAGTTGTTGGCTGCTAAACAGAAGGCTAATATTAGATCACTGACACTGCAAGAAGGTCTTCAGAAAAAGAAATTAAGAAGAGTCTCCCTTAACATTGTAAAGCCACAGCTTTGGTCAAGGGGTGGGGTGAGGGGTGAGGTTAGAGTCCAAAAAAACAAGCATCTAAAGTGTACTTCTTCATCTGAACTAGAGGGTGCCGACTGAGCTCACTCCAAAATCAAACCAGTGGCCTGAAGAGAAAATATAGCTAAGCATTTTTTAAATAATTGGGATCAACATTTCAAATAATTTAGCAATAAAGACTGCAATTTGGATAATACCTGTGGTTAGGGCTTACGATTGGATAACTGCAACTTAAAATACCGAGCTTCACATAGGCCAGTCAAAGGCAGTAACTTTCTACTTAGCCCTGCAAGGCCAGTTCCTGAACTGTAAACTGTTAACATATTTAAAAAGCCAAGAGTTGCCCCTCACAAACTGACACACTGGCATATTTCAAGTGTAAACACAGACACATACCACCATAGGTTATGGTATATATCCCCCAAAGTCAACATGGCTCCAAAAGGAGACCTTCCAAAGGTATACAGACATGTTCAAACCTAAGCAAGTGTAGCAGCCCCCAGCCATGCTGCCCCATTCCCCTGGTGCCAATGCAATGGAGATTAGTCATCTACATATTCTTAAAATAACTGTCCCTGTAGGTCAAAGACCCTTTTTGTTTTATAGTTATAATTTTGTGAAAGAAGCGATAAAGAAATGTGCCAGCCAACTGCATCCAATCTTTGCAAGTCTTTTAAAATACATATTTTATATATATTACATCCTACAAACAAGGATAGTCAGAGCCACAAGCACCACCAAATAAAGATGGATAACAACTGCAAACGGCACATTGCTGGTCAGATCAAAACAATCAATTCCCTTAACCCACTTTTAAATGCATTTTAACTTGATAAATTTGTGTGGTTTGTGGTCCCCCCAGGGAACAAATTCAGCAAAAATATTAAGCTGGCATTCAGATTTATAATTCAACTTAATATACAGCTCTTTCATGACAACTTGGAGCCTCAGCAAAGTGAATTACTTGGAGATAAAATGTATACAACTCTCTAAAATGTCAATAAGGCAACATGACACTGACAACACATGGCAGATGTGGCATGTTAAAGGTATGTGCACTACCTCAAAGGGGAAATTCGCTACTGGTTTGAGCTCGCTCTCTTTCCCCCCCGCCAATGGTATTTTTTTTTTCTAGAAAGGTTGCCTGAGGACACTTAAAAAAAAAAAAAAACAGGATATATTGTGTGTCGAAATGTTCAGTGTGCCAGGGGAAACGGTGTAGGCCAAAGTGCAAAATTATAGCCCCCACTAATTCACATCTGATCACAAGGTGTCCATAGGCTAGCAGTTTTAGTAGGCTATGTATTTTTCCGAACATTTTCGTATCATAATAAACCAGCTTACCCCTAAGCTTTAACTTGATTTTGATATTATTAATGATGTTAATTGATTTTAAACAAACGTGCAGCAATACGCTAATAATATCATTTTTCATGGAGTTTATCAATCAGGTTATACAGCTACGTCTTGGCAACAGGTTACAAAACGTCACCTGCCCGTGAGATAGAAGGGGAAGCATAAAAAATATATATATATATATATATATATATATATATATATATATAACCATCAAAAAATATAACTCGACAAGAAACCACAACAAATAACCTGCCATTGTGTTTGTAATGGAGGGCAGTACATTGTGCAGAACAGAATAACTCATGATTGCACTAAAATCACCGGTAAACTTTTCGTGGAAGGAATCATCCACTATTTTAAAAATTGCCGTTTTTGGAGGGCAATTCTCATTTATCCAGAAAGAAATGTTTACGCCAATGACACATCATTACCCTGCCGAATTGCACTCGAAGAACTGAGTAGTTTAATACAAACTAGTCAGTTAAGGAAAACAGTAGTGCAGTTTTAAGCTGCTCCCCACCCCCACCCCGGCACTTCCGAGTTGTCGGTAATGGACAACGTGTTTAAGATGTCTGTTATTTACAACTACACCAGTAGCAGTAATTATTATAATTAATATTACAAAAGAAACGTAACAAAACACAAATGTAACACCAATAATCAGCTGTATTTATGCGAATGTAGCAAAGCTTAAATATCATACGTGAAAAGGAAACGCGGCTACAATTACACAAGCGTTTGCACGGGTATAACCCTCCAAGAGCCGTATAACAAGAAACAAGGTCAAAAACGAGTGCAAAGCCTCTTGATAACGTGGATCCCCAAGCAGATATATAGGTGATAGTATGCGGAGAAATGAACCAAACCACCAAATAATTCAGGTCGGCTTTGTATATAACCTTTGTACCTTACAAAAATTTAGTACAATTAAATTAAGAATTAACGTACGGCGAGTGGAAACTTGCATGATGAGGAGTTGACTTACCTAAATCAGAGAGTGTGCTCGGGCGTGCTTCCCCGCCGCTTTCACTTCCACAAGGAAAGACCTTCCAACTTCAGAGCGCAAATGCACACTTCACTCCCATATTATTCGTTACGACTCAATTTTCTCCACTCCGGGAGCCTTGCACAGCCTGTAATCCACAAAACAGCGATCAGAAAGCTTACAGGAGCCGCCGTTTTCCGAGGCGGGCGCAAAAGTTAAGAAGGGGTGAGTGAAGTCGGCGGCCGCCGGCGTTATTAGTGGAGTTTCTACATGAGACGGCGGCAGACACTTAGAGCCTGGAAAAGAGGGAGACACTTCGAGATAGGAAGCTCGGTCAGTGACCCACAATGGAAAAATCAGCAAATCACCTCAAATCTCTCCATTCATATCGTATCAAGAGAGACTCCATGTACAAACTGCATGGAAATCACGTCGAATGGAAATAATAATCAGACAGCGCGTTAAACGACGCAAGACGCAGTGCGAGCGAGCCTGAGACACACCGTGCTGCTGTGTTTAATGCCAACTCCAGCATCAAAGAGGAGAGGGTCGTTTAACTATAATGTTGTTATTCTTTCATAGCATATCTCCTGGTGAGGACATACACATAGCTGTTACATTTATTTTACACGAATATAATGGTGTTCCTAAGCTAAATCTAAAGATGGCATAGTACAGGGTGATTAATAGTAATAATCATAATAACAACGACTATTAAATTGTGCTTGGATTCTTATGCCTAATCCTTCACCTTCTAAGGCCCGGGATGGGGAAAAAGCACATTCAGATTTGCTTCTGAATATATAGCCCAGTGTAGTTTCACCACGAGGCAGCGTTACCCTGTATCTAGCGAGAGCAGATTACCCTCCCCCACCACGATCCCCGGATGCCTGGGCCTTCTTATTTTCGCCTGCGCGGTCACATTGTGGCTGATTAATTCTCCTTTCGCCTTGCTCAGTCATTCAGATTTGGAAAGTAAATAAAAAGTTGACATCATTGCAGCTCTGCATTAGTGTGAAACATTCCTTCGGTTACCGTATGTTCTCGTATACTCGCGCTTGTGTTATTCTGAAGTTTTTTTTTTTGGTAATCGTAATTAAAATGTGTATGACTGACGAATGTTTTGCATCAATCTGCGTTTATATATCTCTTGATATATCTAGTCAAATAAACTCCTACGATTTGTGTGTATAATGCAATGGACATAACAGAAATATTTAAGTATTTAAAAATGGATTTAACAAAGAACATTTATAAATATCCCCTGACATTCCCCCTAAAACAAATGTTTGATACATTTAAAATCAATAAAGACCTTCTAATGGCATTGTTTATCTAATATAGTAAAGTGTTTCCTTAAATGTTACTGTATGGTTTCTATGCCTGTGTCAATTTCCAGCCTCGCACTATTGAAACTTCTATTAACCTCTGTATTTATCACCTACCTTGCATTTATTGTTGTGTATCTTGTGTCTTGTATCTGTTCTCTGTTCACATTGTGTCTAATTGTTAATTGTCTATTGTCATGGTGTCTCCAACTGTAGCAAGCTGTGCCACCTCAAATTTACACCAGCCTTGGCTGTGTAGCAATAAATATTCTGATTCTGGAATATCTATTGTTATGACAGGGCTGCAGTGAACCCAGAGCATATCCCAGGAAGGTAATACACACTATTGGGTGGGATGGCAGTCCATCACAGTTTGCAAGGCCGGGACACCCTAGATTGGGTGCTAGTCTATTGCAGGACACACTCATAAGTATATGTGCACGTTGGCAGTTTATAGGCATTATGTAGGAGTACCTGAAAGAAAGCTCTGATCTTCTATAGTTGTCACTCAATAGCATCTACTAAGAAATAAAACACAGTAAGCTGAGATTGACTGTCTTTTACTCAACCCCACAGTATATACTGAATACCCAACATGCACATTACAGGGATATAGCTGATATACAAAGTAGTACCATACACATCTGACCAGAACATATGATACAACCCACACAGACAAGGGATGAAAATCTTCACAGCCAGAGCTGGAGGTGGAAAATGAACCTCTGACCCTGGAGGTTTGTAATTATGTGTAACTGTAGTATTTTCTGGGGGTGGCATGGTGGTGCAGTGGTTAGCACTGTTGCCTCGCGCCTCTTGGTCTTGGGTTCTAGTCTCTGCCAGGATTCCATGTGTGTGGCGTTTGCATGTTCTCCCTCTGTCATGGGGTTTTCTCTGGGTACTCCAGTTTCCCCCCGCAGACCAAAAACATGCTGAGGCTAATTGGCATTGCCAAATTGCCCATAGGTGTGAATGGTGTGTGAGTGACTGGTGTGTGAGTGTGCCCTGTGATGGATTGGCTCCCCATATGGGGTTGTTCTCTGCCTTGTGCCCATGGCCACCAACATAGGCTCCAGACTCCCCACAACCCTAAACAGGATCAACATTTTATAAAACAGATGAATGGATGTAATATCCTCCCCCAGAATACAGGGCAGATGCTTCCCATCATGTCCTTCATCACTATTGAGCTCCTTTCATTTGCTTTAAATATAGTTTTTCATTCTGACTTTTATTCCTGTCATCTCTCTTAAAAACAGGCTAGAAAGGCAGTTTGCGGATATAGCTTGGGATGCCCTAGTGGAGAGCAATGTGATGTCCCATTATTCAGCCACACTATGAGCTTGAAAAAAATCTAGTAGTACACAAATTTTAGAGAGTATGTGGTAAGAGTGCTTCCTGCCAGGGAGCTGGCTCTGACCTCTTAACAAAGAACAGGTTCAATCTGCTTTCCCTCCCCCACCCTGGGATACTGATGAGGGTCACATGACCTTTCTAGACAGCACAGAGCAGGAGTGGTAATATGTAGCTGTGGGGGAGGGTAGCTGCGAGTCACAAGGCTCTTGTAGGGTTGTTATTAAAGCCCGGGAAGGACACGCTCAGTTATGCCACTTGCAGGGAAATGCAAGGGCTCTGGGGCTCCCGCCGAGAGACCTGTGTGAAAACAGCCAGTAGTATATTAGTATATTAGAAATGGATCTTGTTTGCTTTTTTCAAAATGAATAGAACAGAGTGTCTAGCATACAGACATACAGATTTATATACGTAAACAGAGACAAGTTTTCCAGAGTCACATGTGATCTTCAGGGACTTTAAAATTATACATCCATCCATCCATTTTCCAAACCGCTTATCCTATTGGGTCGCGGGGGGTCCGGAGCCTATCCCGGAAGCTATGGGCACTATATATGTATATATACTGTTATATAATGTACTGTTATGAAAATTTATTCTCTCTACATTTTACATCATTGTTTTGATAAAAGCCAAATACAGGCAAATACAATAATCAGAATCACAGTGATGCCAGTGCAAATTTGATGTTCATTACCTGCTCCTTGCTTTATAAAGAGCAAATGATTATCATACAACAGTCCTCTGAACTGGCATTTTCAGTCCAGAGGCACTGTTGAATTTTGACATTGAGATGTTCTTTTTTTAGTTCTATGTAGGAATAATAATGTAAATGCGATTCTTAGAATTTTGCATTGGTTTCCCTAAAAATAATATTTTCTTTTGTAAACATATTTTTTTTTCTTCCATGTTAGGCAGGAACAGTTTAATGAGGCCATTTCCATTACGAATTCGGGAACCCATCTTCGTAAGTAAAAGTGGAGCATTTGCAGAATTAATTCATATTCTTGTTTTAGATATAAATATCACAGTGCAGAACAATTTGTAAAGGACTCTTGTTAACTATAAGACACTAGTGTTCCACTGAGTCACAGAACGCTGTGTTATATGTAACCAGGGACAGAGCTTATTCTGGTACAACCAGACAGTGTAATAAACCACAGGAGTGTGTCTTCATGGCCTGGAAGGAAACCATGGCTTCAGGCTAGTGTCCAAACTGTTCTTGTAATTGTGACAGATATGAAAGCTCGACAGATGTCTTACTCTCAGGTGCAAAACACCATCAACCATCAAGCCTCTGGTTCACTTCTTATATCTCTATGATGCTCATGACTGTATTTTCAATTCCATCTGGACCATAAATAATTATCATCGACTTTGCTGTTTAGAATTGATACAATATTGTGTAGGTCCCCCTTGTGCCACCAAAACGGATCTGATAACAAGAACTTTATCACAGACAGCATGAACTTTTTCAGCAATTTCAACTATGGTACTTCTCTTGTGGGATCGGACCAGACAGGCTAGCCTTACATGACCCTCTTGCTGGATCACTGACCTTCCTTGGACCACTTATGGTAGGTAATGACCACTGCATACTGGAAACACCCCACAAGACCTGTTGTGTCCGGAATGGTCGGAGTTCTCGTATAGCCATCATAATTTGATCAGTGTAAAAGTAGCTCAGATCCATACGCTTGCCCATTTTCCTGCTTTCGACGTGTAAACTTGCAATGAGATAATCAATGTGATTCACGCCTCCTTCACGAAATGCTGGATAATGAAGTTCGAATCTTTTTGTACCCTTTGACATTTCATGACCAATTATATTGTTGACATTTCAATACCATTATCTGAGAAGAATTTACATTTCGTACCCTCTTTTTCTAACGTTAAAATCTTGAATTGACCTTCACTCTTTTAAGTAGGGATGTAATGATAAACATAATATCGCGATATCGCGATGAAAAAATACCTGGAAATCGTTGTCGGTCTGTTCCGATATCAACCAAGATACCACGTGGTTATTTCGCTCGTATAAGCTCCGTCTTAAAAAATACGTGCTACATTAACGAATGCCTTTCGCTTTATTGGCCCTGTGTAACCCACATTAAATCCATTACAAAACAACTATTACAACAATAATTTATAAATTGGTCAAAAAGAAAGAAAAACACATTTACAGTATATTAACAAAAGGATAATTTGTCTCTAAGAAAAAAGACCATTGTATGCAGATTGTGAAGCGGCTAAGGCTGCTGGCTGCAGCGAATGCTGCCATCGGGTTTAGAATACGGTAAAAAAAAAAAAAAACTTGCTAAACTTGATTTTACAGCTTATGCGGTGTAATAAGATTTTTTTAAATTAACTAAAGGAAAATGGAAGGAATGTTTTAAACCACGATAAATTGTTTTTTTTTCTGCGCTACATTGACACTTCTGAAGATTGGGAACGGAAATTCCTGCATGTGTTTCGCTGCACTGGGACTCACCGAATGGAGTTCATAGCATGATGGCGAGCTGGACCAATGGAGCGACTGTGAAGGATGAGTAAAAGGAAATTTGAATTGCTTACAACGTGTGCAGTTAGGATATAATGGATTGAATTGAACCGTAAATTAACCTTTGGACATTGCTATGCCTGAATGGTATATGATGTGAATTTTCTTTTTTATCTTTATACGTGTTGAATTTTGTGTTTGATATGTAGGGGGAGGTTACTGATTTAAAGGAAAGATGAATAGGTGCTGAAGATCCTGGATAGAGAATTTAAGTAAGGACTTATTATGTGATTATAAATAGATACAATATAATTATTTTATACCATCTGTGCTCAGTCAAAAATGAGCAAAACTGAACTAGGATATAACTAGATTTCGATTTAGGATTAACTAGGAATAACTGATTTAACCACTGAACTCAGAACCTACAATAAACAATATTTAAATCCTTACTTTATAAAGAGGTATATTTATTTATTTTCCTTTTAAATGTAAATGTATGTAAATGTGTTCATGATTCTTCATGTTCTACAATTAATATTTACTAAAGATTGCTGCCCTAAATATTGAGGTGTCATTATCTTTTCCCCGACCACTCCCATTGAACCTACAACTGGCCAGTAGCACTACTAAGTGGACCCAAGATAGGGTCAGAAGTCTCAGGGCACACTCACACACCATTCCCTCAC
Organism: Brienomyrus brachyistius; assembly: GCF_023856365.1. Taxonomy (NCBI): domain Eukaryota; kingdom Metazoa; phylum Chordata; class Actinopteri; order Osteoglossiformes; family Mormyridae; genus Brienomyrus; species Brienomyrus brachyistius. The sequence goes on along the minus strand of NC_064533.1, from coordinate 38,656,104 downwards.
ACACCATTCACTCACACATGCACACCTATGGAAAATTTAGTAACTCCAATTAGCCTCAGCATGTCTTTGGACTGTGGGGGGAAACCAGAGTACCCGGAGGAAACCCCACGACGATATGGGGAGAACATGCAAACTCCACACACACGTGACCCAGGCGGAGACTTGAACCCGGGTCCCAGAGGTGTGAGGCAACAGTGCTAACCACTGCACCACCATGCCGCCCCCAAGGAAGAACTAATTTGATATAAACAAACATCCATCCATCCATCCATCCATTTTCCAAACCGCTTATCCTACTGGGTCGCGGGGGGTCCGGAGCCTATCCCGGAAGCAATGGGCACGAGGCAGGGAACAACCCAGGATGGGGGGCCAGCCCATCGCAGGGCACACTCACACACCAGTCACTCACACATGCACACCTATGGGCAATTTAGCGACTCCAATTAGCCTCAGCATGTTTTTGGACTGTGGGGGGAAACCGGAGTACCCGGAGGAAACCCCACGACGACATGGGGAGAACATGCAAACTCCACACACACGTGACCCAGGCGGAGACTTGAACCCGGGTCCCAGAGGTGTGAGGCAACAGTGCTAACCACTGCACCACCATGCCGCCCCCAAGGAAGAACTAATTTGATATAAACAAACATGTTGATTATTAATTATTAAAAATGCTTTCTTTTTTTATTGTGATAATTATCGTGTTGTGGGCCTTTTAGTAAAAGGTGAGTGTTTGGTATCCTTACATTCCTACTTTTAATTAATACTTAAGTCCTTTGTTGTCAGAGATGACAAGAGATTGATGTGGTGTTATTATTGAATAAAACTGTAAAAATGACACAGAAACGGCTAAGGGATCCTTATTTCTTCATGCCACCTATTTCTCCTTGTGGATCTCTTTGGCCTTGTTACACAATGTCTACAGCACATATAATCACCAATAATTGTTATCTATATTCATATTACTTCCATTAAGGCTGCTAACACTGAAGCAAAACACTTCAAATCAACAAAATTCCACTATTAAACAGATAAATATCAACCATGGCCTTTACAATTATCTTTTATTAGTGCTTCGATATAACCATAAATGCAGTTCTATCACTTTGAGCTTTAAGAAGGCTTACCATTATCTTTACCATTATTGTGAAATATTCTAGTCCCAAAAGGTTGAATGCCCTTAAATGGGCAACTTTCATTGCTCACACACTGATCTTTAAAAGATGCAGGACAGATCTGTTGACCAATGTTACATTATTAGCTGAAGGTCACTCACTGAGAGTTTAGGACCTGCCTGCCAAAACATGTTAATGACATTAATGGGCACTTTACTCCCACTATACTCAGACTGGTATACTCGGATACTCCCTAAGCATAACACTGACAACATTGGTTCCAGAGGAAGGGATTTTTTTTTTTTATCCATAAGAATAAAACTTCAATTTAAAGTTCACTGAGAAGGCTCCAGAAAGTCACTTGCTTTTTCATATAGAATCAAAATTATCTTATCAAATTAAAAAGTTACCATCTTCTTTAAAAAAAAGTTGTTATTTTAAATCTTAAAAGTCTAGGTGACTACAGATCACTATATTTAAATCTCGGGTTAGGGAGATGAAAATTCTCAAGTCAAGTCAAAGTCTTTTATTATTAATTCTGCCATATGTACAGGACACACAGAGGACTGTAACTGTGTTCCTCTCAGACCCACTGTGAATGCACGAACAACCGACAAGCGAGAAAACACAAATTTCAAAATTAAAATTAAACACTAAATACTATGTACAAAAGACCAATAGGCAGTACAAATATGATAGATTCACAGTACAAAGGTGGGTAGTGGCGGTTTGTAGTTTTTATAGTCTTTACAGTCCACACTTTTTTTGGCTGTGGGGGAGAAGGGGGAGAGAGGGGAAAGTGTTCAGCATCCTGACAGTCTGGTGAATGAAACCATTCTTCAGTCGGGTGGAGCAGGTGCTGAGGTGCTGGTCCCTTCTTCCAGATGGCAGGAGACTGAAGAGGCTGTAAGAGGGGTGAGTGGGGTCTCCCACAATATTTTTTGCAGGTTTGCAGGTTGGGAGGGTGTTGTAGACATTCAGGAAGGAGAGGAATGAGGCCCCAGTGATCTTTCCTGCTGCGTTGACGATGCACTGCAGTGTTTTCCGATCGTTTGCAGTGCAGCTTCCAAACCTCACAGCGATGGAGTTGGTCAGGACACTTTCAGTGGTACCTCGATGGAAGGAGGCCATGATTGGTACTAGGGCACCAGCTCTCTTTAATTTTTGGAAGAAGTCAAGACACCGTTGGGCTTTCTTTGCAGTGATGCAGTGTCCTTTGACCATTAAAGGTCCTCTGTGATGTGCACTTCCAAGAATTTGGTGCTGCTTACCCTCTCCACAGCAGTATCATTGGTCACTGGGGGGGGTGTTGAGTGGGTGATCTCCTGAAGTCAGTGGTAATCCCCTTTGTTTTGTCCACATTTAAGAGGAGATTGTTGTTGCTGCATCATTTGCTATTGAGGAGACCCACCACAGTCTGCAGTTCCTACTGTAGTTTGGTGCACAGTCATGGGTCTGCAAGGTGAAGAGCAGGAGACTGAGCACATATCCTTGGGGAGGGCAGGGGGGCGGGCCCTGTGCTCCGTCTAATGGTGGCAGATGTATTGTTGTCAGTATATAAAATTTATGTTTTCTATGGCATCAATATACACAAATAGATTAAATCAACATGAAGTAGTAAGTAGCTGAAAGCATGAATGAATAGACCTGTGTATTTATAATGCTTCTCCGATACAAACTGTGTGAGCAACCTGGGTAAGTGATTTCTAGGGTGCTCTCCAGTTATGAACAGGTTAATGGAAAATCTCTGCGTCTGCTGGTTGAAATGTCAGCGATTACACGTTTCCATGGAGACCCGAGCAGCTGGGTGCAAGTCTGCGCCATCACTTCACCCACTCGCCACTATGGGTAAACGCCTGCTCCCCCAGTATCGCCCGCATTAACGTTTACCTCTGCACATGGCTTGTCAAAAATGACACTCTGTCTTAATACTGAAATTGGCTTCCATCAAGTGCAATTAGGGACTACATTTAGAGGAGTTCACTATCACTAAATGTTTGCCTCTTCAGACAAGAAGCTTTCTGACAGTCTGACAATGACAGAGTTTCTGACAAAGTTCATGCTTTATCTAAGTAGATACTTCCTCTTCCAAGTCTGGCTTTTAGCAACAGCCCCCCTCCCAAAAAAAGAACATTTTGAAGGGCTAGTTAAAGATCAACTATTACAGCTATTTAAATAGAGGATCCTCTCAGATGGTTTAATAAACTGTCTCCTTGCACAAACAACTTTATATAAATGTGAATCATCTTATCACTGCAATGACTTGGAGAAATACTGGAAATAGACTGAATTATCCATCCATGTTCCATCACTGCTCATCCAATACAGGGTCACATCTGGGTCATTCCATGTCAAATCATCACACTTTCGGACCTCATCGTCATGGATTTTAACGGAACTTGGAATGCTGATTTGGTCACATGAGTAACTAATTGGCCGTGTGTCAGATTAATATTGAGGAAGATGTAAGCGAACAAAGTTTTATTTTTATTTTTTTGGTGGGGGGGGGGGGGCTATGGCTTTGACTGGCTATATTTACTTTAATGTAAGCTGCACAGAGGTGGTTCTTATATTGTTTTAAAGCTATTGTCCAGCTCTATAAAATGAACAAATAATGCCATCCCCATATGAGTAATTACTATGTAATAACCGATTAAATAATAAAAATTCAATAATAAAAAAACCTATATTTCAAAATTGATAATTTTTTTACTAAAGCTAGATCATAATGTCTTGAACATCTCCACAAAATTTGGTCTTTGGTTTTTGAGTTGTTGCTGAGATATCATTACTTATCTGAAGTGTATATCGAAACCACAATTCCTTACAATTCTGTTAGCAGTAGCAGAATAGCAGTTAGTGATTAATGCATGGTACAGGGTTATTTTTCATGACGACTACTATTGCCAGAACTAGCTGTGGAAATATCATTTTAATTGAAAATTTTTAAAATACTATTAAAAATGAATAAAAAGACAATATTGCCAAAGTAACTGAAAAAATGAGAATTAGGCCTACAATAAAGTCCCATTATAACGAATTCAAGGGACCTGGCAAAACAGTCCATTATATCCAAAGTCCGTTATACCCATAGTTGCTGTATGCCCAGAACAGAACTACTGGACACCATTTACTCATGCCGCAACCCAGCAGACACACTTGTGGTATAGATTATTATATTGTACATGTAGTAATCCAACTTTACCTGACCAGATGTGTGACTATTAATAATCCCGACTACGTATCTGCACTGGATATCACCGGCATGCCATGCGCCTTGTAGGCGGAGCCTGCATGTCCGTTATAGCAGAACAAAACTACAGCTAAAAGTGGCCCTGGGGACCAAATTGTTTGTCCGTTATAAGGGAAATTCAGTTATAAGCGAGTCCACTATAATGGGATTTTACTGTAATAGTACAATCAGAATAGTTTATTTTCCTCTTCAGTTTACACTTTTAACTAGATGATCAAAACCACTTGAAAAACTAAGAAAAATAAACAAACTAGACAGGCTTTTAGGCTACTAGGGCTAGGAAAGAATTTCAATGTAATAATGCATGCAATAGGGGGCGGCATGGTGGTGCAGTGGTTAGCAGTAGCACCTCTGGGACCCGGGTTTGAGTCTCCGCCTGGGTTACATGTGTGTGGAGTTTGCATGTTCTCCCCATGTCGTCGTGGGGTTTCGTCCGGGTACTCCGGTTTCCCCCCACAGTCCAAAAACATGCTGAGGCTAATTGGAGTTAACTAAATTGCCCGTAGATGTGCATGTGTGAGTGAATGGTGTGTGAGTGTGCCCTGTGATGGGCTGGCCCCCCATCCTGGGTTCTTCCCTGCCTCATGCCCATTGCTTCCGGGATAGGCTCCGGACCCCCCGCGACCCAGTAGGATGAGCGGTTTGGAAAATGGATGGATGGATGGATGGATGGATGGATGGATGGATAATGCAAGCAACACAAGCACATACAATCATACAAGTAGTACTGTTTAAAGGGAAGGTGGGAATGTAAGAACATAAACAATTGCAATACTTTCAATATATAGTCTATCAGAGCCTTTGATGCAGCTATTGTGTCTTTAGTCAAAATCGTGTATGTCTGCCCTGTTGCTGTCACAGGTTCAGCTACTAAAAGCACATCCTGATGATCCATAACAAGTCTATCAGGATGGCCTGGGAATGAATAGGGTGGAGATGGTCCAGCTCAGTCTCAACTCTCCAGTGCTGGGCATAGTTTCTTCAACACATCCTAGACACCAATTATCATCGGATGCAGCCACGACATAACCTTGGGTGCTTGCAAAGTCGAGTGATTCCCTCAGTGTGCACTTACACTGGACCGATTAGCATACCTCACTCACCTCTGAATGCAGGGCATTTATTAGCCATATTTACTAGCCATGTGGGCCTTTTCAATAGCACGGCAAGTACAGGTGTCTGCAGTGACATTAATGAAACTTCCATTAAATTTCATTGTAGCATATTTGTAACCTTGATTAATGTTACTTACACCTGAGCTTGTTATACTATTTCATGTCAGTTTGGCTGCCATTAAAAAGGCCCATTAGTGATATGAAAACATGTGACACTACCTTTAAGTCAAGATATCTCAGCAAAACCTTAAAAACCAAATACCAAACTTTCTGGAGATGTTCATGACATTATGATCTAGCTTTAGTAAAAAAGTGATCAATTTTGAAATACAGTTTTTTATTATTGATTTTTTTATAATTTAACCAGTTATTACATAGTAATTATTCACATGGGGATGGCATATTATTTGTTCAATCTCTAAAACTGGGCAGTAGCTTTAAAACAATATAAGGACCACTTCTGTGCAGCTTACATTAAGGTAAATATAGCCAGTCAAAGCCATAGCCCCCCCACCAAAAAAATTTTAAAACTTTGTTTGCTTAAATCTCTCTCAATATTGATCCCAAACATGCCAAATTTCAGTTTCATGAGTTACTCATGTGACCAAATCAGCTGCCAAGTTTCGTTAAAATCCGTGACAGTGAGGTCCGAAAGTGTGATGATTTGACATTCCGTTATGTTTTGACATTCCATGTACTTCTTGGGAAGTACAGAGACAAGGTATGAGATACCCTGGATGGGATGCCAGTCTGTCACAAGAAACACACTATAGGCAATATGGAGACACAAGTAATCACACGTTTTTGGACTGCAGTGCCTGTCATTGTATCATATAATAGTATCTTTTACTAAGACGTGCATAGGTGCTATACATGCTTAGTCACTTTTCCCTATCTGATGATTTCTTGTGATGCTCTTCTTACCATGAAGCAGTCATTTACACTTTATATTAGAAGTGCAACAAAATGGTGTTCAGAAAAAATGTATTTGATTAGTCTTCGCATTTGTAGAAACACACACTGCGTGAGCTGAAGATCTTTATGCAAAATAACAGTGCCATCTGCTGGCCAAAATCTTTTACTACAGCTGTTAAATTTGGTTTACACCCGTCCCCCACCCCCTCCATTCCCATCATCAGACTCACAAACGCAGAACCATCACAGTGTCAAAAAACAATAAAGAGTGTCAGATCAGAGGTGTAAGTCAGGAACGTAACCCCTTCCTGAAAAGATAAGCTGTCTTCTGATCTTCAGAGGACACGTCAGTCGGGGATCAAACTGAAACTCCAGGCTCTGACATTTCAGAAAAATAACGTGGTTGTTCGTGGTTTTAGTCATGTGTGTTAATCTGTAGTGTCCATGAAGGTATTATCTGAAACTGCTTATAATGTTCAGGGTTGCGGTGGAGGGGGGGTCGGGGGGGGATACTCCCTGTCCCAGGCAGCATAGGGTTCAAGGCAGGGGTGCAATTGGCTATCATACAATCCTCAAATGAGCATTTACTGAAGCAGGCAAATGGTTCGGGTCCCTTAAACCAGTGTTACCCAACCCACTCCTCATTTCTGCTTCCTCCCAGCTCCCAGCCAATCAAGGACTCTGAATCTGGTTCAGGTATGCTGGGAGCTGGGAGAGAGCAAAACAGTGGACTTTCTGGGGGTCCCTGAGGACTGGGCGAGAAACACTGCATTAAACAACTCCTGTTCTGTCTATAACAAAAATAAATATATTTAATAAATGACACTTCGGCAGGGGGCAGCATGGTGGTGCAGTGGTTAGCACTGTTGCCTCACACCTCTGGGACCCGCGTTCGAGTCTCCGCCTGGGACACATGTGTGTGAAGTTTGCATGTTCTCCCCATGTCGTCGTGGGGTTTCCTCCGCGTACTCCGGTTTCCCCCCACAGTCCAAAAACATGCTGAGGCTAATTGGGGTTGCTGAATTGCCCGTAGGTGTGCATGTGTGAGTGAATGGTATGTGAGTGTGCCCTGCGATGGGCTGGCCCCCCATCCTGGGTTGTTCCCAGCCTCGTGCCCATTGCTTCCGGGATAGGCTCCGGACCCCCCGCGACCCAATAGGATAAGCGGTTTGGAAAATGGATGGATGGATGGACACTTCGGCATTACTTTCAGGATGGAAGTTTTATTTCTTCCTTGCACTAATACACATCTGTGAAAACTGCGAAAAGCTGCGATTCAGAACAAGATGACATGGCCTCAACGTGGACTTCTTCTGTGTCGGCCTCTAGCTATGGACATCGTTCGCACAGCAGCCCTGAGGTGGGAATGTGCTGCCGCGACCCGAAAGATCCTTTCCCATGCAGAATAAACGCATCCAGGAGCACAAAGGGAGGCTTTTTTTGTTTGGCTCTGTTTTTCTGAGTCATGTGTATACAGAAAAAAAACCTTTCCCTCATACACTTATGCACTTAGGTAACATCTGATAAATGGAGCAGATAGGGCCAGAGTGGAAAGCACTCAGACAGTGGCCTTTAATCCAGTATGCAGGGCATATCAAAGTTGTGTCCCTGCACCATAAATGCTCATTCATAGACAATGTAAAGGCTATGACTTTTTGTACCTGCCCTGCATCTATTGAAAAGACATGACTGTCATTAGTGAGAAGATTCAGCATGAAACAAGTCCTTTGTGTGTGCCTTTGCCTCTGGCCATGCTCATTCAGTATCTATAATGCAGGATAGAACCTAAGCGAGGGTAGGGTTGAGGCATGAGAATGTTCACGTGGCTTAATGGTTTAGATGTAATAATGTTGGCTTGCCATGACTACCACCGGGTACAGAGACATCTGGTTGTTAGGGTTATAGACATCACGAAGGAAATGCACACATACAAATGTTTGTATCCATGCACGAGGTGTAAGTAAACCTAACAACAGTTAGCACTATGCTTTATTGAGGGGAATGCTATGTGTGTTAGCGCTTCAGTCTGTGTACTGTCCCTTTTTCCTGGGAGGGTTAAGGTATAAGAGCCCTATACAGCAAGGTTTAGATATACCTGTAAGCTCCTGATCCTAGAATTAGCCACTCTGCATGCCTATTCCGCTGTGCTGTCAAAGGGTTTGGTTTAACGTTCCAAGTGGTTCTTCAAGGTTTACGTTCATGTTTGTGCATAAAGGTAATGTTTTCCGACTTCATCTGTAGAATGACTACTGCTGGAACAGTGACAGAAAAGGCTGAGAATAAATGGATGGAAAGTCAAATTCAGTAGCAGTCTAATAACAACGGGATTTGAGTCAGGTCAGCGGACCCGGAGTATGACAGGATTGGCTCAGGCCAGAAAAGACAATGTTTCTATTGACCAATATAGAATGTGTGTGCTTGCTGATGCAACTAGTGCTGCGGTCATCATGTTTTCCACTGGCTTGGAGAAGAGGAAAGTCTGCTGTGATTAACAACCCCGAGACAGCCACCATGGAATTCCGCTCAAAAAGGAACTCTGATTTCAAGGACTACAAAATGTCAAGCCTTATATTAGAGCAGCTGGTAAATATCAAAATCCTAAAAGCTTATAAGCTACATATATCAACAATGTTCTCATTCAATATTGCCCATATAATAGGAGGCCGATGTTAGGGTTTAAGGTGTTCTTCAAAGCATTAATCTGACAAGCTGCATGCACAACCGATTTATTATGTAGAATTAAGATTTACATTGCACCTTCATTTTAATGTTAATGTGGTAGTTGTTACTCTGCTAAGCTCTCATTTTCCTGTCAGTAAAATGCACCTGTCACAGATCTAGTCCATCCAGGTAGCTGAGCAGCTGGGAAGGTCTCAGAAATAGCACATTGAAATGTGCATCCTTACCTGGCTGCACAGTAAAAGGTGCATGAATATACAGGGTCTCTGAAATTACTGCAGACACACGTTTTAAATGTTGTGCCAGAAGTGCTGGATGTGTGAATCTATGGTTTTTTTTTTATTTTTATACGCAGCTTCTGAAACACCCCATGTGACAGTGATTAAAATTCCCAAATATTTATTCAAACGTAGGAGTTTATTTACAGCTGAGCTACGTAATCGCCGCTGTACTTAGTGGTCCTGGCTGCCGCGGAAACCGACACGGAGCTCTTACCTCTCGCATTCACAGACCACAGAAACCACATTAAAGGAATTAAAGGTGGTTTGCTGTTTGTCCCCACATTTCCCAAAGAACGCTTAGTGGCTACTTTGTTGTGTTTTAGCAAAAACAAACTGCTGAAAAGGGAATTTCTTAATGAAATAAAGAATAAACTGTATCGTCTATAACAAATCTCCCAGGTGTTTTTGTTTTTAAACCAAAAAGCAGTATCATGTGCAAAAATTGAGCTTTGATTCAACTCCAACAAAAATTGAGATGTTTCTTCGGTGTGAAAATACATAGAGAATGCTGCATAAACAATGATGAATCTGTTTCAACGGTTTCAGACAGCTAATATATTTCCATTACCCAAAGATGTGTTTTTTCTGATGCATTGTAACTACGCATCCTGACTGAGGAGCTTACACACGTAGCAGTTGTTGTGTTATGGATGCCAGTTAAAACATGTTTGCTTGAACATTGTACTGCATATATTCCCTTGAGGTGCTTAACATTATCCCATATTCTTGTGAGGTAGGTCAGTGGTTAACACTGCGGTCTCCCCAGATTCCTACCCTGGCTGTGAGAGTCGGCAAATTAGGTATACTTGGTGAGTGTGCCCTATGGTTGACTGGCATCCCGTCCAGAGTTTGCCCTGCCTCATGCCCTGCTCTTCTGGGAGAAGCTTCAGCCTCACTCTGACCCTGTTCTGGGTAAGTGGTTTATGCTGTCAGAATTACCCCTGAATCCTTTGTTGTCAAGAATGAATGAGATGATGTGATTTCCTTAAGCATCCAACCCGTGGAAAGGGCATTCTGGACAGTGCAGCCCTTCATTTCCTGTACTGCTGAGCTGGGGGAACTGTCCCGAGAATCACTACATTTGCATTTATTCATTTAACAGGTTCTTTTGTGCAAAGCCAGGTAGACAATGTATCACAAACAGACTGCTGTGGCACTCCACGGACACAGTAATGAGCACAACCAGTCCCTGAGGACAATTTAGAGAGTCCAGTTTGCCAAAATTGTATGTGTTTGGAGGGAACTGGGAAAGATCATTAAAACTCCAAAGAAGTTCACTCTGCAACCCCAGAGATCTTCTTAGTGACTGTAGCACTTTGAATTAACAAGGTAGGAAAATAAACTCTCTACATTTTCAAGAAAACAGGCCAAACATTCATGCTTTTTGGAAGGAGCTGCATGACATCAGAGGCAGGGGTGTGGCTAACACTGGGCAGGTACATGGCTACAGGCGGGCAGGGACATGACTACTGGTGGGCAGTGACATGGCTATTGATGGGCATTGACATGGCTACAGGTGGGCAGGGACATGGCTACTGATGGGCATTGACATGGCTACAGGTGGGCAGGGACATGGCTACAGGTGGGCAGGGACATGGCTACAGGTGGGCAGGGACATGGCTACAGGTGGGCAGTGACATGGCTACAGGTGGGCAGGGACGTGGCTACAGGTGGGCAGGGACATGGCTACAGGTGGGCAGTGACATGGCTACAGGTGGGCAGAAGCTGCAAATGACCCTAAACAGATGGTCTCTGCCCACCCAACAAAGACTTTATGCTTGCTACATTACAGCCCCCCCGTACCACCCTCAGGTCGAAAACATCTATTCACTAAGGGATCAACTTGAACACTGGTGCCCACCCAACATCCCCACATGCCCACCTCAAAGTGGCATTCTGGTGACGCCACTGCCCCCATAAACAGCGGTAATTTGTGGACCGGTTTATGAGGCTGCGTTTGCTGGGGGCCGCCACCCCATCCGGTCAGTGGGGCCCTACGAAGACGTGCCTCTGCATGGCCTGCGGGAGACAGCAGGACCCCACACAGGCAGCATGTTTCCCTGGCCGTAAACAGAGCCCCAACACACATGGCCCTAATAAGGCCACAGATTGGGCCGCTATACACCTCTGTGCATGCGTGTGCTGTTAAGGTACACAGACATCCGTCTGTAAAGCATTTAAAGGGTGGCTTGGGACCTCTCGCCCAGTGACATGTGGGCTGGGGGCACCACCTGGGAATCTAGATATAGAGGGGAATAAAAAAAACAACAGTGCCCTGTCCAGGCCGCCCCCATGAAATACAGTTATGCTCACCAGTGAGGCAGTTTAATATGTGCTTCATACACAGTGCCTCAAACATATGAAAATTTCAAATAAAAAGGAATTGTGCATAGAATTCTATTTCAATTTGTCTTAAAACAAAGCAGCAAACCTCTTCACCTCGAGTCATAATCTGGCAAAGTGAAATTTATATAAATATCTAACTGCCATGCTGCTCCCCATCCCTGGAAGTACTTCTCGTTTTCCAAGATATTCTCTCTGTTTTAAGGGATTACTTTCAATGGAGATATCACCGCTGAAGCATTTGGCACAGAGCTCCATGGGCCCTAGGCGATCTGGCACCGTCGGCGAAACGGAGTGATTAAACGGGTCCCGGCTCCTGTCCCTCTGTGTAAGCTACGCATATAAAAACTCATTAGGTCGTAACGTGTCCGCTGTTATAGCAGGCTGCAAAGCACTCAATAATCTGCGGAAAGTGAAGTCAGATCCTCTCATAAAACCCCCGGGGAACTTTCTGATTAGATCCGAACTTTTCTGCAGAAAAAAAGTGGGGATTTCGTTAATCGTTTTTAGCATGTCAAATTTTCTCCATTCCTAGGGCTACAAAATAACACAGGGGTTAGGGGGGAATTATTGTATAGGATTTGTTTGTAATTATTTTTATTGTCCTATGATGGAAACTCGTGGTGTTTCCTAGCTATGGGTTAATGATGGTTGGTGGGCTTTTGCTCCTAGCTGTGGGGTTCCCTATGAAATTGGACAGTTTCCTGCTGCCCAGATGTGGCCTAGGATCTGGCCGTCTGGACTGGCTCCCAGATGCACTGTGCCATCAGTGAGTGGTTAACATCTCCCACTGGGTGAGGATTGGACGAGGGAGTAGGAAGGGACGTGCTCTGTCAGAAGGCCTCCTTTCAGCAAGTCTTCAAATGCATACAGAATGCAGGTATCAGCACATCCTTGGCTATAAATGCGTGTCAGTCATTCGGTGCCAGCTTGCCTGCTAAATATGAAATAAATAATAATTGAGTGAGCTGTTCATGTACATCCTGTCCCAAAGAGATCACTGACCTGAATTATTCAAGCAAGCAGATGCCTACTTTTTCCTCATTCTCTTCATTTCTGTTTCCCAAAATCCACACCAGGATATTCAGTCTCTCTATATACAGTATATGGACAAAAGTATCGGGACCCCTGGGCATTACGTCTACAGGATCTTTTATGACATCCCATTCTAAACTCATAGGCATCAATATGAAGTTGACCCCCCCCCCCCCCTTGCAGCTATGTAGAAGAGTTGCCGCTCTTCTGGGTAGGCTTTTCACATGATCTTGGTGTATGTCTGCGGGACTTTTTGCCCATTCACCCAGAAGAGTATTTCTGAGGTCAGGCGCTGATGCTGGGCGTGAAGGCCTGGTTTGCAGTCTCCGTTCTAGTTCATCCCAAAGGTGTTCACACCAAACTCACCCAAACATGTCTTTATGGACCTTGCTTTGTGCACTGGGGCACAGTCATGCTGACAGAAATGGACCTTTCCAAACTGCTCCCATAAAGTTGGGACCATAGAATTATCCAAAATGTCTTGATAAGTTGAAGCACTATGAGACCCCTTCACTGGAACTAAGTGGTGTAGCCCATCTCCAGAAAAACAACCCAAACCATCATGCCTCCTCCACCAAACTTTACAGTTTGGCACAATGCAGTCAGGCAGGTATCATTCACCTGGCATCTGTCAAACCCAGACTCATTCATCAGACTGCCAGACAGAGAGACATGATTCATCACTCCACAGAACACGTTTCCACTGCTCGAGAGTCCAGTGGTGCTGTGTTTTACACCACTCCATCCCATGCTTGACATCATGCTTAGTAATTTGTTAATGCATGACGCTTCTAGACCATGGAAGTCCATTCCGTACAGCTCATGGCACTGGGGTTAATGCCAGAGGACGTATGGAATTAGTTATGGACTCAAAAGAGCACTGGAGACTCTTACGCATCATGCACCACAGCACCCTGCGACAGTGTCGCCGAGTTTCTGCTCTTCCTAAACGCTTCCACTTTGTGATAACACCACTTACAGTTAACTGTGAATATCTAGCGAGGAGGACATTTCACAGAGTAACTTATAACAAAGGTGGCATCCTGTGACCATATTTGAATTCACTGATCTCTTTAAAGTAGGGGTGTCCAATCTTATCCACAAAGGGCCGGTGTGTATGCAGGTTTCTGGGGTAACCTGTAGGTCAGCTGTTCACACCCCGGTGTGAGGACTCTTCAGCCCTTTGCGGGTAAGACTGGACACCCCTGCTTTAGAACAACCCATTCTTTTAAAAAAGTTTGTAAACCTGACTGCATGACTAGGTGCTTGATTTTACACCTGTGGCAATGGGTCTGTGGCAATGATTAAAAGGTGTGTCCCAATACTTTTGTCCATATATAGTGCACATATAAAGAGTGTTCAGATAAAAGCTAGCTATTTGTACTTCAAAACTACCCTTTTAGTGCACAAGTGATCTATTTTATTTTGGATGATTATGTCATATTTTTCCTGCTTTCCGTTTACACGTTTTCTACCACAGAATGAGTGGCACGCATATTTTAAGAATACAGCTAGGCATGGTTACAAGAAAAGAACAACTTCCTATGCCATGTCATGCCGTATTTGTTCGTATATTTCCCGGACTAAATCCATGTCCATGTCTTATTCAATTACAGACAAGCTGGAGTAAATATATCACATTTGCGAGGGTTAGGGGCGGAAGATCTCCGCGTTTGTGACAGCGAGAAACGCTTAATTACTACATGGTCTGAGACAGCGAACACGTGAGTCTCATTGCCAAGATGAAGTTGCGCGGCGTACTCAAGAAAAGATGCGTAGATTGCGCAGTTTTCTTTTCTTTGTAATAACTTTCAATATTAAAGATATAGTCTGCACTTACTGTAAAATATTAAACAACACTAATAATTAAAACCTTGTGTGATTTTATGCTATCGAAATCATTTGCAGTACTGTTTATATATATTTCGCTTACTTGTCCTCCAAAAATATTCCCATTTTATTGTTGACGGCCAACTCGCAAATAAGCGAAACCACGAATGTCAACTTCGCGATTATGGAGAGGCGACTGCATTTAGAGATATAATTTTGAGCTACCAGAACTATGAACATTCAAGGCATTAGCCTTGAACAAGCATTTTATAAGAATGAATACAATTATCAGAAAGTTCTTGGGGAAATTATGCCGAACCTTAATAAAATCTTTGTAGATGTGCAGGGCTCGGTTTTCCGGCTCAGTGAACACTTCTTGGTAATTCCTCAACTGAAGTGACCGCTGAATGTTGCAGCACAAAGACTTGATGCCCTACCTGCATGCGAGCGCCGGAGGTGTCCGTCACTCAGCGCTCGGCGCGTCCAATAGGGCGGCGCACGCTGGTGGTGGCTCCTCCCTAGTGCATTATTGAAGTTTCTTTAGTTTCTCCAGCCTGAGCAGCACGCAGTGTGTCTTGCTCGCAGTGTGAAGATAAAAAGCACAACAGCTGAGAGAATGTTTTCTAGGAATGTCGGTGTATGTCTGACCTTGTGTCTGTGGATTACAGCCCCCTGGAAGCTCAGCACCGTCGGTGCAAAGAAACAGGACGAGTCCTCCTTGAGCAGCAGCAGCATTTATCGAGCGAGATGCGCTTCCAGATGCCTGAGCCTGCACATCACACGCATATCTGCATTTTTCAAGCATTTTCAGGTAAAAGCACATGGACTTTGTAGCTCAGCGAGTCGGAGGAAGGATGTCACGCACACTATACTGTATAAACTGTACTATACTATACTGTATAAACTGTAATTTGTTCTGATGCCTTGATGATCATACTTTTACGTGGTCTCGTTTTTTCAGTTCTTTGTGAACTTTAAACTGTCTTGAGGCACCTAATTTACATATCTGGAGTTAATATAATTTTTTAAAATAGAAAAACAGAATAGGAATATTGATTATCCTATAACATTGCTATTTATCACGTAATAATTACTTAATCCAACTTTTGTTATAGCGTTAAGATATAGTTATCAAAGTTACTGACCGGGTAAAGTTTGCGAGTGCTGCGCGTAATTTAGTTATCTGTGAAGTAATAGCTGTCGGCAATTTAGAATTTCATCATTTTTTTTCTCAGTTTAGGTACCTTAACATCCTTGTACGCAAATTATTAAATTGATCCTTTATAGTTAATGTCATTATGGTCAGTGGAGTAATGGTTATCAGGCCTTTAAGAATCGAAGATTTGTACACATGTTGACAGTACAATCAATTCTTTAAAAATACACTCCGTTATACAGGTTACCAAAGCCACCCTTTTACCACTTTATTACATCTACCATACCCAGCCTTTGTGAATGGGGAGGGTTGATATAGAATTATAACAGTACGTTTTACTGGCGTATACCTACACAGCAGTCTCAGCATTAATCGGCGTTGGCATGTAACCAAATATGTACTAGGCCTATTTATTAACTTGGACGGGTATCAATGTAATTATAAAACACGAAGTGCTTCTGTTTACTTTTAGAGTTAAATATATTAAAATTACATTTCTACTCCATCCCCGAATTCTCATGTCATTAATTTGATTTAAAAAAAATAATAATAAAAAAGATGGATTTTACACGGGGGGTTAATATCCTTTTGGCATTCTGCATTAATATTCTGTTAATCTACTGGTAATCTGATTTTCCGGCCCGAAAATTGTAACCTGGGCGTTTCATAACTGCTCGCTATTTGCAAGGCATTAGAGTACGATCCTCCGGGCGATGTCTGAAGTTGTTTTCACACTTCATTGGAGGCACTGTTTTATGTAGAGCTTCCGAGAAGGGAGCGCCGTATATCTGTCTTTCACTGTGTTGTAAAGCCGATTTAAAGTCTTTTGAATTCTTTAAAGGCTTTTCATAGGCAAATGCAGTTGGACAGAAATTACAGTATGTAACCGTGGAAAAAACATTTCAGACATAAATCGTATTGTCTTTGTAGCAAGTGTTACTAATTTCAGCATGGTCGACTATTATAAACATTAGAAATCGATTGTTCTGGAAACACTTTCTTTTTAATGACGATGTTATGGCAAATAGGCAAGTTTCAGTCAAACGCACACTCTAATGGAAAATAATATAATCCATTGAGTTTAATCATAAAATGATTAACTCAGTTATGCACTGCATGGATTATCGAACAGTGGACGAGCACTGTGGGCTTTCCAACACTAGGCACTTAAGATGAAATGAGAATCTGATTTTTTGATTTGTGATTTTGTGTCTTATGACCTGACTCCTTTGCAGGCACAATCTCATTAAAGATCTTGACGTATGAGCCAATGCAGATACTTCAGCTTTACTAATAATGTTCTGTCTATAAGGATAAAGACATATTTCATATAATTTAGCCACTAACGTAGTAGCCATCTGCTCATTTTAACAACAGAGAGATTCTGACAGAAAACTCAAAGCATAACGAACCTTTGATAGAGAGAAGAGGTTCAACAGGTTTGCCAGTCTCAAAATAACTTGCTATTGCTGCATAAGCGCATTAAGTGGAAGGTACTGTGATCTCAGCAGGACGTCCATGTGGAAACAGGAGGTCTGGTCAGCTGCAACAACACACTCCACCTCCCTGTGTCCTGCCACCAAACGTCACAGTCACACCTCGTAGACTGCACCCTCTCTGTGGATGCTGGCCTAGGGAGATCACAACGTTACTATTTAAAGAGCTCTCTGTTTTCTTTTGGCAAGGGTTGACCTCAACAAATTTCTCAGCATGTTCCATCTGTGGTTGTGAGGTGCATCATTACTGGGACTCTCCTGTCTTAAATGAGTAGACGTTGCTGCAGGCCCACTCATATGAAGACGTCTGTTGCCATTTGGAGGATGACGCTTTAGATTCAGAGGGTCATTTTTGTCGTGCGTAGTTGCCTGAAATAATACGTTTTGTCCCGGCCTTCCAATTTACCTCTCATAAAAATAATAATCTTCCACACATCCACCCTTTTTGCAGTATCCACTTGTCCAAACTACCAATCCCGTGATTCCAAAACAGCCATATATCCTTGTGATATGAAGCTCTGTTATGAAAAAACACCCTACAAACTCTTACCTTTATACTTCTTAAAACAGCTGGAAATCAGGAAATAGGTTTGTACATTTTTCAGCACAGATCAGAGTCCACTGCTGCAGAGCACATCCTGTAAATGCCCGGCATATTCTTTGGTAACAGTTATTGGGGTGGACGTGTTATTGGGGTGGACTCTGCATATGCCTGTCAATGCTGAGCGGTAAAATGAAAACGCAAGTAACTATTGCAGTGGAGCATTTGAAGTGGATCCATAAAATGCTTTTATCATTTTCTTAATTCTTGCCATTGACTATACAGGATTTTCTTAGAAGCTTTAAAAGTAAATAAAATAATGTGACATTTCATCTTTTATGCTGTAAATATTATTATCCAGCTATTTCATATGAGGATACCTATAGTTTGTTTTCTGTGCATTCTAGCAGTACCAGTATTTGGGGCAGAGTGCAGTCTTCTCTAGCATGTGAAGTCTCTTAATGTCTGATCATATTCAAGTACAGATTTCGTTCATATGTAGGTGTGAATTTGAACACATTCTCAAGTATTTAAACGATCTCTCTGTTCTCCAACAACAGCGAAAGCATCTACCTCATGTGAGATTATTTTTAGGAGGAAGTTTTATAAGTCTAAAAATAAAGGTGTGTCAATGTAGTTTTGCTGGGCCACCAAGAGCCAATAAATGTTGCATCTTAAATTTAGTGACTCATTCCTAATGTCTAGGCTATTAGAGTTTATGTCTTACATGTGAGATTTGCGGAAAGAAAAACATTGGAAAGTGGATTTGCTCTATTCCCTTGTTTTCCTCTGATATAAAATCACTCTGGGTAGATTCCAGGCCCAGCCACTGCTTGTCTCATGTGTAGCCGTTTTCATTAGTTAAGACAGGATGAATAGAGGCCTATGTTGCCTGGTTTCACCTCCCAGTGAAAGCATTTTAACCATGACAGGCTTGTCAGTAAATCTCTTGTCTTCTGAGGTACCACATGTCCGAGAGTTTGGACCAATGGTGCTCCACAGACCTCAGTCTATGTATGTTTCAACAAGTTGCCTTCATAAAGTAGGTCTCACTGAGAACCTAAGTTGTTTTAAATTTATTGACTTTGCATATTGAGATATTTCCAAATGCAATAAACAATAAACAGAGGAGTCTGGATTAAAGTATAAAATTTAACGTACACTTCCAATGTAGAAGTTTATTCTGCTATTGTTGAATATAATGCTAGGTTTACAAAATAATGAATAAATAAAGTGAAAAGATATAGTGTAACAAAATGCTATGTTATACATCCATCCATCCATCCATTTTCCAAACCAATTATCCTACCGGGTCGCGGGTATATTATACATATTCCAGAAATTAACCTGAATCTCAGATAAGTAAAATATAAAGTTTTACATGTAAAATCTAGAAAAGAGCTGAATCTGCTGGGACAGAAACAGTGTCCCATTTAAACTCTGTATTGATACATAAGCAGCCTGTCATGTCAGCAAAATTTCATGATGCAATCCATTCATTTTGCTTTTTAATCCAGCTCTCACACAATGATGTAATACACACACGCACACAGACACACACAAACGCACACAGACAGGCAAAATAAGACAAAGAATTTTCCCTCAACTTGAAGGTGGTTCTTCTTGATGGTATCATATCATATGAGAGTGTGTGAACTTAATGAAACAACACCAGCCTTGCGATTTATCTCTGTATGCAGGATCCATAATGAACTCCTCTGTTTTGTGCTCTTCTTGATCTTCTCAATGACATAATACTAAGCATTGAATCCTGTGTCTGTAACTGTGGGTTTTGCATGTGTTTCACAGAATTTCTGAATGTTTCATTTCTACAAAATGTGGATTAACACAAGAACAGCGAGTATCTAGCACTGCATTGTGATAAATTGGCTTGGAATGTGGTCTGGGTTTTAAAGGATCACAATCTGCCCTATAATTATCCGTACTTTGTGTGACATGGATGGGTCATCCTGGGACAGCTGGCACCTCAACCTCCTGATCCTCTTTATTACAGTGACAGGGACATGGATCAGAACTAGATGCCAGACTATGAATATCACCAGAGCCCTGTCAAAGGCATTGGTACTATTAAGCAGAACATATATATAGATCCATGGCAATTTATATACCAATGAGTGAAGTTCAGTGATTAGTATAACCATGAGCTTTACTCAATAAACATGGCCATTGATTATTTAGAGATTGTAAAGAAATTCATCAGTGTTAATACATTTTCATCACAGTTAATCAAGCAATGATTTTAAGCATGTTTTAACATTCATTAAAATTATAATGTATAGTAATATCTGACATGAGAGCAAATCGTTTTTGGTTTTATAAAACCATGCAATCGGTTGCATGTCATGAAACAAAATGGAAAATATAATGTAAATTAACGTGACAGCCTATTTTTGAATATGAAAATGGTGAATTACATCAGATGTTCCAGTATTTGTCATTGACTATGGCTTTCTTTGAAGATGGACACGCCCCTACCCTTGACACTGTGTTTGAAGGTTCACTAGTACCACACTGCAAATTAAGTCTTTTTCTTTCCAAAATCTCACTGGGAATTTCCAGTAGATTACATTATGTGAAGTGGCTTTGAACTTGACATTGAACTTAAACAGACTCCTAGTCAGCAATGTTATAGTCATCCAGTTCTTCAATTCCCTGTTGTCGTCTGTAACTTGCAGCACAGTGCAGGTATATGGGGCATGCAGTGACCTCTTGCTTGAAAAGAACACAGTATTAAAAGTATGATGTTGTTTTAGGTATTCTGTGGAATACCTAGAATGTTTAGCTGAGGTAAATTAGGGCAAGATCTCCCAAGAGAAGACCTAATCCAGCAGGTTACAAGTCTCTGTTCAGCTGTTGTGGTACCTACTACCAATCCAGTTAGCACCAGTGGAATACATCACAGTAACACATCGTAGGCACAGTATCTTGTCAACTGTGATGTTTTAAGGTCTCCTAGAATTATTAATTATTGCGACAGCCTAAACCATGTTTCAAGCATCCAGGCTTATTGTATTAAAGCTCACATCGTGCTGCATTAACCACTGTGTTACAATTATATAAGAAAATCTAGTGATATTTCATTATTGAACACTGTAAATCAGTCAGTAAGATGTGATTTGGCTATTTACTAAATATATTAAAATATGTTCTTCTTTAAGTAAGTTGTCAGTTGTCAGCAGAGTGAACTGCATTGCATTTCCCTACAAACTCAAGGCTACATCCGCACTGTTGCGTTTTAGTTTAAATTGCATCCTTGTCTCCAGCTTTGGTCCTCATTACCTCGGAGTTCTCAGCCCCCAATACAGAGACTTTTCATAACCCTCTCAAAACTGTGTACTTCTGAAAATTCAGCGTTGCACTGTGGAGGAGTGAAAACGAAGACTTATGAAAATGCAGGCTCTGAAGATGCCCTGATTGGACCTTACTTATCACATGGCCCTTCCCTGATTTGATCGTACTAGTTACAATGTCTGATTGGTCACCTGATCTCCCTGCATGGAAGTAAAAGGTACTTCACTATGGCAGGTATAGAGGAGCTGGTTTCAGTGGCGTTTTCCCTGTTGCTTACCTGTATGCAGCTAAATAGTGTGTTACACAGTGTGACTGCTGCATATTTGTGTACAGAGAAATTAATTTACTGGTGACTGTGTCGATGCACAGTGGAGATTGTTTCCATTTGAAACAGCTGAAAAAGTGTTTACACAAAAATATAGCAGTGTGGACATGAGCAAACCACTCCTTCCGTGAAGTGCTGAGAAACTACTTATACTGAAAGACAAGAAACTGCTTCTTTGCTCAGACACACTTAACACTGAGGTCTGAGTCCCAGCACCCAGCAGCTTGGCCCTTCCCTACACATTAGTCTGAGTAGCGCTCCCTGTCTCTGAGGGAGGATTGGCTGAAGTTGCTGTTTGGGTTACCTTTGCTAAATGTCAGTGAACAAAATGCGAGAGCAGGAGCTGAGGTCACAGTCTTCTGCTAAACAAGGCTGGCTGGGGAAATGGCTTCTCAGTTTGGCTCACTGACCACACTGTAAAACCTCAGAAATTATATCCCATTGTTGAATGTGTCTGCAAAAGTGGGGCATTTGTTTAACTTTGGACTAGGAGATGACTATCATTCTAAAACGTATCGGATGGTTTTTCTATGTTGATTTTGTTGTACTGTTGAAAGTATTTGATTATTTAAACAGTATGCGTGGTGAAACACCGCAGTGTGAAAATGAGGTGTTGATGTGCTCTTCTTTGTTCTGTGTTCTAGGGAAATGGATCTCTGGGCTGGTGTCAGAGCCATAAAGAGTGCTCAAAGGTAATGTCACAGGAGAGCATGTGTTACATGTGCTGAGAGTAACATTCAGTTACTTCCGATGAAACTGAGAACGGAGCCCGTATACATTGAGGGAAATCTCCACACATACAGTCTGGCATGTAGCTAATGGTAATCAAGCACATAATTAACTTGTAGAGAATGGAAATCTTATATAAGTGGAAGCTAATTAAGAGACTTTTAGCCATAATGGTTTATTGAGCATTAAGTGTCTGCGAATCAGATTGCAGTCGTCCCCCTCCATTATATCTTTCTGAGTACTTCCCAGCTAATAAGGTTTATGTGCCTTGAATGATGAACTGGGTTACAGACTCACAATACCTACTTATAAAATGCTATAACATTCATAAATGTATAAAAGACCAGTGGGTGGAATTAACATTATTGTTATTAATGCAGATTTAATAGTACCTTATAATTTTATCATATTTATTCCTATGAGTTTAAGTACCTGTTTTGTTATGCAATTTCCACTAAATTGACAATGTGTTATAAGACACATTTGATGTTGAATTTTCAAAGGGTCAGTGTGTTGAAAACGAACTGGCCTGTTTCACTCTGTTGGTATATATAGGTATATATATGGAGGTTGCAGGAACGTCTGCTTTTCCAAAATAGCTGCATTGCCATTGGTTTCCCTGGTGACTGGATTTCTTCCATTGTGACAGCATCTCATCCTGAAAGCTGGGTCCAGGGTGTCCTCTCACTCTGTCCCGGGTGTTGATGATGCTCAGCTGGTTGTCCTGGCTTCAGTAAGCTGTGCTGCAGGACTATGGCTGTTTGGAGTCAGGATGACATCAGAGCATGTGGTGTCCTGCCTTCACAATATTTAGATTTGGACCCATGTCAACACACACTGTCTGAGTACAAGGCAGGAAAGCAGGACCCAGTGTCTCTACTGGTACTAAGTCAGGAGAAAAAACTACATGCTGTCATCATTTGAGTAGAAAACGGAGAGACGAGAGGAGTAAGTGATAGAACGGCAGAGGTATGTACATTGTCAGGGTGATGACAAATAGCATGTGTCTGTGATTTCATCTGAGTCTGTGTTTACTGGAAAGAAGGGAGAGTCACAATATGAGAGCTCCTCACCTAGTCTTATTGTAAGCCACATTATAAATCATGTCCCAAAGGTAAAAAAAAATGTTCCTGGAACATATTGCTTGCTTATGAAAGCTGTCCACTATGCAAAATTCATCACTGCACCTCTTACGCAGAAATATTTTGTCCACACACGCCTAAACAAACAGTGTTCAGTGCTGAAACAGAGTCTGCCAAGGAGTCCTTGTTTTCAAGCTACACCTCATTACTTCTGAAAGGTCACAAAAAAAAAAGATGTTTCATCAACCGTACAGTAACAGCATATTCTTTCTGTCACTTCTCAGTCTTTGAGTCTTGTGGAGAGTGCAATGAAATCCTCATTTGAATGGTTATGGACAGTGAAATCTACCCAATGAGGTTAAATACATCTTTGGGTGCATCGTGTGCAGAAAATGGACTCTGACTTAGGTTATGGTGAAGTTGGAAACAGAATATTCTGCTACAGAGGTGTGTCATCACTCATTTATTTAAGTTGTTAGAAAATATATTTATTATCGTTTACTAACATATATTTACATTTGAAGGTATAGAACAGGACATCTTGAAAATGTAAGCAGTAAATAAGGCGATTAAATAATGGGTGTTTTTTCTGTCTCATGCCAATAAATGCAAAAAATACGAATATAAAACGAATATGATTAACTGAGATTGTTAAATAGACATGAAAATGAGAACGAGATGCACGTTTGGCTAGAGAGGAGGAAGCCTTTCGCTCTCGTTTGCTCTTCTTACAGCACCTGCAGCCTTCCCTTTCTGTAACAGTGGCGGGTAGCACCTTGCTACAGCTGATCATAGTGCATGTTTTAAGTTGGGGAGAATATATGGCCAATCACACGCTCACACACAGCTGCACAGCCAGGCTGTTAAAACGTCTGGGAGTGTTTTCAGCTTAAACAAGCATGACATTTATCAGCTGTACCTTAAGATGGAAGTCATTCCTATTTTTTATTTTAAAGTCAGTCTAAGAAAGTGATATGATGATTAAATTGACAGTAATATAGGAAGGCAATGGTTGTTTTTTCGATTTGGAGGGATTTTCATTTTTTGGCAAATGAATATAATTTATTTATCTACTGTAGAGTAATGTTATGTAAATATACACATTAACTCCTTGCGTTTGTTTGTACTGCTTCACTAGTGACTAGACACAGCTTTTTCAAGTTTACTTCAAGGGTCAAAACAAAAACAACAGAGGGACTTTGGCTGCTGGAACTTTATTAGCGCCACTCAGCCGAATAATAGACTAAAGTGTTTACCGAGGCACTCTGTCAAGATCACAATTGCCCCATGCTCGTTTGAACAATTTGTTCACTGGGCTACGTTTCGCATGGTCCAGGGCCTGATTGACTCGGGGGTGCCTGATTAGTCTCCTCTGGAAAATGAGCAGGAAAGTGTGAATCTGAAAGTCAAAGGGGGGAAGAGAATGTAGCGGAGTTTTGAGCTCTGCGGTGTGGCTCTGTGGGGTTTGTGGGGGCTCCTCTTGGGGTCCTTCCACAGACAATGGACTCGGAAAGATTAGTTAATGACTCCAACAAAGGGGGGCCTGACCTCTTCCATCTGTCAGCCCTGGAGGAAATCAAAGCTTCCCAGTTTAATCTGGGACTGCAGTGGTGATCTCGCCCATCTCGTACACCCTGTCTAAGGCTGACCCTTCTGCCAGCAACCCCATTGTCATTGTAATTAAACTCTGCTGCCCTCTTGCTATGGTGGACAGAGGGGGCACTTGGAAGTGCCAAGGAGTCATTAGCATGCCGTTTCAAAGTCCTGCCCTTGCTCAGCATGGAGACTCCAGAAGACGAGGAATGCAAACCTTTGTGTGAGCTATTGTACCTCTCTGTCATACTTTGGCTTGGAAAAAAAAAGATGAAACATATATCGTCAGTGTTGCCAATAATATAAGCAATGCGGAGTTTATTCATTGCTTCTGGCTGAATATTTGGATTATGAAGGGCAGAAAGAGCACAAACTTTTTTCTCCAATGAGTGCTTCGTGCGCAGAATCAAAAACTGGCATTGATTTCAAATTATCCAGGCTCCCAGCGTAAACAGGAAGTAAGCCTTTAGCTTCTTTTCAGCAATTTTTCACAGGAAAATGGGGTGAGCCAATGAACTTGATGATCCCGTTAGCTGGTATCCAACATATTGAAAACATCTTTAATGGAAAAACATCTTCTGCATAAAAAAACTGTTTTATCGACTTATGGTTTGCAGACATTTAATTGCATCAGACTGAGATTCTCATAAGCAGAGGTGATATACCCGGGTTTCTTAATCTGTGAAATGTGGCTCGCATGAAATGCCTGAGTAAAGAGGAACAATTTCTGTTCACTTAAAGTATGTCAGCATTGAAAACGGATCTTACTTAAATTGATCATCATGGGAAAACGGCCTCCAGTTCAGTTACGCCTTTCAAAGCCCCTCTCCCTCCCTTTCTCATGCTAAAAAACGCCTGACTCCCTTAACAATAGTCAATTTTCTAGGTCAATCAGTCCAATGAAAGTCAGGCTGGAAGCAGAGGAGCTGCCTTGAGTGAGCATTAATCTTCATCAGAAAGGAGTGCACATTTCAGCATAAGACAGCACTCCTTCCGGCTTGCTCTGTCAATGTGTCAGCATCAGCACTGGGTCTTTCTGTGGGACCTTTATGTTTCACCTCACAATGTGCGCCAAAATTCATCTGTCCTCTGAAAGAAGTGCAAAGATGAGTGCTTGTGGGCTGTTTTGTTGTTGAGTGAGGCTGAACCTGTTTGTCTACTAGGATGTGCTCTACAGCACCTTTTGTTCATGCCAATACAGTCCAAACAGGATGTGGTTGACACCCTGCCTTACCCCTGCAAGGCAAAGGACGATAACACAAAATCCCCAGTTCATTGCATTAGCGTCACAAAGCTGTGAGATACCTCAATACACAGTCCTGGGCTTTTTTATGCTGAGAAACTGACTCTCTGATCTAGAGGGATTCAAACTCCCACCATCACACTGCAGGGAAGGTTTACAAGGAATATATTAAAATCTTTGCATCCTGTATCAGGATAATATCTGCATCAGGATAAAATTTGTTATATAGGTGTCTTTAATTCTGCTAGTCGTTCCTTATGTATCTCCAGTACACATGAGCTTGTGAATTGTGGCTGTAGTCCGAGCATACAGTACATATATCTACATGTGTTACGGTTTGGCCGGTGTGACACCCCCGTTCAGCGCCTAGCGTGTGGGTGGCACTGGAAGAATGAGAAGGGCATGTCAGCCCCCAGCAGGAGGGGTCTGCTTCGGTCACAGTTGTTAAGTTTCCTCTGGTGGAGGGAGGGGGCTACACTATTGCTTGAAATTGTGTAGCTTGTTACTTGCATTTTGGGTGGCACAGGAAGGCTGCGGAATCAAGAGGAGGACCACAGATTGTCAGCTAGCTCAACGCTTGCTTCATTGATATATCCATATATCTATTTCTCAAAGTTTGAAGGTCTAAATGAGGCTAATGTATCTTTGACTCTGTGAATGCTGAAGCCAAGGTCAATGTCTCAAGATTTATTCCTCACAGTTTAGCTAGTTGCAAGCCATCGGTTGAGTTATATATTTGGAGTATAGTGACACATGGTTTTTAATGAATACAAAGAGAAAATGCCCTCAAACATTCCCAATATTCTGCTCGATCACCAAATCTGTAGCATTTATTGTATTTAGTTTCTATACTTCCTTCTCAGAAGAGACTATGTCCAGCAGGAAAGTTTACAAAAACCCTATTGGATGGGAAACACATCCTCTGTCACAGAGTGGTAGATAGCGATAGTGTCTTTTTCCTTTTCGTCTTGTCTGATCTGGCAGGACCTGATAAATGCATATGCGTTGGAACAGCCTGGATCTCCTCCTTCGCCTGCTGAGAAAGGCGTGCAGAGATGAGGGAGATCCCCTTTGTGCTTTCCATGATTTAAAGTGAGATCGGCGAGCCCCCTGATGTTTGGCAGTAATGTAAGGATTTGTCATTGTAATATTCCCGTCTGGCACGATGTCCACTCTCTGTTGGCTCAGTGAATAAATGCACTTCAACTGAATATCAACTTTAGGGTAATCAATGTCTTGTCACTGGCCTCCTATCAAAATATTATGTCCCTTCTGTAAGTTGTTCAAATTGCATCAGTCTCCATTAATTGTTAATGTGCTCTTATTATGTTTCAATGATTAGTAAAATAAAGAAGGGATTCATTTTGCAGATCTCATGGAATGGAAGTTTTGCACATTTCTGCTCCTTGTTGTCTGACTAAAATGATTGTGGAGCCTAAAATATGCAGCTGATTCTTCAATGTAGTGATGTCATAAGGGCTCGCAGTGGCCGCAGATGCCAAGTTCTCCGTTGGTAGATGGGGGTGGATCCCTGGGGCCATTGTCAGGACATTCCAAAGGGAAGTCAGCCCAACAGCACACATCCTCCCCAAGCATGCAGACAAATGGGCCGTTTGTGGCATGTGAGTTTACCCACAGACACACCAACCCCCCCGCTGGAGGTTGGCCTAAAATCACATTGGCTATGCTCCTGTCAAACCCAGTTACATTTATTTTGGGTTAACAGAGTTCTTGTGCACTCACTGATAGATCAATAGAGTTGTGTGAATGAATGAATGGATGGATGAGTAAGTATGGATACACAGACACAGTGCATCATGAAGTGCCACTCGGGTGCCTGCTCCAGAGTTTTAATGATAATGATGATGGTTTTTTTTTTGGATCCATATCAACCGAACAGGTTTCTGTGGTGCTAAGAACATTTACTAAGGACCAGTGGGTCAGCTTGGACAGTACAATCAATGTTGCAACTGCAGCTGCTGAAATCCCTAACCACCGCTTATCTGTAGGCTTAAATGTCTAATCATTCCTCATTTATTCAGATCTCTCAGTTTTCTTTTTAATCCTGACCGTAATCCCTACCCTGCCTGTAGGCTACACTTAACATGCACGGCACAGACTGAAAGAGCTCGCCCTGAGGTTGGTTGTTTAAACACATGTTGATATAGCCAGAAAATTTCTGCTGCTGAGTGGGATGGAAATTGAGAGACACTGAAAGCTTGGAAAGACTCCAGTCTCTTCTGACTGTCGTGAGCTTTAAGGACAATGATAGAGCATGTTTTTAATTTAGAATGTTTTGTGAAAATGGCTTGTTATTCTTCTTCTTCTCCTTCATATTGGCATTTCCCTGTGGTCACAATGAGTGGGTTTAAGACACGAAAACCTTAACCACTTCGCCACCTGCTGTCTATGAAGAGTATGTCAGAAATCAGTCAGCGTGTGACAGGCTCAGACGTCTCTGCTGAGACGATCCACCATCCGTGGGCTGACTGTGGACTCCACGGCTGTCACAGCAGGAATCAGAGCTCGTTAGTGTACAAACCTTGTCATGTGTCTTTGTTTCTCGTCTCGGCTCAGGATACACCCAGCAGGGGCCACTCAACACGGTCCAATTGAATTTAATTGCCTGTAATCCCTTCAATCCCAAAGTGTGCATGAGTGCTACTTATCTTTAAACACAACTGCCAGCTAGCAACGCACCGCTTTCCTTCTAGTGGCAGAATGAATTAGATCACGAGATGTGGGCACAGGGGGCCGATACCTTTTTCGGTTGGAGGACAGCCATGGTGAAGGTATCATGGTCTTAATACCATCGCATTAAATGAGATGAAATGTCAGCAATCGGATTCTCGGATATGCTTATCATTTCAAATTTCTGTAATTGAAAATTCTGTTCAAGTCATAATAATCAAGCCTAAACGGTGGTTTAAATTTTCTCCAGCATCTGGCTATTTATTTTTAAAAGAATATAATAGTAAGTTGTGATTTTCCATTTAAAATCAATTTAGGGTACAACGATAACATTTGCTACTTTTTTATTAAATGCCCCAAGAAGACACCCCTTTAAATACGTGACTGTGTCTTTTTCAATAAAAGCATAAAAATGGAAAAAAAGAAAAAAAGTTCAAATGTCTGGGGAAAAATAAATGGTACAACAGACTGCATGCATGACGAGTAGGGGTAGTGCTCTTCCCAGGGTTGCCCAATGGTAGAACAACAGCTAACAGCCAGCAGGAAGCATGGATCTGAACAGGAACTGAATTAGAAAGTCTACAGCTATGAAAATGCAGAAGGCCAGCAAACTCACATATATTCAGCCAGCGGCAGTTTTGCTGCTTCTTTCGCATATGTTAAGATGAGGGCCCAAAGCGTGTCTACAGTGGCATTGCTACCTTGGTGTGATGCGGTGGCTCAGTGCCGTGTCATTATGGCGATAGACATGTTTCATTCCTTAGCGGAATGAGCTCAAGCAGCCGCCCGCAGTGAAACCTTTTTTTAAAAGCTCATAAATAAGGCAACCCCCCCCCCCCCGATTGTGTGGACCCATGCATAATTCATGATCCCGCCTCCCACCCCCCAGCCCCCTCTGCTGAGATATTTCTCTGAGCTTCTTTGTTGTGTTTTCCTCTAACTGCGCTCAGATAAATAATTAAATTCTCTTTGTGTAATACCACCTGCTGCGCCCCCAACTGGGCATCATTCCTATTGCGTGGCACAGAAGACGGCAGCTAGGCGTTTACAGCACGACACGAAAAGTACACACAGCATGTCTCTCCCATTCACTCAGCCAAACAGCCCGTGTCACATGCCCTCCTATCTGCTATCGCTTGTGCATTGTCTCCAAATCACAAATCCTGTAAATACAAAAGCACAAAGGAGCCGATGTAACCAAAAAACTCAAACAGAGAACCTGTTTTGAATTTTCTCCCACAGGAAGTCAGCTTCTTTTAAAGGCTATTTACTTTTATTGTCATGAAACCATAAAACTATTTGTACCAATCATTTGGACTGTGTCAAATTCATATCCTTTACATACTGAAAAATGTGGGAGGTCTTAGCCATTAAACATGGAGTTACATGTCAGGGCCCTTTAAAGAATCTGCCTTTTACTTCTCAGCTTCCAAATACTATGGTGACAAATGGAAATACATCCATGTAATCAGAAGAATAAGGGGAAGTAATGAGGATTTATATGCTTGTTTGTTTGTTTGTTTGTTTACTTGGGACCAAACACACCTCCAAAGACCCTGTTCCCTAATGAACGTGGAGCCTGTTTCATACCTTTCAGGCATGTGAAATAACAGGTCAATAAAAATTAACCATTAATGAATTGGCAGTCGATTAATGGCTACCTGCCTACAGGTGATCCCTGCACTTCACCCCTCCCTGACAGATGCCCTCCCTGTCCGCTCCTTACATTGACCCAGCATCTATTGCTATAGTGGTCTTGGTTGTTTAGAAATGGAGTTGCTGCTTAGCGTGCCATGGATTTCAGTTTTATATCTGACGTGCGTATTGTTGACATTTATACTCTGCCAGCATATCCCTGCATCTGTCAAACAGAGGAAAATGTTGAGAAAAAGACCTATTTCCTCATAAATATTTATGCACAGATGCATGGGAAATATTTTACATACTGGTGTCTCAAAAAAAAAAAAAACAATATTTCTGGATGGAGACAAGAGATTTTGTACTTATGTATGAAGAAGACAGAGTCTTTCCCAGAGAATATTCCTTATGAAGAGCATTGAAAAGTGAACTTAAGTCTGATTTGTTATTCCCTCAGGCCACTGAAGTCAAAGCAGCGCTTTCATCCTCCTCTATTGCAGCTGCACAACTTATAGTTCTGAAATCTCAAGGCATCCGCTTGCTTTGTTTTCTCTAAACCAATTTTTACTGCCTTACCGGATGGGGGGCGAATTGAAAAGCTCTATTTTATTGTTCAGCTGGATGGAGAGGAGCGACACTTTGAATGTGATAATAATGAGATGTGAGGGAGCAGCTCCATAAAGGAAAATAAGCTCTTGTAGCGGCTGTATGTGTGTTTGGGAGTATATGGGGCCGACAGGAGCCTGGTCATGAGTGTTGGGGATGAGAAGAGAAGCGCTGGCAGGAGTGGGTGGGGCGCCACAGGGTGTGCACTGGGACCTGTCTTAGGAGCCAAGTGGGTGCGGGTGTCCATAAATATGACCACACTCAGAAATCGGGTGTAATTGAGAGGGCCCATACATTTTTACTGGCAGTTGTGAGTGCAGCAAAGCCGAGGCATGATTGAGATTCTGGGTGGTTTCAAGCCGCAGTTTGTGATCGCCGTGAGATTATGCTATATTCTGTCTCCTGCAGGGGTGGGGTGATTGCCCCCTCCCATCAAATGCATCTGATTTAAATAAGAATAATAATAAAAAACAACCTGGCACAGAAATTTGATTATCTTGGTCATAGAATGAAACATTAAGTGCAGAAGTCTTGTTTTGCTTGGAAACAATGAGGAGAGTGATGAGGTGATGAGATGGGATGTATCACTCTGGTGACCAGGAAGGCTGCTGGCTTCATAGACATTTAGGAATCAGTGTAATTCGGTCATGTCTTCAGTCATACAGCAGAGTCCATGTTCTTGCAATACAATGCTGATGAAAGACAGAGATCATATTAACCCTAACTCACAATTGACCTGTCAACAGAAGCCTTGTGGGAGAGTGGATGGGAAAAAGTCATGAACCCATATTTCTATACACTGTGGGGTCCGCGAGATGACAAAAGGGAAGGTAACTGACGTATCATAAACGCCTTTTGGTTGGGCATTATTCATTCATCCATCTTCCACCATTTATCTACAATTGAGTCATTATTTTTGAATTTGTACAAACAGTTTACATTTTAGTGATACCTTTATCAGTTACTTAAATTTCATGCTCATTGCAGCACTAACCATATCAGCCAGAAAAGTTATGCATGCTTTATGCGTGTCATGCATGCCTTATGCACTCCTCATGCATGCCCTATGCACGCCTCATGCACCTGTTATGCTCGGCCCATGCACGCCTCATGCATACCTCATCATGCCCCATACATGCCTCATGCGCGCCTCATGCATGTCCCATGCATGCCTCATGCACCTCTTATGTACGCCTCATGCATACCTCATCATGCCCGATACATGCATCATGCGTGCCTCATGCATGCCTCATGCACCCCTTATGCACTCCTCATGCATACCTCATCACGCCTCATGCACGCCTCATGCATACCTCATCACGCCTCATGCACGCCTCATGCATACCTCATCACGCCCCATACATGCCCCATGCACCCCTTATGCCCGCCTCATGCACGCCTCATGCGTGCCTCATGCATACCTCATGCACACCCCATGCTTGCCTGATGCACACCTCATGCATACCTCATGCCCGCCCCATGCACACTTCATGCGCACTTCATGCACGCCCTGTGCACGCCTCATGCATACCTCGTGCACGCCCCGTGCACGCCTCATGCATACCTCGTGCACGCCCCGTGCACGCCTCATGCATACCTCATGCACGCCTCATGCACGCCCCTTCTCTATCATCTGTGTTCCATGTTTACAGGTATAGGTCCGGTATGCATGGGAAAGCATTTCTTCCAAATTACATCAGGCATGTGTGTTTCCCTCCCTTATTTGTGTTATGTCGCCCGTGGCGATCTCCACCGGTAGCGCCTCACGCTTCATAAACCGAAGGGAAACACTTGGGCACCATTCATCCATATGTATTTGTTTACTCTGTCTCATTCCCATTATTCATAGTTTCCGTTGTTCCAGTTATTCCTTCTTGCAAATGTGGGCTTTTATGATGGCTGGATAATGATGGCGCCCCATTCTCGTGGGCAAATTTACTCCAGGAACCACCCTCCCCACATCTTCCATTGGCCCCCAAGTACCCACCCCATGCTGATAATTATGTGAAGGCCAACAGGCATTGCCTAAAGCAGCTAGTTAACTAGACCTATGTTCACAACTTTCCACACAAAGGGATTCCCCAGTGCAGGCTTTCACCTTTGTGATTTAAACAAATGTGAAATCTGGAGGTGGGACCAGACCTGAAGTGAAACATTATTGGCGTGATCTTTTGCAGATGATTCCCCAATAGATCCAAAAAAGTTTGAAAATAATGATGGATTGTCTTCTGTCACTTGTGGTGGGGCCTTCTCACATACATGATGTATTCACACCCTTAAATGAAAGATTTCCATCACATTTTTGCTGTGTGTCTGCAGTAGATGGATCATGAGAAATGGAAGAGCTATGTTAATTTTGCATATAACAATAAATGTTAGACTGTAAGTCATTTTTAATAATGTAGTACATATGGAGTCCCATAAATATTTAGGGTGTTACCTCTTTGCCTTTAATTCCATAAGAATTATCTGCAATGCTGCCAAAAGGTGGACCCAAGCCTCTTGACTTGTGGTATAAGGGGCCCATGAGTATTGTAGGAATTTGCTCTAGCTGGAGACCTAAGGCTCTTCAGTAGAGCTCTCGGGCTTCTTACATGTGTATGTATAGTGATTTGTGTAGGGAATCCACCAGGCTTGTAGCTTCTATATGGGTTCTGAGGGAGGGAGAGGCATTTTGCATCTGGAACAGTTTCATTAGAGGTCATCTGTGTCTATAAGCTACTTGGGAGGGACTTGTGAGCAGAAAGCAGGCTTATTAGTGCAATAAAATGAAGCAGATTTTCTGGATTTCAGCACACAAGGTGGCAGATTACCACATTGGATCAGAGAGATTCACTGCTACCCAAGGGTCTGTTTCCTTATCATACCAAAGTCATTTTGCGCTGTGCTGCAGAACAGGGTGGATGGTGGTTTCTGGTTGACCATTTTCTTAAACAACATTCTTACTCCCTTCTTGCTCAAAATCTTATACGACGTCATACCTTATTAATACTTCACAAGTGAATTTCAGTGAGGAACAACGGAAGAGAAAATTCCTAAGACTAACTCTGCCCATTTCTGTGGAGTTTTTGAAATTTGATTTAAGGTCTTCGTTGGATGAACTGAGTGAGCTTTGGTTCCCAGTTCTGTAGCATATGATGAGGAAGCCTGACTTTAGGTCTTTGGTGGTCTCCTCTAAAAAACAACAACAACAACAAAAAAATTGTGGAATTGTGGAAATTTACTCTTCAATGACACCTTTGTCACGTATTCCTGAAGATCATTTGCCTCATGTTACTTTATTACATTTGCAAATAAAATTCAAGTCTTTCCATCAATTGCAAGTAATACTCTGTTACTCTTATGAAGCCATCAGCATCACAAAGCCATTTGTGGCATTGAGGTGGGTCAAACAATAATGGAGCGACCAGAATCGCTGCACTGAGAGGCTGGCAGGCGAGCACAGGGACCATGACTGGCTGGCTGGAGGTGGGCTCTTTCCCACACACTCCATAAAAAGGAGTACACCTTTCACTGAGTGCTGTGGAACGACCATGACTCACTTTAATGAGGAAATGAAAGCATCATAACGAGAGCCACCTCTCTTGGCGGCTGTGTGAAATTCTTTTTAGGCATTTGTGTTTTTGCAGGGGAGGGTTTCTACTGCTCTTATTATACGTATCATAAAAAGATGGTTACACTTCACTAGTTAATTACATTATGGTAACCTAGAGTGCAAAGCAGTTCAGTAGAAAAAGAAGTCGAGCCATATGTCAACGATAATGGGAAGTATTTATGACTGGAAATTAGCTGTAATATTGCTGATTGCCTTTCAAATTAAATCAGTTTATCTTGCATTCACCACAAGGACCTGCGAGGATCGGCGACCCTGGGTAATTAATGTGACTGTTTAGTTTCGGAAAGAAGGTTAAGAAGAGCTGGTTTTAAGGTCAAGTGATGGTGGTTAAAGCTGGCATTTATTTTACTAGCTAGAGTGAGAAATTTATCTCTTCAGACAGCTTTGGGAGAACAGCTCCGCAGATGGCCGGGTGAGATGTACGATTTCCAAAGCATTCCCAGATGACATCAGTTACACCAAATAATAAAATTACAGACGTATTTACCAGCCTTGTCATTCTCTGCAGGTTAGAGCCCATGATGTGAGAGGCACTTCATTTATCTGTAAAAGGCAAAGCGACCACAACACGTGCATGTTGTTATGAGGACATTTTCTGAAGGAGGTTCACCCTAAAATGTGTAATTATGCAGCTTGCCCTGGTGGCCCTGTGTTTATCTTCATTTCTGAAGGCAGTGTTTTCTTATCCTTTTCAGACTGAAATGTCAGTAGGACGAATCTTTTTCTTAAAGCCACCTGTGGTCCTGATTATTTGCCAGGTTTCACAGGGAGCGATATTATTTGCTACTTTAAGTCCTATGTACAAGAAGAAGTCACATTTGGCTCTTTGTAGACCCATTTCAGGATCGTGTCTGTGTTTAAATATGATATGTTTCATTAAATAATCCAAAGTACACTTAAGTTATTAATTTTGTGGCACGGTTGTATTATTAAGCCCCACTTTCATCCGCTGCCCATGCAACAAATTGAGTAAATATGTTCCATGTGCTCTGAGAGGGAATCCCAGAAATTCACAGGGAGCATCATTCATCAGCGAGGCTGTTTGTGCATGACGCAAGTGTGTGAAACTGGAGAGCAGATGTTGATGTTCGTGCCAGGTAGGTGCCCTGTCCAGATGTGACGGTGAGCTCTATAAAAGGGGCACTGGAATGGAAAACCTGTAGGCTGTGGTTTGTGGTACCTGCGTCTAACCCTTCCTCAATAATTCTTTCACTTCTCCCAGGGCCACAGTGCACTTTCGTGGGGGGGTGGGTGGGTTGTATGTTCTGGATTGGCATCCCAGAATAGTGAAACTCCTCTGGACGTGGGTCTTGGCTGTGAGGTGGACCGGGTGGACGAGATGGCGGTCTCTGCTCCAGTGAGGATCGGCTCTTTCATGTGGTTTGGCCTCTGAACTAACAACACTGCTCTCGTGTCTTTTTTCAGTGCCTGGAGCCCTGCAAGGAATCCTGGGATCTGAAGGAGAACCAGTGCCAGGACTTGTGCGAGGTACGTCACCGTGCCGACGATAAGCACTGGGATTCCATGAAGGAAAGTATGGCAGACGGAGCGTCAAGTAACAACCACCCAAACTGAGGACAGTTTGAATATGGGCTTTTAAAGGTAATCACCTACTTCATTAAGGGTAAACAACTGACTAGCTTTCCTTCATCCTGTCTATCCACAGCCCTTGTTCCCTAAAAAGCATTATGAGTGTTTGACCAGCTGCGAGTTCCTGAAGTCAGTAGAGGCTCTGAAGCAGGGTGACTGTCCTGCTCCAGAGAGGGCCAGTGGTTTTGCGGCTGCATGCGTGGAGAGCTGTGAGGAGGACAAGGAGTGCTCCACAGTGAAGAAGTGCTGCTCCAACGGCTGCGGACATACATGTCAGCTGCCCAGGAACCTGTACAAAGGTAAAAAGACCTTTAAGCTTCACTGCTAGGGAGCGTTCCTTCAAATGTTCAAAATTCATAACATCATTATGTACTACTTTACCTGAGGGGGCACAGATAACTTAGTTACTCAGTCACTATTCAAGAACAAATCATGAACTAATGTAGTTCCTGCATGAAATACAGAAACCATTGTGATTGATTAATGATGAATGGACATAGGTAACTTACACTTAGTTTCTGCTTAATTAATGCATTAAGTAAGAGTGTACTACTACATTATTAGTGCCCCCACAAGTAAAGTGTTACCCATTATTATATACTAATGTACACATATGAGCCTATTTCACTTCTTAGACTCATTCAAGGGTAGCTTCTTATTCTGAAATGATAATATCATACTGTTTTTTGCTTAGAAATAAAGCCCAGAAATGTTTTCAATTGAGTATATTCCTGCTTTTTAACAGGCTTGCATTTCAGTTGCGTTTGAGCCAAAGTTTTCAGCAGCGTTATTTGTCTAATTACATCTTCAGCTTAATCACTGTAATTGTTTCTGTGTGGAGTTTTGACATGTGAGTTTGGGATGATCTTCTGCACTTAATGCTGGAAGCGATTAGTGGGAGCAGCTACAGCTGAGCCGGGCATGTGGCTTGGTGAGATCAGCGACACATGTGTTTGCCGGTACCTGGCAAACAGCTGGCCAGTGGATGACACTTTGTAAAAAGGGCTCTAATGTTTGGAACTCACACTAATTTGGAAAATGATGTCGTGACATATTTGTATACCAGAGCAAGTTAAGTTTCCAGGTTCTTTTGTGTATATTTAAGCTTGGAATCATATACAGCATGCACTTCACCATTCATAAATATCTGCTTATTTATTGCATGGCTTTAAATTCACATGTGGAAGCAGTATTTTCTTCTTACCATTAGCCTAATGTCAAACAAGATATGAAACCTCAGAAAAGTCGACATTGGAATGTAATTCCTTGCATGGAATTGCAGATTGCTGCTTTTTTTTTCGTTCTAGCTCCTTGGAGATGCTATGTTAAATTAAGCAGCATTTCCAACAGACATGGTCAGCGTTTGAGTTATGTCTGTCATGGTAGTACTACTCGAAAAGACGTGTTGCCATAAATCTTTGATGTGCAGTAATTTAATCAGGTATCCCTAGACTATTGTGGCATCACAGCGATTTGGAAGTATTCCCAGTTTCCCATTTGAGCTTTGCAGAGCTCCGTTGCTCTTTCCATAGTAACAAGAAGTCATGTTCTGTAGCACCAGTGGGAGTGGCACCACCTGCATGTGGGGATTTCGTGCTAGGATGAGTCTTACCTATATGGGAAGATAAACGGCTTATAGAACAGGGCCCTGTTTTTCTAACGTTGTACAGTCTTGTTCCTGTTGCACACAGATGCATCAGATTTAACTAACTACTTTGAATACCAAAACTGAACTGCCTTTGACTAAAGGATTTAGCCCCTGGATGGTTTAGCCCCAAACATGAATTCTGAGACTTAAGCTGATACAGGTGGGGAGGAGGGAGTTGTGACAAACACCTTTGAAAAGAATTTTCCCTTGGGAGTCATGCATATAGTCACAGAAGAAAGATTCACCCATAATTATGGGGATGGGAGAAAGTTTATTACTGAACGTTGCTTTTCTTGGAAGGTAAAAACGTTAAGTAAACAGTGCAGTCGTGATAGCAGCGATGCGGGTGCTGCAGAGTGACTTAGACAGCCAAGCGGGTGGCCATGGGGAAGAGGCTTGACTGTGATTCTTGGAAGGAAAGAAATATGACTGTGATCATTGGAAGCTGAGAGGGGGATTATTACTGACGGGGATGGAGACGGCAGAGATCGACTGAGAGGGGCTACGTGTGTGTGCATCTGGGCCTAGCTGTACATCAGCCCTCAGCAGCGGGGGCCGGCTTTGCGAGAGACACGAGTGCCGCAGGAGGTCTGAGAGCCGTGCCGGAGGTGTGGCAACCCTAACCGCAGGGAAACCGCAAAGAGTTGGCTGAGCGTGGGCTCCGGGGGTAGCCGTGGTCTGAGTGAGAAGGCGGGCTGAGCAGGGCGTGCAGAAAACCCCTGAACGGGTCGACTTCCATTAGCAGTCAGACTTCTTGGTGAGTGCGGCTTAGAGTGACATGCTGCGTGGGTCATATGAGGACACACACTCTCACAATCAAATGAGCTCCTGAGGCTCACATACTGTAATATGGGTAGCACCTAGTTTGTTTGTATGAATGCTTTACTCAAAATCTGTTTTATGAGTGCAGTGAGTTTGATGCAAGATCATAACAATGTCTGTGAATGGGCTCATCATTCTTGTTCAGAGGTGTATACAAGGGCGGGGCCACTGGGGATCTGGCCCTAGCTCGAAGCTGATTGGTCCTCAGAGTGCTCCCTCCACTATCACTCACCGATTCAAAATATATCATTGGCTAATGATAAGGTTACACCACTGTATGATTTATGGCTCCTCTATATGCCCCCCCCCCCCCCCCCACAATAAAAAAAAATATCTAGAATCTCCCCTGTTCTGCATATAGGTGCTCCTCTGAAGCCCAGAAAGGAGCTAAGCTTCTCAGAACTCCCGTCGGGTCAACTGGAGATTCGCTGGTCCTCCAAGTTCAATATCTCAGTGGAGCCGGTTCTATATGTGGTCCAGCGAAGGTGGAACTACGGCATACATCCCAGCGAGGACGATGCTACCGAGTGGCGGACTGTGGTGCAGGTACACTGACTGTGAGGCATGCAGAGGACAAGCGGTCAGATATACCTGTGCTGCTTTCATCAAGTGTGTTTTGGGATCTCAGCTAAAGGCTGCTTTTTAGTTTTGTGGCTTGGTAGTGTTAACAGCATTTGGAATACATCATTTGAATTATCTGGTTTTTGCTTCAATGTTTTGTGCCTATAAAACTTGGCAGGAAAATTATTATTTTCTCTGGTTATTACATCAAGAATCATGATTGAAGACCAGAGTACCATTGGAGCTGTACACACGCATGGACTGTGATTGTGGGTATGAACCCTAACCCCCACTCCCCAGGACTAATTCTCTGTGTATCTGTCTCTGTCAGACCGCTGAGGAGCGGGTCCGAATGGCCGACATCCGAGCCAGCAGGTGGTACCAGTTCCGAGTGGCCGCCGTCAACGTTCATGGAACCCGTGGCTTCACTGCACCGAGCAAGCACTTCCGCTCCTCTAGAGGTCTGTCTGCCCTAGTGAGGGTGCCGATGGTGTCCCCCATAGTGTGCGGATATTGAATCCCTCCTGTTTACTGAAGTTCACACCCATCGCATGACATCTAGACCGATTACCCAGGTACAGAGGTCTATAGACGGGAGAAGAGACATAACATATATCTGGGTCTGTGTTTGTTCACTCTGGGTTAGTCAATCTCTGATGGAGAGGTTTAGACAGCATAAGCATCAGAGAAGCGCAAATTCAAGGTAGGACAGAATGGCAGATATGGCTGTTCCTCAGGTTGCCTCAAAAAAGCCACGAGAAGCTACCCTACTTACCATGCTTACTAAAAGTCAGTCTTTGTCCTTCCTTCTGAATCTCACAAACATGAAAGGCCTTCTGAACATCTTCAAACCGTTGACTTGCTGGAGAAAGACCAAGTCACACTGATGTTTTTGGGAACTTGTAACCAAACATTTAACCTCACAATGGACTCGCTATCCCTTCTATACTTCTGCAAGATGCTGTACGTTCAAATTAGATTACAATTACAGGTTATAAATGCCCATGAGTACTGACCTGTTCCTAGGAGGCAGTGGCTGTTATGTGTGATTTCCAAATCTGGTGTAATGAACTCAAGGTGCACTGGGTCTGTTTTATTGTTACTAATAAATAACATGTATGCACTACAATGCACATGGGCATTATAAAAATAAGAGAAGACAGGTCAGCTCTACTTCTGAGTCTGCTCTACTCTTCCTGTTAGTGAAGTGATTCAATTAATATTCATGCAAGGCTTTAGCATGCAAGGACTCTGTAGAATTACTCTGTAGAATATATTAGTATGAGAGGGCATAGTGCTATTAATCACACTAAAGACCGAAGCTTTATAAACTTCTGTAATAAATCAACAAATCTTGATACATGTCTGGCATTGTGTTCACTGCCATAAAACGGATATGTCAAAATAATGAACTAGCTGTTCTAGAAAGCTGAGGTACATCCCCTGCCTGTAATTCCCTATCTCTGCAGTCTGTGTGAAATAGTTTGTGAGAGGAGGCGAATGCTGGTTTACAGCATTCGGTATAACGGTTAACCACCATGATTGCCCCCTGGTTCGATGCATTGCTGGCAGGTGGATGCCTTTCAGGTAGAGCAAACAGAGAGAGCCCTGTCTCCTCTACTGGTCGTTGGTAAGCCCAGTTGATGTCACTTGAAAACAAAGCAAAAAAGAAATGAAGGCAATGTATCGGTTCCCACATCAACCCCCATGCATCACTGTCTGGCTGTAATGAGCAGTCTGTCTTGGAAAATCATTCTACCTCAGAGATGTACAAAATGGTCTAATACACTAAGCAGAGGGAGGTACAAGGGTGGGATTTGTAGTTTTGGTTCACCCTGGAATTAAGCTTTGTTTTCTAAAGCACACAAAAATTACCATTTTCATTTATAAATAGAAGACTTTTTGTTTGTTTTTTAACATTGAAAGTAATTATGAAAAATACCATATTGAAGAGCAAATTTCCAGAACTCACTCAGTAGGTTTTTTTTTTGTTGCTTTTGAGATGATACCACCAGTCAGACTTCCGCATCAGAGGTTACGGTACTGGAAGTCAAAACTCACTCCACATGCAGCATGGAATCCAACTAAGAACTTTAGTCAAATTCTAAAACTCCACAGAAATATTCTCAAAAACCTATCCTGCTTTGGAAATGAGCTCTTCAAATATGGAATGGCATTTCTTTCCATTCAGCAAGTGCTTCCTGGTGCAGCATGCAGTTATTGAAATTTCTTTTGGGATGGTGAACAGATATGTTGCCTCACTTGGCCGGCTTTACTGTAAATGTGGTCCTGTTTTCGAAACAGGGTGCTAGATGCAGAGGAATAGTTTACAGATTGGTCACAGTGCTGATTTAATTCTCAGTGATCCATGCTGGTTTAAAAAGGATTTAATCTTTGGTGTGCTCTGGCACAGTCCACACTGACGTTCACTTTGGGGACCCATCTCCAGATCCCTCTGCCCCCTCCATGCCTACGAACATGAGGATCACAAACGTGACCGCCACGTCGGACAGAGCCGTAGTGGTGCGACTCAGCTGGAACCTCCCGGAGGAGCCCGACATCCCCGTGCACCACTACAAGGTTTTCTGTAGCTGGACAGCCAGCGGCAAGGCTCCGGAGCCTTCCAGAATGAGGAGGAGGAAGACAGCCAATGGGGTAATTATGTGCTTGCCTTGCCAGTGTGCTGGCAGGCAAGAAGATGCTGGAGGGCTGGGTGATGCTGTTTAGAGTAAACGCATTTCAGTCCAGTGTTGTAAGCCACAACACTGTAAATAAAACTCAGAGCGAGGGAGGCGAAAGACGAGGCAGTGACTGCTGCAGCTCTGATTGCGCAAATGAACAGATCGATTGCTTAAGAGCTGATGTAGTGCCAAAGTGCCTTGTAATTACCATGGACAAATAAAGCCTTTTAAAGCACTTAGCTAAAAGATCTATCTATCTATCTATCTATCTATCTATCTATCTATCTATCTATCTATCTATCTATCTATCTATCTATCTATCTATCTATGTGCCCACATGTGTTGATAGATAGATAGATAGATAGATAGATAGATAGATAGATAGATAGATAGATAGATAGATAGATAGATAGATAGATAGATAGATAGATAGATAGATAGATAGATAGATGTGGACACATAGATAGATCTCCTTGTAAAGGATGTCGTCTTGACATTGGTGGTTGCGTTCGCATTGTAGTCCGGCAAAC
Source organism: Brienomyrus brachyistius (assembly GCF_023856365.1). NCBI lineage: Eukaryota > Metazoa > Chordata > Actinopteri > Osteoglossiformes > Mormyridae > Brienomyrus > Brienomyrus brachyistius. The sequence continues at coordinate 38,613,678 of NC_064533.1, read as the reverse complement.
TTCTTTATGCTCAGGCTGAACCTGTTCATATCGGATAGTAGGCTTCTCTCACAACACCATAAAAAGGCGACCATACCGAGCGAGCCTTAACAAGGTTCACACCATCCATATGTGCTTTTAATAACAGTGAGCTTTCTGTCTCAAGATCCTGCTTTGACATTCAAAGGTTGCCTAAAAGACCTTGGTTTGCTGGCTGGACACAGATTGGCAAGTTAGTTATCGGTGTGCATTGTTGCTATTTCAGGCCCAGAGTTATGTGGAGCTGGAAGACCTGCAGGCTAACAGCAGCTACACAGTGGAGTTACAGGCTGTGACGTACTGGGGTCAGGTGCGACTGAAAAGCCCCAAAGCCACACTCCAGTTCAGCACAGCCCACGTCAATCACACAAGTACGTCCTTCAGAGACACTGCAAAGCCTTGGTTTCTGTGTTTTATAGGCATGATTGTTTTGACATTAGCTGATTGTTTTTCACTGTGAGCAGCATTGTTGAATGCTTGCTTTACTTCTTGGTGAATATAGTGAGAACTTCCTCCCCAATTTGCCTTTTTATTTGGATTATTTATATACATTTTGGTTTATCTTGTTGATGTATAGTTCAATAATGCAACAGAATATATTTTATGATTGCCACCTGCATGTTGTTTACTAAATCACTAAATTATCATAAGATGTATATCAAACTGCTTACAGTGCAATACACATGATATTGATTATAGTGATTGTAACTAGCACAATCATGCCAAATGAAATATGTTGTAGTATCGTGTTCTCAACCCAGTCCTTGGGGGTTGAGAACTCCTTGATGGGAGCAAAAAAATGTTTGGGTGTCCACAAGGACTGGGTTGAGAAACACTGACGTAATAGTGATATTCTGCTTATCTTTTTTTTTTAAACCAAGAAGACTCATTATTCAAGTCAAAAAAAGCAGAAATGCTGGTTGGTGGCAGAAACACAGGAAAACGAGCCCCAGCCGCTCTGGAGGTGGGAACCCCCTTCTACCAGGATGGGCAGCTGCAGGTCAGAGTCTACTGGAAGAAAACAGGTATGAAGGATTTCAGGCAAAAGCCCAGTGAGCTGCACCTGAGCCCAGTTTGAACGCCCTTAGATTTAGTAGTAATATGTTACATATTGTCCCTCTGGCTATGCAGATCCAAACTCATTTTTTAGTACAGATTTAAACAAACTTAAAATGCACTTAAAACAAATTTTGATGAGTTCCATGAAATATGCAGTCAGCGATTCGATGAGTGTAAACCTTCACATAGTGAATCATAAGCTCTGTTTCTGCAAGAATAATAAACATAGTGTGGACGTGGTGTGTGACGTCTTTCGGTGACAGATGTGTTCAATAGCTCCCTCTGCAGAATAGCACACTGCTGCAAAAGCAGTCAATTTGGTTTGACAAGATTTGACATCATTCTTCTCTAAGAAACGGGTGGACATTCAAAGTGTGGACATGATTGTGTAGGTATCTCAGTCAACAATCTGTACCAGAGTGGAAACTCTGAAAGCCAAAGCTGAAGAGTAGCCTGTCACATCTCATTCGGTGGTTTATGTTATGTTACTAATATACATCACCACCATAGCCAAACTCTACATAACCAGCAGAGGAATGTCCAGGCTTTAAGAAGCCCACTTCTCGTGATCAAGATGGCTTCCGCTGTATCATTAAAAAAAAAACGAATTCTTCCATGTCCAGAGCGCTCATGGTAACCATCTTTACTGATCTTTAGTGGTTAACGAATCCAGTCCTGTTTGGGTATGATTTTAAGGGTTAAAATATTACAGACCTAAACCTTCATCTAATCAATCTCAAAACAATTCAAGGATTGTGTGATGAACCATCACCTGTAAATGACTTGTATTATGTTTTTACTAGCAGTGCCAGTGTGAACAATGTATGCACAAGCCCAGTTATGTGTGTTTGATGAGGAGGACATTCATACATGAAATAAATGATATAAAAGTGAGCTGCACCTTAAATGTCACTGGTTCTATATCTGGAGGTAAAATGCACCATAACAATGAAACATTGGCAATGACAATCCAGTGACTGCAGGTCTGCAGACTACTGCAGTCTATGGCTGAGAAGCACTTTGAAATATTACACTGAATAAAAGTGATTTATGTGTCGTTGGCATCCCACTGATAAAAGATCAGCTAAGCAGGAGAATGTAATAAACAGATTACGGTGGAAAAATCAATTGGGGCTTTTGAATGCCCATGCCAGGGTTTTAGAGCCGTCTCACGGAGACTGTAAATCTGTGTCAGCAGAAGGTATTGTTTTCAGTCTCGCCTTTTCAGTTTCTCCAGCCCTTATCCACCATTACAAACCCCCCATTGCTGGCATTTTCACAAATCACTTTCCTGCTCTGTCAGCTCACCTTCTTACACCTTGTTGAAGGTCCCTATTTTGCTTTCTTTACCTTATCCGCTTGTCATTTCTCTTCTGGGTCCGAGATGCTGCCCCCTTCCGAGCATCAGATCTCTGCCAAAGCCTCCAAAGAACTTTTACTTCCTGACTGTAATTGAGGATGTTGCCAGGGGCAGACAGAGTGTCGCTTAATTATTAATGAACTAGAACTTCTTAATACAAATGACATTCTGATGACTAGCAGGACCTGAGCGTACCATGACATGATTTAAACACCACTGATTATCTACATCGAAGGCTTCTGGGTAGTAATCAGCACAGCTTTGAAGACCCAAGTCAGTGTAATTTGACTCTTTTCTGCTTACAAGCTTTCAGAGTAGCAGATTATATGGAAAAACGACATGTAGAGATATTAACCAGATTGGGATCCTTTCCCATTGAACGGTGCTTCTGTAAAAACGATTGACACTAACTAACCTTAACCTTTGGAATAACATGGCAAATCAGGGTCTCTATAATTATATTGCTCACTGTCTGATCCCAACACCATTTTAACAGTGTGTGGACTGGATACATGCATTAACCAATGACGTAACTGTCTTCCGTTTCTCTGGATCCAGACCAGCCCGCAAGCCGACACCATGTCCAATGGAGCCCTGAATCCTGCAGCAACAATGAGACGGCAGCACCAGGGAAATCCAGCACGCAGGTACTCGCTTCTCTCACATGTGCATGTGTGGAAATGATCCTTTGTTAGCAAACACATTCATATGAAAATGTTGCTCTTCCTATTTGTTTACTGAAAATTTTCAAGGTTCTTGAGTTTGAATTGTTGGCATATTGCTTTGAGAAGAGACACAATGAGCAGTTTTAATCCAAACCATTTCAATGTAAACCATGATAAATTAATCTTCTGCAGCATATTTTAGGCCTTTTGATCTAAAAGTATATAACTTGTTGTCAGAACATCAAATTCACAAAAATCAACAAGAAGATATATGTTGGGCTCCTCGGATCTCGAAATGTGAGCCTGTTCTAATAAAAGATGTCCTGGTTTAGGAGAACTACATAAACCTCCCTGGCCTGATGTTCTCCTGCAAATACAAAGTCACCGTCCACATGATGACCTCCAAGGGTCGCTCCAAGACAGAGAGCACCACTTTCCTTACTCCACCCTGTTCTGTTGTCCAGGGCAAGAGCCACAAACCCATCCATTGCCCTGGAGAAGGAGGTGAGCTGAAATTGGCAGACATTCCCATATGCTCTGTCATTGTCAGTTCATCAAGATAAATCATTTTGCTGTCATATGACATCATGCTGAGTACTAACATTCTCCATGTCTCACTTTTCAGGAACAGTTCATCCAAACATACTGCTAAAGCCAGAGAACCTGACCGCATCTTTTTCCATCAATGAGGGAAATATCACAGGGAGCTTCTTCTGGAGAGTGCCCAGACCCCTCCCAAATGAGCAAATCACAGGGTTCCAGGTCACCTGGGCCGAGGTCACCACAGAGAGCCGACAGAACAGCTTGCCGAATAGCATCATCTCCCAGTCTCAGATACTTCCTGCCGTATGTTGCCTGACGTTGAATTATTCATTTCCATGGATGTTACATGAAACATATACGGTATAATGTTATCCTCTATGTGTGTGGGGGGGGTTTCAACTCCCACTGCTGCTTTTTAATTTTTATTTCCCACACATCATATTTTATCTTCTCTGATATGTCTGAAAAAACTACAGTTTATACAATATCGTCCTGTGATGCTAGGGTACTTCCTTCCCATGGTAGAACTCACTCATGACAATACCAGGTGTCATTTTTTTTTTTAAATAGAGCTTTGCATTTTATAATAATTTGCTAAGAGCTATAAAAATCTATTTGAATTTCAAGCAAATTGAAAAGTTCTGTAAACATCCTCCATGGAATCACAGACCTTAAGGCAAACTGTATAATATTTATTTAAAATTATAAAAAAATCTATAGAGAGAGGTAAGGCAGACAGTATAAGGTAAGGTAATTGTAAACCATAACTTAATCCATTTTCTCTTTTAGGACCGTAATCTTCTAGTAGTTACCAACCTGCAGCAGGCAACCACCTACAGGCTGGAGGTTCAGATAATAACTACCGGTGGTGAAGGACCAGCCACTATGAAGACATTCCAGACTCCTGTTGTGTCTCCCACACACCAGCACCGTAAGCAAATGCACCCGACAGCAGAACACCCTCACACGTATGACTGTGAATGTCTGCTAGAGCTGTACCGCAGAGTGAAAACACATGTCTGGCATCTATGTTCACTGTGTATACTATGGAACAAACATATTTTGATACAGAGTGCATGAGTAATGTGCAAGTCAAGCATTACACCATCATCAAAAAGGCTTTTTTCTTTTGGAAAAATAATGTTCAGGAGTACATTTTTACAATGGAACATCAATTAAGGATTACCAAGTTACATTATCTAATTTTCCGGAATGTGTCTCCAATGCAAACTTCTTTTTTTTAAAATATATTTTTATGATTTCTTACTGGAGAGCATTTAAATGGGATAACTGACACTATTATTCTTTTGGGTGGTTCTTAGGGTCTAAAATCAGGCAGCATCACCCACACCACCGGAGACCATCGGTGGAAAAGCAATGAGGGTCTGTTTTGGTCAAACCTGGGCCGGAACCGGTGCCACTGCCCCCAGCAGTGATGCGGTGCTGAAGTGAATCTGAGTCAGACAGGGGCTCAGTTCCTGTGACAACATCAGCGACAGGTTCTCAGTCCTGTGTTTCGCCCGATTCTGCTCATCACGCTCAGGTCAGCCCAAAACTCCTAACTTCACGACAGTCCATCAACCTGGGTAACAAAGGGATGATACCTTTACATTGTCCATCATTGTCACAGTTTGCAGGTAAACAAATATCAAAGGTTCTCTGTAATTGTACACATAGGAAATGCCTCTTTTAAAGTTTAATACTATTGAGATCAGGATAAAAATGGTTTTTGAAGACATTTTTACGCAAAAAACATTTTTCTCAATTTGAAAATAACATCTAATAAAAGGAATGGAATGAAAGCCTTGAAAATTTAAAATCAGAATTAATGAAAGCATAACCTGTGATCGCAAAGAACTATTGATTCTACTATTTATGATATTACATCAGTTATTGACATGATGTTTGTACACTGATGGTTTACATAAGCAAAGGAATTGCTGTTTTGCAGGTAATCAGCATTGCATGTACAAATTAAGTCCATTTGTTTTAGGGAAGGTCTGTGTCCCCACAGAGTCGCTCTTGAAGGTTTTGCATGACAAAACATATTGTTCTGTCTTAGGCATGGAATGCATCTATGTTACCTCTTTAAAATATTTTAGCAAAATTTATCAGAAAAAAATAATAGAGAACTTTATGGAAAATAAGTATGTACCGTTTAATAATAGAATGGTAATTTAGTGTGGAAATATGTATGTGCTTATTTTTTCTAGAAAAATCCTTGTGGTACAGTAAGTAAATGTCTTATTTATTTATGTATGTATTACAAAGTGTGTTGCGTGTGTGTGCTTGCGTGTTATTGTCACTCTTTAAACTGACAAGACTTATTGTAAAGGCATTTTGTAAAAAGTGAATTGTAAATACAGTCCTGTTTTTGTTAACATCTGTCCCGACCCCCCAAGTGAGAACTTGTACATATTGTCAACTAATAAAGAACCCTTATGTAAGCCCCGTGTTTCCTTTCTCAGTCTAGTTTGGTTACAAAGTTACTGCTAATAGTCAAGGTGACTTAAATAGTTTAGTAAAAGGTCATCAGCAGAGATATTTAAGAATGAAATATTTCCTGTGAGCTACTAGGGGTGGGGGGAAATAATCTCTCACAATTCTTCAAGGTGGTAATTTTAATATTGCAGTGAGAATTAAAAAAAAAATTCTAAACATAAAGTTAAAGATGGGTTACTGAAATGTTGCTGTTCACATTTGGCATGCTAATATATTTGCCCAGTTGCACACAGCTTGATTTTGTTAAGGGACTGACAGTCGCTAGTTTGGCACAATGCTTTCATGAATGAGTAAGTGAGTGCAGAGTTTTTCCTTGCACCATCTCAGTTTAAAGCCACAACTAACTGCAAGTGGGTGAAATATAAACTTTCACTGAATACCTCTATACCACTTCCCTTAAAACTAACAGTTTTGAAACAAATTGAACTATTTATACCTTTTTTAAACTCCTCGGTTGGGTTTCACCTGACCACGTGTCTTGCAGTTTCATTGGCTGTAGCTCGTCGTCGCACTCACTCACAACATTTTTCACGCTACAGGATATGGAGTTGCCGACAGGTCCAGATATTTAGGCTGCTAGATATCTGATGGGCGTCTACAACCCATCGATCATGCCTTTGAACTAATAGTGATCAAGTGCCGATTTGCCAGCATCCAGCAAACAACGATTTGCCTCTTATTTCAGGCGTAAACTGTCAGCACGCAGAAAATTAGGTGTGTAGTGTGAATTTAACATTAGTTATTTTTTTAGCCAGGTCTGAATTTCCTGGCAAAAGCATACACTTGGATCGTGTCATCTAAACTGAGTTCACGTTAGAATGCGTTTCTCAAAAAATATTTAAGTTGAGGATAACAGAGCTAACAGGCATTTCTCAGTCTTATCAACTACTTCCCCTCTCTGGTGTTAGCGTGATTTATTGGCAAACCATAATGTTCCCAAACTACTGATTTAAGTGATGTGGGAGGGTCTTTGAGCTCTCCGGCACTAGCTGAAACCAATTCAAAGCCACAATTAGCATGTTTTCCATGTTGATCACTTACTTGTAAATTTAGGTTTCTCCCGTGTCAAGAAATGTATCAATTTGTTTCATTGTGTGTTTCAAACTGAATATACTGTAACCGAAAGGCACAGTTACTGCCCTTGTCTTTACTTTAAATGTAGAGCTGATATGCCCTTCAGCAAAATTTGTTTAAAAATTGCAATACATATTGAATCAGCTGTCAAATATCATGGGCAGTGGTGGGATAATGGTTTGGGAAGTGCACTTGTAGTCACATAGTTGCTGGTTTGAATCCCTAGCCAGTAAGGTACCCTGAGCACCATTGACCCCCCCCCCCCCCCCCCCTCCATCAAGCACCGCTCCCTGTGTCTTGAATTAGCTGCCCCTGCTATGTCATGATGGTACTCATGGGTTGCCATATAACAGCCGAGCACATATTTTCTTCACTAGTATAACATGCATGGAAGTTTTGATCTGAGCCTAGCAGATGGTGATTGGGTCGCTTGGATTGCTGATCACCAACATAAGAGCCTGGGACTTGTGTGATTACAGTCCCCAACTAAAGGAGTGGATGACTAAGCAATTAAGAAGTCATTTGGTATGAAAACTGGAAATCATCAGGAGTGGAGTTTAGTGCCGTGTTATTACTTTTCCATTTACCGTAGAGTACAAATACAGCATAATGTTTTCAGCTGGTCATTAAACTGATGGTTTTCTGCTTGGCTGTGTTTGTCTGTCAGTTGGCACATGAGGCAAGATACACAGCTAATTTTATTATTATTATTTTCTAGCAGCATTGCTTTGGCAGGTCACATGCCTTGTCATCAGAGGTTCCCTCTCATTCCTCTCCGTTCCCCCTTGATGCCCCTCTATTTCATGTCAAACCAGCAAAATATGTGCTAGTGCTGAACCGTTATGGCTACATGCTGCTGACCTAAGACAGGAGCTTCCTCTCACTGAATGTAGCCAGCACACTGTTAGCCTCACACTTTCTGCCAAACGTCATGTGAGCCTCAGAGGAAACCCAGCAAAAGAATCAAGCAGAAAATGGTAAACGATTTGTAAAGGATGTAGAATAAGGAGGTTGGACCAGGTGAAGGTATGTTGTCACTCCAGCGCTACATATTGTTCTCAGTAAACTTAGGTATTTTGGATGTGTCTATGAAGAATAAAAATGAAAAATACAGTAGGGGATGCATGATCTGTTAATATGCTCACATACTTGGACACTGAGATCTTCTGTCTGGCTGTGTGTATTTTTCTGCAGATATCAGGTCTTGCCTCCTGCATGCTCCAGCATGCTGCTGAGGGCAGCTAAAGACTCATTGTCCAGAGTCCCCAGGATGGTGAAATACAGCTCCGTTATGCTGCTTACGTTCAACTTCCCTCAGTCCCTGCCAGGATAATCCTCTCATCTGGGCAGTTTGTGGGCTGGTGTCATGACAAGGTGGCTCTTCTCAGAACCACTTCACATATACTGCACTTTAGATCTTTAAGTTGTTTTGTCAACTCTATCTATCTATCTATCTATCTATCTATCTATCTATCTATCTATCTATCTATCTATCTATCTATCTATCTATCTATCTGTCTGTCTGTCTGTCTGTCTGTCTGTCTCTGTCTGTCTATCTATCTTTGCATTCCGCATTACTGAAATGTGCCTCATTTGTGCTCTTGAAAACCAATTCCATTTAAGCCACGACTCGCATACGAAGGCACAACACCAAAGACCATGACTGATGCCTAAAGGCAGAAGGGCCCTTTTCCATTCCCAGCATCATCTACAACAGCAGACTGTCTCACTGTGTAACTAAAACCCATGGTTTATGCCCTGGTCCAGGTCCAGAATGAGGGAATCTGTCACACAAATCAGACAGAAGCACACAGAGGCTTCCTCTTCGGATACCATACCAAATCCATTGGATCTGCTCGGTTTTCTAGGTTATCGGAGACTTCTGACGCAGGCTCTCTTGGGGCAGCAATGAGCCAAGCTGACATTAAAATACTGCTTTCCTGGGAGATATGATTCTTTTGCTGAAGAAACATGGGGGGGGAGGGGGGTTAAATTTTTATTAAAGCCTGCTGTGATGACAACAAACCCCTAGACAATACTGAAGGGATTCAAAAACAGGAAGTGTGGGGACTGCCCTTTTATTTTTAATATCACATGTAAGTTAATAACACGGGTGTCGATTGACTTCAGGAGGACCGCTTCATCTTCCTGACGCAGTCTGGCATTTCATTAGTCTTCAATATGGCTGTCCCACCCAATGTATGCCCGAACTTATCAAGAATGATTTATTGCACAATGTAAACAAAAGGAAAATTACACATATTTTTTTCATGAGGACATTTTGTCTTTAAAATACTATGTCCATGCAATATAGATCTTGTACAAACCAAGAAAAAAACCTTATCTGTCTCTTATTTTAACAGAAGACCAAACACTTCTTCTGCCAAAAGTTTCAGAGCCCCTGTAAGTAGCTTTTCGAGTGCAATACATGACACACAAACCCAAAAGGGGATGCCGAGAAGCATAAAATCCCTTCAACGGGAAGCGTCCGAAAGATCCTGGCAAGCTGTCTTTCAGAAACTACTCAGGTGCTGTCATATTGTAATGGTCCAAGATCTTAAATCCTGGGCAGCGCTGAGATCAAAGCTCACACCTCCAGGCAAAGTCCATGCTTCAAATACAGCCACATGTGACTGATTAGAAAAGGTCACGCCAGGCACAGTCTGTTAAGCTCGAGAAGCAGCAAAAGAAATCAACGTCTAGATACATATTTTATACAATGTTAGGAAGTAGTATTTTAATGATTGATAGAATATTTTTCAAACACAACCCAATTTCAGTACCATTGCATTTAACATGCTTCACATTAACAAGGACTGAATGGCTAATATGTTTTATTTAATATTACATTTGCATTGATCAAACTAGGGGCACATATTTCAAGTTGTCTGGACAGTAGTGTTAATAAAAATATATCCAGTTATTATATGAAGCGTCATTTCATCACACATTTCAGTGAGAAAACTAACATTAGAAATTAAAATTAATGATCACTGCTGTATCAGCATATAGATGCAAACAGATATAAGGACCAAATAAAGGAAATAATCATAAACAAGAAAGTAAAATCTTGGAAATCAACTCCAAAAAAGTGAGAAATCTGTGCAAAGTTTAGCTTCAGTATCTATCTATCTATCTATCTATCTATCTATCTATCTATCTATCTATCTATCTATCTATCTATCTATCTATCTATCTATCTATCTATCTATCTATCTATCTATCTATCTATCTATCTATATATATATGTATATATGTATACATATACATATATACAGAGTTTAAAGTAAACTGATTTAGCGTCATTCTTTATTTGGATTCCAATTTCAATCACATCAAAGCATAAACAGACATCCAGACATGAGTAATGCACATACATACGAAGACTGGCTCTATGGCACGTTTCCTTGCCTGTCCTGAATGCGGCGATTTGATCAGGCTGTCTGCTTCTCTTGTGTTCTTCATAGTCACTGTTCATTACAAATGCTTTCTTAGTGAGACTCAAAGCAGATCCTTAATGAAAGAACCATATCATGGTTAAATTGCCACATGTACCATGCTCTACACACTGACAAAGTACAGGGATGGGAAATATAATACAAAGAAAATCAAGGAATAAGATTCTAAGCTGCAACCAAACCTGTTCACTTCAAATGTATCGGCTCAATCAAGTTAAAGCCAATTAACTTTAAATAAGACTAGCAGAACTGGAGAATGTCTCACTCTCTGGGCCGAAATATGCACATTTCATCACACATCAGGACATCAGAGTTACTAAGACTGATCATCAAAGACGTCTTGCCCATGATGCCAGTAACACATGTTTGACACAACAAACTACCTATTCTATAAGCTACCTATTATGACATACTATTTGGTTTTTATATTATATGATGTCACAGTGCTGCCCTTTCCACTCTGACGATTATAATCCCAATAAAATGGCTCCTACATCGTACTGAGGACTCATGTTTAACATGTGCCCATTCTGATATACTTAAAGATAGATACGTTCTAATAGTTTGAGCAGATGGCTATAATTACATAAATAATATTAATGTCAATAAGGAGGCTGCCTGATGAAGACCAACTGCTTTTATTTTCCGCTCCATGCTGTGTGATTGATGCCTTCTATATCTCTGTGAAGTACGCACTTTAACAGAAGTGCTTTGTATTATCTTTTCATTACCATTGCTGTGACTACCTAGTTCATGTACATGTGCATCTACTCAGGTACTGTTTCAAAATTGTGTCTCACCTGTAGACAAGTTCTGAAGGTAAGTTCAAACGATAAACAAATAAATGAATGATAAATGAATGGTTCGATGAGTGAATGATCGAATGGATGGATGAATGGATGGATGAATGGATGGATGAATGAACGAATGAATGAAGTGCTTCCTTTTGAAGCCAGCAGCTGGCTTCGCTGACATAGCCGGTGTGTTTCTCCAGCCATTCTGTCATCACTAAGGTTGTCTCATATGGAGCTCTGTATAGCCGAAACTGATGAATCCTAGCTCCCTGATGGACCGTCTCTTCTCCATGTCTCTCAGTAGACCTCTACAGATAAATGCTTGTGTGTCTCTGTTTATTGAGGCAGTCACTCTCATGACCCTTTTGTGAATTCTGTGGCAGAAACATTGACACCAACAGAAACATCAATGGAATAACAGTATAAATGTGTTTCCCCAGTGGTGGAGTGCTGGTAATAGGCACTTTCATTTTACTGTTCGATTTTCCTCATAACTGGCCTGTGGTTTGAGGCCCACATATCCCGCCCCCCACCCCCATGCTCCCCGGGGCCACTCAGTAACCTGCCTGGAAAGGACATTTACACATCCTCAGGTACTGCACATGTATTGGAAAGTAGGGAAAAAAAGCCCATCAGCCAGCATCCAGAACTAACAGCCTCAAACGGAGCACTTGTGAAATGAATCCTTTGCAATGTTTCCTATAGATGAACTGTGGAAGCATTGAATCTTTGCATATGTTATGTCATTAGATGAAAGTGACTTCTGATATTTTCAGTACTTGTTTAGTCTTTCATGTATTTTGCAGCTAATTAAAAATAGACAACATTCAGCTCCAGTGAAATAATTGGAACATTTCAGGACATTTTTGACCTATAAATTATAGATAAAGCATAGCAATGTTATTATTTCTGGAAAAAGTACTTCAAACACAACGACAGATAAAGAAATGGACTAATTAAATTCAATGCTGCATGGCATCATTTTGGAACACAGCAGAAATGAGACATCAGTCCTGGGTTGCCTTTGAGATTGCAGCTGCATGGCCGCTACCGGTAAGTAGAAGGCAAAAAAAGTTATTCACTGGGCAGTCATAGCAGCACAGCAGAGAATTAGAAATTATGCTGTGGCTGGAAGTGTGGCCTGATTTTATATTACAGCTTTTGCATATCTATATTACACAGATGGGCAGTAAAAAGGGCATGATTTACAGTAATGCATTTCTCTTATACTGTTTAATAATTTTTCCACATGTTGAAAGAAGTAACTTTTTCACAAAATCTAATTTTGCTTTCTTGATATCGATACAATATTGCATGATCTTCCACCATGACCACGAAGCTCAGCAACAGAATCTATTCTTTGGATTTTGACGAACGGCATCACTGTATTGATTGTATCATATGGGGTGATTGTACTGCATTTGAATTTTCCCAAAAAAAAAAGAAAAAAGAAAAATACTAAGCAACGATTGCCATAAGTAGCATGTACTACAAAATGGGAACCAGGGCTATAATAGGCCTGACATGATAATATGAAACCCAAACGTCAAATTCAGCTAAACCTCAGTGGCAGGCATGTGCTCTCATTCTCGGACCTTTTGTAAATGTTGATAGGGGCCCAAGGGAAGCACACGCTCTGTTCAGTCTTACTCTTAATAGCAGTGGATGGGACTCGCTTGCTCAGTGGATCCCTGTTACACGTCTATCCTGTTATGGCTGGTGCCGCGATTCAGTCACTCAATGGCAGCAACTCAAAATCCGCAAATGCGTCTCAAATTTATGATGAAATCGAAGGTTTTTTTTAAAAGCCACCATTGTTGTTTGGCATTTCTTATAAATCACGGGTTGAACAGGGTCCAAACCAAGAGTAACTTCACTGCCCTCAAAGCTCTTTTAGCGCCTGACTAAAAATCATATCTAATTCTTTGCTGATGTAACATTATTCAATTATAGACGGCTTGTGTTTTGCATATCAGAAACATCACATAGCAACAGGTCAACACCAATACTTTAATTATATGATGCATGCAGAAACTGAATTACTTAGTCCAAATCTAGGTAATTTGAGGTCTCAAGGAACACTCCTGATACAAACGTTGAGTTTCCTTTCTTCTGTTTCCACTGGGATTTATCTGGTAGGTTTTTGGAAGGGTATCATTCTTTCCAGGAATCCCTTTCCCAATGATTGAATCTGATTGAGAAAATTCCACTTTCTAATGACATTTGGTAGTGACTCCCTTCCACCAATACTGAGCAATAAGAAGTAATAAAATCTAGCCTGACCCAAGCCCTAACTGGAATTAAGTTTTCCTTCATGTCCACAAAGATTGCTTACTTTGCTTGTTTCTTTCTTTCCTCCCCATGATCATGGCTTTTTTTTTTTTTTTGGGGGGGGGGCAGGTATGCTTGTTATTTTGACATTTATGATGATGCCATTTTAAAGCAAGCTTGCCAGTCCATCTTCTACGTAGGTCAATATGGCAGCGCTGCAGAGGTGTGTCACGCACCCTTATAGACGTAAGGGACTGCGGGGCTTCAGGGCTGTTCAGACTTAGTTTAATTCTGCCCCAAATGTTGTGCTTTCACTTATATTTGTTGTTTTATAAAAGATTCCTGCATTGCTAATGCAAGATAAAAATTAGGAAGACATTACTAATGGCAAATGAGCAACTCAATTTCCATTTCTGCATAAAAGACATAGTTGGAGAAAAAAACGTCAAGGTCTTGCACAAATGGAGTTGGAGACGTAATGAAGGATGCATTAGGCCCTGATGAATTAAGAGTCCTAGAAGTGAAGCACAATTTCACATGGCCTCTAATATAGTCTGCCACAGACTGTTAAGTGAGTTCAGAGTCTCATGGGAAAGCCTCGGTTTAATATCCTACAGCTGCCTGTGAACCGCGAGCTGTTTCGGATCAGAAGTGCAGGCTTCAAACCAATGTTTGTGCAGCCTATCAGACGTGTGGCATGGCAGGAATGTATGTGCACAAAGCACTGAAGCACTCTTAATGTTGTGTCATCTATTTAAGACGATGCGGGCGCTCCCTTAGCCCTGCCTCCATGGCGACATGGCCAAGGCCAACTCAAATATCAATATTCTAGTAATCCTGCTTAACAGCTTTAAATTCTTACATTCCACAGCATTTAAAGTATAAACATGTTTAATGAATGTACAAACACCCATATCAGTTCAAATGCGGTGCATTAAACCTCCATATATTGCCAGAGTCAGTCTGAAAAGTCAGTGAAGCTGTACCCTCTTCCTTCCCTGAAAAGTAAAAGATTTTAAGTCTCTTTCTCTTGTATGCGAGCCTATAAAAAATGTAGACTACCCATAATGTGATAAAAACCTGTTATAGTGATGTGGTGGTCCCCACAATGGGAAATTCAATTTTATAAAAGTCTGTGACTGCAATCAAAAAACCAAAAATGCCGAAAGACTTGTACTTTGTTTGGTTACTTATGGTTAGGGTTAGGGCTGGGTGGGGGTTAAGGTTGTCACTGGTGGGATTAGGGATTTGCCCATAGAAATGAATGGACTTTCCCCACTAAGATATGAGTACAGGTCCATGTACAGAGTACAGTGTGTGTGTGTGTGTGTGTGTGTGTGTACAGTATACAATATGTATATTCAATTAGTCAGACAAATGAAAACCTTGCTGCTTAAAATGGGAGTATAAACCTCGTAGAATAAACTGCATAAAAAATTTGACTTTTAGATGATTCCTAATAATAACTTCCTACACACCCAGACAACCATTATTCATTAAAATGAAAGGTGAAGGTCACAGAATCACTATGTGTTTGGAGGTGAAGGACGAAGACCTGACAAAACAAAGGAGTTTTCCCTAAAAACATTAATTAACCAGCCTGATTTTACTTGAGACGAACAACAAAGCGATTGCTTTTGCTGCCGCGGGGGGTTGAGCAGCATGTAGCTAAATGTGAAGCCGTCATGCATAATTTGGATCAACCTATTTATTTATAAGTCTGTAGGTATATGAGCAGCATGCTGCTCTCTGACAGTGATGCAAAATAACAGGGATGGAATCAGGTTTATATCACATCTCTGCTGTTATCATGAATGTTCCAGGGAGACTGAAACAGTTCACCTAATCTGATTTGAAGAAAAATAGCTTAATTTTAGTAATAATGAGGCACTGGATTCCTGTGTCAGTTCACCAAACACGTCTTATGAGTAGGAGGTGAGTATCTGATTGTGACATTCAGACGGCACATGTCTACATTTTAGTTAACAAGGAAATAATTCTGCAAACTTAATTTGATAGATTGAGGGTAAATATGTCCTGTGACCATGAATACACAGAATGGTAAAAGGGCTCCGTAACCAGAAATGAAGAGGGTGATGATTTAAGGTACACAGGGTGTGAGGTGTGTTGTACTCTTACATCACAATTGGCATGGTAAATCCCTTCACAAGGGATGAGTCCGATAAGATTCACCAGGCAGCTTGCTAAAAAAAAGCATTAACAAAACATTTATTTTCAATCAATTTAATGGGTCTTTGTAAAATTACACACAATGCATTTTCATTGTTATTATTTTTCAAACTTGTTGTTTTCATTCCAGTAATGACAGCTGGTGTTTTTGTAAGAAAACACAGTAACGATTCACTCCCATGCCTCTTTCCTACTGCTAATCCTTTACATCAGTCACTTTGCCTATAATCAACGTGCGTGTTTATTTGACTTGGTTACGTGTTTCCCGCACCACCAGAATAAAATGTTGGCCAGAAGAGCACTGCAGCCAGAACCGATGGGTGAAACACCAACATGGACACTTCACATGGTTCCACGCGGGTTATGATCTCGAGCTCTTGGTGTCTCCAAACAGGGCAGCGCAGCGGCTGCTTTTCACCGTGGTCTGACAATGGAGCAAACTGATCCGATTCAAAGTGTTACCTTTGAAGTCCAAAATAAACTGGAGCGAGCCATAACATCCTCGGGGCCATGTTTAATATTTAGTAAAATAAACAGCAGTAGAACAAGCCCCATCTTGTGCGACAGGCTTGCAGGATACACGTCTGGGAGGTCCTCCACGCATTTTTTTTTCTCAAAGTATAATTAAAACGAGGACTGTATTACAACAGCTTTCAAAACCTACTTTCAATAATTTTACCAGGCTTTCTTAAGAGTAACTGATGACAAACTGAGCAGACAGGTAGATGTTACATGAACACCTTCAGAGTGCTGTGGTCTCATGAACACAGGAGTCCTGACGCAGCGTGCTTCTGCTGTGCCGCAGGGCCTGCTGGGCTGTTCAGGGCCGCTGGATGCTGGCATGAAAACCTGGCTGTGGCCCAGGATAGAAACATGAGGCACTTCCTCTCCCCGCTTCAGCCAGCAGATTCTGCATTCTGTGGTCTCATGTTGCAGAGGCATTGTCAGGCTGCCCAGGGACAGCACTGGTGGTCAATTACACGTTCTGTTTTCCTGATTCTCTCATGATCCCTAAACACAAAATTGGGATGTTTGGATTATAACAAAACTTAGTATGGGGTGGGGGGGATATGTGATCAGCTCCATAAAAATACTCAGCCATCCCCGGCTTGATGGGTAGCTGAAATGTTACCATCAGATGGGCTAAAAAAGCGCTTCTCAGTCCTTGGGGACCCCCAGATAGTCCACTATTTTGCTCCCTCCCACCTCCCTACCAGGAACAATAACCTGGACCATCTGGGGGTCCATGAGGACAAACACTAGGAAGGAACATCAACACAAAACAGACCAAGGGCCATTCATCCAACAGCAGGTAGAGGTTCACAGTAAATCTGTGATACAATGTAAAAACATGCAAAATCAGAAATATAACTAGTTATTTATATAAATTCAATACTAAACAATAAAACAACATTTCGGTTAAATCTGAAAATCAATTCTTGCTACAAGGATAAACCATGCCTTTTCAATAAAGCATCTTTACTGGATTGTTAGAGATCCTGATTATCTGAAAGAATGACTAATTGAAATAAATGCATGAATTCATCCATCCATCCATCCATCCATCCATCCATCTTCAAAACACTTACCCTGGTCAGGGTGATGGGGAGATGGAACCTACACGTACACAAGGAAATTTGCGTGACCTAGGAGAGAAGGTCCAAACACACAGATCAGAGGCAACATTCAGACCAATGACCCTGCAAGTGTGAGGCAACAGCACTGTTTTCCAGAAACTTCCTGTTGTGGGCTAATAGCAGTGTAACCTGCCTGTGAGCTAGCTGACATTATGAGCAATGTCATATAATATCGTAATTTGCTGCTATGGCACTATTTAAACACAAATTGGAAAGAGCAGGCGAGAGGGAGGATTGGAAGAGGAAATACCATTTGGAGTATATCTGGCTTATTTTTGATTATTCATGTATTATGTCCTTGAGCACAAATAAAACCCATTGACAGCCTTCAAAAACCATTAATCTATGACCAGAGAGTTATACTGGGCTTGGTGAAAACAGCCTAGTTAGCTATAGATTCCAGATACATAAAAAATACTTGCTTGTACGAAAACAGAGCTTCATATAAAATGTCCACTTTCATGCTATAAAAAGACGTTTGATTCACTGGACTTGCCATTCATGCTACGGATATCAAACACACTTCATAACACGTGTATGCCGCAGTCCTGAGACTTAAAGAAGGAACGCTGTTCCGCCTTTAAAAGAGGTAAATAGTCACACTCTTTCATGTGTCCAGTGCCTCATGAGATTTCCTGCAAGCACATAGAACATTGGCTCAAAATTTGGACATTTTTGCTTTACAGGTTCAAATCCCATTAAGGCGGTGCTGGCATAGCTTAGAGCGAGGCACTTGACCTGAATTTCTTTGGTTCAGGCAGCTGAGTAAATGGGTAAAACTCACAATGCATATCCCATCCTGGCAGAAGCCGCGGTGAAACATTAGAGCGTTTTTCTTCTAGGAGATTCTGAGATCTAAAGCAGTCTGGGAATGCATGAGGAAAATTGCTCTTATTGTAAGTATCAGCATGGAAATCTGTTTGCTGTGGTATTTCGGAAGAGTGTTTAAACAACAGAAAAAGATTTGTTTTGGCCTATGATCGGTTTTGGGAAACTGTGGAAAACAGGGTGAGGAATGATCAGATTTGTGGCAGCGGAGGCACTTTTTAAATAAATACAAGCTGAGAAGGGACTCGGGTAACAACCAAAGGAACGAATCCCGGGGGAAGATGGTGGACATGTGACTCAAAGAAAGTGGAAAGTCTGCAAGGGCTCTGATTGGTTGATATACATGAAATAACTGGGTCACAGAAATATTACGGTAATTTTTTTAAAGAGTAATTTGTAATGGATCCAATAATCCTGATACTAAACACAGGACGTCTTACCAATACTGCAACATTATAACTGTAATGATAATTAATTACTACAAAATTAAATTACAAAACCAAAAACATTCTAGCTTAGGGGGTAACATGGTGCTGCAGTGGTCAGCACTGTCACCTCACACCTCTGGGCTATTGGTTCGAGTCTCTGCCAGGGTTCCATGGGTGTGGGGTTTGTATTTTCTCCCTGTGTCGTCGTGGGGTTTCCTCCAGTTTTTCCCCACAGTCCAAGAACATGCTGAGGCTAATTGGAATTACCAAATTGTGCGTGAGTGTGCCCTGTGATGGGTTGGCACCCCATCCTGGGTTGTTCCCTGCCTTGCACCCATACCTCCAGGATAGGCTCCAGATCCCCCATGACCTTGAACAGGAAAAAGCAGTTTCAGAAGATTGATTGATTAAGCTGAGATTTGTTTCCGTTATACCAAGTTGTGATGTTAAATTTTCAACCGATTACCAGATAGAGAAACTGCCTGTCACAACCCAGGGCAATTAGCAAATTAGGGCAATTAAAATTACATAAGCACAGTAGAACAGTTCAAACATATGAAAATCTCTATGAAGGAGGTCTGTTAAAATAGCTATCTCTCATGTCTGATGGAAAAGAGAAAATGCTTGAAATGCATAGAAACCTGCGTTTTATTATTACTCACATTTCAACTACAGAAAAAACACAGTCTTGGTTAGACTTTGGAAGGTCTCTGTCACATTCTCAGCTTATTTGAACAAAATGCTCTCCAGACCCAGCTACTTGAGTCACGGTGGAAAAATGTTATCTTTCACACTGTGTCACAGCGCTCTTCTGTTTCTGCGAATCCACAAACATGAGTCTGTGTCGGCTGATGTGTTGGGAAGGGCACCAAGGTCGATGTCGGTTCAGCTGCGTGGAAAGAGTCCAATCATAATAAACAAAAGTACATAGATGTATACACAAAATATAACTCAAGCTTAGTATTCAGACCCCTGGGTATATA
Organism: Brienomyrus brachyistius; assembly: GCF_023856365.1. Classification (NCBI taxonomy): domain Eukaryota; kingdom Metazoa; phylum Chordata; class Actinopteri; order Osteoglossiformes; family Mormyridae; genus Brienomyrus; species Brienomyrus brachyistius. The sequence continues at coordinate 38,593,868 of NC_064533.1, read as the reverse complement.
TTAAAACATACTTTCTAGTACTATTTAATTAGTTTAGCAAAAATAATGCTTTTTAATAATTGTACGGTATGGTTAAAGCCAAATGCATAAAACCAAATTTATAGAAAGGAAAACATTTTAAGTTAAATAATTTGGCAGGCCACACACACACACACAAGCATATACATACCAGTGGGAATTCTAGGCACAAAGCTTGCTAATAGTAGAACCTCTCTACCATGAACATTGCAGTATAATTTCACATTCAAATGCCCTAAGTTCTTACAGATCTGTTCAGTTTTTTAGGTGAAAATATCGGCACACGTGTTACATTGAATCACAGTGTGTTTTAAATGACTTGCTCTGTTACAGTGTAACTTAGCATATGGCCCCCCAGGTGCAAATAAAAATAGTACCTCAGTATGAAGAATAATTTCAAGTGAGAAACTTCAGTCTACAGAGCATCCATTTTAATGTATCAATTGAGCAACTGGGAAGAACACCTCAAGACAACAGTGTTGAGCCCAGTTCTGGCACTGAGGATGTCAAATAAACACTCCGAGAGAACGACAGGAACATGCATCACTTCAGTGACTGGAACACAATACACAGGGAGAAGGTGCTCCCCTGCCAAAACCCTTCTACAGAGGCATGAACTGGCAAGTGCTTGACATCAGCGTCTTGAAAAATAATCACTCCCTTCTGGTTGTGTTTATGAGAGCGATATGGCCTCTTCTGTGACACTTGTCCAACAAGTTGTAAAAAACACAAAGCAGCTGCAATCAGCCAGGCTGTATATCCCGCCTAATGTAAATCTAGAACTGAACCCTGCTAAAGCGACAGGGTGCAGGAAACAAACATCACCACCTGAGAAAAGGCAATTTACAACATGAAGAGTTAAAAATATCAGTGAAGACGTCTGATAAGGCTTTTAAGTGATTGAAACTTACTATCGATGACAAGAGGAAACGTTTGTAACATCTAATTAACTTCCTAATCCACGGCAAGGATTAACCCTGTATTCTCAGTTGTTTCATTATTTCATGTTTAAAAAAATGATGTAGCTGGAAGATGAAACGGCACTTTTACATATAAAAGAGCAAATTATGTGATCAGAATCGATTCATGTTAAAATAAAGAATAATAAATAAATGTGTACAACTCATCTGCATAATATATACATATTATTTCAAAATAAAATAAAATTCTTTTTTATATCCACCAAAAACAGCCTCCATACTTTTCTTTGTGTACCCCAATCATTGTGTAGATTAATTAATTATGAATACTGGTTATTATCATTTTAATCAAATCATCAGGTAGATAAATAAACATTAATTGGCTGGAGGTCCTAGTGAAGAGCTGGGGAACCCGTGGTCTGAAATATTTGCATGTACCCATTCAGATGCATGCAAGCTATTCATCAAGACAATACATACAAAAATTAACTGTTTTTTTGGTAATACAAAAATTATGATCATGCAAATGCGGCTCTCTTGGAATTAAGTGGAGGTTTCAAATATATGCACACGTCCTACACTATCAATCGTCACTTAGGATGGGGCAGCACTGGTCTTCGTCCAGCAAAACATAAGCTGGTTTCCAGTAAATCCAATTTATGTTTCATGAGTGATCATTGTTCAACATTAACCTCTGAAGTCATTCTCGTTATGTACAATCTCAGAGAAAAATAGATTTGGCTTAAAAATACAAGATACAATCATTCACACATACAAACAAACATACTCATAAATATAAGCTTACTTCATATAAGTAATTCAATAAATAAAGCCGTTGCCACAGGTTGAGTATAATCATTTTAAGTTCTCAATTCTACGTAGCAGAATTTGTACACCAATCAGGATGACTGTAAACACACTGGGAGAGAGCAGCAAATTGATTCTTGGTATGTCTGTTATCTTTTTTAGGGATAGAGTTTTCCAGACAAATTTAGATTTTTTCGTATGTCAAATATGTATGATTACAGCATATATACATACCCAAATCTACACACACAAGTTCCATATTATGTCACACTTCTGAAGTATTATTTTAGGAGAAATTCAGGATTCACTAAGATACGAAGTCAGTAGTGTGCTTATAATTGCCAGTCAAAACTTTGATATTATAGTGAACGATTCTACACTCCATGTGAATTGACCCAAAAAGTGCAAACTATTCACCTCATTTTAGATCGTTGAACTATTGCTTTTACCATTAAAACTGTGAAAAGAATTTATACAGTTTTTTCTATTCACAGAGAACGCACAAAATATCCAATAAACATTTATTGCTGACACTTACGATACCCGTGGTAAGCAAGGCCTAGTGATACCAGAACCTGCTGGTGTCCTGTCAGCTTGTGTAGCATCATCATACAGGGTCCCTGAGGTAGCCAGAGGTGACAGTGGGGCCCCTTGGACACAAATCATGCAAGGAAACCCAATTGGCCGCCACAGAACCTGCGATTCTGACTTGTCATAATTCATCCCCAGAAATCCAGATGTGGACTCCAGCAAATCCCACCCGGCTCATATTCTGCTCCTCAGCTTCTCTCGGCTTTTTTATGTGCCAGGAATTCACTAGACAACAACAGGCAGCACTTCCCCGTATCAGAATAATACATAAGGTGGAATCCAGACAACAGCTGCCTTCAGGCAGGCCTTTAGCAGCCTTAGCATTCACTGTGTGAAAATGTACAACTCACAAGGCCTTCCCCAGTTTCCCAAATTAAAAATCGATTAGTGACAATGTTGCCGGACAGACATGCATACATGCATACACATCATGTTACATTACATTACTTTGTTTACATTATATACACATACTGATGCTGCTGCTAATGATAAATTGAGTTTACCCCACCAAAACATTCCTTTTAGTATCTTATATGCTATTACTTTTTAACCAGGGCAGAATTTGTGAGTACAGCACCATCCCACATTCCTCAGAAACATCCAACAGAAATCGAGTAACACGTTACTTGAAGCTGTCATCTATAATGCACTATAGACACCTTCATAATCCATTACAATGGTTAGCATAAGAATCAATAAAGCATTATAGCATCATCTGTTGGCATTAGAGTGTTTATTATAATTTTTCATAAACTTATGAAGGTGTCATAAATAATGCACTACAAATACTTTAATAATGCATTATAATAGTCTTTGTACAAATTAAGGATGCCTTGTGCTGGTATCTATAGTGCATTATAGATTAGAGACATATAACTGTCATAATGCATAATAAACATGGCTGCAATGTGTTATGCTTTTTTATAAATATTTATAGCCATGTTCATAATGCTTTATGAATGCATTATAACTTGTTATGAACGTGTTAATAGATTCTTAAATACATAGCATTCATAGAAAGCCTTACCAGAAATGTTAAGCTATAAACATAAACAAAGATAAACTGTAACGCTTCATAATGTTTTAAATTTTATATTGCATTCATAAAACGTTCAGTACACCTTCATAATGTATTCATTAAGTATTCATAAAACATTCATAAACATTAAGCATCATGTATATGTATGTATATCTCAACATCCCTTAACAGGTGTAATATACATTAATAACAAACGTCATATAATAACAAACATTATAATTGTATAATCATGTAATGTTTATTAAAGTATATTAAAGCTGTTAAGGGATGTTAGGATGTTAAGGTGTACTAGCATGTTGCTTATGAATGTTCTATGAATGCATTATGAATGCATTATGAAGGTGCACTGAATGTTCTATGAATGCATCACGAATGCATTATGAAGGTGTACTTAATGTAAAGCGTTACCAGATAAACAAAAAAAGGTCATTTCCTTATTGGACACTGAGCTACTGTATGTATTAAGCTCAATTTTAAGAACAATAACAAATGATGTGTCATCGAAACCAGGAAACTTCTTATAAACCTTGAAGGAAGATTTGCTTCTAATCTGGGAGCTTAATGGATGGAGTTCCCCAAACTTCCAGACGCTTTGTTGCAGAACCTTGGATAGGTTCATACAAGAGTTCCACCTTGAAGAGATGGCTTATTCCGGAAAAGGTAAAAGAGAAAGGTGCATAAAGGATATTAACATCATATTATGTATTTTTTCACACTAGATGACTGGTGGACACTATGATGAGAGTTTGCGTTTTGACAGAGACATACATAAAGTGAATTTGATAACATAAACAGTTTAATATATATTATAAATCTATATTGTTTGGTAATTTTCTTGCGCAAAAGAACAAAACGTTTGGTATTACTTCTTCCATGGGTCGTTCTTATTGATATGATAGTAATATTATAGCGTGAAATATGAGCTTACTGATGGAGCAGTTAAGAGGGAAAAAAATCACAACGAATATAATCCAGGCAGCTAGATGGCATCTAAGCCGAAACGTTGACTGACGTTGTTTGTCAGTGATGTAGTGCTCTTTACTCTTTACACAGCACACGTCTGAAATAAGTGCTCTGCTCACTGGTGTCTTTGGCCAGATGTCCCTCTGCTTCAAAGATGCTGCCAAGAAAAGTAAAGCTATCAAAGTAAAACCCTCTCTTAGTCGAGTCAAAATGTTTCAATAAAGTCTCCCAGGCATCGGCCCTGGGGATCAATCAAGACATGTCAGTTTGCACATGCCGATTATTACTGTAAAATGTCACCAAGTGCAATGTCTTAGTTTCACTTGCAGTGTTGAGTTGTCTCTGGTTCACAAGCTCTTTCTTTGGCCAATATGGAAATCTATACTCTTTTTTAAGGGATGGTGTTTCTTCCAGTGATGAGTGAGGAATTAAAGATAAAAAACAAATTAGCCTTTCTATTCCCATTTAATAAAATCTACAAAGTTGAAAGAACTCGCGATGTCAGTAAATTTAGCCTTTTCATGACCGATACGGTAAATTTGTGTCGTATTTTCTTGTGTGAAACAGAAAGACACACATAAATTTTGGAGAATAAGACTGAGGCACAACTGGAGTTTAACGCAGCCTGGCGACACAGGGATCATGAATAGAACAGCCCCACAAGTCACCCATAAAACATCATGCTTCCTGAAAACTTCCTGCTCCTTACTCGTTTTCTTCATTACGCTGTCGGCTCTGGGGTAGGAAAGGGGATCCCCATTCCTCCATTCTTGTGAACTGGCTACTCTGGGGATCAACAAAACAGCTAATTGTTTCTATTCCATAAAAATTCATTACCGAGCTCAAGGCTTCAGCTCAAGACATGTGCAGCATACGGATTCCGCCTGGTGCCCCCCCCCCCTCCCCCACATCCCCCCACCCCTGCTTCATGCTTGGACTCTGTCTTGAAGAGGTGTTGGGTCAAATAAAATATGGGAGAAAACATCTGGGCAGAGCATTAGCCAAAATTCACAGCTTGGACCTGTATTATGACATTCCTCAAGACATGTTCTTGACTCAGCCTGCATGTCGTGCAGGACTTCAAACATGGGGATATTCATGTGTCAGAATTAAAGAACGATATGCAATAATTTAATGAGGCCCTTTGCCATATCTAATATTGCAGATATTAATATACAAATGTCTTGTGGAAATATTTATTACAACATTAAATAGGGCTAATTATTATTAATAACAGGCCGACAGAACATGGTGTAAGTCTGGGGAACAGCCATTGCTGGCCGATTGCAATCACAGACTCTGGGCAAGCGCATGTCTTTGTGTCAGGATACCACAGTACCTGGGGAGAAGGTGCAACCCCCCCCACATACACACGGAATAGGGACCAGATTGTAGCCCCCAACTCAGTAAATGTGCGGTGACAGGGCAACACTCCAGAGAATTAGATTATAAACCTCTCCTACTTATCTCAAGTGAAATAAGATGGTTCAGTTTAATTAGCAGTGGGCCAAGAGATGAAGACGTCTCTATGTTGCATTGAGAGGTTCTCAGTACTCTGCTCTATCCACTCACTGTCTGCAGCCGAAACATATTAATCACATCGTATTATTATAAACAAGGCTACATGTACCAGTTTCTACATATCTGAGGCTACTGACACAGAGGATTCCCCTTTGTCTTATGAGCAAGCTATAGTGACCTATACAGCAGCTCAGAAAATCAGCATGATCATTGCTCTCGTAATCTTGAATGGTTAGACTGAGCTTACCAAAAGTAAACATTACACAATAAAGATGTCCTTATATGGTTTGATAATTACAACATCTTTTTCATACATTACTGGCTGGAAATGCAGAAATGACATAGTCCTGAAAATCCAAAATGGTGGTGCATATTCTGCGAGTCAGAAATTCTTATATACACGTTATTTAATAAGCTGTGACAATATGCCTATTAGCATCATTTGATTAAACATTACCCCCTTTGATGTCAATTGCCCATGTCTCCCAGCTCGTGACATATAGCATCATGTGATGTCAATCTCATTGCTTTGAATGAGACTTAGAGTGTGAGTGATAAACGCTGCTTCTGCGGAGTTGTGCACCGTAGGGCTGTATATTAAATCATGGCTTATAAAATGCACAGCTAAAGCGCTGTATGGGATTTACAGACAGGGCAAAGCGAGCCTGACAAACGTCACTCAGTGCTGCATCGGACACTTCCTCAATTCATCAACCCAAGCCGCGGCCAAAGGCAACTTACGAATGTAATAAGTTGATTAAAAATGGCAGGCAGTATACCTACACAAAAATATTTCACTGTGGTGTCAAAGAAGTGTTGTGAAGTGTGAACATGATATATATGCACAGATTTTTCACCAGTTTTGCACATTGAAGCTACACATCAACATGTCTGTTTTATATGCCCACCTGTTATTAAAACAGTGCCACAGTAATTATTTTCAAATAAAATCACCAAGCCAGGAATCATAAAAACTACATTGCAATTACATTTCTAAATTGCAGTTAAAAAGAACCTTTATTTTAAACAAGGAAACCCTGAGCCGCGTAAGCGTCCAGAAATCAGCATGGTTGCCATATGGTTTATATTTCATCATAATACTGATTTTTTTTTTGATTGAAACAAGTCCTTTGCCCAGCCAGGGAGCTTCCTCTAGTGACTGGCCATAAAGCTGGCTGCCTGTGCCCTTCAAACACCTGGATCCAGACATGAGTGGGACAAGGCAGCTGTCACTTTTGCGACCACCAGTGAAACGATCCATCTGGCTGTCGGAAACCCGTTCAAACATCAAACGTGCATCCGGCTGTGATCGGGTGCGAGGAAATATCACAGATCTCTTTGCACAACGTAAGACCGGCATCTGTGCTTGGCTGGCAAGCTATTCTGGGCCATCGCTGACACAATCTCTGGAAACGGTCCAGATGAAGCAAGCGCTCAGCGAGGGCCCTGGCAGCTGAGACCGATGGGCTGCCTTCACTATAAAAAATAAATGTATCAAGGCTGGGATTTAAAGACCAATGCATGTAATTCTGCTTCAATGCATGACTGGTGGAGGAATAGGCCAGCACTCCGCACAGTTTCCTATGCGAAACCTCATTTTACCAAAGGAAGTGATGCCAAATGTTTTTTTTTTTTGCTTATTTTGTTGGAAAGATGTACTTATGGGTGTAACAGTTTTGTCTTGTGTTAATAACACGTTTAGTGAAGTGTTTTCTGACATTGATGAAATCTATGGCAGTATTTGGAAAATAACCATATAATGTAATATCGCTACTGAAATATAGGTTTGTACGTGAAATAATACATTTAGAACAATATAAGAATTTTGTAATCTTTTAAAATGAACGCAGTATAGAAGCTTCAAAAGCTTATATTAATCAAAGGGTGTAATGAATCCAAAGCATAAAATGACATAATTTTGAGAGATCACCATGTCTGTATCTATCACTGAAGATAAACGTGACTCCTCACCCTATATAAATAATAAAAACAATCACAATCGATAAGCTAAAGCAGGACCATCTGTACCAGCAAACAAACACCTTTCTGTTTATTTCAGGTCTCCAGTGTGAAAGCAAGGCACATTTTCCTGGTTATTAAATCAGACTGTCATCTCCCTGGGGCATCCATTTAACTTCAAAGCTGTATCATATAGTATTCTCCTAGAGAATCCGTAACGAGTGCACAATGGAGACTGTGCCATAACATTGCCCAAAAGACCTTGGTATATTGCAACAGTGGCCTAGTATTTTATGCATGATCCTGTCACGTTTAGCTGCATCACTCATTATTCATCTCTGATGGAGCTGCCTGCATATATAAAAGGAGTTTTCACTGAGCGACCAAAACAGACTAATAGAGTAGCCAATTTCCCAGTGGGCATCCGCTTGCACTGTGGCATACGGCGTATACTTCTACCAGAGTACTGCCCGGAAGTATGACAAAAAATTTCAGAACTGGATGCAGTCCAGACATTTACCTCATCATTAAAGGGATTCAAAAATGTACAAGAAACAGAGCAAAAATGCAATCAGCAGCAAAACTAGCATTTAACCAGTATAATTGAGCTCTCTAACTGGTCAATTTCTCTGTAAACAAAACCTCTAAAAATGCAAAGTGGTTTAACCTCATGAAACTGAATCTGTTGCAACTAGTGAGAGAAAACATAGAGAAATACATTTAAATTACAGTGTATTTTCTCAGCATCTCTTAATTGTCCTTAACACCCTAATAGTTTCTAGTTATGCCTAACTGGGCAGCTGAGCTTACTGTGCTCTCTGAAGGATGTTATGTATTTGTATATTTTACACACACACACACACACACACACACACACACACACACGCACACGCACACGCGCGCACACGCACACACACACACACACACACACACACACACACACACACACACACACACACACACGTAGGGTATACCTATCCTTATGGGGCCTGCTCATTCACTTCTATGGGAAAAATGCTAATGCTAACTATGACAACCTTAACCCCTACCCAGCCCTAAGCATAACTATAAATAACCAAGCAAAATACAAGAGTTTTTGCATTTTTAGTTTTTTCATTGCAGTCACAGATTTTTATTTAATTGAGTTTCCCCATATTTGGACCAGGAAACTGCTCCCCGTAAGGCAAAAAAACAGGTATTCACAAGGCTGTGGGGACATTTGGTCCCCACAAAGTGTGGTACACCTGGACCACACACACACACACACACACACACACACACACACACACACAGGTTTGTAATTATATCTTTGTGGGGACTCTAATCCTAGTATGACAACCTTTTTTTATAGATTCATATGTTTATTAAGCAGTGATTTAAACAGAGCATCAATATCAATAACAATTTATTTTTGCAATACTTAAGTAAATAACCTTAAAAAAACATACAAGGGAAAAGAGTAAATAAACAAACACATAAGTAAATAAATAAATTAAAATAAAAAAATAAGAGATCGGGGGGGGGGGGGGGGTGTGGGCTCAAACAAGAGTTAATAACACAGAATTGACATACATTAGGAAGGGCTGCCGCCTTTCGTGGACGTCATCGGAGTTACCTCCGACCGAATATTTAATCTTCTCTAGCTTTTAAAAGGACATAGTGTCCTTGAGCCACTGAGTTGCAAAGGGAGGTTTATCAGACTTCCAATGATGTAGAATGAGGCATCTCATCAACAGGGAAGAGAAAGCTATTACATATAACTGCTTTGAGGTATATTGGGAGTGATTATCTGGGAAACCAAATATGGAAATATGGGGGGAGACATTTGTAGTCTTAGCAAATATGAGTGCTAAAGTAGTTCTGCCATAGGTTACGCAGCGAAGGGCAGGAGTAAAGCATATATGTTAGGTTGCAGGGAGAGGCATGGCATTTGTCACAGGTGTCACTGATGTTAGGATAAATTCGTGCAAGTCATTCTTTAGAGAAGTGGACTCTAAATAGTACCTTAAACTGTATGAGTGTGAGAGGAGCACAGGTAGAACTTGTGTGAATTTTACTAAGCGCAGCGTCCCACCAGACATCATCCATGTCCACGCCCAATTCAGCCTCCCACGCAGATTTGATACTGATCATTGGAGAGGTGTCAAGTAATATAAGTTTATTGTAAACCTTCGAAATAATTGACTTTTGGTGAGGATCTATGTTGAAAAACTCCTCCCAAGGTTGAGCTGGAAGAGAGGAGGGAAAGGCCGAAAACAATGATCTAACACAGTGCCTAATCTGAAGGCAGTGAAAGAAGTGAGAGGACGGGAGATCAAATTCAACAGATAAATCTGTAAAGTCGACCTTAACCCCTACCCAGCCCTAACCTTAGCCATAAGGAACCTGAAAAATGGTCCCCACAGTGTAAAAAAGGGTTAGGGTTAGTATATTATATTGTATCCACGCACACACACATACACACAAGTTGGTCTTCCAATCTAAATGGGGACCATCCATTCATTTCTTTTCAGGTTTTACCGCACTTTGGGGACATTTGTGATCTATGCAACACACACACACACACACACACACACACACACACACACACACACACACACACACACACACACACATCCCAGCTAATGTGGAGCCCTCACACGACAGGAATTACGGGTTGGATTCCAGATAAATCTCTGTATGTATGAATTGTTTTTGTGGTTTCCCTCCAGGTTCCCTAGTTTCTTTCCATAATCCAAACATGCCCTGTTTAGTTGAATCAGTGACCTTAAAATAACAGGAACAGTCAGGCTGATTTGTGCACATTCTCATCACTCACTATAGGAAACAAATGTGACGTCTTCGTCTGGGGTGAACTCGCACTAATGGCGTATCGAGACCTCAGTGAAGTATCCTCTTGATGCTAAGTTATAAACCCCTTGATTAGACTTGACAAATGACAAAGTATGAGCGTTTCACAAACATTGTCCCTGTCCCTGCTTGGCCAACAGAAAAAAAAAATCTGAATTTGTAAGAAGAGAATAATGATTCAGATGTTTAAAATACATGCACTGCTAAAGGCTACATGCGCGGTATTTCAAGACTGTAAAGATGTATGTAAAATAGCCGAATTATTCAACATAGGACACTCAGGTACTGAGTAGAGCAGAAGGTTGTGCATCACAGTGCCGGTTGAAAGTTGAGGACGGAACCGTGTCAGTATTCCAACTGGCACAGGACAGAGCGGATATTTCACAAGTGACTTTCAATGGTTTATCACGCTACGTTAATGATACTGGAAACTGTGCAATACAACGTGGTGCAGAATTCAAGAACTTTTTCTGAATCCCTCACCAGTTTTAGTTCACCATAATTACTTCAATTATATGCACCAGTTTGAAATAAAAGGCAGAAAGATGCCTGATTATTTCCGACTGGAATACTATTATAAAAGAAGCCAGGCAACACTGTACTGGACAAGGGAACGTGAAGGAAAAATCTATGGATGTTTAGCGATATCCTCTGTTCAGTTTTTCATGCACACGCCATAAAAGCGAACCTCAGAGCACCAGCAGTAATTTTGAGTGCACATCCCATAGGGTTGAGCTGCTAGTTAACATGCACTCATATCATACCCACAATATGGTGACACTGACTTAAATATATCGCTTAGTGTGACCTATTAAAATTGTAATTAAAACTGTGGACTCATTGGGTGACATTAGTTTGCCGTTAGAGATTTTTCCAGCCCTCAAGCCCCTAAAGCATCATGAAATTCTTTAGGAATCCCGTGACTTCCGTGAGCAGACATGATTCCTGGTGAAACAAAACCTTCTTATCAGGGGCTGTGTATGTAACAAGCTGTTTTTTGGATGCTGGATCAGATTTGGTATGTTCTAAAAGACGTTTGCTTAAATTTACTGCTTGGCTAATTAGTACACTTATTTTATTTTCCTGGGTCAGACTGGACAATCAAAACTTTAATCAAAACAAGAAGCTCTAAATATGACACCGGTAACCAGTCATTTTTAAAGAAAACATTTCACTCCACTTATCTAGTAAAACCTTGCCTTGGCATTTGTGGACCAGAGAAAATATTGGCAGAAGCCGAACACGTCGTAGATATAGCAGCCAGTAGGTGTGAAAACGGGAGCAGTAAATATACTGGTCTGGGTGTAATTACGTGGCGACTCACGTTACCAGCGCACCCACACATTCTTTCCAGCCATTATAGCTATGTATGCCTGTTAACTTTTAAAGTCAGCTGTAGCTGATGTGGTTTTCATTGTGTTACCGCCAGGCACTAGCTGGAGAATAACTACAGCAGGCAAACATCTAGTCCATGACAAGCGGCCAAACTCTGTAAGGAATTAATGTAGTACTGAGTACTGTAGTTGAATACTGATGTCTGTAAGCACTGCCTTCCAGGACCCTGGTTCAACCTGCATATTCTGAATAGTACAGCAGGAGTCTCCTTCATCAGCCACACACATGAATAAAGGCGCAGAAGTTAACATTAAGAAACCTATCTATAAAGAAACATTTAAATAAAAAAGAAACAATGGATGCAACAACACCAGCTATCTGATGGTTCAGCTCAATCATAAAATAATAATAAAAAATCTAGACTACCATGGCACATTGTTTCCAGATGAAAAATAAATATCAGCTTTTCTGGATTAGCTTTCATCTTTTCATAAAGAAACACGATGGACATGACAGGATCCACATTTCTACTCTGTCGTCGACGTATGGTGTTGAGTTTACTACATCTCAGGCTCTTGCTCAGATTCTAGCCCCAAGGAGATGTGTGTTAGGCAGCTCGGCTGTCAGGCAGCCACTTCACACGTATGCTTTCTCAGAAACACATGAGAAAAACACAATAATTTACTGCGTTTTCTCACGCATAGAGGGCCGTCTTGCAGGAAGAAATGAATATTCAACTATTCTTTTGTTCTTTTTTAAAATCCAGCCTGTTGGAAAAAGTTGCATCTTAAAATATGAAAAAAACTAAATCAAGTCCTCTGTTTTGTGTTGCATTACGCTTTGGCGTAAATGCAAAAAGAAATTTTCACGTTGAGATAATATTTTTTGGCCCATGCATAAAGCACGCTAAAGAGGATTATTTATAGCAGAGCATATGGGAACGTGTTAAAAAGACACTATTCATTTCCAAAAGATATAAATGTTTATTTGGAGGACTGCATGTCCCTCAGAAAAAAATAGCATTTCTACTGTTATGATGCATTGTTCATCTGTAAATTAGTGAGTCCATTCTCAAACCATATGCAAGAGAAATGAATACCTCCAATGTTAAATTTAATTCAATGTATCCTAAATTTAATAAAAATAACAAAAATAATAAAAAGCATGTCTGATAAATATGTGTCCTTGTTGCCAAGCTTTTTGGAAATGGGATTTTGAAGCAATTTATTTTATTATAACTTTTCAATCATCCTTTCTTTTTTAATTTTAACATAATGGGGGCATTGTGGAAAGCTTTAAGATTCCACTTCCTAAGCGAGCTCTGCCTAAAAATAAGGGCAGATCAGGCATGATTTGCTGAAGGATTTGCCAGTGTCATATCGTAAATTTAATTTATTTTCTTTTAGGTTTACGGTAAATGTCCTCTGTATGAAATACTCTCAGAAAACAAAGAATGTGCACAAGCTCAAAGGGGTCGACTTCACATCAAAGTTAAAAACATTAAAGATTGTTTTGGGAGATGGTAACTGGGTTGAGTCTGGGCCGGAATGTAAAGGATCAACCATAAAACGAACACAAAGCGAGTTTATCTGGGAGTGAGGCCACAGCTCAATCCTTTGTTCATCCTGGAGGTCCTGCATTGTGTGTGTCTTCTTTGAAGATACAACATATATATTTATATCTTGAATGTAATTCAAAAACAACAGAACTACTCGCAGACATCCATGTCCACTAATAATCATTCTCAACATGGGCAGCTCAGTTAATGAAATCATAACCCAAAAGTTTCAGGAAAGGTGAGTTACCCTAGGAAGGTCTTTGTTATCCATCTTCCCACGAAATCAGATCTGTGGCAGTGGGCCAGTGTTACACCCCCAACTCTGCAGAGGATTCCATTTTCCAAGTGGGATTCCATTTAACACGGATTTGAAAATAAATTATACAGTTTTACACCTAAAGTGAAAAACAGGAACTTTCTAAAATTTGAGAATGTGGAATTTTAATTTTCCTGACAATCCCCTAATACTAATACTTTTGTTTCCAAAAGTTTATATATCTATACATGCTTATATATTTTGCGCTAAAATGAATGAGGATAAGTGCTTCCTGGCTTAGAAGTATGTTAAAAACTGCTAAAGTATTCAAAGCAAGCAGGATCGCATATCAGATGTGGTTAAACCTTTCAGACCGTGAACCGCAACATAGACCAAAATTATGTGCTAGTATGTCAACAATCCATAGCATTTCTGCCTTTCCCAAAAGGAGGAAACAAAAGAGCTTAATAACCTTTTTCTCTCATCAGACTTTGCAACATGAGCTCTGACCACACAAACCATCACACAAACATATTTCTCCGGCCAAAAAAAAGTCATCAGACAGGAGACCTTTAATTACATACTTCTGGCCCTCAAACAAGGAGGAATGATGAACAGATTCAATGAATATGATGTTCACACACAACGGAATTCTTTTGTGATTGTTTGTTTTAGAGAAGGCACGCGCATATTTTTATTTAACTGATATCAAAGACTCATCATGGGCTCCCAGGATCAGCTTTACTTTCACTCACGTTTCAAGGCTTAGTCAGCCAAGTTTTGATCGTAACTAAGCATAAAAATAAATGAGAAGCAATGGACCCAGAGGCGAAAGCCAAAGGATATTGTTCCGTTCAAATCTGCCTACCAGGGAGGCAATTTAAACAACTCTGTATGCTAATCAAACACATATAAAAAGGTATTGTGGAAGCTGGATCGTATTTTCCAGAGGTGGAGCCAAGCGATACTGAACATGTGTGAGCTGATGGTCATTCTCCTGCAGCACAGAAAGTCAAGCGCAGGATGGGGGAGAGAAAGCAGGAACTGTTGGAGAAGCTGGAGCCAGTCGGAGATGTGGGATTATGGCAAAGAGCTTTAGGGGAGCCTGTGTTATATTGCACCATCTATATATGATTAATGTGCATAATGATTTATTATGAGCTGATTTTGTTTGTTTATTTTACTGTAAGCTATATCATTACACAAATGTGCATTTTACAGTCCATTAACAGAAGAATAAACTTTGGGCAGAGAAAACCGATAAACTGCTTAAAAATGGTTTTATTTTTTTGAACTAATATTACAAAGATATGCATTTTAAAACAATTTATTAAATATTTTTGGATATTATCCCATTTGCCAGTGGAGTTTGTGCTTCTGCAAAATTAAAGATGTACATTTATATAACAAAATAAAATAATATATTGTATTAAAATATAACAACAAAATAAAAATTGTTAGCAGATGGTCCAGGAATTCAAGTAATTATTAACAGGTGGTTACATCATCTAAAAGCAATCAAAATAGTAAATGTTTTACTTCTGTAGCAAAGTTCTCAATATTTCATTGTTTCCGACAGCTATATATAATTATCTGACTATACAGTATAAATCCATCACCTTAAAAGAAAAAGTGGAATTCTATACTGAATTTTCAAAATATGAAAATTAATGGGCTGCAAAATGTAAAGGTGTTTTGTAGATTTTTCTGACCTCAAAATACATGTAATAAGATTATTAAAATTATTCCTCACTCATATTTTACTACCAGGCGTGGTACAACTGTACATGCATTGTACCAGTAAGTACTTGCAGTACAACTGTGATGTCATTCCTCCAGCATCTCCTGTCTACAGTCTGGATCTCCAGGATTCTTAGTGACATGTTCCATGTTGTGATGACTGAGTCCAGAAGATAATTCAGTAAGAAACAAATCTAAGTGCAAAATATAGCAGAGCGTCCAGTAGTCGTAAATGAAACAATTTCAACCAAACTGCGAATGTCAACAAATAGCCAGGTTGGGTCCGTGGAAGGGTGAGGTTAGTTGAGATATTCCTGGAAGAGATGTGTCTTCGTATAGATTGTATGGGATGTATCTGCTTGAGTAGCACATCATGGATCCATGTATGAAGAACATCTAGCACCAGTTCACTGGGTCCTCTCGCAGTAAGTTCATTTAAGCATTTTCTTTAGGCCCTGAGCACTTTGAAAGTGTCATTTTAATTCTGAAGGTTCTCCAGAAAGCTAACTTGGATGGCATAAATCATAAATCTTGTGGCAAACTCAGTGCCCTCATTGATCACAGTCATTAATATTGAATGCCAATAATGACCCTCTCCTTGATAGTTAGTATGTCATTAATATGGATCTTCCTTCCTCAAAGCCGAAACCAATTTTGTTGACTAAGGTCTATGTCCTTTTAATGTATTCCCTATTAATCTTTTGAAATTTTTTGCAACAATTCCACCTTACTCTGAAGAGCAATTTTTTTGTAGTATTAATAATAAGAACAATGCTAATAATAATACACTGGAGATCAATAATGTGAATATTTACCACCTGCATGTACCACCTGTACTTTGTCTTATTCTGTGATTTGGACAGAGAATCAGCAGAAAGATTGTTTTCTGTGAGTCTTGCTCTGTTGCCCTTCATTAAGTATTTAGATTTTTTTTTTCTAAATATTTGGAAAAACATCCAGTCTAAAGGGCTTTGAATAAGAATTATGTCTGATAAATGTTCCACTGTTGAGTGATCCATGAAAGTACTGCTGCATATGGTCAGCTCAGTCTCTGACATGGGAGGAGAGAGATAACAATCTATCTCCATATCTCAGCCATAATACACATCTGCATCTATCAGGCACAAATCACTGCGCTCCATGGCCTCAGTCCTGTATTTGCTGGTATTCCTCACAAGCCTGTTTGGCTGCCTTTCAGCACAGGGATGAGCTGCTTTTCTGGAATGATGGTATTAGGCAGCGCCGACGCTGATTGAGGAAGCCAGCTGTCCAGCAGCCCTAATGACACACCTGACATTCACTATGCACCAGAAAAACGCACGAGAGTCTGTGGTCCAGAAGTAAAAGAGGATCACCTGTGATTTCACTCCCTCCACCACAGGATGATCTGAATGAGATCCAGGCAGGAAAGGTGTTAGCCTAATGCAGACTATTGTAAAAACATGCTGTTTATCAAACACAAAAGGAGATCATTTTAATTATTATTCACATCTCGTGTTATATGCAGTCTTAATTTAGCAAGATTATTCCATTCCCTTTATTTTCTTTTAAAAAAATTGTAAGCCTCCCTCTCCTGGCATCTGGATGGTGAAACACTGCCCTCTACTGGCAATGCATTCTTAAAATCCTCACGATGTTAAAACGCTGCACGGTTACTATGGAAAATAGTTAATTTGAGTGAACTTTCCATTAGGAAATCGAGCACTAAGGTTAATGTAATATAGCCTTAATATAGGATTTGTTGAAAAAATTTCACATACTATGAAAATTGATTAGAGATTGATTTATCCATAGCAAAAAAAAAATCATTAATTAACCTTGAGCTTGAACTTTTAGTATTTAGTAGTTTTTAAAACGACAGCCAGCTTGATTATTTAAGACTCTGTTGTAAACAGCAGACGGATAGTAAAATGTGTTATTCTCATGATGGACGGGGAAGGTAAATTCAAGGGGTACCCAATAAATATGTCAGCGTAGATCTCATGGAGGGTAGTCATAGAGGGATGTCATTTTCCACAGGGCAGAGCTAGCCGTCCGTCTATCCATCTAGATTCTTGTCTATTCGGTACAGCATCACGGTAAGCATGAAGCCCCTCCCAAGGAAGGCGAGGGATGAGGGATGGACGCGAGGCCAGTTCTGAACTGCATGCCAGTTTCCGGAGCTACACGCTTTTAGGAATCAAGGGCAAGATATGCAAATGCTAAGCTAACCCTCTCTGCAGTAATCCAAAGGCAATTTTCAATACCAATCGAATCAACAAAATGAAAAACGCGCAATTTTTAGAACTTGATGTTTTTCTGGCTGACATCCCATCCAAGAGGATGAACCCCAGCCTTGTGTCCTGTACTGCTTTAAATAGTCTGCTTTAAATACCCCCCCCCCCCCCCCCCCACAACCTTGAAGATAGGATATACTAATGCCATAACTCAAAGCACTGCAAGGTGGAAATTTTGAAGAATCCTTTAACTATATAGACGAGGAATCGCTCGCCTTTTAACTAATAACAGACTTGTGTCACCATCACGGCATCTCCTTGGTATTCCCCCAAGCAGGTCACATCACTGTTTTAGAAAAACAACAGCAGCGTGATTTTCCTGCTGGGTGGTAACGATTTACATAGAAATCTAATCGCCTCAGACAGCTGCCCTGCTAGAGTATGAATTTTTCATGGCACTCTGTAATATGCCTCTACGCTTTCATCAAGATGTGACAGCGGCTGATTTCTCACCCCTGGCTTCTCCCTGGGCCAGACAAAAAGAAGAGGAAACGACTGCTGAATCCCTTAACGGTTCCAATATCAAATACAATTATTTAAGTCGACTCTTTGTGTGTCCATGTATTTATGGATGTGCATGTGTAAAGAGATAGATGTGGATATTTGATAAGGGGCTGAAGGGTATGGTTGAAACCCAGTATATGATGATGGCCATTTCTCTTCATCATCGAGCTCAAGGTGTCTGACTTTAGATCGTGAGGGAGATTCATCCAGCTTCCATCAGTCATGCTCTCACCTAGATGTAGCCAAAATGCAATAAATCTCCCAAACAATACATGTTTGCGTTTTTAATAGGAATAATAATAGTACACTGACAGCCCATCAAGCACATGCCCTGCTTGGTGCTCTGAGCACCAGATGGATGAATGTGTAATACAAATATCAACAATTTCTAGTTCTAATACTGATAGTTATTTTCATCTTCTAGATTAGCAGAATCTGACTGGATTTACTAGTTTTAGAAGATGATCCATTTATTCAGCTTTGATATTTGCCTAAGAACTGTTGTTAAGAACGACACCAACTTCTGCCTAAGAGTCTGACCTCTTATGAGCAAAAACTCCACCCGCTGCCAGTGTAAACCCAAAAACAGTGAGAGATTTCCTCCTTCCTGCCTGGAGAAAGCGGGGCTTTATCACGCTGGCAGATTAGCCTAAGCGCTGAGCCCTCATGTGCAGCTCGAGTCTAACAAATCCCTCCCCACTGGCTGGATTTAAGAGGAAGGCTTCGGGCCGAGCCCGTTTGGGGGTCTTCGGAGAATCTGCGACCTGCTCGCCCCGCTCCAGGCTGACACGCCGATTTACCTCGGTGTCTCCGGCACCATCAGCGGCGAGCGTTTAATTAATGTGGAAGGGGGGCATTCAGACTGCGGCCGGTGGGATTTGAACTGCACGCTTTTGTATGTGTGTCCCCCGTAAAACACACTCCATTGTGGAGAAGCGAATGGGCCGGACGCAAACGGTGCTCGGCAGAGAGGGAAGCTGGCGCGGCGCTGAAGATGATGCCGTCTGCCGTGCATCTTAAGTACAGGGGGGTCAGTGTGAGAGCGATTAGCTCGGCACGCAACGCGCATGCTCACTGCAGCTGAGTCCTCTGTAAAGGTCCTCTACTCGACACTGGGCTTTTGGGAATGTTTGGCATTGTTACTATAATTAAATAGTCATAGCTAAAAAGTGCAGCTATTCTTTTTGACTATTCGTCATTACTTTTGTATGGAAATAGCTAAATAATTGAACTTCGAGAAGGACGCTTCTGTTGTACTCTTGAACAGGGTAAGACCTTGAACTAATTATATAAGCATGAATCAGACCTGATTCATTCAGCTTTCTGCCTGTTTATTCTTTGACACTAAAGAACCTGGGGTTGTATTTTATGCATAACTGTCTGGCCCGGTCCACATTTCGGAGAAGCTGAATCGCCATGGACAGACACTCACCATCTGGCTCTTTACCAGCATTGTGTTGTGACCTTCAGAACCAGGGTGACTGTTTTCGCCACATACGTGACTGTACTCTTCTTCTCGGCATCCGCTTGACATAACCTCCTTTTCAGAAGCCTGATGTTCATGCAGTCACATAGGCTCAGCTTTTCCCTTTCTGCATATCCTTCTGCAGAATAAATCTTTTATCACAGAAATTCCATTTGAGGAAGCGTCTTTACTCTCCACATCCAACAGACTGGCGTATTATAATCAAAATGAAGTCACTGTAAATAAGGGTTCGTGGTAATTAGATAATGCAGCATCACTGCTGCATTATAGACGGACCCATTATATAGAGGTTGTACTGAAAACATTCTGATATGCTTTTTTTTAACTAATCGGTTTGAGATCGCTTGCCATGGGCGCATTGTATTTTATACACAGCAGATGGCGCTGTACATTCATCTCATATTGAATTATAAAGTATAAGGAGCACTTGACATTGAGATGTCCTTATCAGACAGACTTGTCCTCCACGATGCCAGTGCGTGAATATTTCTATAAAATAACAATCACATAGAAGCAGTACTGTATGTAGACAGAATATTTGTATAAATATAAACAGCGCGAGTATTCCAGGTGGATTGTGATATGTAAAAAAGAATAGTATGAAGACAATGAAAGGACTTATCCTGGCTATATCTTCGTCAGTAGTCATACTTGATTGACTAGGTTGGGGGGGTTGAAATTGTAATATTCTCTTCGTTAACCTCTCAGATCAATACAGACTACAGAGCTGCACTCAAAATAGACTAAATATTCCTCATTTATTGGTTTAATTCAGCATGTATGCGTGAGATTCATTTAATTATTCGCAGCTTTATAAACCCGCACTGAACAATGATGTGCGCTATTTTGCTTGAGCAGTGAACGAATCAATTGTTTAATAAGTAATTTCTGTCTTCAGAGTACACTGTCAAAGACGAGAGGTGGTAATCAATGCTAAAGAGTCAATCACAGAATACACGGTAGTCTGTGACCCTTAAAAGCTTTACACAACCAAAAAGAAATATTACGTAAGAGAGGAGGGGATGCACCAGTGTGATTTGACTGGATGATTTGGAATCAGATCCTTTCAAAGACACTAGCTGTCCTGGTTTTGCGCCGTATAAAACCGACCTGCGTATTTACGCATTTTAAGATCTGCTCTGGGTGTTCATTGGTCAAAAATATTTGAAAATACTATTTATATAATACTAGTAGGCCTACATTGTCTTATATACATACTTAATTCTGAGAAGGTTGGCCCCTATTGAATAAATAAATAAATATAGTGAAGTAAACCAGCAGCATTAGTCATTAAAATACATCTCAAACAATTAGCTTTCGTGTAAAGAAATCAAAGGATCAAATACAAGAATACTTCATAATCATACAATACTGACAAGACCATCAAGTTAACTGTGACATCTGTCAAGAAATCTTTACCCTGAATAGACACACCTTGACACATTTAATACCAGACAAAAACACTCAAGCACATCATCTGGTTCTGGAATGAATTTTAGAAGCAAGGACGTATTCATTTCTCTAGCTTGAAAAGGTACCGAGTTTACTCTTCTGATTATTCTCGAATGGAACCTAAGTCAGAGAATTCTTCTACAGCTATATTTCTGCTCAGAAAGCATTGAATGCAATCCCGTTTAATAATTTCAAAACAACTCGAAAAGATATGTGATAATCCTTTACATGTTCTCTCTGTATTTTATGGTAAATTTGCTCAGAACAGCACATCCCTCGTCGCTATTCTTAGTTTACTGTACAATATTTGAGGTTAAATCGTATGGATTCGTTGGCTTCAGTATGCAGTAAAAGGCAATAAATAAATGTCTTCACTTTCTGCATTGAGCAGTGATGAATGGATTTAATTAACTATGTCGGTGAGCCAAAGCAGTGTTCGGTGTTCTAATAATGAACGCAAGGTGTGCCATTTTGAAGCACCGAAGTATAAATCGAGGACCTGGCGGGAATTCTGAGAGTTTAAGGGTGAAAGAAAACATTACTGAGTCGCAATGCATCAAGCTGTTAGTACAGAGCATTTAAAGATGGTTTTAAAGATTTGCAATTTGTGTAGGTTTTCCCAAGCCTTACTTAGACACGTTAATAAACTGTGCTCGATATACATCGTATTACAGTGGTGACCTGCAGTGACAGTGACAGCCCCGGCGTCACTCGGTCACGTGACAATCACTTCCCGGTCTGTTTGATTCGGTGACTTTTAGTGCATTTAGTGCACAAAGGTAAGATTGTTAGTAAGTCGTCACACGTTTGAATAGTTATCGTTACATTTTATTAACAAACGTCTCGCTTTCGTTTTGAACGCCGAGAAGTTTTTCTTTGTTAGGCTGTAAAGATAGTTCTAGACTGCTTACGATATATTATTTTCCATTAATGAGACAGTCGTGATATATTTCAGTCGGAAACATTTAAACTGGATTTCTATGTAAATGTTAAGTAATCAATGCTAACATTTTTGCTTTACTGCAAAAAAGGCAATTTTGAAATTAACCTTGATCCCGCCTTTGCTGCTCATTAAAATTTAGTCGGTTAACCCTGCGGCAAACTATATGAGGTTTACCTTATATGCACATGGGAGACTGGGGTTTCTTGGCCATAGGAGTTGGTCGGCACAGCAGTAATTTCCAAGAGGGTAGAGAGAGCTTTCGCAAACATTATAAGACGTGTCCCAGTGAACTGCATTTATTCATACTGTCAAGAGATCGGAAGGCTGCACTAAGGTGGTTATCACGTTGCGTTTCTTATCAAACCAACAACAAAATGACCTCATGGTTAAATGTCTCATTTTATATTTATCTGAGTCAAATATTGAAAATAAATTTATTGTATCAAAATAGAGATGGGGATTAGCTATGTTTTGTGCTAAGATTCGAAGCCTTCTGTAAGTTAGCTGAGCTTGGTTGGCACGTAATGCACAGTGTATTTTAATACTGCTTTTGTTTGATAATTAAAAACAGGTTGTTTATTTGAAAAATCATTTAGATGAGGAATATAAGAAGATGACGTTTAAAAATGTTTAGTGGCCAAGATTTTGTTGTTTTATTACTGTTAATAAACAATGTTTAAATTGAGATATTTTGAGTGTTTTGCATTTTCAGATGCATTATTTCACTGACATTGCTGTTTAATGTGTGTCAGCCCACCCCATGTTTGGGCTGTTTGGCACAAATGCACATGTTTTTATAACTGAATGAACCATCAACAGTAACTGTTTTCTGTAATCTAATGTGTCTGTTTTTTAGCTGCAGTCTTATAGATTAATTGGCAGGTAGCTAGGTTATCATAATGTAATACATGTCTGAGATATACAGTGCTGAACAATAATTGTGCCAATCAGTCTCCCCTACCTTATTTTCATCTGTGATCACTGTGCGTGTATGTGTAATATGTCATCCTTATTCTGTATTCACAATGTGCACAAAAATCTTCTCTGTCATCCAGCAGAATAATGCCATGTGACTCTGTTTTCCGGATTTTACACCTAAGTCTCATGCTCATGACGACTTTTTGTGCATCTCGAGATGGGAAACGTCCAAATTTTGTGTTGATGATGGTAGATGACCTTGGCATTGGAGATTTGGGATGCTATGGCAACACAACTATAAGGTTTACGATTTTTTCGTTTTTTGTATTTGGAGAGTAACCATGTTTTACCAAAATTCAATTTATTAATATTAATACTACTACTGTCATTATTATTATTATTATTATTATTATTGTTATTATTATTATTATTGTTATTTTTATTATTTAACCAGGCTGTTTCTGACTTTGAGTGCAGGACCCCTAACATTGACCGGCTGGCTCAGGAGGGGGTGAAGCTGACCCAGCACATTGCTGCCGCTCCCCTCTGCACCCCCAGCAGGGCAGCCTTCCTCACTGGTCGATACCCAGTGAGATCAGGTGAGGCAGGAGCGAGCATTTAACCTTTGGAATGGAATCCATTTTGGGTCATATTCATTCATTAAAATACAGATTGTGAAACAAAAACAAACATACCGGATATCTCAGGAGGACATTCCCTGATCGGCCCTGACCCACATGACCATGCTGAGATTATAACCATAAGATCTTGCTGCTCCGCCCTGGACCTTGGCTCCTGTTCTCCTGTTGCTTCCTTTTTTATGAGAAATCTTACTAAATACACTGTTAGATATTCGTTGTACTTCTTACTACTAGGACAATTTATGTCAGTATACTCCCAAATAATCTTATATTAATAATACTGAAAATTGAAATAAATGGTTTACTATGATTTACTAAAAACAAGCATGGAGGCTTTTCCTTCAGTAGTGGAAACCTTTTCCGGCACTCTCCTAGGTATGGCCAGCCATGGCAAAGTGGGGGTCTACATTTTCTCTGCCACTTCTGGGGGTCTCCCCACCACGGAGGTCACCTTCGCCAAGCTCGCCCAGCAGCAAGGCTACTCCACAGCCCTCATAGGTACTGTGACTCCTGCTTTTGGGTTTGGAAGATTTCAGATACAAAACCAGGTACCTGCTGCTGCTTGAAATTCACTGTGATCCCGCTCCCTTTTCAGTCTAATCTGGGTGGAATGCAGAGAGGGAATTGGTTTGCCTTTGCAGTCCTTGGTTTATTAGCTTATTAGGCATGTCCTGGGCTTGTATGGGAGCAGAGTAATGGGCCTCAGGCTCCACTGGGGACTTTCATCCTTTCTCATTCCTGCTGTGGGATTTTCGTCTCACAGCCCTGTTCCTTTCCACGCTGTGGTTTCAGAAGGGTGTTAATGTCCCATCTTCCTCCGTAGGCAAGTGGCACCTGGGGTTAAACTGTGAACACAACGACGACTTCTGTCACCACCCGAACAGACATGGGTTCGATCATTTCTATGGCATCACCATGACCAATCTACGTGACTGTCAGCAGGGCCATGGTACCATCTTCGCCAATGTCTTCTCGCACATTCCACTCCAAGGCCTGGGATTGGCCGTGGCGGCGGTGCTCCTCACATACTTCCTCGGGGTGAGAATCGTCACGCGTAACGTTATGCTGCGTGCGGCGGCGCTCTTGGGTGCGCTCTCGGTGCTTTTCGCCATGTTCGTTTTCACCTTCCCCTCATTTAACTGTTTGCTCATGAGAAACGGTGAGGTGGTCGAGCAGCCATTCAGGTCCGACGATCTCACTCTGCGGATGACCAGAGAAGCGGTACGCTTCTTACATAGGTGAGTTTCGTTCTCTCCCTCTTCTCCCGTGGTGATTTCAAAGCCTGTTTGGCTGAAACTCTTAAAAGAAATAGTTTCCGTGTTGCATTTCCCCATGGTGAGACTTGATCCGATAATAACCTGCCGGATTCTGTCAGTCTGACCCAAATGATGGTCTCTCTTGCAGGAATGCTGACCGTCCTTTCCTGCTCTTCTTTTCCTTCATCCAAGTGCACACGGCTTTGTTTGCATCCAAACGCTTCAAAGGAAGAAGCCGGCACGGTCTCTATGGCGATGCCGTGGAAGAGGTTGACTGGAGTGTAGGTCTGTGCGTCCACTGTCCTTTTATCATCTAGTGATACACCTGGCACTTTTATGCAGTATAACCTGATTTTTGGCATTTTAATAGCAGGGTATTTTACTGGAGTCATTGTGGTGACCTACACTCCAGCTCTTGATTTATAAAATGATAGGTAACCCTGAACTGGTGCAGCATTCGTTGGACTACAGATGGCACTGTTCAGTGTGGACAGTTCTGTATAGTATAGTTGGATATGTGTGAATGTCTCACAGCTGTAAGAAAGATCTAAGAAACCTTCAGAGGAAGATGATGATGGCTTTATAATTGCATGGTCATCTTCAGATAGTGGTTTAACTCTTAATGGGGAAGATGGTGGCGCAGGAGGTAGTGCTATTGTTCGGCAACCGGAGGGTTGCAGGATTGAGCCAAAGTGCTTGAGCAAGACACTGAACCCCAAATTGCTCCCGGTGAGCAGGTTGGCACCTTGCGTGGCAGCCTCCGCCACTGGTGTGTGAATGTCTGTGTGGATGGGTGAATGTGAGGCATGAAATGTAAAGCACTTTGAGTACTCGTAAGAATAGAAAAGCACTATATAAATGCAGTCCATTTACTATTTAATGGATGTGAGATCGACCATTGTCATTTTATAACAACTGCTGCATTTTCTGTTGGCATTTGTCATACAACTAGGAACATCCTTAGGTGCAAGTCCCCTGTAAGTGCCTTTTTAATAAAATCTAAGGAATTAACTAATGGCTGAGTTAAAAAAAAAAAAACTGTCACTCTAGGTCATGCACTTGTAGTCATATCCACACTGTTCTGCTTCTTAACTTTTGAGTATAACAAGTGGCCTCCATTTTCACTTGCCTTTCCTGATCTTAAGGGAAGATTGTGGAGACACTGGACTCCCTAAAGCTGAGCGAGAACACTCTTCTGTACTTGACCTCAGACCAGGGGGCTCACCTGGAGGAGATCTCCCTTACGGGAGAGGTTCACCGGGGGTGGAATGGCATTTATAAAGGTACTTATTTAAATTACAGCTAGATTTACTGAGAACCACTGAGGGACTCCTCCAAACACACACACCAAGTGAGGGAGATTTTATTAATATTCATTTATATTAATCATTTCAAGAAGTTCTTGGGGTTTCAGCTTGTAGTTTTAAATAATGGCCTAATTTCATGGAAAGCTTAGACAGGCCTAAGGTCTGCTGGTTTATACAAGCAGCAAATGTTGGCTCTAATAAGGAGTACTGGGGGAAATGCAGTCTTACAGATTGGTTCTTGTGTGACAAAAGTATCCAAAGAAAATTGCCGTTTTCTGTGATACACTGTTACCATGCGCCAGGCCACTGGTATCATAGCAGATAACAGCTTATCACAGAGCTTGTAAGTTGCATTATACATATATAAAATTTGAGCCATGTTTAACAGGGAAGTGTAAAGCAGGTGTGTAGCTAAAGATTAATGGATTGGAGGCTAGTCTTTACTGGGGGGGGGGGGGGGGGGGGGCGATGGCAAACTTGTATATAATATTAAAAGCTATTCATGACTTAAGCCAATAAATACACATTTATTTGGGAGTCTAAAGACCTCCTCAAATATACCTAACGACGCCCCTGGTGTGAAGTACGGAGTATTAAATACCGTATGCATTGTTTACTGAATGTTTTGATAACAGCATGGCACTGCATTCATAGTATAGTGCATATCCATATCCAGATACTGTAGTATATATATATTAGGCATGCAGTGTTTGGAAAATTAGGACAAATGTATAACACTGTATTTGCATCCCTGTTCACAGCAGGAAAATCGACCAATTGGGAAGGGGGGATTAGGGTTCCCAGCCTCCTACGCTGGAGTGGCATCCTACCCTCAAACAAGACCATAGATGAGCCCACTAGCAACATGGATGTGTTTCCCACTGTAGTGAAACTGGCAGGAGCCAGCCTGCCTCAAGACAGGTTACTGTTGATATATACTTCCAGGCTGATGATTCACGCCGCTAGTGAGATTACGTAACTTCAGGAGCACGGCTGGCACACAGTCTTTTTCTGTGATTGCAGCCATTTTTGTTTGATATCCTTGGCAGTCATCCTTGACCCTTCTTCACCAAGCCCCTCTGGGCATGACATAATCATTTTCCCATTTGAGCTAATCACCCTGGACTGCAATCAGCATCATGGGATTCTCCAGTAACCCAAATGCAAAGTCTGGTCTTTGAAAGCCACACTGTTATCCTGTGATGTCAGTCGCCCACTTTCTGTTAATTGCTATTAGTTGAAGCACGGCGTTGATAAGCGCACCGCTAATCTCGCCCATAATCTCCGTTATCACCTGTGCACATTCATGCTCACTCTCTGGCTCTGTCTGCGTTCAGGCACATCGACGGTCGAGATCTCATGCCACTCTTACTGGGGGAGGTACAGAGATCTGAACACGAGTTCCTCTTCCATTACTGCAACGCCTTCCTGAACGCAGTGAGATGGCGTCCACTCACCGGTGGGTCTAATTTCATTCAACTAAAATCTCAAAAATCCATCTAGCATGTACTCCATAGTTTTCACAAATTTCAGTAAGCTGCTTAAATCTTACATTGACATGCACCTTGTACCAACAACCAATGTATTATGGCAAAAATGCTGAGAAGCTTAATCTAAAACTGTGTCATGTCTCGGTAGTATAGTTAAATACTACTATTCCCTTCTCAGGTAAATCTGTCTGGAAAGCGTTTTTCTTCACCCCTAACTTCTATCCTGAAGACTCCACCACCTGCTTCCACACGCACGTCTGCTTCTGCATGGAGAACTATGTGACGTATCACGACCCCCCCTTGCTCTATGACCTCTCTGTGGACCCTTCTGAGAGCACACCCCTGAGCCCAGAGACAGAGCCACTCTTCCACGACGTCCTTGGGACAATCCAGGAAGCGGTGGCCCTCCACACCCAAAACCTGACCCGCGCTGCTGACCAGCTATCTCTAGCCAACCTGGTGTGGAAACCCTGGCTGCAGCCTTGCTGTTCCTCTCTCTTCCAGCTATGCCACTGTGACAGAGACCAACACTAGAGCCAGCACTTGGCCAGTGCACTGATTTCATTCCAAAACACCCCTTGAATTGCAGAGACACAG
This sequence comes from Brienomyrus brachyistius, assembly GCF_023856365.1. Lineage (NCBI taxonomy): Eukaryota > Metazoa > Chordata > Actinopteri > Osteoglossiformes > Mormyridae > Brienomyrus > Brienomyrus brachyistius. The sequence goes on along the minus strand of NC_064533.1, from coordinate 38,565,441 downwards.
GGGACTCGAGGGTCAGGAAAATAATTCTGTGTCTCCTGTAACACGCAGACATACGCTGCTAAGTATGAAATTCCTGTTTTCATGCTCTGGGATGCATCGAGATTAATGTTCATGCAACTCTCTCTCTTAATGAGAGGCATTTAATTGGTAGCCAACCAGTATTGTGATTTTTCATTCATGTGTCAGCTGTAGGTATGTAAAGACCAGGATTAAGGGACAGACATCTGAATGGATAAGCATGAAACTGTTATGCTTTCTTTTTTTTTGCCCTGTTTTTAAGTTCATAACAAGAAAGAAGTTAACTGTGCACTGTTTCACTGAAAAATGGTTTCTGTATTTACAGAAGACTTCACCACAGGCTCCACAAGGACAGATCGTGTCTCAATAATGTGTGAGACAGCAGGAAGGCCTTATTTGCATTTTAATTGTACGGACTGATTGCCATTCAGGGTCTCAGAGGTTCATTGATAAGTACATTAACGAGCTGGGCGCAATCCTGGGAACCGCGCTGAGAAAGCCACAGATGTCTTGATAAATCTGACCCAGCGTATCCAAAGACTGGCTACCATGCTAATTGTTTTGTCTGAAGCTGTGTCCGCCTGGCCTGATTGGAGTTATTTGATTACCGGAGAGCACCATGGCCACCCAGAGCCTTTGGCAGCGTCACTGAATTAGTCATTAACATGTTGGCGCAGAGGTAGTTTGTCCAGGCAGATCCCCGAATTTAAAAGGGTCCCTTATCCAGCCATTTGGCAGTGAAACTGCATGATGTGAGGTGTCCAGACATTCATAAGAGACCCTTGTTTATTCAACACTTTTGTTATTACCGGTGCACATTTATTAAAAAATGACTTTGGCTACCCATTAATAATTTTGTGTTGTTTTAGTTTGAGTTTGTTGCAGCTGTCACCCCGGCCATCTCTGTTGGTTTTTGCCTTTGATCTTTGTTGAGACGCAACACTGAACTGCCTCTGCATCATATTGACACCAAAAAAAAAAAAATAAAAAAATCACGAACATTTCAACAGCAGAAAATTTCCCGATGCCAAATCGCTGATTGCACAGTTTGAACAAATGCTGTGAAATTAAAGAGAAGGGTCATCACTGCCAGAATCGTGGGCATTTTGGTTCATCGGTGCTGGGTGCAAGAGCTGGACATTTACCTTCCCTGAGCCTCACCACTGGCTCTTGTTTGGTTTGTGTTAAGCCAGCTAGGAGACAGCGGCAGAGAGACAGAACTTCCTTGCAGATCTGCATGCCTGGTGCTGCCTGTGTGGGATGGAGATATCCCCTGCCCAGCACGAGGTGAACCTGCTCACGCATACATTTATTGCGTATTTTTAAATTTCAAAACATGCATACTTAATGCAGGTACTACAGGGCTGAGACTGTAAAATTCTGACATTTTAAGGACCATAAAAACTCAATGAATTCATAGCTTTATATATTCCGACATGCAGTAAAAGGGAACTGATTTTAACCCATTCTGTAGTGACCTATACACACTACAATAGACGTCATTTAAAAGTTGACCTGAATGCCGTTTGCCCTTTGATACCACATACATGACCGCCACTGAATATATATAGAAATTCTTTAACCATTTAATAAGGGTAAAGTAATGCCACAGACATAGTTTTTTTTTTTTGTAAATTTTAACCTTTTCATGAAATGTATTCTTCTACAAGTGGAGCTAATTAATAGGTAGGACAGAAAAAATGCAAGGGAAATAGAGTCTTGAGCTATTAAATTCACCTTAAATCTGCCGATATTTCAAAGGATTTTGTTCTATGTGCGCAATTTAATCTTGGGGCCATGGCAACCCTTGTAATGGCAGAACAAGCCACAATTAGGCTCTGATTGTAACTGATGTAACTATATCATTCAGAGTTCTATAGCACAGCAGAGTGCTTTAAAAAGCTAGTTAGTCAATAATGGAATAAGAAGGAATTGATACTAAATTGCACAAATTGAAATAAATGCTACCAGCCGAACAATCCAACGGCAAGGACTTAAAGGCTTCAAAAACCAAGTTTTGGAAGCTCCACTTAAGTCAGTGAAATCCTAGTTTGTTGCAACAGACACACTTTCCCTTTCTCTTTTATCATGTCGCCGCTTTGTGAGAATCCGTGAAGCCAAATCCTTTTCACATCTGAGCCCTGCCTCACGGATGTGCCTCCTTCATGTGGAGGCTTCTGGTCTTAGAAGAATGACCACAATACAGAACAGATTTTCTGCTAGCAGAGAGCAGACACCTGCTATGGGAACAACGAGAAGTTCAATCGTAACTGTCAACCATAAACCATCAAAGGCCGATTCAGCTCCATTGCTCAACGAGCAACGAGCTACATATGATAGCGGTATACATGCCATCAGTCCGTTCTTCTTCTAATTGTTAATTCCAGTCAGGGTCGTGGGTTGAATGCTTCAGGTAGCACAAGTCAAACTTCAGATTACACAGCAGCATTCATTCTCTTTATTAAATGTAATTTATGAAAATAAATTAAATACTGGAAGTGCTACATGGTTGCTGTACAACCCCCAGCTGATCATACAGCCAGAGATTTTATATTCACTCATCAAAAACAGTCTCAGACCTTAATCCTACTTCATTCCCCGGATCTTGACACACAAGTTAATGCATGACCAACTTCGATACAGGTTTCCACCACGATCCAAATGTAGACCATTCCTGTGAAACCTTTCATAAGTCAGAGTAACAAAGCATAGATGCAATTGCCATTATTTAAAAAAGAAAAAATCATTCCCAGACCCAAAAAATAACATGTCAAATCATACCAAATAACATGTAGTACCTAAAACAATGCTAACATATAGTAAAAGCAGGAACAATATGAATATATAGCCTATATAAAGTAGAAATTATCACCACCTTGCTAAGAGATGACAAAATAAATCAAGATAAAGCACACATCACAGCTACGGCGGTTTGATTTTGAAGTCCTTCCTAGGGACGGAGCTTGGTGGCGTCACTTGGATCGCACGCTGCCTCCTATCCTTTTTGGATTTCGTTTGGTTAGCAAAAACAGGTGCCGACGAATGTCTTTCGTAAAAGCGAAGTGGCACAAAGTGAACTTTTGAAAGGCAGGGGGTACCTCTAATCTATAAATCAGCTAATCCATCCACTTTTCTCGTCTTAAAAACCGTAATGCATCTTCATAACCACTTCGGTTAATTTCTTTCATTATATTATGTGCTGGTGGAAATAAAGCTTGATTCAGTCTTGCGATGTTATCCATAGAAACCTGTTGAAAATGAAATTGCGATTAAAAAATAAAAATAAGCAAAAAGATAAATATAAATATGTAGTGTAACATTTATTTAATAAAATTCATATCTGTTGGGGTTTGGACAGTTGAGAAGACTTTGTTTAAATTTGAAAGACCCACCAGGACGTCCATTTTGGCGAGGTTGATGTGGAGATTTGAGAGCCCGCTGTGTTTGGGGCAGATGTCCTGCAGGCCACTAAATGGGGAGATGGTGACTGTGCGACCTTCAGCCATAACCGGGAGACAGTTTGTGAACCCGCCATCGATCCATTTCTAAGAGTGGAACAAAGTATTAAGCAGACTGAACATTCAAATCAAATTTTTAAGGTGAGAAGGGATTATTTTAAAGGGTTGGACACTGCTTGAAGTCATTGCGAATGTCAGCTAGAATGAATCAATGTACAGTACGGAGATATAGACAATGCATAGCATAACTGAAAGCATGTGAAAAATACCTAATAATCATTATATAACATGAAAATAAAAATTTTAATTAAACAAGTGCCATAAATAAAAGAAGAAATACCTGTAAAAATTCATCTTTCAGAGTCGCTTTAATGGCTTTGAAGTGCAGCTGCACACATTTACTTTCCAAAGCCATCCAACACCCCATAAAGTGCATTTAATGGAAAACTTGAGAGTAAATGAGACTTTAAGCAGTTAAACACCTCAAACAGCCAAATAAGTGAAGATTAATGCTGACAGATAACGCTGTTAATTTAACATGCTGTGTGAAGCTTGACTCCATTCTCCACCCTCTGACACACAGCCATTTCTGGACAGCAATGTGACTCATTTACGTGACCCTCACTAGCAGCTAAATATCTGTGGGCATCCATCATGGTGAGGTTGATGCACATGCAGTGGACAACAAGTTTATTGGAGACAGGTTTATTAGAGCTCTGTCAAAGACAAGGTCAGGGGGCTTTACATTAATCCCACAACACAATGTCCATCCCTCATCAAGCCTTCATATGAGAAACGGTTCTCATTAGGGCTGTCCATGACGTAGAATTCCACATGGCATGCATCTTACTTCCAAACAACTGTAGTGAAACAGGCCCCCAAAAAGCCTTGCAGAGACATTTTATCCTTTAATTTTATTAAAATGGATTCATTACCTCTCCTTGGTACTCAAATGCCGTCACTCCAGCATACAGAGGCACAAAACAACTGGCAAGTAGGACCTTCAAATCCATCAAGAAAAGAAATAAATGCTTATTTATGACTGCCTCCAACAACAATGCAAACAAACGGGAGAACTGGGCATCAAACCTCTAAACATTAAAGGCATCACATTTTCTACTGGAATTAAGGGAGTGCATTTACTGATTAAAGTAACGAAGGCAATTGTCTTTTGTTTAGTAAGAAACAATATACCTTACAGACTTGTACATTAGATGGAGGCACTAAAATACAACTAACCTTTGTGACTGAATTTTTGATAGCAAGTACTCAAACACCAATTGTTCACTTAATGGAGACTATTACCATCACGGACGTCAGTTTGTGAGAACCTGTTACCTTGATGAGGTTCTCCCTCGAGGTAAAACGAGACACCATGCGATTTTCTCGGGACCTGGAGTGTGTTATTGAAACGTAGAGACGATCAGCAGCTATCTCATGGGCATTGGGAGGAAGGATGTTCTCCAAACCCTTCCTGAAAGTACAAGAGATGCTAACTTTAAAGGTTTAATTAGCAGCCATCTCTCTGTACCACGGGATTGTGCTCTGTGGACGCAGTTTCTGTATAGCACCATAGCCTGATGCATTTTACTGGGCAAACGGAGCAAAACTCCCTTTATATGTGGGTTTGGCGTTTCCCTGTTAGGGTCACTAGTTCTTCCCTAAGGGAATAAGGAAAATTTATTTGCTCTATGGCTATCAGTGTAAAACTCAACTGAATATATATTTGTTTGTATTTATCAAGACAAACCAGTAAAAGGGTTAGGGTTAGTGCAGGCACTGCTTCCACTTTACATTCCTGGAAGGAGTATGTGGTAGCTGTTAATATATACTCCGAGAGCAGGAACACACTGGTAACTATTCGTGTAATGAACTCCGCTTACCAGAGTCATCCTATAACAGGGCTCTTCAAATCTGGATCTCAATTCCAAATCCAGTCCTTGTTTTCAGTTCTCCCGGGTACTTAGTTTAATAATTACTGATTCTGGTTGGCCAGTGGCTCACAGGTAAAGGAAGGCTGGAAAATCAGCAATGCTTGGACCTTGGGGACTGTGATTTGAATAGCCCTGTCCTATAAGAACGAGAAAGCCCACATCTAATAATGTGCTGAGGCTAGTACCTCATTCAAGATTCTCCTACTGTAATTTTCATTGTATGCATGTTGAAATCCTTTACAATAGCTATTTCATTCATTCATTAATTAATTTAACAATGCAATTGCCCACATGAAAGATACAACCCAACATCATTCCAGCATTTGAGAGATTCAGAATCTACCACCTCAGCGTCAGCATGAAATCATATCCTGGAGTCAAGGCTCCAAACTTCTGCTTTCGGACCTCATCGGCAAACCCATATATGAAATCTTTGCTGTCCTATTCGGCAAGAAAGAAACAAAAATGAACAAAGAGAAAATTAATGACCCAAATGATCCATAATGATTCAACTGTTGGAAGCTAGAGCATGCAATTCTAAAATTTAGACTGAAGAGCATATCTCACATGCTAAAAGCAACAAGTTACCACAGGTAACCTAGAAGGAACATAATTACTGCAGCAGTGTTGTAATTATGGGACACAGCAAAAATAAAGACAGCTGAAAGTTGGCACTTTCTGTAAGCATACAACGAGATATGACGTTAATTAGCCAAATTATAGCCTTTATATAAGTCAGATTGACCAGTACAAGGCTGCAAAGTCAAGTTTTATCACTATGGATGAATACATAATCAACCTAAATACAACTTAAAGTATTTATAAATAAACTACACCATGTGGCATGATGTAACAGAATATGTCTTATTCTAGACCGAAGGCCATAATTAGAGATCTCACACTCTAGTATCCAACCGACAGGAGCAGAAATTCACAGAAAACTTGACAGCTTAAACCTCCTGGTTTCTCTGCCACTCCTGACCTAAATTACCTCCAATTTGTTAGGGGCAGTGATCAGCAAAGCAGCCGTGAGAGACCCAGCAGAGGCACCGGTACAGGCTTTTACGGAGCTCAGCAGTTTACCCCCACGTTGGAGCAAAGCTTCCACCACTCCCAGATGGTAAATCCCGAGGAACCCACAGCCTGCAAACGACAGGCTCAGCACTGCCATCCTCCACCCTCTCTAGAGACAACAAAAAAAGTTTCACTACAGTGAAAGGAGGTCACAAAATGTATATTTATTTCAGCTTGTAATGAAGTGTGGAATAATCTAAGGCAGCACAATTTTAACTCAAATTCACAATTTAAGCATTGATATTCACCTACTAAAATCCAAAAGCGTTAGGTAACAAGTAGCTAGTGGTTATCTAATCATACAAACGCCAATGAGATTAGTTAGTAAGTGAAGAGATGCTTGTTTCAAGTTTACCTGGGATAACTGGCATAACAGTAAATTCGGCAGTAACCATCGCAAGTTAATTGTTACCGCAATAAAGTTGGCTTGGAATCAGATATACTGCTTTTCGTGTTTTAAGCAACTTCACAAATGTGCAATGGACAAACTGAGGTGTTTTTCTCTTTTACAAAATGCACACGTCTGTATACTTATCGTAGAACTTCATGTGCTGGGTCTTTTAGTGTAGATGATAGGTACAGCAGATTTCACCTAAATCTGTTGTGAAAATGGCCGTCTGGGCGACTCCGCCAAGGTCTCCGATTACAGCAGCGTTTGTACGGATAAATTGAAATGGAGAAAAACGTAGTATTACGCCATTTCTAATTGCATGGCGCATAAACTCCTGCACATAGACGCGGAAGTGAATCCACCGTAGTGTCAAAATAAAAGTCCCCTGTGTTTGGATATTTCGTATGATTAAGCAGTAAGAATAAATGATGTGTTAAATAATAATCAAATAAAAACGTAGCACTACGTTTTCTCCCTGCATTTCATAAACATGTGCCTAAGCGAATTGATGTCACTAAAGTGCTCGTATAATAGCCTGGCATCAAATCCAAACTGCTCCCTAAATAATGTCCATTGTTGACTTGAACTCAGTATTCGATAAGCAGTTATAGGGAAATAAATGGCTTAACGCTGTTAGGTCTGTGTACCCACCGTCCTGCACCCCACAGGCCAATCAGTTCCGCTTAGCGTGACAAACAATTAGTGATCCCAACCTCGTGTATTCCTGGGAAACACAAAATCGGCACCAAGATTCTCACATTGTGCTAATGGAAATGTGAGGAAGACCTATCCTTACAGATTAGCAAGTTACTAATACAAAATTATTATGAAGTACTGTTCTTGAGGGTTATTGACCTTCAGTTTTGCATGTTTGACAAATACATTAAAAGATTTTAATGATGCATCTGGATAGTTTAAATTTCCATTAATTTACAATGCAGTGATTATATCAATCCTAGATCTGGAGACAATCAAATTACATATTAGGCAAATAATGTCTACGTGACACATTTCAATCAGCTTTCAATTTTGTTTCTTCATATCAGCTAATTTGCATGAATGTAGTTCCAAAGGAACCTTGGTTCTGTATAGAACATCGGTTAACAATCTGCTTGGCATCCCCCCTCTAAGAACCAGCTAGTTTTATTTTTAGAAACGTAATAGGTAAGTGTATATTGTACCTATAATAATGGATTGGTAAAGAAAAGAACAAGTGATTATATGTATGACATGTAGGTGTGATTTTCAGTATCTGGGGGTGCTTGGTGAGTCAGCAGGAGATCCTGGCACGTTGCACAGGGTTGACTGTTTGAATCCTACCTCCATTCTGCATGTGTAGAGCTCGCTTGTTCACCCCATGCGTTCCTGGTTACTTTCTGCAATCTAAATACATGCACTTGCGCTGCCTGCACCTGCAAATTGCCTATACCGTGTGCATGTGTGTGTATGTGCCCTGCAATGGCCTGACACTGTATAGTGTGTCCCTCTGTTTGGTGCCCTGTGCTGCCTGGGGTAGCCTCCTGGCTGCCTGTGACCCTGTGGTGAGTAAGTGGTTGGATGATGAATGTCCTTATTTTTCCTCCATGAATTTTAAAGTAGTTGTGGGGGAAAGCCACTTCCCAATTTCACAGGCATGACGACGCAACTTGATTTTGACAGTCTTGATTGGTGTTAGCCAGTTGTGGAAAAGGGTGGCGATCATGGTTACTTCATATATCTTACGTATATTTGTTTTGCTTACTGGTGGACCAAACAGATAAACAATCTACTTTGTTGTATACAGAAAACTTTGTGCTTTTAATGCATCATATCTGTACAAAAATGTAGGGCAGGGTTTTCTTATTACCATATGCTTCCTGATATAAAGATACCCAGGGTCAAAACTGACTTAAAATGATGCATTACTGAAACTTCCCTCCAGCAGTACTTCTCATTACCTATGATTACGTGGATATTTTTACTATCCGTGGATTTTATTATTACTCCCAATTACTGCCTCCATCTGGGTACACGCATGTTTTTTTTTTCTCTGAAAGTAACTACGACTGGGGGGTTAAATGTTCTGTCTTGATGACATTTTAGCATAATATATATGCAGATAGGTGTGGGTCCAGTGCACTCGTCAAAACTATCACTTTGCACCCTATAGTTTAATTCTTCTTTTTTTAATTTTTTACACCTTTGAATCACAACAAAGAATAATTTTTCTGGGATTTTTCAGTCAGTTATTCTTTCTGGAAACATCTGAAAACAACCTTCCCAGTCATTCTACATAATTCTGGATAAAGGTGCAATCACTTTTTCAGTGGTGGGATTTGAACCAGTAACCTTGTGACAACAAGTAAAGCATTCTAATCCGCTGAGCGGCACACCAGCCCCATGGCATCTTACTGTAATGGTAGCACACAGTGCACACTCAGCCGTGGTTTACCATTCCTTCTGTTCATACGCTTTTCACTGTTTTTTGTATTCATCATCCATTCACACAAGTTTTCTATGGGTTTGACTGGCCCTCAGTGGTTTGATCTTAGGAAATTGACTTCTTTTGTTGAAAAGTTCAAAGAGCACTCTTATGCTGTACTTCACTTACTCTGTGATATTTTTTTTTGCATTTTTGATAATCTTCTCAGATGAGTCTAATGAAACAGCCAAATTGAAGTACAGTCATACAGGGTAATTAAAAAGGGTTGCCTCTGGCAAATTGCTCTCAGATGCATTTTTACTTGAAAATCCAGCAAAGTCTGCTTCACACGAATGTATAATTTTAGTTTTACACCAAATTAATGAATATAGCCCTAGTGAGCCTATTAAGAGATGTAATTAAAGTTTAAAGGGTGCTTGACATAGAGATAACCAGTTACACTATTGCGTACATTTTTTTCTTTGACAACAGTGGAATAGTTACAAAATGGTATCAGACGGTTTCTGCAGATCAGAAGGAGAAGCAATTCAGAGAGTGAGAAAAAAAACGGATGGTGAGGGTCAACCAGTATGACTTTAGCGGGAGAGGATGGGTTCTGACACGAATGGTAGCAGACGTGATAAATTAGGCACCTGTACAGTTCACTGACATCAGTGGCATGGTGGTAAGATGAAGCTGCTCTTGGGGGCCAAAAGGCCATTCAGGGCATGTCGTACTTAAATACATATGACAACAAATGGCATTATTTTATTCCATTGTACAGCAGAAACCCCTTCAGAGTAGAGTGCGCAGGAAACTCTTGCAACAAGTATTTAAATTATTTTTAATGAAGTTAAGTATACAAGGTATAAGGTATCCATAAATCTTCCAGTATAGGGCCACTGTTATTTAGGATGATGTCCAAATGTAGGCTCAGTGACCAGGTTAATAAGTTCACAAATCATGTGGCTGCAACCTAAAAAACAAACCGGTCTCCCACTGGGAGCTTTTTAAAGTCAAACCCAGTGCACAGCCCTTTTGAAAACTGCTCTCTTTGTACAGCATATGTATTAATTCATTATTGTCATGTTTGTCTTATGTTGTTTGATGTGTAAAGTCATTTTGAAAGTCTTGGATAAGCACTATTTCATTTCACTGCATGCCTCTAATTTTGAAGTAACATTAAAGTTTGACTTAGCATAAGGTTAAGAAATTCACTTAATTTTTGGCAGATCGTTATAATGGCTAATCGAAGTAATTTTGAATGTGGTGTGATTGTTGGTGTCAGACATGGTGGTTCCAGTATCTTGAAAATAGCTGTGCTCCTGGCATTTTCATATATTATGATGCTTAAAGTTTACAGGGAATGGTGTGATGAACAATGCTAGTCAGTGGCAGTTCTGTGGGTGAAAACATCTTGCTAATGAAAGAGTTTAGGAAAGAATGGCCAGACTCGTTAAAGCTAAGAGGAAGAGCACAAGTGCAAGAACAATGGCTCAGTAACAGTACTGTACAAAAAGTCCCTTCTTGTCTACGCTTGAAGTGGTTCTGGCGAGAAAAGTGAGTCTTGCCTGGTATTAGCTAGGTGTTCTTAAAGTCGTCACTGATTGTAAATATTGTCAAGTCATAATAAAATCATCTAAAAAATAATTGTGGCATTAAAATGCATTAAAAACTATGCAAATAACATGCAATAAACAAAACCAGCAATGGCACTTGATTTTTTAAAAGACTGAAATTTTATGTTAACTGTTGAATTATAAGAGGATTTAGTTGCTGCACAGCACACACTAGCTCGTTGGAAATGACAGCAAAACAAAAGAATGATGGAAACTACTTTTTTTTGTTGGTTTTACATATTGGCAACTGGAATCAATAAGGAACAGCTTTCCACAGAAAAGAAACATTTCAAATTTATCAGTTCACAATATAAATGGGAAATAAAAAACACTTGGAGAGGGAAATTGTACGCTCTCGCACTAAACATATTCTACAATATGTACAGGTATTGTGTACATGTGTGTGTGTGTGTACAGCTGATTTATTCCATGTGCTCAAATGCTAACAGTCTTTTAATAATCATTAAATTACAACAATACAGTGCTAGCTGCAGATTTTAAAGACAACTTAACACTCACTCTCTGTCAGATCATGATACCAGAAATACATAAACATGTCTATGAGCAAGCAATTAAAATAAAGTTTACACTAAATGCCGTGTCTTTCACTCCACACATGATCATTTAGTACCAATCCTGTCTTCTTGACTGGAGTTTCCAGACATTTATTATTATCTTACTACTCTTCTTTATTTTTGATGATATTTGCTGGGACCAATATCCATTGTAAAGTAAACCAAAGAAGCTTTTTATATTGCTTAAGAGGAAAATCCACCCTGGAGTGATTAAAAGTTATGAAAGTGAAGGAAGTACCACAATGCTAGATTGGGCTTGTATGGAACAGATTGATGCCGACTGTAATCCGCATACTAGAAAATGGAATACGAAAAACAAAAAATCTAGTTAAAATCTCATCTAGCTCTGACTTAAAGTAACCCAGGGTTTCAGCTTGGACTACACTAGCAGGAAGACTATTCCATACTTGAACTACACGCTATGTAAAGAAGTGCTTCCTCAAATTTGTTTTAAAATATCCTAATATTGAAGTAGCCATTTGGCTGAAAAGCATCAAGACCTGTTAGAATCTTATATACTGTACCTGGATCATGTCCCCCCTTAAATTAATCTTCTTTGCATGAGGCTGAACAGATTCAGCTCAGCTAACCTCTTCTCATAAGACATTCCTCTAAGAACAGGAATCATTCTTGTAGCCCTACGTTGAACCTTTTCCAAGGCGGAAATGTCCTTTTTAAGGTATGGTGACCAAACCTGCACACACTATTCTACTAAGGAATTGTATAATCGTAGGATCACTTCCCTTGACTTAAACTCCATACACCTAGAGATGTAACCCAACATCCTATTGGCCTTTTTTATTGCTTCCCCACACTGGCGAGAGTGAGACATTGAAGCATCAACATACACACCGAGGTCTTTCTCATAATCAGCTACTTTTATTTCAGTGGAACCCATAAAATATCTGTACTTTATATTTTTGCTCCCTGCATGGATTACCTTGCATTTTTCTACGTTAAGTTTCATCTGCCAGGTATCAGCTTAGTCGCTAATTAAATTGAGATCCCATTGTAGCCTCTGTGCTGCTAATTTAGTATCTGCTACACCATACACCTTGGTGTTGTCTGCAAATTTAACCAGTTTACTATATGTATTGGTGTCAATATCCATCCATCCATCCATTTTCCAAACCGCTTATCCTACTGGGTCGCGGGGGGTCTGGAGCCTAACCCGGAAGCAATGGGCACGAGGCAGGGAACAACCCAGGATGGGGGCCCAGCCCATCGCAGGGCACACTCACACACCATTCACTCACACATGCACTCCTATGGGCAATTTAGTAACTTCAATCAGTCTCAGTATGTTTTTGGACTGTGGGGGGAAACCGGAGTACCCGGAGGAAACCCCACGACGACATGGGGAGAACATGCAAACTCCACACACATGTGACCCAGGCGGAGACTCGAACCCGGGTCCCAGAGGTGTGAGGCAACAGTGCTTACCACAGCACCACCATGCCATCCCCTGGTGTCAATATTATTAATGTAAATTAGAAACAATGGTGGTCCTAAAATTGAGCCCAGCAGTACTCCACAATGAACGCAGGCCCACTGTGACATTATACCTCTAATAACTACTCGCTGTTCCCTGTCTGTTAAGCAGTTTTCAATCCAAGCTGCTACAGTTCCTAAAATCCTTGCATTTTTGAGCTTAAGCAAGAGCCGTTTGTGGGGGACAACATCAAAGGCCTCCTGGAAATCGAAGTAGATCACATTGTAGGCCTTTTTGTTATCAATTTCTCTTGTAGCTTCCTCAAAGAACTCAAGTAGATTAGTTAAACAGGTCCTACCTCTCCTAAATCCATGTTGACTATCTCTCAGAATGTTATTTGAATCCAGGTAATCTACCATTTTCACTTGGATTAAGTCATCCCTCGCCACTTCGACTCATTTATTCATTAAAGTTGATCGGGACAATGAAAATGATACATCACTACGCATTGAAAGCATCTTTGCTCTTAGTGATTAAATGTACAATAATAATAATGTGATATTTATTGTGTTTAATGTCTTATTTTCTCTTATTTTGTCTAATATATTGGGTAATACGAGTGTAAATGTCATGACCTGCCTGTACGATCCTCGTGTGTGTCACGCCCCCTTATTAACCACGCGTGCAACCCCGATTGTGACCAGCTGTTTTCTGTCAGTTTGAGTCCTCCGGTGTATTTAAGTCCACGTCAGAGTCTGTAACCCCAGGTCTGTCATTGACATTTTGATGTTACATATTCCTGTGTCCTGCATTTGGAGTGATTCCAAATAAACCCTTCGATCCTGATTCCTCGTCTCTCCGTTCCTGCTTCCGTGTCCAGCAATCCTAACCGTAATGGTGACTAACGGGTGTTATTTCATGTCTAATAATGTTAAAAATCGTATTTAGATGGTCGTAAACAGGTTTTCTATGCTCTAACTACGAAAATATTCGGTTTATAAATAAAGAATCCTACTTTGCGGAAATTCACTTATCTATAAGTTTGTGAACTTATAGAGTCTGGAACTGATTAACCGTAATAAGCGTAGATTCCATTACCTTTCCAGTTATGCAAGTTAAAATGTGCTTATAGTTTGCTGGATTACTTCTATCCCCTTTTTTGAATATGGGTGTTATATTTGTATGCTTCCAATCAGAAGGTACCACACCAGTAGATAAGAATTTCTGAAACAGTAATGTTAAAGGTTGGTCAATAATATCCCTCATCTCTTTTAAAACTATAGTTAAGATGCCATCAGGGCCCTGTGATTTATTTATTTTGAGCTTAGCTAGGCTTTATACCACATCAGCCTCAGTTATACATATTGTAGTGACTGTGGGGGGCGGGGCTGCCTCCTTATTGGCTGCTTCCACACTGGCCGCACGGAGCATTATGGGAGTTCATGGTTTGGGAGTGGGTTAGCGCTATATTGTTCTGATATCGTGCTATGTTGTGCTGGGGTTAAGGGCATGGGTTCATTGTGTGGTTATTGTGATGGGTGCTGGCACCTTTGAGGCTGCCTGCCGGGGGAAGCCGCGCCCCACCGTCCTCGTGAAGCGGAGCCTGGTTAATGACAGTGGGCGCGGCTCGCTCGGCAAAGGGGGGGAAGAGGTGGACTCATGAGGTGAATCAGTGCAGTGCAACCTCCGAATGCAAGAGGGTGCACAGGTTCCTTTAGCCTTGTTCAAGGCTGGTAAATAAAGGGTTGGATGTGTTCCAAATTGCACTTGAACTCCTTGTGTTGAGCCTTCCTTTTCTGTAGTGAACTTAGTTCCCCCCTAAATCCACTACAATATATTGGTCATAGACAAAGCTGTATTTGTACTAAATGGTGGCAGGTTACTTGTGTTCTCTATTTTGAAAACAATCATAAAATTTATTTACTGTATCAATTTCATTTTCAATTATAAGACCCTTACTATCCTGCAGATTAGTTTTTTCAGCTTTTAGAGCTCTTTTGGAGTTAAAATATTGGAAGAAACTTTTAATGTCATCCTTTGACCTTAATGTTATTCCTCTTAGCGAGTCTAATGTTATTTTTTAACTTAACTTGTAGACTTAGATACTCCTGCTTTATTTTGAAATTGTTAATATCCATTTGTGGAAGAGAGCCCTTTTTCCGCCTGACTTTATTCTTAATTTCCATAGTAAACCACCTTGGCTGCAGTTTCCTAGATTTTGCTGTAAATAGGTATGAAGTCCTCTTGCACTTGCAACAACGTGCTTTTAAAAAATTCCCAGGCCTCTTCAACAGTTTTGCTGTTTAACTCCATCCAGTATACAGTTTCTAGTTTCAGTCTCATACGATTAAAGTTAGCCTTCCTCACATTGTATATTTTTGTTTTAGACTTTGCTCTTCAGACACTAAAATGAACCTCAAATTTAATCATGTTGTGATCACTACTGTCCAGTACCTCTAATTTTCCAATCCTATCTTAGTTGTTAGACAAAACAAGATCAAGAAGGGCTTCTCCCCTGGTAGGGGTATTAACAAACTGAGTAAAAGAACAATCCTGTACTAATTCCACCATCTCAAGTTCATTTACAGAACAGCAAGAGACTCTGTCCCACTGTATCTCAGGTAAATTAAAATCACCCATAACCACCACATCATGTTTGTTATTCATATTCCTGATACTATCATATAACGTTCTGCTTTCCTCAGCAGTTACATTAGACGCTCTATAACAAACACCGACAATTAGGCCATTTGAGTTTTTAGCATCTAGTTTTACCCATACAGCTTCTGTACTTTTATTTTTATCAGTGAGCTCCCTTGCCTTCTTTTACGTATACTACAATGCCACCTCCCTTCTTGCCTATGGGTCCCCTCTGCAACCCATCCAGCTTGAACAGGTCCCACCTGTTCCAGAAGGTCTTCCAGTGCCCCATAAACCTAAACCCCTCTTTCCTACACCACCATTTTAGCCATGCATTTAATCCCCTTATCTCAGCCAACTTAGCCTGGCTTGCACGTGGCATGGGAAGTATTCCAGAGAATACTACCGTGGACGTTCTGCTTCTAAGCTTATCTGCGACATCTATAAATTTATCCTGCAGAACAGTCTTCCTGCCCTTATCTATGTCATTGATGCCAACATGCACCTCGATCACTGGATCCACCCCCAGCTGGGGCCAAAAGCCTGTCCACACGATCCGGAAGGTCTCCTACCTGGGCACCAGGCAGGCAAAACACCGTACAGGACCCTCTATCACGGGTGTGCACACAACTATACTATACACTAACCTATAATAACTGAATCAACTATTACCACAACCTCCCTCTTCCTGGGACCTTTACCTGCCTCCCCAGTCTCTTCCGGCTCCTGAAAGTGGTTAGACACATCACTTCAGGTGATGCTGCCTCTGTAAACTGTGTACGCCCTTTTCTACGTCTATGACCTACGTTCACCCAGCTCTCTCGGCCTCTCTGCCCTTCATTCTCCCCCCTCCCCAATTGTGACGTACACACCATCTCCTTAGAAGGTGTATTAAGTATCTCATCTAACTCATTGTTGTGTTGGATGAGAGTCAGTTGCTCCTCAAGGTCACAAACCTTGACCACTACCTTACATCGCTCGCAGACGAAGTCCAACTGGACGCAAACATCCAGATGGGCAAACATCTTGCAAACACAACACTGAGCTGGCCCCATAATTAAATAACTCACTATGATGCCATCCTTTACTCCCAGCCCAGTGTATTTATATTTTACTTGATTTAATTAACGTATAGTTAATATAATAAATAGTTAGTACAATAAAACACTAAATTACGTTAACTTTTATTAACGTTAATTTTTAAAGTATCCGATAGAGTCAGAGATAACAGAATTAAACTTTAAAAATAACCAAATTAACAATTACTTACCTGATAACTTCCTATTAAATCACGTTTAACTAAAATAAAGCGAAGTTGTTCTTCGGAGGCCGAAAAACCACAAAAAACCCTCTCAAAGCAGGCTACTGCCGGAGCGGGAAAAAAGTGGAAAATGTCCTTCCGGCCTCGCCTGGCGACCGAGCAAAGTTCAGGAGCAACTGTCCTTTTAGAGTTAACGAGTTAACGTTACCGATATTAGATATTATATCACACAGGTGTTTGTAGTGAAGATACGCGGACAGAAATGCCGCTCACGCGACACCCGCAGCTGTGGGTAACACTCGCGCTGTTTATTAACAAAGACAGACAAGCATGGAAAAAAAATGTAATAACCACCCACATAACTGTACTGGCACACAAACACTTAAATATACTTCCAAATAATTCCAATCAACTGCTTCAACATGTGCACAATACAACGCAAGTGCACACAGCTTCTACACCACTCCCTCACAGGGCAGCAATCCCAGCAGCCTCACTGTCAAATGAACATGGTTATTTTTGGTGTCGTGTACAGCATCGTCCTAAATTCATTTAGGAAATTCATATAAACTTAATTACTCCCTATATAAAGGTCATGCCATCTAAACCTGGTTAAAAAGTTTATGCTTGGAATAATCGAAAAAAACACTGATTGTCTTGCTACAATGCAATCATGAGTTAATCCAGAACTTATAAGCACGTGTTGACTATAATGTCATGTTCAATAATTTGGCTCATTCAGGACAGTGTGTAGCTTGGTTGGTTTGGGACATGTCTGAAAGGATTCAAATCCCCTGGCCTTAGCTCTATATTACTCTATTACAGGATTACTATAATAACTAGCTAACTTCAAAACTTGTTTCCTGTGGAGAGCAAGGTGAGGTATGTGAAAACTACCCAAGTTCTCCAAGAGGTATGAAGGAAGTACCTATTTCTGTTCTATTGATCAGATTTCTGACCAAAAATATGCTATAATATTATAGAACAATTATGTCAGTTACCTGCATATCACAGGTAGTCAGGAGGGACCTTTCACTTCACACTAATATTTAAAATTTTATTTTTCAAATGCATAATGATACAGATTCAACTGGCTTGAGAGCAGATAAATTAAGTAACATTGTGTGAGGGACAGTAGGATAAAAAAGGATAAAGAGATGATAAAGGATATTTATAAAAAATACTACGAACGTCTGCAAAAAAAGAGTTATATACAACAAACATGGTAGGCAGTGTGCAAATGATGCATTTAAAGACTTAAATAATGAATTAACATACAGTCACAGAAAAGTTACTGGGAATGTCCATGTTGTAGTGTTTATCAGCCTGGTCCTCGAGTACCCCCAGATGGTCCATGTTTTTGCTCCCTACCAGCTTCTGTTAGGAGAAACATGGACCGTCTGGGGGTACCCCAGGACTAGGTTGAGAAACACTATTCTGAGCTTCTCTGTTTTGGCCCATCAGACTCCGCAGGCATTTGCTTTGTTTCAGTAGGCTAAACAGCCT
Organism: Brienomyrus brachyistius; assembly: GCF_023856365.1. NCBI lineage: Eukaryota > Metazoa > Chordata > Actinopteri > Osteoglossiformes > Mormyridae > Brienomyrus > Brienomyrus brachyistius. The sequence goes on along the minus strand of NC_064533.1, from coordinate 38,547,132 downwards.
GTTACCTGGATGGGTGGAGTCCTTTCAGATTATTTGTTTAGCTGTGGACCTGCAATGACTAGCGTTAATATCCTGCTGGGAGTGTGGAGCTGACTTGGAGGAACACTCAGTCAAGCAGACCCCTTTCTGCAGGGCTATGCGGTCCTGTGGTGCGGTGGCCGTACGAGGATGTGACAGGAAAATTTCTATAGCACCAGTGTAGAAAGCTTTTAGGATCACTGGAGAGACCCTGAATTTCCTCAGGTGTCTCTGATGGTACAGCTGCTATCTTGCCTTTGAGGCATGGGGTTGAATAAGCTGGGTCTAGTATTGGTGCCAGGTGAGGGGCCAGGTCTAATCACCCAGCCAACAACTTTGACCACGGCTCCCCCCCTTCCATCAGCAGCAAAAGTCATCCAGGATTTGATCTGGCGCCAATACTTGCTGCAGCTATAATAGGTCCTTCTAGAGGTGCACTGTGAGGTACCTAAAGCTATTCACATTCCCCACTGGTATCCCATTGAATGCTAGAAGAAGTGTAGCTCTTCTGCTGAACTCCACTATCAAGTCCTTTGATTTGTTGATGTTGAGTGAGAGGTTGGTAGCCTCACTCCATGATGCCTGGTGGTCATACTCATCAAGGAAGGCTTTCTCATCATTGCTAGAGATGAGGCTCAGCACCACTGTATTGTCCACAAATTTAACAATGGAGCTTAAGTGATCACTGCCTACACAGTCATGTTTGTAGTGGGAGTACAACAGTGGTATCAGGACATAACCTTGTGTTAATGTTGCTATTGGAGATATAGTGACCCATTTTCACCACCGATAGCTTAATCGTAGAGGAGGGCGTTCAGTCCCTAGGTCCCTGAGCTTGAAGGCCAGTCTATGGGGGGTAATAGTGTTGAAAGCTGAGCTATAGTCAATAAACAGCATCCTTACATAGTTACCCCCATTGATGTCAAGATAGTGTGTTGTACAAGATCTGTAAGATGGCATCATCAGTGGGCCTGTTTGGAGGGTAGGCAAACTGGAGTGGCTCGATGGTTATGCGGATAAAGAAGCAGATGAAATCTGTGATGAGCCTCTCAAAAACCTTAGTGAGGTCAGCGTCACTGGCTGGTAATCATTCAATCAAGAAGGCTTGTTGTTCTCAGGAACAGGGACCATTGTAAAACAATGTCCCTCCTATTTAGGCATGCATGTACACATAGGGCAATAATGGTTATTTAAAATATGAGTCCTGAACCTACGTGTTTTGCTGTTTGGTGCTTTTTTTCCAGGACGTTCTATAAACAGTTCAATTTCCTAACTGATTACTAAGCCAGGAAAATAAGACAATAATGAAAAATGCCTCGCAGTCAGTTTCAGTAATGAAGCTGTACAGGTGCAGTTGTTTTTGCTTTGAAGTGTACGGGAGTCTCATGGTGAAGCAAGCATTTCCTGCTGGGATGCTTTGAATGGCTGAATGTTAACACCTGTCAAATTGCACGGCTCCTTGGCGGTCTGGAACAGCGATGGGCAGCCGGCTCTCTCAGACAGCAGGCCTGTAGCTTACAGTCGCTATTCGTTTAGTGAACTAATTTGTGAATTGAAAAGTCGGCCTAAGATTATTTCGCATGAAGAATAATGAGTGAGCCAACATACCCTACGGTCTTCAAGGACAGAATTCCCCACCCAGGAAACCTGCTTCTTATTGCTTTTGGAAATATTAAAATATATTTCAAAATAGTCTATTGCAAACCTTGACTATATTTAATGTCATTCTAAAACTACTCCAGCATAAGTATTTCCTGGTGCATATCATACTACATTAAAAATATATTCAGTTGATTAAGACTTACTGGCTGTTGTTGAAAAACTGAGAAAGCTGAGTACATATGAAATTATTCAGAGCAATATTAATGAATTAAATTGGTCCAAGTGTTTGGTCCATGTTATTCCACAAAATTGAGTGATCAGATTTTTTTTTCGACCCTGAACTGTCTGAAGATAAACTCCAGCAATTTCATTGATCAATCTAATAACAGCAGTTACCATAATGAAATGGAGGCGTAGGTCGAACATCACAGTTTCTTTCCAAGTCGCATAGCAGTCACATTCCTAGCATAGCAACAATTTCATATGTTGCAGAAATGCTGCTGTATAACATTTACCAGAAATGCTTCTGTGTTTTCTTTGGTTAGAAAAGAAAATGTCAGTCATCTAACATCTAAACATAATACTATACAATTATCATCCATTTTGAGAAATGTATAGTCAGGACCATAAATATTTGGACACTGACACAAGTTTTACTAATTTACCTGTTTACTGAAATATATTCCAATTGAAGTTATACAATGGGCATGGACATAAAGTGCAGACTTTCAGATTTGATCTTAGGGTATCCACATTCAAACTGGATGAAGGGTTTATTTCATGGAGAGGTGTGGGCAATTCCTTTGTTCTTTCATTATCAATTAAGCAGATAAAGGCCTGGAGTTGATTTGAGGTGTCTTGTTCGCATTTGGAAGATTGAGATGTGAACATACAACATTTGGTCAAAGGAACTCAGTATGCAGGTGAAACAGGCCATCTTTAGGCTACGAAAACAGGAAAAAACAATTTGAGAAATTGCCACAACATTAGGAGTGGAAAAATGCACAGTTTGGTACATCCTGAGAATGACAGAAAGCATTGGTGAACTCAGCAACGCAAAAAGGCCTGGACGTCCACGGACGACAACAGTGGTGGATGATCGCAGAATCATTTCCATGGTGAAGAGAAACCCCTTCGTAACAGCCAGCCAAGTGAACAACACTCTCCAAGAGGTAGGCATATCAATATCCAAGTCTACCATAAAGAGAAGACTGCATGAAAGCAAATACAGAGGGTTCACTGCAAGGTGCAAACCACCATACACCTTAAGAATAGAAAGGCTAGATTGGACTTTGCAAAAAAAAACATCTAAAAAAGCCAGCACAGTTCTGGAACAGCATTCTTTGGACAGATGAATCTAAGATCAACCTGTATCAGAATGACAGAAAGAAGAAAGTATGGAGAAAGGCTGGAACAGCTTATGATCCAAAGAACACCGCATCATCTGTAAAACATGGTGGAGGCAGTGTGATGGCTTGGGTGTGCATGGCTGCCAGTGGCACTGGGTCTTTAGCGTTTCTTGATGATGTGACACAGGATGGAAGCAGCCGAATGAATACTGAGGTGTTCAGATCCAGCTCAAATCCAGTCAAATGCAGCCAAATTTATTGGGCGGCATTTCATAATACAGATGGACAATGACCCAAAACACACAGGAAAAACAACCCAGGACTTTATTAAACAACGTTATTATTACAACGTGGAATATTCCCGAATAGCCAAGTCAGTCACCGGTTCAACCCCATTGAACATGCATTTCATTTGCTAAGGACTAAACTACAGACAGAAAGACCCTCAAACAAACAGAAACTGAAAGCTGCTGCAGTAAAGGTCTGGTAGAGCTTTAAAAAAGAAGAAACCCAGCGTCTGGTCATGTCCATGAGTTCAAGACTTCAGGCAGTCATTACCTGCAAACGGTTTTCAACTAAGTATTAGAATTGAACATTTTATTTGCAGTTATATTAATTTGTCCAATTACCACTGAATTAAAGCTGAAAGTCTGCACTTCAACTGCATCTGACTTGCTTCTTTTAAAATTTATTGTAATAATGTACAGAACTTAGAAATTGAAAAACTTTGTCTCTGTCCAAATATTTATGGTCCTGACTGTACAGGTAAGTGCTACATGTTTCTGAATATGTTTGCATATGTAAGCAGGTTGCATCATTAATGAATGGATGCTCACGCTTGGGGAACTCTTGCTGTATGTTTATTAGCAGATAAGTATGCGTATGGTGCAGATGTCCCCCAGTAGTTAGTACTACCTCATGTTCATACACTGCAAGAGGACTGGCTCAGCGATCTGGTCAGACCAGCTTACCTGTGGGTTTGATCTGCATGGTAATACTTTACTTAAAGCCGTCATCATAATTCATTATAGATACCTTCAGAATGTGTTAAAATGCATTGATAAAGTATTATAAACATGGCTATAACTATCTGTAAAAAGGCAAAATATTATAGTCATGTTAATTATGCATTATGAATGCTCTATGAGGCTGTCATGTATAATATGTAGATACCTTCATAATGCATTATAATGGTAAGTATAAGCCATTATAATATATATAAAGGTATTTCGTAATGCGTATGTGTGCGTAAAGTGAGAGTACAAGATACACAAGAGAGTAAAGTGTCACCATTTGCACCCTGGGTTGTGTGTGTGTGTGCGTACGCATGCACCGATGCATGTGTATGTGTATGTGTGTCACGAGTAGCGCAGGATGGAAGATCGCTCAGGCAGCGCGAGCGATCAGAAACAGGCTGGCAGGCAGAAAATCGGGCAAACGAGGGTTTAATAGGGGACACGGACATTCACTAAGACCAGTAACATCAATGACAGACAATGGACTCAGGTAAGACACGGACTGAAATACACAGGACTGATCAAAGTAACTAGACACAGCTGGATACAATCGGGGAAGAACACGTGGGTAATCAGGGGGGCGTGGCACACACGAGGAGCCGACGAGCAGGTCATGACAGAACCCCCCCCCAAAGGCACGCTGCACCGGGCGCGCCAGGGAGGAGGCGACAGACGGTACACGGGAACCGGGACCTGGAACAAAAGAACAAAACCATTAACGAAGGACCGGAAACAAGACGGAGACGCAGAACAAGGCAAGGGACAGGACGTAGGACAGGACGTGACAAAGGGCAGGAAACGCGGAGAGACAGACTAGAAAGGGTGGAACAGAGGGAACAAGAGGAACAAAAGGAGCGGGAGTGACGGGAGGGATCGTCGGGAAACCAGGAACGGAGCGGGGCAGAACAAAGGGACCAGGAACAGAGAAAGGGGGAGCAAAGGAAAGAGGGACCGAGGCAGGGAAGAAAGGAGAGAAGGCGGGGGAACAGGGAGATGCCCGAGGGAGCCCCAGCGGGTGACGGGAGGCGGCTGGAGGGGCCGCAGCCGGCCGGGAGGCCGGAGCCGGAGGGGACCCCGGAGGGGCAGAGGAGGCCGGGCGAGGGACCCATGGAGGGGCCAGGGAGGGAGCAGGAGGGAGCACCGGGGAAGGGGACGAAGGAGCAGGAGGGGACCCTGGCGAGGACAAGGCGAGGGGTGGAGCCGCCGCAGGCGGCAACGTCATCCGCCGCGGACGAGCGGGTGGACCCGCTGGCGACGGAGGAACCGCCGTCGGGGAGCCCTCAGGGGACCGACCAGGCACGGACAGGGGGAGCGAGGCAGGGCGACGAGGCACCAGAGGGAGACCCGCAGGCGACAGCCGACCCGGAGGGCCAGGACCCGTGGGCGCCAACCGAGCCCCAGCACAGGCAAGGCAGGGCGAGCCAGGGGGCAGGGAGGGACCCCAGCCCTGCGTCTGTGTCCCCGCCCCTTACGGGACACAGACATCACGCCTCTCGGTCGGGGCCGAGGACGCTGGGGCAAGGGCAGAGGAGTCACTGGGGGCACAGTCACAAGGGCAGGTCGTGGAGGGGGCGCCAGCCTGGGAGCTGCAGGCTGCTGCAGAGGGGGCGCCGGCCCGGGAGCTGCAAGCTGCTGGAGCGGCAGAGAGGGCGCCTCGGGCGTAGGCGTGGTCTCCGCAGGCAGCGGCGGCTGCACGGGAGCGGGGTCCACAGGCAGCGGCGGCTGCACAGGAGCGGGGTCAGCAGGCAGCGGCGGCTGCTCGGAAGCGGGGTCCGCAGGCAGCGGCAGCTGCTCAGGCTCGCAAGCCGCAGGTGGAGGAAGCTGCGCAGACATAACGGACAGCGGTGATGGCTGCTCCGGCTGCGCAGGTTGCAGAGGCTGGAGCTGCGCTGATAGCGCAGGCAGAACTGGCACGTCCTGGGAGGGGGAGACGGGCGCGGTCCTCTTCGGGACCCGGGGCACTCGGGGGATCGAGTCCCTTACGGCCCTAATACCTCCCCAATTAGCCAGGTGTTCGGGCCGGTAATTATACCGGTGCTGGGGCGGTAGTTCATCCTGAGCGAACGGCTCCAGCTCGGGAAACGAGAAGGGAATGTCCTCGTCGCTGCTGGAAGCCCCGACCCTCGCCAGGAAGTGAGCTCCCATATGGACGAGCCCCTCTCTCTCGTCCTCAGCGAGAGACCAGGAGTTAGCGAGGGAGCATGTGCCCAGTCGGATGGGCTCAGGCAGGGGCTTTCCTCTCCTCTGCTTGCTCCTTTTCTTACGGTCTGTCATTCTGTTACGAGTAGCGCAGGACGGAAGATCGCTCAGGCAGCGCGAGCGATCAGAAACAGGCAGGCAGGCAGAAAATCAGGCAAACGAGGGTTTAATAGGGGACATGGACATTCACTAAGACCAGTAACATCAATGACAGACAATGGACTCAGGTAAGACACGGACTGAAATACACAGGACTGATCAAAGTAACTAGACACAGCTGGATACAATCGGGGAAGAACACGTGGGTAATCAGGGGGGCGTGGCACACACAAGGAGCCGACGAGCAGGTCATGACAATGTGCATGTACTTGTAGAATTTGCATGTTCTCAGTGTTTTCAAAAATTGTGGTTTAGGTGAATTGGCCTCTCTAATTGGACTGTCATCTCACGCAGAGTGTCTTTTGCTCTGTGTTTCCTGGGATAGGCTCCCGGCTCACTGTAACCCTGCACTAGATAAGTGGATAGGGAAGATGGGTGGATAGATGGAAGACACAGACCCTGGCTGTAGATTTCCAGACTTCTCTGAAGTATGGCATCCTTCACAAAAAATATAATAATGTGAGTCTGGAAGTCATTCAAGATAAAGAAAATCTGAAAAACGGATAAATAAATAATTCAGTATAATAACAAAAAATAATCTTTTGTTATGCTGCCAGTGTACAGAACACTGATCTTGAAGGTATCAGGAAAATATATATTTACCTTTGAATATTTAAAAGTAATCACTCCCAAGGCTACAATTGTATGTTTCATATCAGCATATTGTTTAATTACAACGAATACTTCACAAAACTTCACACAGAGACCAAAAGGTATGTTGTCTTCATACAACTATCCTAATGCCAAATGCTATGTTTATTTTCAATGGTGGCAAAAGAAGACAAGAATCTACTGAAGGAACTGACTGGCAGGGCATGATGCACTTTATCATGTCAGTATCTGTCCTTGAAAATAGTATTACACTTATTTTCTTTTTAATATTGTGATTGTCCTGTATTATTATGGCTGTATAAGGACCCCTGTTTACTACCCCTTTCCCTATTTTAAAGCCTGGGCTTCTGTGTGTGTTTAATTTTCACTTTGTTATTTGATTTCAAGGTCATGATTTAATGGCATATAAATCGTGTGGATTCTGGAAATGCAATGCAAATTAGGGTAGGAGTCTTTGAGGCGTCCGGCTGAGGATCTGGGTCTATTTACCTGCCCCTGATCTGTAGGACATTAACGGGGCTGCCACAGAAAGGTGCCGGTTTGTGATGGGAAGCCCATCGTGTGTCATGAAAGCCCCGGAGTGCCTCCTAGCTGCTGTGACTCGTGCGCCTTAAGGGGTGAGCTTGACATTTCAGAGGTAGCTACCCCCCCCTCCCTCACCACCCTCATTCAGACTATTATAGTCTGCGAAGCAGATGCCTCAGGTGAGGTGTTCCACACCAAAAAAAAAGTATATTGATGGTTAACTTGCCGTCTGTGTCAGGGCAGTATAGCGCTGAGTCTTAATGTAGATTTCTCTTATAAATATCTTAAAGGGCAGCATACTTTGGAAAATAACTCCTCAAACCCACAGAAAGTGCTAGATTCTCTAAAGAATTGTACATGGACAAAAAAGGCACATTTTAACCTTTTGGAGTTGGTGGCCCCAATCGTAGGACCAAACCGCTTAACAGACTGGGTTTTTCTCATTTAAAAACACCCCCAGAAACCTTGAACGGTTTAATTTTCAAATATGTAAAGCTATAAACTAAATGTATTTTTAGAGCTTTGTAAGGTGAATGAAAAAACCTAGAACGACTGACCCGAGTGTCTGAGTTTCAAAGCAGCACTGATCGCCCACCCATTTACGAATAGCGCTATTCAGATGATAACGATACGATAATCTAGCGGATGTTACTGGGTCAAGAAAACGCGTAAAAACTCCCATAAACAGGGTTTTGTTTACACTAAAAATACACTGCATATAACGAAGAAACACAAGGTCTGACTTCTTTGTAGGGTGATTATTGGTTAAATTGGACAAAGGGTAAACTGGGACACATGTTTCATGCTACATATTTTACGCTTCTGTGGTCTATTAGCTTAAGCTCAGTTCTTGACCTTTCAATAATACGTTTATGTTTTAATATATATAATTAGGAAACATATTTTTAAAGTGAGAGAGAAAGTAATGTTTCAAAAATTATGCTAGTTTGCCTATATCGGCCATATTTGTTTTGGAATTTTACCTGTTTTCTTTAATTTTAACTTTCTTTAATTTTCTTTAATGTCTTCTAAGACTGTGTGTGTGTGTTTGTGAGTGTGTGTATGTGTGATTTAGGTTTATATTACTTTGTGGAAACCAAATGTACCCCAAAATGTAATAGAAATCAGTTTTTTTTGTTATGGGGACCATTTTTCAGGTCCCCACAAATATCTGTGAATGCAATTAAAAAAGAATAAAATGCCAAAATCTGGTATTTTGCTTGGTTACTCATGGTTAAGGTAAGGGCTGGGTAGGGATTAAGGTCCTCATGTTCTAATTAGAGATTTTCCCATAGAAATAAATTAAGAGTCCCTGCAAAGATGTAATTACAAACATGTGTGTGTGTGTGTGTGTGTGTCACCTTTAGGATGACCTGGAATATCAGTGCCTGACCTCACAAGCACAGAGTGGCCTTACCCACTCTGGATGAGTGGGTAAAAATTTGCACAGACACACTCCAAAATTTTGTGGAAAGCCTTCCCAGAAGAGTGGCTGCTGTTATAGCTGCAAAGGGGGGACCAACTCCATATTGATGCCCGTGGACTTAGAATGTGAAGTCAAAACAGTCTATGTAGGTGTAATGGCCAGGTGTCCCAATACTTTTGAAGATATACTGTGTGTGTCTTTAATAATAATACCACTTACTTGACTGTGGAATGTCAGGCCGGGAAGAAATGTCACAAACTGACTTATTGCAAAGGTGACATCATATGACAGTAACACACTGAGCTCTTCAGAACAACCCATTCTTAAACACAAGTTTGTAAACCTGACTGCATTACTAGGTGTTTGATTTTACACACCTGTGGCAATGGGTCTGAATGAAACACCTGAATTCAATGATTAAGAGGTGTGTCCCAATACTTTTGTCTATATTGTGTGTGTGTGTGTGTGTGTGTGTGTATGCATGCATAATCATATGTATAGACATCCATCCATCCATCTTTCAACTACTTGTTGGAGTACAAGGTGAATTTGAGTGTACAACCTCTCCCAGGTCACATAAATCTCACTATACTCTATGGGAGTAATTATTTATTGTCTACTGTGTATCGCATCATATCACTGTATAAACCATTAGAAGTAGCCAGCACTGTTATTTTTTCATTTCATTCACTGATTTTATCAAACAGGGCCAAACGCAATTCATACACATCATTTCCTAAATGTTTACTGTCAGTGTTTTAGGCTATACATGTATATGAATTAGTAGAAGCGGAGTGATCCCAGACCACGCTGTCTGAGAGCACGGGCTGCGTTCCTTTTATTTGTTTAGCAGTTATTTCTTTGCAGAGCTTTCAGTCTGTGCCTGAAACTGCTGCCAACTACTTTGCCATGTGCACATCGTGTGAACAACGATCAGGTCCTGATGTATGCAAATGAAATTCCTCACCTTAATTATGGAGATGGTGCTTGTCAGTTTGCTCTCCAATGGCCGTCCTCGGGAATAGTAAAATGAAGCCGCATCACTTTAAGCCAAATTAGGGAAAGTGTGCTGTGAGCTGAACATCTGCAGCGTTTCTCCAACTTGGACGGACAATTCCTGCATCAAGGACGACTGTGATTGTACGAATGGGAGCCATACTAGCTTCTGTGGTTCAGCCTGTCTGTCACCTTCAAAATCCGATTCTAGTTGACAAGAAATGTTCATGGTAGCAATAACGTATGATATGATTAGAGTTGTAGCTGTGCACCATGCTTTGAAATAACCTAAAACAAGTAACATCACAGTGTAGCGTGAGATGGCTCCGTATGTCGGAGCCTAGAAAGTGCGCTGAGCAGGTTGGGAATTTTGTAAGTAGTTCATTTTTGTGTAGTTGTAAATACTTGTATTTCCTGTTGTCGCTTTTGCCTTTGGCCATGTTACACGTGAACCGTGTACTTAGCCGTCGTGTTCATTACCCAGCATGTGCTTCTCTTACAGTCCAGCGTTAGACCTCTTTGCGTTTCCCCTTCGTGTAGGGTTTGGTGATTGTTTGCTGCCAATGTACTGTTTTTAAGGACTAAATGAAAGGGCGCTGTTTATTTCCAAGCAAGCCCCTTCATATTTCGCAGCCATGACGACGTCTCGGTCCGCCAAACACTATTAATCAGGTGGCGGTGTTATTTTTATATAATCTGAACTACACCAAGAGCGCAGCAGGACGATATCAAGCACATAACTCTAGTAGAATAGCTCAATATAACTTGTCACCGTTCTGCATTTGTATTGTCTACGTAAGTTTTATGCGCACTATTAGATATTGCATAATTCTAGCAGTGTAAGAAATCGATTATGTTCATATATGACAGGATGCTGCTTTAAAATGAGGCAGCTTCTGTCTTAGGCGGTTTCGTCTGTAGGAAAAGTTCACATACTCTATAAGGTCCGGCATCTAAGAGTAGACAGTCAGTATTCTGAAGTCATGTTACCGCAAAATGGCTAATGCCTGCATACATGGAGTTCAGAGCGGCTCTGACACAAGGTGAAAAGTTTTTAAATACGAAGCCATCATTAACAGATACAGATGATCATTTCAGTTAATCCTCAAATGAGGTTCGTTTTGGCACACATCCAGAAGACCCCTTAACCAGTACTGTACTGTAAAGGATCTCCAGTAGATGGTAGACTTGAGCTAGTATATGTCAAAACTCAAACGATTTCGGTCATTCCAATTTAAATACTGCTCATAGTACTGCAATCCGATGTGTGTTGATTTTATTCTTATGCTCTATAAAGCATACAACTCTGCAATTAGCAGCTATATATTCCAAATGCATTTCCTTTCAAAAAGAAAATAAGAAACTGAGTATTTCTGACATACCCTTGCGCTTTTTATGGAAGTCTGTTTGGATGCAGACCATTACATTTATGTAATAAACATATATTTTCACTTTGACGTATAGTTTATGCTTGGATGCTGTAATGTTGATGATGTTGTTTTTAAAACTGAATATGCTGGTTCAAAAGCTATTAGTAAAAAAACTGAATAATAGAGGAAGATATTGTATGATGCGGGAATTAAAAGTCCAAAGGAAGGTGCTGAAGAACAGCGACCATTTCTGCGTAAGCATTGTTTCCTCCCCTTCTCTCCAGATTGTGTTGGAGCTCTACAGAAGTAGTGCAGGAGAAAAATCAAAGACTAAAGCACCCCTTTCCATTTATTTAAGCGTGATGTGCCCATCTAGGTTAGAATTCATGAAAGTAACTTGACATGGTAGCCCGGCAGGCAATGCTGTGATACTGATATTTTGATAGCAGCTTTAGAAATGTTTCCTCTAATTATTTAGTTAATTAACAGTTTGTTCAATTAATTGGCAGTTTTTTTTTATATATATGGTATTTACCACTTGGATGTTTTACTTAAGTAAGGTCATTCACACGGGTATATCTGCATGAACTTGTGGTGCTAATGCCAGCAAACTGTAGATTTCGATTTTGTGTGATTGGGGGTGGGGCGTGGATGTCCCAGTGCAGGATAGGATCCATGTGATGAGCCCATCCTACATGTACACTGGTTATAGACCTGTCTCCTCTTTCATCTCTTGTCCCCTGACAGCTAGACCTTGACACACTTCACCAAAAGCTTCCCTTCTGCTAAAACTGGAACGGCTGCCTGCTCTGTTCTTATTTCACACCCTTCGTTGTTAAAGCCCCAAAGCATCAATTAAGTCTCCATTCCATCCTCCCGGCCTTGAGATTACATTCTATTTACTGCTAGACTGTACCTATGCTAGGTAAGATAGAAGCTACAGTAAATTCTTTGATAAGAATTGCACTAGTAGAGAGAATTCTTAACATGTCTGGTCATTTTCCATTTCTCATGCTATGCTTTTACAATATGCACTTTTGGCTATTATGGCCAGGGTGCCCTGTGCTTCCTGTGATGGGCTCTGGGCTCCAGGTGGTACTGAACTGGATATGGGAACAGATGGATCAAGAGGGCATGACACAAGATTTTGGCCCTTTTACTGTTAAACATGAAATTGCAGTTTCAGATGGCGGGGGGGAGGTCAGAGGACAAGCACGTGTAAGAGTATTAATCAAGGTCACTGTGCGTGAGACTGGGAAAACCGTGAAAGAAGTTGTCCAGCTCTTGTAGGTTTACAGTTTAGATCTCCCAGAGCCCAATGTTATGTCATCGAGATTTTCTCGAGAAGCAGGCCCCATGTTCCAGGGATTGAAATTCAGCCAGCACACTTGATGACGACGTACACACAGTGCTTAGTGAACTAAGTTGATTTTGATCACAACATTTTTCTAGCCTACGCTTCATGGGACGTTCGAGGAATGACAGGCTGTCATAAGGCTGATTGGTAGGCAAATTTGATATGATGACAGATGAATGCTGCAGATTTTCTTCAGTGAATTGTTTATCATTAATCCATTCTGCCTTTATAAGTTCAGAACAGCATGCTGTTTATTGCACCTCAAACAAAATCGAGCCTGAGTTACGGATGACAAGTGCTGCAGACATTCTCAGCTCTTGTTTCTTTTTGAGGAATTTTGACTTCAATAAGTGAAGTTCAAGGTCCATTGGACATAAAACCTTTAGATTGACTGGACCATCCCAGAACTTTCCACTGACTTTTCCCAACAGTGAGTTTTGAGTCCTCGTCTTGCCGCATGATGAAGTGCCATTCCATGATCCTAGAGGACTTATCTTGGATACAGGTAGATAGTATATTTCAGTAGCTGCTTTTATTAGCTATATCATCGATAAAGATGACTGAGCTAGTGCCCGAGGCAGCATATGACCCTACCGTCTTTCACACATGAGGTAGTCCACTCTGGATGGTCTTCATTTTATCCTTGTCATCACTCTGTCGCTTTCACATCACTTTGGTAAGCATTTATCTTTGTGTCATCTGCCTAGAGGGCTTTAGGATCCACAGGTTCATATCTGTACTTTTTAGGAAAATCTAATCTGCTGTTTGCCTTGCTGATGGACATGAGGGGCTGCTGTTCTCTTCATTATTCTGCTGTCAAGGTTTTCTGTGGAAAACAAGCACCTTAACCCCTACACTTTAGAGGGTGCTGCTCATTTTAATGACAAATCATTTTTTGTTGTTTTCCTTGACGAGCCTTCTGCTGAGTAAAACTGGGTTTTCTTTCCATATGAAGAAACACCATTACTGATTTTGCAATGCTATAATCCTTATTGGATTGTTATGTTTAAGCGTTCATATTATTTTATTTTCACAGACAGTGAACCCTGTTTTACTTCTAAAGATTTTGTTTTTACATTCTATCCATTATCTTGATTTCTGAACATCAGCAGAAGTTTTGGTCAATTATGGACTGCTCATATAACGTTTTTGACAATGTGACTCACACTTTCTCACAGTAAATAAAATACAAGCATTGCTTAAATAGTGCTTGCACATTTTCTTCAGGCAATACTTGTTGAAATGGATTAATTTTCTACAAGCGGATCATGTTGTACTGATACATCTCTTCAAGACCCATGAGATCATGAATATTATCCAGATGACTTATATCATCTTAATTAGTATGATATGATTCTTGTTAGAATACATCCATCTACCATAATCAACAGAGTTGGGGGGGGGGCAGCTTAAGGCACAAGGCTGTGGTACACCCTGGACAGGATGTGTTAGAATACATTATCCTCTGAAACAAAAGAAACTAATACCATTCAGTGCCTGCCATTTTCGCTGGGATCAATATAGATAATAAATTGAAGACTTTCCTCAGGAATGTAATCTCAGAGAAGCAATTCCTCACAGCAGAAGTTAAATGGGAAAAGAGGTAATGCGACTGTTCCCTAGCAACAGTTGTGAATAAAAAGCTAAATTTTCATTGGTTGTTCTGTGTCCTCACAGTGCCTGTGCCTTATGTTACCACTGCTGTCTGGCCATAGAACAAGGAAAGATTGTAGATAGTAAGACTGCTTGGGTCAATAAAAACACTGATGGCAATTTCTGTTTTAATGATCTGCAATACCTTAGACATAGTAGCATAATGCTGCGCTTGTTATTATGATGATGTTGTATATCAAAGTCTTTCTACTACTGAATGTACTGACCTTTCGATGTCCACACGCTCCCCTGCTCCTGAACAATGTGAGGTTTTATTTCCACACAAAGAATGACCTGATATATAAAAAAATTCAAGTACATATTACCCAAAAATACAGAACCTTAAACCTGGTGACAATGCATGACAAAATCATGAGTAGGATGATACACGGCTAGGATCAGGCCAGCTGTGACCTAAGGCCACATTCTTCCACATTACTTTCTATTTCCGATCTTTTAAGTATCCAGTGGTGTAAATATCAGGTCCAGAAAGGAAAAAGTGCAGACCAAGATTTCATTTCCGCTAACTAGTTTAGTACTCTGTGACTGTGACTCAACTGGTTGAAACAAAATCTTACTCTGGATTTTTACTTTCTGCACCTGAAGTTTTTATACCCAGTTTAACCATGATTCTTGTCAATATGTAATTACCTGTAATCTGAAACATCATACATGCACCTCAAGAACTGTTTATGGAAACTTATGAAAGCAACTGTGTGGATTTAGTGCACATATGCTTAAAAATTAATTTGCATTGGCCATCTGTCCTGTTGAATGTAGTTGGAGATGGGGCGTTGTCTAGCGCGTTGTTAACTGAGGTAACTCAGTGTTAACTGGGTACCCATTCAAAGAAAGGCTTAGGGTTAAAGCAGCTTTAAAGGAATTTATCCTGGTCACAGGTTTGTTAAATCGCCTGCAGAGATTTACAGTAATAACCTAGGAAAAGTGGTGCAACAATAATATAATGATAAAAATCAGTACAAATTCAATATGGTTCCACTAGCTTTGCTGCATGGTCCTCAAGAACATTTAAAAAGTCAATATTGTTGCACACAAAAATAAGTGCACAAAGATCTGAAGACAGGGAGAAGGACATGACCATTGTTCATCTTAGTGCTTTTCTTGTCATGTGACATGAATTTCAAGCATCTATGACTTCCAGAGCTGGTATACTTCTTAATAGCTTGTTGTGTTAAAAAGACTTTCCTTGTCCACGTGTTATGAAATGCATTGTGAGTTAAGGCTTGCTTTTACCCTCAGGTTCTGCTAATGGCACTCATCCTGGAGTGGCCAGTGCAGTCCATTTTTATTAATCCACTTTAACAGTACAACAGCGAGTGTTTAAGCTCCAAGTCATTTGTGGTACTTGGTTCCAGTGTTGTTGTCCTTCTGTAAACCTTTTCAAGCTCTGATTTGTTTTGTTTCAAATCTGTTCCTTCGACCCTATTTCAAGAACTTTTAATGATAATGCATTTGAAAATAGGTTCAATATATTCTTTACTTCAAAATGGTGTTAATGATACTAAAGTTAAAATTGTATTTTGGTTACTTTGGCCTGTGATCTGTATGTACCAGTGCATTAGCATCAGCATTTTTATTATTATTATTTCTGTTCTAGTATCTCCCACTAATAAAAAAAAAATACATCTGTACTTCTTTGTTTTTGATATTTACGTTAAGAGAAATTGTCCATACATCAAGTGCAGATTAACAGCTGTAAATTTACTAATAATTCTGTCAAATAGGACAGAGATAACACACTGGGAAATGTATAAACCAGCAAACTATCAGCCATTCACTTTTAAAAGCTGATCATCCCCATGACAGCTGTAGAAAATGTAGCGTATTTCTAGTTTAAGCTACATATTAAAGAGCTTAGATGAAATATATGACAGAAGCAATAAGGAATTATTAAATTCTGGAATATTGTTGAGCTCCTGCGTGGTAATATAAGCCACTATATTTGTGTGGCAGCAGCAGTATGTGTGTGTCTGTGTGTGTGTGTGGGTGTGTGTGTGTGTGTGTGTGGGGGGGGGGGGGGTGGCATTTGCCTGTACTTTCAGTTAGAAGCCAAAAAAGGCCAAATAAAAATTTCATGGATTATTTTAACCCAGCAATGTAAGCAGGGCCCTTCTGGCTATCTGCACTGTGCGTTACTTTGTGGTACAATCTCGACAGGCTGTGCGGCCTCAAGATTTGCTCTCCGCGGAACAGCTAAAAAGAGCTTATGTGTGTTATCCACCTTGGGAGCCACAAAAAGTCAGAACCGATCATGATAAAAATAATCCTAATATTATTTTGGGGGAAATTTGAAGGTGCACATGCATGAAGGTGGACAAGGCAGATAACACAACACAAAGAGCAGTTAAAAAGAAATGGATTTTTACACATCTGATTGAAAAATTCCCACTATCCCAAAAGGCTGTATAAGCAAGAATAATCCCGTGAAAGGCCAATAAAACCACATTTTCAAACAAATTTAAAATATAAACATCAAAGGTCCCATCTCTGTGCATTGATGGAGATGTGGAAACAATAACATAGTTTATGACGTTCAGGTACTTCAGCTAACATGGGAGCAGCAACTTCTCTCACTGAACCCCTGAGGAAAATCAGTCCTGGTAATAGACTTTGCTGGGCAGTGATTAAAAAATAGGATAAACGTCAATGATGTTGCTCTACATTTAGAGGCATTTCCATTACGCAAACTCAGTCTGCATGGACCTGTCACCAACCACATCACCCCAGTCCTTCCACCTTGTACCATATCTTGCTGTTCCCATAAATAAAATGAACAGAAAGATCAATAGAGTCACACACTATTTCCTTATTGAGGTGAACATAAATATTTCACAGAAAAATACTATTCAGTGACTGAATGCATAAATTACATTTTGAAAGCTTTATGTGAAACCTTAAACAGCAAAAGATTATTTAATTTATGCATTACTTTTCTAATGTATAAGGTGTGCAGAATCCTCAAGCAGTTATGAATATTCATAAAATACAGAAATATTGTCTTCCTGTTGCATTTCATTTGTCCTCTTCCCATTGTTTGTGGTTGGCAATATATTTTTGATGTTCTATTATAATTTAGATTATAAATAAGGGTATTTTTATTTATGTATTCATCCATCCAACCATCATTTTTTCAGTTGTTCTAGTTTTAATCTTTATTGAGAAATAATAATGACAATAATGATAATGCTGATATTTAGACTAGGCTAAATTAAATTGAGATTTCTCCTTTTAAGTGGATCAAGCTATAGAATCTATTTATACCAAGAACTATTAAATTATAGCTCAAAGAACTGTAAAAGGGAACAGCACCTACTGCTGCATAGGAAGACACATCACATTTTAAAAAACAGACTTTACTGTCGTATAAAAACAGGAGCTGGTAGGAAAACATCTCTGCTGGAGCCTGTTGGTATTGTTTCCTGTTATTTAATTGCTATTTAAAGTACATAAATACTGAGCGGAAGAATGATACGACTTAGTCTTTTTGGAAATATTTCATGTGACCTTAAAAGACTGGGGCGAGAAAAAAGACTTGTTTTGTACTTTTTCCAGCTGAAAAGATGCCTGGATGGATTATGGGATACGCTATCTAAGAGTTATTCACATGGTGCCTAGAAGACAGGGGAGTTAATTAATGTGGAAAACAAGCAGTGTTTCCTCTGAAGTCCCTCATACAAAAAGAAAAAAACTAATTAACTGATTCACACTCACACATAGTGCCTAAAGCACTGATAAAAAAAATATATATATATAAAAAGTAGTGTACTAAATGCAACTGTGAGCATGTATATTAATGTGAGCATTATTATACTTATTACTGCTAATATAGTAAGAAAGACCTAGAGAAACACCCCCCCCCCACGTCCAGTTACTACTTATCCAGCACAGGGTGGCAGTGAGCCTGCAGCCTCCCCCAAGCAGCACAGAGCACCAGCCTGGGAACACCGGCCTATCAGAGGGCAGACTATACAAACACTCACTACAGGGGAATCTAGGGAGAGCTATTCAGCAATCATGGTTTTCGGTGTGTGGGAGGGAACCAATAATAAATAAAGGAGAACCTGCAAACTCTACAGGTGTAGCTGGGGCAGGAATCAGATCCACAGCCTTGCAGGGTAGCACTACTCACTGAGCTACCCTAGGAAAACAAAGACATAAAAGAAAGAAAAAAAATATACGAGTACACACACACAGACACACAGACACTGCTCACAGAAAGTCTTGAGATGCTTCCTTACTTATGTAAAAATAGCAAAAAGTCAATTCACAAGCAATGCTTAACATATTTACATATTGTCATGCCCCGGCTCGTCGGCTCCTCGTGTGTGCCACGCCCCCTGATTACCCGCGAGTGCGTCCCTGATTGTTTCCAGCCTTGTCTGATTACTTAGCTTAGTCTTGTCCTGTTTTAAGTCCTGGTCTTGCCTGTTACCCTTGTCCGTCATTGTGGATGATTGTAAGTCCCTGTCCGATGCTTCCTAGTCCCCGTTTCCTTAATAAAACCCCGTTATTCCCCGTACCTGGCTTCCCTTGCCTGTTTCCGGCACGATCGCCGTTACCAGTATTCCCTGATCGTGACACATATGTCTTCTGAACCAACATTTTCTTTTTTTATCAAGGGCGTAAGTTCGGTAGTGACCTAATCAGCCTCGAACCCTCCATCCCTTAAATACACACGGTTCTCCTACAATATTGGTATAGACATGTCTGTACCATCCATACCATCATCTACACTCTTGCTTTTTATTAAGTATCGTAATTTTTTTCACTGATTCATTCAGTTCTGTTCTTGCCGTTTTGCTGTTAATTACAATTGTAATCATTGGTCTCACCAGGATACTAAGCACAAATGCTTGATGTTTTACGTTATTGAAAAATGTCACTAAATAAAAAGCTCCCAATGAGACTGCTTGTCAATGAACTTTTTAATTCAACAGCCCTTTTAGAACTATAATTTAGGTTTCAGTTAATTACTACTTAAAATTAATGTTACTTAAAACTACTCGTTGTTTTAACGTGTTATATATTTTACAAAGAAATGAATAAATTAATGATTTTTGTTATAAATCCAATCAATTTGTGATCATCATGTTAGTCACTTGTGGTCTCTTCATTTTTCTGTGGCTGTATATTAAATGGTTTTCCAGTCATTTGGCTCATTTTTCTGTTGCTTTAGTCTTGTTGGTCAAAATAGATTATAGTATGTAGTTTCATTTTAGTTAGCCACTGCATGCAAAACAGATAACCAGGTTTTCAAAATGATGTAAAAATATATTCCATAAATTGTGATACAGCATTATTGTGTTTTTGGTTCCCACAGTACATAATTTTCTTGTCGTTTTCTTATTGTTTTATTACCATTTTTCTGTGTTTATATTATAAAGTGCTGTGGGACTTTATTTACTACAGTACTGTGTCTTGAGATCTGAACAGATTACATGTGAATGTGAGTGCTTTCTCTTGCCAGTGAACTTTACATACTGTAATGTAGAGCCTTGCAATGTTGAAACTAGTGTATCTGACGTGAATAAGTAACAGTTTCCAAAAGAAAAATGATCAGTCGGTGACAATGAGAAAGTGGGGACTGACTATCATTCAGAGCTCAGCAGCAGACTTACACTGACATTTTGGCAATATATATAAGCATTTTGATTCTTGTGGTTAAATCGATGCTGATTACACTTTTCATTTGGAGGGCACTGACTAATTGATTGATGGAATTATTTGCTTTTGAGACACGAGTTACAGTTTTTCTCGATTGCTTTGGCACATTTCATGAGACATACTTAACATTCTCATGACTTGAGCATTTCTCAAAACAGTTCATGCATATGATGCTGCAAAAGCCTGTAACCTACACAAAACAATTAACTGATGTCTCAAAAGCAAATAATTCCATCAATGAATTAGTCGGTGCCACCAAAATGAAAAAGTACAATCAGCATTGTCATGCCCGGCTCGTCCGCTCCTCGTGTGTGCCACGCCCCCTGCCTTCCCACGTGTATTTCCTTGATTGTACCCTGCTGTATCTGCTTACTTTGATTAGTCTTGTCTGGTTTTAAGTCCTGGTCTTACCTGTTAGCGTTGTCTGTCATTGATGTTAGTCGGCGTGCCATGTTCCCGAGTCCTCGTCCTCCCAATAAATCCCCGTTTGCCCTAAGTCTGCCTGCTTGCTTGCCTCTCCGCTCATCACCTTACCCGTGCGCCGCTACCGCCGACGAATATCGTGACAGAATGACAGACCCCAAAAGGAAAGGCCCCCGGAGAAGGAGAGGACCGGAGGAGACGATCCGCCTGGGAGCCTGTTCGCTCTCCCGGCTATGGATCGCTTCGGAGGAGAATGAGAGGGAAGTACCCGCTCTACCTCCAGCCAGGAAGCTGACCACACACTACCCCGATCCCGTGTGGAAGTACTGGCTCTCCAGTGAGGATGAGGACGAGGAGCCCTTCCTCTACCCTTACCCGGAGCCGGAGCCGATTCTTCCACCGTCCGTTTTCACGGACATCGCGCCGCCTCCCGCAATCGCCAGGCGCCAGCGAGGGAGACGGAGGAGAACGGCGATCGCCAGTACGGAGGACCTCCCTCCGTTGCTGCCGGCGGACCCCGCTCCCGTGCGGCCGCCGTTGCCGGCGGACCCCGCTCCCGTGCGGCCGCCGTTGCCGGCGGACCCCGCTCCCGTGCGGCCGCCGCCTGCGCAGCCGCCTTCGCTGCCTGCTGCAGCTCCCGGGCCGGCGCCCCCACTGCAGCTGCCTGCTGCAGCTCCCGGGCCGGCGCCCCCACTGCAGCTGCCTGCTGCAGCTCCCGGGCCGGCGCCCCCACTGCAGCAACCTGCAGCTCCCGGGCCGGCGCCCCCACTGCAGCCACCTGCTGCAGCTCCAGGGCAGGCGCCCCCTCTGCAGCCGCCTGCTGCAGCTCCAGGGCAGGCGCCCCCACTGCAGTCGCCTGCTGCAGCTCCCGGGCCGGCGCCCCCACTGCAGCCACCTCCAGTTCCTGACCGCGCTCCAGTTCCTGACCGCGCTCCAGTTCCTGACCGCGCTCCAGTTCCTGACCGCGCTCCAGTTCCTGACCGCGCTCCAGTTCCTGACCGCGCTCCAGTTCCTGACCGCGCTCCAGTTCCTGCAGAGGCACCCCCTCTGCAGCCGCCTGCTGCAGCTCCCGGGCAGGCGCCCCCACTGCAGCCACCTGCTGCAGCTCCAGGGCAGGCGCCCCCACTGCAGCCACCTGCAGCTCCAGGGCAGGCGCCCCCTCTGCAGCCGCCTGCTGCAGCTCCCGGGCCGGCGCCCCCACTGCAGCCACCTCCAGTTCCTGACCGTGCTGCAGCTCCCGGGCAGGCGCCCCCACTGCAGTCGCCTGCTGCAGCTCCCGGGCCGGCGCCCCCACTGCAGCCACCTCCAGTTCCTGACCGCGCTCCAGTTCCTGACCGCGCTCCAGTTCCTGACCGCGCTCCAGTTCCTGACCGCGCTCCAGTTCCTGCAGAGGCACCCCCTCTGCAGCCGCCTGCTGCAGCTCCCGGGCAGGCACCCCCTCTGCAGCCGCCTGCTGCAGCTCCCGGGCAGGCGCCCCCACTGCAGCCGCCTGCTGCAGCTCCCGGGCAGGCGCCCCCACTGCAGCCACCTGCAGCTCCAGGGCAGGCGCCCCCTCTGCAGCCGCCTGCTGCAGCTCCCGGGCCGGCGCCCCCACTGCAGCCACCTCCAGTTCCTGACCGTGCTGCAGCTCCCGGGCAGGCGCCCCCACTGCAGTCGCCTGCTGCAGCTCCCGGGCCGGCGCCCCCACTGCAGCCACCTCCAGTTCCTGACCGCGCTCCAGTTCCTGACCGCGCTCCAGTTCCTGACCGCGCTCCAGTTCCTGACCGCGCTCCAGTTCCTGCAGAGGCACCCCCTCTGCAGCCGCCTGCTGCAGCTCCCGGGCAGGCACCCCCTCTGCAGCCGCCTGCTGCAGCTCCCGGGCAGGCGCCCCCACTGCAGCCGCCTGCTGCAGCTCCCGGGCAGGCGCCCCCACTGCAGCCACCTGCAGCTCCAGGGCAGGCGCCCCCTCTGCAGCCGCCTGCTGCAGCTCCCGGGCCGGCGCCCCCACTGCAGCCACCTCCAGTTCCTGACCGTGCTGCAGCTCCCGGGCAGGCGCCCCCACTGCAGTCGCCTGCTGCAGCTCCCGGGCCGGCGCCCCCACTGCAGCCACCTCCAGTTCCTGACCGCGCTCCAGTTCCTGACCGCGCTCCAGTTCCTGACCGCGCTCCAGTTCCTGACCGCGCTCCAGTTCCTGACCGCGCTCCAGTTCCTGACCGCGCTCCAGTTCCTGACCGCGCTCCAGTTCCTGACCGCGCTCCAGTTCCTGACCGCGCTCCAGTTCCTGACCGCGCTCCAGTTCCTGACCGCGCTCCAGTTCCTGACCGCGCTCCAGTTCCCGGGCAGGCGCCCCCCCCGCGGCCTGACCGTGTTCCTGTCCCGGCGCCCCGGCGGCATGCCGCAGCTCCAGAGGCGCCCCCTCCGCCTGCAGCAGCTCCAGAGGCGCCCCCTCCGCCTGCAGCAGCTCCAGAGGCGCCCCCTCCGCCTGCAGCAGCTCCAGAGGCGCCCCCTCCGCCTGCAGCAGCTCCAGAGGCGCCCCCTCCGCCTGCAGCAGCTCCAGAGGCGCCCCCTCCGCCTGCAGCAGCTCCAGTCCCTGTCCTAGTCCCCGAGGTGGTCCTGGACAACTCCATCTTGGCTCCTCCCTCTTCGGAGGTGGAGGAGCTGGAATGGGACCCCTCGGGGACAGAACTCGTAACCCCTTGTCCCTCGCCCCGGCGACATCGACCCCGAACTAGGGTCGGCCTGTCTGTGTCCCGCAGGGGAAGGGGACACAGACGCAGGGCTGGGGTCCCGCCCGCCCTGCCCCCTGGCTCGCCCTCCCTCGCCTGCGCTGGGGCTCGGTTGGCGCCTGCGGGTCCTGGCCCTCCGGGTCGGCTGTCGCCTGCAGGTCCCTCTCCGGTGCCTCGTCGCCCTGCCTCGCTCCCCTCTCTGGGTCCTGGTCGGTCGCCTGGGGGTTCCCCGACGGCGGCTCCTCGGTCGCCTGCGGGGCCCTTACCTCCGGCCCTTTCCCGGACGTCGCCGCCTGCTGCGGCTCCCCCCTCCTCCGGGCCTTCGCCCTGGCCCCTTCCTACTCCCTCGTCCCCTTCCCCGGTGCTCCCTCCTGCTCCCTCCCTGGCCCCTCCGCGGGTCCCTCGCCCTGTCTCCTCGGCCCCTCCGGGGTCCCCTCCGGCTCCGGCCTCCCGGCCGCCTGCGGCCCCTCCGGCTGCCTCCCGTCGCCTGCTGGGGCTCCCTCGGGCTCCCCTCTGTTCCCCCTCCTTGTCTCCCTTCGCTCCTCCCTTTGTCCCTTCGGTCCTCTCTCCTCCTTCCGCCTTTGTCCCACCTCTCTTTGCTCCCTCCGGCTCTGTTCCTCCTGTCTTTGCTGCCCGTCCTCCTCTGTGCCCTCCGTTCACTCCTGGCCCTTGTGTCCCGCCTGTTCCTTCTGTGTCCCCTCTCTTTCTCTGTCGGTCCGTGTTCCCCGTCCTCTGTCAGGTTTTGTCCCTGGTCCTGTCTTTGTGCCTGTTCTGTCTCTCTGTTTAGTTCCCGGTCTTTTGTTCTTGGTTTTGGGTTTTGTTTTTCAGGTCTTGGTCCCCTCGTCCCGTTCGTCGCCTCCTCCTGGGCGCGCCCGGTGCAGCGCGCCTTTGGGGGGGGGCTCTGTCATGCCCGGCTCGTCCGCTCCTCGTGTGTGCCACGCCCCCTGCCTTCCCACGTGTATTTCCTTGATTGTACCCTGCTGTATCTGCTTACTTTGATTAGTCTTGTCTGGTTTTAAGTCCTGGTCTTACCTGTTAGCGTTGTCTGTCATTGATGTTAGTCGGCGTGCCATGTTCCCGAGTCCTCGTCCTCCCAATAAATCCCCGTTTGCCCTAAGTCTGCCTGCTTGCTTGCCTCTCCGCTCATCACCTTACCCGTGCGCCGCTACCGCCGACGAATATCGTGACAAGCATCGTTTTAACCATAATAGTCAAAATGCTGAGATATATTGTGAAAATGTCAGTGTAAGTTTGCCCCTGATAATAGTCTTTTCTCACTTTCTCATTGTTGTCAGGATCGCGGGTAGCAACGGGCAGGCTGGCAGGAAGGAGGCAGGGAAGGATCAGGCAGGCATGCGAAAGTCAGGGGAAAATGGGGATTTATTGTGGGGCCGGACAGTACAGAACAGAACACTACCACTGACATCAACTAACATCATCAATGACGGACAACAGGCAGGGCAAGACGTGGACTGAAATAGACGAGACTGGCCGAAAATAATAGGACACAGCTGGGCAAGATCGGGGAAGCACACGTGGGTAATCAGGGGGCGTGGCACACACGAGGATCGGACGAGCCGGGCGTGACAATTGTCATGTACTGATCATTTTTCTTTAAGAAACTGTTACTTATTCACGTCAAATACACTGGTTTCAACATTGCAAGCTCTACAGTACAGTATGTAAAGTTCACCGGCAAGAGAATGTACTCGCATGCACATGTAACCTGTTCAGATCTCAAGACACAATACTATAGCAAATAAAATCACACAGCACTTTATAATATAAAAACACAGTTTTTGTGTTATACAGTGCTGTGTGGCTTTTTTGTTTGCTATTGTACTTTGAGCTTCATTTTCAGTGGGAGACAGGTCAGGACTGCAGGCAGGCCAGTCTAAGATTCACACTCTCTGCTTACGCAGCCATGCACTTATAATCTGGGCAAAATGTAGTTTAACATTGTCCTGCTGGAAAATGCAGGGACGTCCCCGGAAAAGTCGGCTTCTGCATTGTGGCATATGCTGCTCCAATACTTCTACATATCATTCTGCATTACTGGTGCCCTCACAGATGTGCAAGATGCCCATGCCACGTGCACTGACACATTCCGGATCATTACAGATGCTGGCTTTTGGACCCAACATTGATAACAGCTTGGATGGTCTTTTTCCACTTTGGCCCAGAGAACAAAACAATAGAACAAAAAGCATTTGAAATGCTGACTTGTTGGACCACAGAACATGATTCCACTTTGCTACTTTCCATCTCAGATGACTGAGCCCAGAGAATTTCCTGGCACTTCTGGACAATGTTGACATACAGTATGGGTTCTGCTTTGCATAGTAAAACCTTAACTTGCATCTATGGATGCAGCAGTGAATGGTGATAACTGACAAAGGTTTACTGAGGTTTTTCGGAGCCTATGTCATGATATCCTTTACAGATGCTTGACGATGTTTAAGACAGTGACATGTGAGGGATCAGAGATCAGGTGTGGTTTTCAACTTTGCCCTTTACGCATCCACATTTGACCAGATTCCTTGAATCATTTAATTATATTGTGTACTGTAGAGGGGGGACAACTGGGAGGGTCAGGTGTTCTTTTGTAGGGGTCAAATATGACAGATTTCTTGGAAATGACACATTATTCGCATGTGTCAGATAAGACAATTTTAAACACCAATGAATATTTTGCAAAGCCTTTTTTAAGTTACACGTTAAGTTAAAGTTATAATTATTTTCTGTAGCACTATTTTAGGTAAAACATGAAATATCTTATATTATGTTTTATTGAATACAAGTCAAAGTGAATTTATTACCATTTTCCATACTGTCCTAACTTTTTGGAATTGAGGTAGAACATTAAAAATGAATGTTATTCTGACAAGCATCACGTCACACGTGACCATTTAACCCTCCCTGAACATTTGAGAGCCCTCATTAGTCTTTGGATTGACACACGCACTGTATTCCAGAGCTGTACTCTCAAATATCACTTGCTTTTTAAACATACGCACATCTTCTCTTAAATTTTAAAGCTTGTGTACTTCAATGGCTGAAACAGGACAAGATGCTCATTAGTATAATTGGCAGATATTACTGGCAGATAAAACCTGTTGTGTGTACTTGTTTGTACATGCATGTGTGTGCCTTTTAGGGATGAGGATGGGGGTCTTAAAATTGCTTCTGAGCCCGCTAAATCTCTTAGAATATTCAAATTTATAAAAAGCTGTTTATGGGAGATTGTGGTATGCTTCAGTGGCCTGTTTTCTGCTTTGTGGATAAGCAGAAAAGGAGATTTCCACCCTAAAGGATCATATATTGTGGGGACTGTGCCTGCTTTGCCATAAACGCCGTATTATGGAGTAAGCACGCTTTTTCACACTCTCATGTATTGTAAATAGTAAGCTTGGCGTGTATCCGGCTTAAGATTATTACAACAAAAGTAACAAAACCCTAGAAACTCCACCAATGCCTTAACATCAGTATTCATCATGTAGCCTGCAATGGTCCAGCCTTGCCTAACATTGCATAAGGGCATGTGCCATTGTACTATCATGTTAAGGATTTAAAAAATACATAAATGACAATAAAAAAAAACATATCTGTTTCAATTGTCAAAAAAAACATAAACTGAGCCTTCAGATTGGTTTTAGGAGGTATATGAAATTGTGATGTCATTAAGTCCCTCAAACTGAAAGCCACAGGATGAACCATTATGACTGACCGTACTTATATCTTCAGGCCATAAATACGACCAAACAGCACTGGCACCTAAAGCGCTTTCCTGAAGGCTGTGCATTACAGCCAGGTTTATCACTACCTTAATCAGTTCTCAGTTCACTTGCAGAGTCGTACTTGGCTACATTTAGCACTGAATATGTCTGCAATTACCTGTCACTAATTAACTCAAGCTGTGTTCCGGGTAGGCCGCATTGATATGAACCACAACACATTTTTGCATATGGTCATACCTCCGCATAAAGTATGGTACCAAAACTCACACGTACACAGAGGTAATCTGATTTTGTTAATACATTTTTGATTCTGTAGTTTTCTTTTTTTGTGTATATAGTATACCATCAGTGTTAAATTCACATTTCCTCTTCTGTGTCCTTCCCCAAATACTATTGAAATGCTTCAAGGAATCACACAGGACAATATCTGGCCAACTGTATGTTGTCTTTAAATAATTTAAGCTTTCAAACCATTCTTAACTAATTTTCTGACCTTCAACATGAAATGCATGATGAGTTGTGCTTATCTCTGGTATTTCAATAGTTCCATCTATTATCATTAATTTATATTTGCATTATTTATTATGAGTTGCATTTTAATAACCATCTTACTTGCAGTATTACAGAAGGAAAGACCTTCATATTGTAACTGCACTTAGACAAAATATTCAGGTGCTTGACAGTAAAAAGAAAGTACACACACACACACACACCCACACATACACATAGTAAAAATGCATAATGTTTAATTATCAACCTAACTTTGTAATAAATACTTCTATCCATTATTGCACCCTACACATTCGGTGTAACTAATTTCAGTGTAGAGTTATCTAAAAATGGTCATTCTTAATGGTGTGGCATGCAATAGATTAATAAGCAAAAGCATTTTTGGCAAAATAATCTAGACATCGCAAACTGCAAAAATGACTTATGGTCATTTGATTCATTACATACATACTGTGGCTGCTGTACACACATCTATCCATCCATCCATCCCTGTGGGGGCAGTGTGTGGCTCAGTGCGTTAGGCCTCTAAGCCTGTGATTGGAAGTTCATTGGTTTGAGTCCCTGTCCTCTGCAGAAAAGTCAAATCTCTATTGGGCCCTTGAGCGAGTCCCTTAACCACTTGAAATGCCCCAGGGTGCCATATAAATGTTTCAACTGGCAATCAGACCCCAAGCTTCACTCTCAACTGTGTGTGTTGCAAGGGAGAGCAAGATGGGATATGCAAAGGAATGGATTTCAGTATACCTTTGAAAAGGCAAATAAAGTATCAATTCCCTCCATACGCTCACTGATCAGTTGATTAGGTTGCAACTAAATAATTACAGCAGACATACAGGATCAAGAGCAGGGGTGATGAACATGATCCATGGGTACAGGATTTTGGGATGACCTCTCAATCAACCACTGCTTCATTTTTGGTTGATTGAGAGGTCATCCCAAAATCCCGCACCCATAGTGGCTCTCCATGGATCAGGTTCACCAGCCCTGGTCAAGGGATTCACTTACTAATCATCTAAGACATGTGTGATCTAAGATAATGGTTCTTAACTGGTTGATCACAGCCTAAAAGTGGATTGTGGAAGCATTTTCATTAAGTCATTAGATTGTCCGGTTAAAAATATAAATTTTGTAAAAAAAACTATCAGACTCCATTTTTTGGTCCCATAAAGAAATATATACATAAATACATACATACATACAAACAAACAAGCCAACCAAACACTTACTGTAGGGTTATGAATGAGGAATAATGTGGGTTCTAAGGTTAAACCAATTGAGAGCCACTGATCTAAGAGATTCTGAACATGATGGGATTGTTGGCGCCAGATGTGGTGGTTTCCATGGGCGCCTGCAGGATTGTAGTAACAGTAACCGATATATTTCTGTCCAATGATATGGATACTGGGGGGCGGCATGGTGGTGCAGTGGTTAGCACTGTCGCCTCACACCTCTGGGACCCGGGTTCGAGTCTCCGCCTGGGTCACATGTGTGCGGAGTTTGCATGTTCTCCCCGTGTCGTCGTGGGGTTTCCTCCAGGTACTCCGGTTTCCCCCCACAGTCCAAAAACATGCTGAGGCTAATTGGAGTTGCTGAATTGCCCATAGGTGTGCATGTGTGAGTGCATGGTGTGTGAGTGTGCCCTGCGATGGGCTGGCCCCCCATCCTGGGTTGTTCCCTGCCTCGTGCCCATTGATTCCGGGATAGGCTCCGGACCCCCCGCGACCCAATAGGATAAGCGGTTTGGAAAATGGATGGATGGATGGATATGGATACTGATAATCAGGTAACATCTAAGTCACTCTGAGGGTAGGTGTTGCTGATCGTCCAAAGCAGTCTTCTCCTTTATTTCAGTAGGTTTAGGTGTATCTTTAGCTCTGGTGCTGCTAACTTTGAAAACTGGTAAAGTTTAAATATCGGACAGCTATATTGGTATGCTAACCAATATTTCACGTATCTCTAAATATTGCTTGTTACATCTTCATAAAGACGATATGTAATGCAAAATAATAATAGAGATATGCACTATTTAATAATCATGAGAGAAAATCATGCGAGTTCATATTTTTATACATATTTTATATATAATCATGCTGGCATACTCCCCTGTTTATGTTAATGCTGCAGACATAATGAGGACTTTCTTGTATTTTCATTGGCTACAGCATCTAGTTTACGAATGGTGTGACGAACAAAAAACCAGCCAGGCGTTCCTGTGGACAGAAAAACCTTTATTAACATGAGGTTAGAGGAGAATGGCTAGACTGTTTAAGATAAAAAGTGCTTGGTACAGCAGTGGTGTACAGGAAGGCTTCTCTGAATTTCATCAGCCCTTGAAATAGATCAGGAGGCAATATGTCTTACTCAGGACTAGCCAGGTGTACCTATTAAAGTGGTCATGGAGTGTATGTAGGTCTCCACCTTTCTGAATTATGAGGTTGTCCAGTGTCATTGGCTGTACTTAATCTCTCAAGCCTATTAATTGAAGGCTGTCCAATAGAAAAATGGACTAAAGTGACAGTTAGAAATGTCTAGCTAAGCTATAACATTGATCAATCCCCTCGCCTCATCCCAACATCACCATCTTAATTCCACAACACAGTTCCTAGGGCAGCAGCTGCTGGTGTGTTCCTGTAGGGGGCATGGTACTTAACCTGAATTGCGTCAGTGAAACAATCAGCTTTATAAATACATGGAACTGGGAGTTTGGATTCAAAGTGCCCAAAGTGATGTAAAAGCACAGTAAATACCAAGGCTGTCAACTACAGACCAAGCACTATAAATAAAACTGTCCATACACTTCAGCCTCAGATTCATTCATAATATTGTGCATTTTATCTCAATAAGAAACAGCTGCAGGCTATCCATTTCTGAGTTGGTTAAAACCGTAAGTCTCCCTTATCTACACCATAATTATCTGTACACAGTGGGCTGCATTATTGCATATATTTGATATTGTCTGCTGCTATTAAGGGGATGCAGTTTCACTGGACCAGCTTCAGGAAAAGGCATGCAGACTCATTCATCTGCTGGTTCTTATGATCCGCGCCCCTTGCATCTCAGGGAAATGCTCAAACCAAGCAAAATGTCAGACTTCCAGCCTCCTTGAAGATTAGTCTTAGTGGTGTCCGGCTCAACATGGATGGTTACCTTAATGTAAATTGACAGTGATGCTGTTCTGGATGAAGATGACAGGGATGGTCTGGCATAGAAAATGTCAGCTTCTCTTTTTTTCACTTGCCCCTTAGACTAAATATTGCAGCCATACAGTACTAAGCATATGCAGACAGTGATTTGAGTGAATCTAACCAAAGCAACTCTTATTTATATCATTTATTTTTAAAACTTTGTCTTAGAAGCTAAGTACCCCCAGTGATTCAGTGCACAATAATGCAGGACTTCCAAACTTATTTAGCTGAGAGGATTTAAGTTGCTGGGGACCAGAAAAAATGAAAAAGTTGCTTAATGATAATCAAAATGGTATTTTCCACCCTAATAAATCCTACAGTCATCCATAATTACTTGCTTTATATTTGGTAACTTTTAAATGTTGAAAGAGCCAGCTTCTGGAAGGGGGTTTTTTGATGAAAAATTGATGGATTTTTTATGATTTTCTCATATGCTGCAACATATTTTTCATAGGAAGGCAGAACCTAACAAGCTCCTCAGAGCCTGGATTACAGACCTATTAATCAGTGGCTAGCCCACGCGCTTCTCCCAAGACTCATTGTTGCTGTCCTACAACACTGGGGGCATCATTCAAAACAATTAACCCACGTCTGCGTGCAGGAGGAAATGTGTGAAGTCAAGCTGTTTTCCAGGCAGGGGATCTGTGTTCTACATGCTGATGTTGTCCTGTCGCAACGATTGATGCGGATTATGGGTCTGTTGTCTTTAAGAGCAGGCTGTCCTCATTAAAATCCCGATAATGCATTGGTGCACTTAGCATTTTCACCGTGGTAAAACAGGGGCTGAGAATCCAAATTTAGAGTCAATAGTAGAACGTATCCCACTGTTACTTCTATCAATATTTCTTAATGTACTGTATTTAGCTGTTCTTTCTGTGCCTATAATGGCTGACAGCATCAAGTACTTGGTATATGATAATCAACTGAACTTTGCAACAAATACTTTTATAATCCTAAATTTGGAGCAGGACTGTCGCCCCATTGCAGTCTACCAAGATTATTCTCTTCAGGTGTTGGTCCGCTGTAACCAAATGACCAAGACTACAGAGGCAACTCGGAGGGAATTTTGCTACTTGACCCTACAAGCAAATCACAGTGCCACGATGTAGTGCAGAACTGCCAGAAACCTAAAACATATATCGGCCAGTTTCTTTTCTACCAAGCTCCACATTCAAGATTAAACCAGTTTAAAAATAAAAGTCTGAAAACTCATGTTATACTTTTATGTATTCTAGGGCCTTACATATTCAGTGCAACTAAGTTCATTGTAAATGTATCTACATTTTTTGTCATTGCTGTGACCTGCAAGTTATAGTGAAGATGTTTCAAATGAAAACTTTTGCTAATAGTCAAAATCCAGCAACCCAATCCATTGTCCTAATGCTGCATCAGCTATATTGTACATGAGTGCAGAAGGCAGGGCCATTGTTAGAAAACCAGAGGGGCAGATGTCTAAAAGGTACTTAGCATCTAACTTTTTTACAATGCATCTCGACTCATTTCCATGTGCAGGAACAATAAGCTTTTCCAGAAAGCTCATGTGGTAGCAATGGCAAAGGCTATTATGCAATTAGAGTATAAAACTCAGGGTACTGAGAGATGAAGGTCGCTTGCAGCGTACTGTGTTTTTATGAGCCACCTAAGCTGCAAGACAAACTGGTTTCCTGTGGTTATGGGAACGCCAAGGAACATCATTACCAATGCAAATGGAGTTTGTGATGAAATTGTTATGCGCAGAACAAATCAAATCTGTCACAAGCCTTTTTAAGCATTCTCCAAATGTAAGGATTGCCTCATGGGAAGTTTATACAAATGAGAACATTCATGGCCTCTTAACGCTTAACTTATCTTTTCAGAGGCCTGTAGTAAACGTACAAGCATGCAATCTGCTTTCTCAATCTGATTCGTCATAGGTAAGGGGAATTTTCCATTCAAATTTGCTCGGCTTGTCAACTTTCAGGATTGGTTGTGAAGAAAGATACTATATATGTTCATACTGTACATAAGCATATTGCATATAATGGCTTTTCTCATATGGTCACATGTATACGCATAACATGGCAGCCATGATGGCTATATTGACATGCTAAGCTAACCAAAGATAATCCCTATTAATCAGATCAATTTCTTTAAAATCTTCTCTGTGCTCTTTTTGGATTCTTTCACTTGAGCAGAATGAGATACATACTGATGGAGTAATTTTCTTTCTGTCAAACATTTGTAGCCATTAATCTCATAATCCTATGCTTTAATAAGGAGATCTGTCTTTTTGCCTCATGTACATTTTTAGTCTGTGTAGCAACTAAAATAAACCTGGCCATTGTATAAAAAGCAAATGGAAAAAAAGCTTTTCCTTTAAAGAATGATGACATTTTATCATTAGATTGCTCTTTTGAAATATAATTAAATCTGTAGAAGACTGAATGTTTATGTTATGTCGTGTGATATACGTAAACGTGTACATATATATATATATATATATATATATATATATATATATATATTATATATATATATATATATATATTATATATTATATATATATATATATATATTATATATATATATATATATAGATATACTAGGCTCTTGTGATTATAACTTTTTGTTCAGTGTACAATGGTAAAGCTCATTTATCCATTGGATTGCTTTCCCCGTTCCAAACCATCTCTCATAATTCTGTGTTTATACTTGTATTGCACCAGCCATGTCCCAGTCTACCCCCGAAAAGGGAAAATTCCCAACAAGCCTTTGTCTCTTGCCAAGTCCCTGGTCATGTGGTTCTGTTTGCTAGTCATACCAGAGTCGCTCTTACAAACAAAAGTACAAAGGATGAATCGATTCATAATGTGTGGAGCACTGGGGATAAAGCCATTTCCCGGCTTAAAATCAAGTTGTATCTCTATCAAATGAAAGTGATAGATGCAACAACAATAACAGACAATTCAATTCCTGTATAGCTTTTGTCTGAAGGTGAGCATCACAATAAGGACAGATGCAGTGACGAACTGTTTTGAGGTTACACTGTTTCAGAAGAAAGTAAAAAATAGATATCACTTTACATGAACTGCACCATAATAATGCCTTTATAATGCATTCATAGAATATTCATAAGCAATATTTAAGTATATCTTAACATGCTAACATACCTTAAGAGCTTTAATATACAGTACATTAATAAACGGTAAGGCTTTACATGAACTACACCTTAATAATGCCTTTATAATGCATTTGTTGAGCATTCATTGCACCTTCATAATGCATTCATAGAACTCTCATAAGCAGCATGTAAATATACCACAACATCCTAATATATCTTAACAGTTTTAATATACAGTACATTAACATTATATGATAATAACAAACTTGATAATTGTATAATGTTTGTCATTAATGTATATTGAAGTTTTTGAAGTATGTTAGGATAAGGTATACTTACATGCTGTCTATGAATGTTCTATGAATGTATTATAAATGCATTATGAAGGTGCAGTTAATGTAAAGCGTTACCAAAAAATGACATTTTAATTGGATTCTATAAAACACATTTTTGAGTATGATATGCTTGCCTGAAAAGAATATCAGCTTTTTTGTTCCAAAATGCCTTTATCTTAGCTTCAGTTTTAGTTTGAGTGCATACATGTGAATTTTTGCGAGCATAATATCTCAATTAACTAAGCCTGCAAACTTTCGGACACCGACACACCTGAGCAATTAATTTTCTTAGACACTTTTAAGTAATCTACCTATGCATATAAACTCACTCCATTAGTTAAGAAAAAGTAAATGTAACAGAAATTGTATTTACTGTATATAGATCGAGTTACGTTTGAGGCCAAATCTCATTCCTTTCATTACTTTGTTTTGGAACCCATTACAAATGTAAACACTCAATGGCCTAAGGATACTTCAAATAGAGTTTATCAGGTACGTCAGTATCTAGTTTGTGCTGAGGATTTGTAAAAAGAATGGGAAATAATGGAATGGTCTTCTGCATTAACCTGCGGGTTTGAAATGTACCAAACTTTATAAAGAGGTCATTCACAGTATTACATAACATCAACTTCAAATTCACAAAAGTATATTTGACATGTTCAATCCTTCCTATTCTGTGTATAAAACAAAGCATAAAAAACTAAACAGCTAAATCAAAATCACTTTTGCATTTATTCTGTACTTATACTTTGGGCAACTATCAGCAACTGTGGAGGTAATGGAACACCTGGCTTGAGCCACAAAGGTAATAAAAACAAGTCATCATGGCACGTGGTGAGAATGACAATGCCTCCAATTAATCTTTAAGCAATAAATGATGCGCAAAGAAAGTCAAAATTAAGAAAAAAGCCCTTACATACCTGCAGCACAGCCTGTCAAGCAGTCCATTCCTTTGGCATGTCAGCTTTTGGATGCATTTCAATGACACTTCAGGGAGGAGCCTGGAATCACTGTTACCACAAAGACTGGTCTCGAGCTCAGTCAACATCTCAAATATTTCTTGTTACGCACAAGAAAGGAAAAAATATATATGGTGATCACCAGGTTTTATGGCGAACCCCCAATTAAAATTTAATAAAGGATGAGGTTATTCTAATGGGACATAAAATAAATGATAAATAAAATAATAGGCTTGCAATGACCAGAAACAATAAGAATGAATCCGTACATTTTTATGAATATTAGAATGCAGGGGTGGAAAGTAGCAGAGACAACTTGCTTTTATTACTATAACTAAATAGTTTTTGTGAAATTGTACTTCTTAAGTATTTTAAATAACAGTACTTTTACTTATGTATAATTAATTTCCAGAATTGTTTTCTGATTCTGAATCTAATTCTGTTTAATTGTTACTTTCAAATCTGAGTCAAGAGTTAAAAAATGGATAAAAGGTTATAGGTTAAACAGTCACATGACAAAATGTGAACAAGAGACTGGACATGGTGCACTGCTGACCAGCCACGATAACTTACATTCAGCTGGCAAGCAGGACCATGGAAGGAGCATCTAATAGATCTACAGAGTCAGACTTAAACCCACCTGGAACCTCATTGGAAGACACGCCAGAAGATGTTCTCCAACCACTTTTAAGGGACCTTTTTGTTTTCAAATGAAAAAGGGACAATGGCGGGAGATGCTGTTTAATAGTGTTGATAATTTTTTTTTAGTCTCTGCGGAAAATGATTGATAATATAAAAAGATGTCACGGACCATTTAAAGCAGTGTTCACAAATGTTTTATATCACGTATCATTTGAGAAAGTATTCCGCTGACAAAGAAGTTGTCAGAGAGTGTCAGAAATGAAGGCTAGAAGGCTGAACTGAAATCTCAAATTATGAATCTCATAAATATTTATTTAATCTTACTTTTGTGTAGCCTAAGCATACTTGCCTGACGATGATAATCGCTGGTTAGTCACTGTCAGATACTGCCATCGGGTTACTAATCTGATGTTGTAGATTACTGATAATATTGTTATATCACACAGGCCTAGTGTTAGCTCGATATCACTGAGCAGTGCAGTGGCCTGCAGCTGTGACCAAGTTGCCTACAAACATCCTGCTTTGTGAATAAAAAGGAAGTATTCACTTATCCTATTGCGACCCTTATTACGATGCACTGTAGTCAAACCTGTGTGTTAAATGAATCTGAAAGGATAAGATCAACAGATTTGAATGTGTAGTACTGTACTTTTTAATTTTGATATTTAAGTACTAAATACTTAAGTACTTCTTAGTTTTACTTCTGTAGTATTTCACTGGATGACTCTTACTTGTTTAACATTTTGGTGTTTTAACTGTACTTTCACTCAGTTTGATAATCGAGTACTTTTTCCTCCAACGTTACAACCCCTGCATCATTCTAAACAACGACACATTTCTAATATGAACCTTAATACCTCCCAAATATACAGTGGCTCCAAAAAGTGGATCTTTTACCAGCATCACCCAGGACAGTACTGGAATATTTACATTAAGTAATATAGTCCACAAAAATGGTAAAATATTTGCATAGCCTATTCAGAGACAAGGGTAAAACTATTAATTCAAAATACGTTCAAATCCCATATTGTTCCAGACCTAAACTAACACATGTAAAGACATTTACTGGTTAAATGAATCTTCCTACTGTCATGCCCTGCATTCCTGCCCCCTC
The DNA here is from genome assembly GCF_023856365.1 of Brienomyrus brachyistius. Classification (NCBI taxonomy): domain Eukaryota; kingdom Metazoa; phylum Chordata; class Actinopteri; order Osteoglossiformes; family Mormyridae; genus Brienomyrus; species Brienomyrus brachyistius. Next base: position 38,510,455 of record NC_064533.1, on the reverse strand, counting down.
ACACACGTTACTAATTTGTCTTACCTCTCGTTTCAGCCCTCGTGTGATTCACACCAGACGCCTCTATCCTCGCCAGTCTGCTCATTGATGTTGCTCCAGTTAGTGATACAGTGATTTCCCTACTTGCCAGTTTTGTGGTGCTTGACTCTAAGTGGTCAACTTTTGTTTTCCCTGTTTCCACTCCTTAATAAACCCTCATTGTGGGAATGTGACACCTACAATGTTTCCCAAAAAAACAATGTCTTTGCTATACATTATCAGTCATGTTTCAATTCAGTATTATTTTTAATGTAATATTCATATGAAACTGCCTTGTGTGTAACATACTTTTTCCACTTGGTAACGCTGCTCAGAATAAGCATTCAGGGATGGGTAGATGTATAATTTTAATTGTATAAAATCAAATAATAAAGATGTGAATTAAATGTAATAAATGGGTGATGATCAAAGAGAGAGAAATAGAGGACAAATACGAAATAAGAAATATAATGTAAATAAGTTACAGCCCTTGCTCTTTGAGGCTGGCTAACAGCTAAGCTTAATAACTTAGGTGTGGAATATGGGTGTTGAATATTCCAGTATTGTGCACTGAAAGGACATGGAATTGCATGCAGAGATGCCCTAACAGACATGCTGGAAGGTTCCATATCACTCTGTGGGGCACCTGGCCACGGACAGTGTCATGCATCCTATACCTCCTTAAATTACATGATGCAGGAGTGTGAATTATAACAAACAAGAAAAGGTTGCAGTTTGTATGATAGAGTTGATGATTGTTACTTTCAAAACATCTCCACACAGATGCGTTTCTGCTAGTGCCTTCTTCAGGACAGAGCGAATGCGAAATGATTTTTTAAAATGCTTTTTTTTAAAAAAAAAACATCGGATAGGAAATCCCAATCGATATGTGTAAACTTCTTAAACTATCTAAACCACAATATGCCTCTTAAGGGATTTATTGTTTTATATATCAATAGTTTTTAGCTAGATATGTGCATGAAATAAATCAGTCTGGAAAGTGTAATTTGGCAAACCTCACACTGTGCTAAAGGAATAGCTATAATGTAAAAACTAGTAGGGAAATGACACCAACTTGACATGATTATCTTACCAACAGGATACGATTATATAACAGACAGTAAATAACTTAGACCCATTGTCATGCCCGGCTCGTCCGATCCTTGTGTGTGCCACGCCCCCTGATTATCCGCGTGTGCTTCCCTGATCGTACCCAGCTGTGTCTGATTATTTCGCTCTGTCTGGTCTATATCAGTCCACGTCTTGCCCTGTCCGATGTCCGTCATTGATGTTAGTATCGTTGCGATGTCCTGTGATTCCCATAGCCGCCTCCCCCTTGATAAATCCCCAGTCTTCCCCGTATTCTGCCTGCCTGCCTCGTCCTTCCCTGCCTCCTGCCCACCTACCTGCCCGTCCTCACCTGCGAAACATGACGCCTATAGCCTCTGAAATGAGAAGACCACAAATATGAGGAAACTCAAATAAAATCTCCCTAAGTTAAAAAATACCAATCATATCATACACTCTAGAATTATACTGTAAGAACAAATCCCGCTATATGTATTCTATTGTTAGCAGGGCCGGCTGAGTTTCCCAAAGCAAGGTGCCTATGGATGCAGGACTGGCAATTATTTGGAATAACAACACAAGCCAATCAAGCCAACTGGTCCAGCTCCTGCAGACACACTCTCCTATCACAACCCTTCCTGTGCTTCAGTTCCACCTGGGCCGGCAATCACTCCAAACTCGGTGGGAGACAGTCCTGTAACTCTCAAAAGACAGATTAAATTTCATCTAATTCTGGAGAGTTTCACATGGTGCTGAAAGTTGCTTTAGTTTCCTCTATTGCCTTGTTGAAAGGCTGCATCCAATTAGAGCAAACATCTAAGAACTTGCCAAAGGTGGAGAGAGATAAGATGGATTTGCCAGATCACCTCTTGGGCCAAAAAAAAGTATTACTGTGTTTCAGTTAGTTTAATGTCTTTGGAGGAACTTCTGCCTCTCTGTGGAAGAACCTGTAATGTGCAAGGACTTACAGGAGTTGTTCAGTGTTGATCTGAAGTGTATTGTGACCATGACAACTTCTGAACTACTCTAAAGAAAATGACTTAGAGACGGAGTCAGACATGAAGCACTGCAGTCAGCACCAGAGTACAACGTCTCTAAGAAGAAGAGTAGCTTCATTTATAAACTTTTCCAGTATGCAGACTTACACTCAGAAAAATTGAAGAATTTAATTGTACTCTGGAAAAATATTGGGGTTTGGTTACTTGTATTTGAAGCTTGTCAAAATATGGTCCTCTAAAGACCTAAAACAGCATGGTTATGATGTTTGACTCCAATATCTTCAATATTAAAAATCTGAAATTACATTCGGGGGCGGCATGGTGGTGCAATGGTTAGCACTGTTGCCTCACATCTCTGGGACCCAGGTTCGAGTCTCCGCCCGGGTCACGTGTGTGGAGTTTGCATGTTCTCCCCATGTCGTCGTGGGGTTTCCTCTGGGTACTCCGGTTTCCCCCCACAGTCCAAAAACATGCTGAGGCTAATTGGACTTGCTAAATTGCCCGTAGGAATGCATGTGAGAGTGACTGGTGTGTGAGTGTGCCCTGCGATGGGCTGGCCCCCCATCCTGGGTTGTTCCCTGCCTCGTGCCCATTGCCTCCGGGATAGGCTCCGGACCCCATGTGACCCAGTAGGATAAGAGGTTTGGAAAATGGATGGATGGATGTATGTATGACTATTGACTTAATTAGGCAGGTGAAAACCCAGCAATAAAATGAACGAGGAATCCAGGAGCATACCTAATGTTTCAGATGTCTACAGACTGTTACATGCTGCTGTAAGTTCAGTTCCACCCACAGGTCTCGTCGTCTGCAGCACGCCCTCCGTTCGACCTTTGCTCCGCCTCCCCGTCCAGACCCCGCCCACAACTCACCCAATGCACCGTCCGTCACTTCCGTCTCCTCGAAGTGAAAAGCTGGCAAGCAAGATACTCTGGAAGCTCTGCTCATTTTTTTGATATTGTTGTTTTGCTTTATTTGATTGCTTTTTTGTGTATGACGGTTTTTGGTTTATTGGTTTTCTGATTCTTTGCCCCTCTTTGTACTTTTGCATTCGTTTATTTGCTTTTTGGTTTTGGTCTCTCACCCGGTTTTTCATTCATGTCTTCGCGTGCCCCACGGATTCTGACGCTTGGCTCTGTGCAGGTTAGATGCATAGGGAGTGACTGCCATTTTTGTTTGCGTATTTTGTTGTATGCTGTGGTTTTGTATAGGGAGTGAGTATTAGTATTTGTCGTTTTGTTCTTAGATTTTTTTGCATGTAGATAAGTTAGATTTGGGTTGCGTTTGGTAGCTGGGGTTTAGTTTATTATTTTGGCTATAGTCACTCCAGAGTCCTTCTGCACTGGGTTTATTTGTTCTCTGTCCATGGCGTGTAAATAAGAAACAGAAAATATAAAAATACACCCCTTTGTCTACGTGTGTTCCCTTGTCCATCGCACCTTCCCTTACTCCACGTCTCCTTTCCCTTCCACTCTGTTATGCCCCAAGTCTAGACTGGGGCACATAAAAAAACTGGGGGCTCGTCCTGGATAGAACTATTAAAATTTGGTGGGATCATCCCTCTGTTTTGTCGGTGTCACCTAGTCTCTGTGTCTTTTTGTGATAATTGGGATTAGCATGGCTACATTCGACTTGCCTGAGTTCACCCTGTGCCCCACATGGGAGCAGTTTGACGGCTGTAAGGAAGGCTGACCTGGTAGCTATCGTGGGTTTCTTTAATGTGGTGATCCCTGTCTGTGCTTCAAAGTGGGAGATTAAGCAGGTCCTGCAGGATGAATTGGTCACACAGGGAATCCTGCCAGAGGCTGGTGATCTCTCGGGTGTTGCACCATGACCGACCCGGTCGCCTTCAACGGCGGAAACCGGAGGCCCGGAGTCCTGGCTACACATGGATCCCAGCTCGTCCATTGAGGACGTCCTCCTTACAATTCCGTTTAGGGAACTTGAGTTGGAAATTAAGAGGCAGGATTACCAAGCCCAACTCCTTCGGATAAGGGCTTTGGAGATGGAAGCAGATCAGGATGCTGTCCTGCAAAAGGCAAGGGTGGACACAAGCAATTAAGCCTAAGTGAACAGATTTAGTGATGTTGGCATGGAATTCTGCCGATTACTTGGAGGCAGGATAAATGCCCAGTTCCTTCACACTGACAGCTGTGTGTAGATTCTTCAAGCAAGGCATATAATTTGACTGCAAATGGCACGATCAGGTGACTTTACTTCATCAAGAGCAGTCTGACAAAAACCTCAGAGTGAGCCTGTTTAGATTTCTATTTTGATGGGAGTGTGGTCTTCCAGGATTACGATAGCCAATCCACAGCAGACATAAGTGGTCACTCATTTGTCTATCATGAAAATTATATCCCGCCCCTATTCACCAGATTTCAAGCCAAATGAACCCTTCTCAAAGATTTTGGAGTGCTGCCTGAAATAGGCATTTTGTACCATTATCCAATCAAATCAAGGTATTCCTTGTCAAAGAATGGTGTGACATGCATCTAAAAGAATCCACTTGCTACATGCACTTGTAGAATCCCTATCTAGTCACACTGAACCTGAAGTTTCCTTTAATGTAAGGTTACTTTTTTAATCGGACCTCAGAAGCAAATAAAAAAACTCAAACTAAATGTTTACTGAGGTGCAACAACAACCAGGAATTGCTTAACGACCTGCTATTGCATATTTCTCAAATCATTAATCAATAATTAAGAATAACATAATGGAAGAGGCACTGGAACCAGACATGTAATCAATTTACCTTCCACATCATTCACTGTCACTATTCCTCACCTGTAGCAGCAGCGGCTGCTGCGTGAAATAATCAATCTTTTCAGTACCTGGAAATACTAGAAGTGTAAATCCCCTTTGGTTTTTGAGTCACCTGGATATCAATCAGCTGGGAATTCCAACTGGAAACAGAGCATGACCCATTAAGGATTTTGAATGGTGCATGGGATGTCTAGTTCCCCTCCAATATCTAGCTAATAAAAAAAAACATTTTATTTCTGATTCAAAACATTGCATTGCCGGGGATTAAACTGGAAAAATTTGATATAATATAATTTAGAGTTAGTATTCTTAAATCCTATGATAAAATCTATACTATTCCTTTTGAGCTCTGCCCTCTGTCTTCATGCTGAGTAAATATTTGCAAGTTATTTGCTGGATCACCTGCATCTATATTTAGCACATGTATGTCCTTTTTAGGTTACGAATAAATGGACCACTTTTTTAGGGAGTTAGGTCAACATTTGCATGTTCGAGCATCTCAGCTGTCCATCTCCCTGAGACCTTCATAAGAGGGGATAATTATTCACACCTGCTTTGAGAGCCTACCTCCAGGTTCTCAGCGCACCATTGGAGTTCCCTAATCACCTGCGCCATCTACAAATCATTTAGGTGAAGGTGGTTTGTAATTAAAAATCAAGAAAATCTGCCAGTGGTGCTGCAATCAGCGTTATGCTCATATAAATGAGCTCACTTTAATTAGCTCATTCTTCATTTGGAGAGCTGACAAACTTCATGCTGTAAATTCATTTAAAATAGAGGAGGGAAAAATACTTTGCTATCATTTTCATCTGCCATAATCAGTTTAATGTTAGTGTAATGGAGGATTAGAATAAACCAAATCAGATGCTTATTTCTGAAAACAGACCCTTTATGTAAATCTCTTGTTCCAAAACAAATTACATTTCGTCTTGTGAATACATTAATTCTGCAAAAAATATTAGTTTTAAGGAAACATATTCCATAATAAATTAGTAATTAGCATTTTATAAATTTGCCAGGTTTATATTTTAACTGTTGCAGATATTTATGGTTACTTTTTGTTGGAACAACCAAATTAAGTCAACAGACGTTAACTGGGGGGATCCTGAGCCACAATAATTAGCTTAGCATGAGAATACAGCTAAAAAGAGGACAAATTGCATTCCGTATTGGTTCGCAGTAGGGCACAGCATTTTACCTTTCAATACGAGGTGAGTGTCAACTCTAAGAGTGTTTTCACATTTGTTCCCTCTCAGCCCTCAAAACAAGCTCAGAGTGACTAGTCAGCATTTTTTGCTCATAGGCGAACACTCCAAATAAACTCCGACCCCTCTGAAACAAACCACTCCGGGTTTGCTTTGCCTTTTCGCAGCGTATTGCCACAGACAGATCACGTTATTACACTGACTACCCATAATAACGCAGTGAGCTCCAGACAGAGTTTGATTCGTTTAAAAAGGACTATGTGAAAGGTTTATTAGAAACGTTGGTTGAGGGCCCCTTATAGGAGGCCCCTGGGCTTCAGCCTGGGTAAGCCCTTGCATTAAAAAGCCCCTGCTCCCACCTCCTTCTCTATATACCATCATACAATCTGTCACGTTTTATTCTCAGTAGGATACTAATTCACATACTCATGAATAAAATCTCTATTGTGGCGACTGCCATAGTAACCACTTAATTAATAACAGGGCTAAATCTAGTGTGTAAACAACCTTTTCACTGTGCATAGCGTAAACAAAAATAAATCAAGCACAATAGTAGATGCTACTGACTGAAAACAAAATTACGATAACTAATAAAAGTATAAATGTGTGACGCAAAGTTTGGGATTGGTGAACTGGAACAAATTCAAACGTAGGATATGCTTCAGGCCAGAGCAGGATCATTGGCGACTTGGAGTCTGACTTACAGGACAAACAGAGGTGTAACGTAATACTCTCATTGCTGAAACTGAGTGATTTATTTTTCTGAATTTAAAAGCTGAGTACTTTTCCTTTCACTTGAATATGTCTGAAGTGCTGTAGCAATACTTTTACTCCACTTGGACTGCTTATTTTCTGTAGCCAGTCATATCAATGCCCACGTAAAATCAGTGCATTCTTGCAGCTGAACGATTAAGTAAAAAGTTAACAGCCACTGATAATCATGGAGCTTGTGGCGGGAGTTTCCTAGACTACAGAAGTGGTAAATCCATCGTTGCACTTGCAAGAACTTTTCAAAGTCGATGTCATGAAGGGTAATATTGTCGTCATGTCGGCTTTGCCTTTTTAAACTTCTGAAGATACCTGCACTCAAAAATTCAGTCTCTAATTTGAAGAAACATATACAATAGAGCTAAATTTTAGCTTTATATTACAACTTTATCACATAATTTCAGCCTGGCAAAGTAGGCAAGCTAGCTACGAACATTATGCAACCAGCAAAGCTCTCAGTGATAACCATTTTACCACCTCAATAATTTTGCTTGCCTTTAGCCTTTTCTGACTAGTAATGATAGATAAACTCTGCTTCATGCCTTCTTTATGTTCCCTATTCCCATTTGCCTTCCTGCACAAAGCTCTTTACAAAAGCTTCAGTTTATTCAATCCTCACTCATAATAAGCATTCTGTCACATCACTCCCATTGTTTTATAGCCATACTGGTTACTAGTTCTGTCTCGTATCAAATTCAAAATCCTGTTACTTACCTGCAAAGCACTACATGGCCTTGCACCGCCTTACCTCAGCGATCTCCTGACCCCTTACTCTCCCCCTCAACCTCTTCAGTCATCTAGCTGTAATCTTGTCCCTTGTACCAGGCTTCTTACTGTGGGTGGCAGGACTTTTAGTGATACTGCCCCCAAACTCTGGAATTTTCTTCCTCAGTCTCTCTGTGACTGTTCTTCATTCTCCACTTCTAATATGACTTAAAGACCTTCCTTTTCAATGAACATCTCTCTTCCTGAGCTGCGTGATGTTGCTGTGTTTTGTGTTTTTTTTTAGCTTCATGTAACGCGACCTTGTGTTTGTGAAAGGCATTATATAATTTTTATAGCATTATTATCAGTGCCAGTCAAAGGCGATGTGGAGCCTAAGGCGAGGTACAGTACACTTCCTTTGCCCCATCTGATACAAAGGGAAATTGGCTGGGTTGAGCAGCTCTGTTTGTCCTGCACTGTCTTGTCTTTATTGCATTACTGTTTGTCCTGTTCTCCATTGCCGTACCTGGCAACTGTAGCCTAGGAATTTCACTGTGTTCCTCAGAACACATGTGACAATAACATTTGAAACTGTATAGATATACAGTAAGAGATAGGAAGCTGGGGGAAAGTGATAGACAGCAACGGGTAGGGAGAAGGGGTGAGATAAACAAGAGAGTGAAAAAGCTGGCAGAGTGAATCAAGGAAAGATTGTAGGATAGTAGATAGTAGAAGGAGTGAAAGATGTTTGGATGGTGACAGACCAAAAGAGGTAGGTAATAAAGGGAAGATAACAGCTGTATTGTATTGATCCTTGTAGGGAAACCGTGGTATTCACACACCTCATCTGGCTGTCAATCAGACACAGACACACTAATAATTTGTGACAGACACAGTTCTCAGAGGTGATATAATGCTGCTGTCTATGGGATTCGAACGCACAACCTTCCACAGACAATGTCTCAGTAGACAGTGAGAAAGACAGAGAGTTAATTACTTAGGTGAATCTGGCGATGCAATCGCTCTGCTGCAGTTTCCGCTTTACCTGAAACAAACTATAAAAATGATAAAATATCCTAATTTATATGTCATGAACAGCAACTTAGAGTTAAAGCTGAAAGATAGGTGAAATGATATGCTGCTGCTTACTTCAGCTTCTCTTTACGATATCAGGTCTCTTTACGATATTGAAATTGGACAATTAAGAGTAACAGAATGCAGGGGACAAGGGAGCTTTCTTTCCAAACATGGTATTGCCCACAAGTCAAGAAGAACTTTAATGCCATACTAACCATATCCAGTACATGGCATGCCATGATGCAAAAAACATTCTCTACAGTATGCAGACATGCAGAGTCACCTGAGGAAAATATGGCACCAGGAGGCTCCTCAAACTGTTTTTCCTGTATCTTAGGACCTCCTGTGCTTGGGCGCCCCTACACAGGTTATGATATTGTTTCATTTGTATGTGTTCTGCAATGATAAAAAATTTCCTTTAAACACATTTTAATTTACTACTGGCAGCATGATGCAAAAACAACAACTTGGCCGTCACTGTGGTACTGATACATAAAGTGACAGGTGCAGATGGTTGATAATCAGTTATCAGTTACGCGGTTCAGTGTAATTCCACACGGGAGGTTGAAGTGATTAAATAAGCTATTGCATAATCTACTGGAGTTGGTCTGAATGCTCCAGAATCTCCTTCCAGATAGGAGTGTGTTAAAGAGGCCAGGAGAAGGGTAGCTGAGTATGCCTGTAGCCTTGTAGATGCGGTGCTTATCAAAGTTTTCTTGGATGGATGGCAGAGAGGTCCCCTCGATGTTCTTAGCTAATCTCATTACCTAATGCTGAGTACTGCATTTTGAGGCTTTGCGGCTTTCATTCCAGACAGTGATGCAAATGGACAGGACACTCTCCATTGTGCCCCTGTAGAAACTCATGAGGGCTATGAGAGGAAGGCTTGCTGTTTCAGATGATGGAGAAAGTGGAGGTGCTGTTGTGCTTTCTTTGCCAGGGTGGTGTTGACGGTTTATGTGACATCCTTGGCAATGTCCACTCCAAGGGATCTGGTGCTCTTGATGACCTCCAAGGTGGATCTATTGATGTATACTGAGGTATGTCCTGTGCGGACTTTCTTCACATCAACAATCATCTTGATTTTTTTTCCACGGTGAGGGCCAGGTTGTTGTTTTTGCATCATGCTGCCAGCTGTTCCACTTCTCTGTAAGCTGTTCGTCATTCTGCTGACCAGACCAACAACTATAGTGTCATCTGTGAGCTTGATGATGTTATTGGAGCTGTGAGTGGAAGAACAGTTGTAGGTCAGCAAAGTAAAGAGCAATAGGTTGACCACAGAGCCATGGGGGGGGGGAGTCTACTGTATACTCAGTGTCATGGACTGGAGAACTTCTCTGTCCTTTCTGCGGCCTGTCTGTGGTATTCCAGTAAAAAGTCTAGGATCTAGTTTCAAAGTCTGGTGTTTATGCCAAGCGTGCCCAGTTTGTATATTACTGCCTGTGGAATGAATATATTGAATGCTGAACAACATCTTCACACAGACATTCTTGTTATCCAAGTGTGACAGAGTTACATGAAGGGCAGCTGACACAGTGTCATCATTGACTCGTCACAGTGATATGTGAACTGGAGAAAATCTAGTGTGAGGGGAAGGTTATCTTTAATGTGCCCTGTCACTAGGCACCTGAAGCACTTCACGATGGTGTGAGTACCATTGGACGGTTGCCATTAAGTCACAGATAACTTCTAAAATACTGGGAAGGTGGTGGCCATTTTGAAGGATGAGGGGAGGATATTCTGCCTGAGGGAAATGTTGCAGATTTCTATGAGAACATCCACCAATTGATCTGCACAGTTCCTCAGCACACTGCCAGGTAAATTGTCAGGTCCAACAGTCTTATGCAGGTTTACATTGGAGAGCACAGTCCTGACATCAACAGTAGACAAACAATGAATGTGGTCTGCAGGAGTGATGGACCTCCATGGAGGCTCTTTATTCTCAGCATCAGACTGATCGTACGAATTGTTCAGGTGAAACAACATTTATGCCGCGACACTGACGGTAATAGGTGATCTCCATCTTCATATGTAGCTCTACCCTGTTGGCCCCAGACATTCTCTTAACAGAAAAAATCTGTACCACATGCTTCTAAAATCATTTTCCCTAATTAAGGTCTCTTAATTATCCCTCACCACACCATCTTTAGGTACTCCTCAATGATATTTTGTGGCACAACTTCACACTGCTCTTCCTGGGTTGAAACCGTCTTTGCATTGCATCCATGACTTTGATGTTTGATCTGTTAGTGATGGACTTTTTATTTGCAGTGATTCTCTTAAAGGCCATTAAATATGAAGGCACCTTACAATTTTAACCCAGGCACAACAGGCAGAAACTTGAGCATGAGAATGACATGGTGCAGAACATAGTGAATTTGTAAGGTTCTGCGATGGGGGGATTGAGGTATCAGAGAGGACTTCTTGTGCTAAGCAGTGGGAGTAGAGCAGCTGGCTTGTACTAATTACACAAAACATAAAAGGAAACTGAACTACCCAAATAAGCACATAAAACATGTTTGATTAACTTGCTTCAAATCACCACCATTTTCAATGTAGTTGTGCATACCGCATCCTCACTGACTGGCATTCAAACAAAACAGCAACGTTTATTTTACAGGTACGTATTTATCAAGCCCTTCATCCCATACTCATGTTTTTCTTGATTAACAGGTGCATGTTAAAATAGCAGAAATCAGACTTGTACACTGGATTTCCCCTCTGAATTGTATTCAGATCTCCACTGTTGTAAATCTTTATGAGGCACGCCCTACTCAATCAGATGGATGATGTTTTTATGACACGTGATGCAAACAGGGATTCCACCTGAAATATCTGATCACTTGTCCTGGCATTTCCACACCTGACTGAATAGGAGTCTTCAGATAAGACAAAAAATGTGTTAGGTGCCTACAGTTTACTTGAAAAAGTCTATTTGTATCTCAGTGTCAGTACACATGTGACGAACCCTATGATCTCTAGATATATGGGAATGCAGCAAACATCTTAAAAATGTATGGGACATAAGGAACATCACATCTAAAATTTAAAACTGGGGGTATTTCTGTGCAGTTTCATAAACTGAGCAGAAGCAAAAGTTATATTTCTCTTATGGCAACAGAAATAGCAGAAAAATGTCAGATCATTGTAAAATATTTCTGATCAATACCAATCGTAATACCAATCGTAAAATATGTCTGATCAATACAAATTCCCAGATCATAACTGATTAGCTTGAGATAATTCATTTATATTCTTTGGTATGAAATAATAAGGTGAAGTATTCTTTATGTTCTGAGACCATGCATATTTTAAACTGATGAAACAAGTTTCAGTTTAAGGCATTAATGGTAGTCAAATGAAATATCGCAAATGCAAAACGAAATATATAGTATTTTTAATTACACTGGTTTGCTCTCTTGATAAAATAATGGAAAGAGCTAACAGCAAACTAATACTGAAGACCTAATACCAAGCAGGATCTCGGATGGATGGATGGATGGATAGAATTGTAGTTATGGAAGATGGATGGGTAAATATAAAAAAGGTTGACAATAGACAGAGTGCTCAATCATAAAATTGTTTATTCAAAGCTTACAGAACTTGACAAAGTTTTCTGACGATCTCCTTACATTCTCCTACTTCTCCATCTCTTTCCTTTTCTTTTATGCCCATTGTCTTTTCTTTTGTGATATTTCTGTTCTCAGGGATAGACCAGGCATACAGACAGGTACAATAGATTATGGCACTTTAAATAGACATCATTAAAGTAGCAGGGCATTCTAACATTAAAACCATACACTGTATATGTAGTCTGGGTAAAATTTGATGTTAAATTATAAGGCTGGAATCGGTTGTTTTCCTACTACAGTATTTCCTCTTCAGTCAGAGACACGTCTTCAGGCAATGTAGGAGGCCAGAGGTTTAAAGTGAACACTGCAACTTCTCCATTCGCCTCTGAGTGATCCAATTCAGCGACCAAGAAAGCACCGCAGATGGACAGTTATAGGTTTTTGGCAAACTGAGTATCCTCCAGTAGATGGACATAATCTGTTACCTGCAGACACGCAAAGACAGGCAGCAGCCATGTATCAGCCTCTGTCTGAGTACATAGTCAACATCAAAGTCCAGTTCATACGAGTTCTGAGGTTTTTAACTTTGTAACACATCAAATGGACATAATGCAGAAAACCTAGCCTACACACTCACAGGAAGGAGGCAGACTCTATCTTGACACAAATAAGAACATAAGAAATTTGCAAACGAGAGGAGGCCATTCGGCCCATCAGGCTTGTTAGGGGAGAAGTCAACTAATAGCTCAGAGTTAAAATCGTGTCTAGCTCTGATTTAAGGAACCCACGGTTTTAGCTTGCCCTACACTAACAGGAAGGAATATTCCATACTCTACATGCTGTGTAAATAAGTGTTTTCTCAAATCTGTTACTGAAGTAGCAATTTGACTGAACAGCAATCCATTCTTACAATATCAAACAAAACGAATATCTATGCATAGAAATGGTCATTGAAGGTGTCAATACAGAAAATGATATAATGTGCAACCTATCCGTATTTAAACTTGGTGCTTCCGAAATTTGATGTAATAAACATTCGATGACTACCACTACTGACGCAAATTGTGACAACATTATACATGTACTGTCATACCCGGCTCGTACGATCCTCGCGTGTGCCACACCCCCTGATTATCCATGTGTGCTTCCCTGATCGTACCCAGCTGTGTCTGATTATTTTCGCCCAGTCTTGTGTACTTAAGTCCAAGTCTTGCCTGTGTCCCTTGTCCGTCATTGATGTTTGTTGATGTCAGTACCTGTCCGTTGTTTCCTGCCCTTAGTCATCCTAATAAATCCCCGTTTACCCCGAATCCCACCTGCTTGCCTGTCTCTTGCTCGCTCACCTGCCAGAGCAATTACCCGTTTTTATTTTGTCACTTAGCTGACACTATCCAAAATAAACAAAATATTTGGAATTGTTGAGCAAATGTGTTGCAACAACATGATGCTACAATACATTAGAAAGGTATCTGATGTCATGAAATTTTTGGGGAAAATATTTATGACAGTAATGTGCTATGCTAACAGTTATACATAGCTTGCTCTCTGTATTCAGGAGTTGCATTGTACAATAAGTTGTGAGAAACTGGTTTATGATATTTTATTAATGTGCAGTTAACAAAAGAATTTATTCTTTCGTACTTTTCTTGGTTTCTAAATGAATGTGCTGATACAATGGCATTAAAGAACAAATGCCTTTTGATGCATGCACTGGGAATGCTATACAGTATGATAGATGGACAGTAACATATTAACTTTGCTTAAATGACTATTTTCAAGAAACTGTATTAACAACACAGTTATGACGACACCCAGCCAAAGACTCACTTGGTAGAAGACACCATGCACCACTTGTTGATCAGTTCACGTTGACTATCACAGTCTCCGTATACTGACTGATTGAATGAACTAGTATGCCCTTACTGATCTGAAGTACTGCTGCTAATTTGTTCACTGAATGAACAACCTGCAGGCAATACTCACACACACACACCAGTACAATACATTGAACCAGTTCACTGAAAGAATCAGTTTCTTCACCAAACAAGTAAACTGCAGAGACACACAGTACATTGAATCTCTGTTCACTGAGTGGAGCATGCATTAGAGCGCCATCTACTGGAATTTGTCATTTTCCTTAGCGGCGTTTATAAACGTACAATTGTAATATAAACAATACTTTGTTATCCTACGTTTTCACTCCAGCATACGCTAGCAGTTTATTTTGTTGTTTACCTTTTATGTTTGGCTACAATGCTATCTAAATATATAAATCTAATTTTTAACTTGTAGCCTATAGGTTGTTGCTTTTAAAGTGAATGAGTCAGTGATTCAAAGATTCAAATGATTCAATTCCCTCCACTGAATGAAATAAATTGAATCACTCACTAAAATAATTTTGCGCATTTTGAAAATACAAACTGAAAACCATTAATGGAAACACCGAAATTAAAAAAAAAAGTATTATGGAAAAAAGTTTTGCATTTGCTTGCTTGAGGTGGTTTTTTTAGGAGTCAAAAATTCACAAGACTGGAATGGAAACAGAATTTGCAAATTGGTAGAGTTACACATGGAAATCCATCGGATTTATTGGTATACAAAAATTGTGAAGCTGAAACTCATATAGCAATTGCCTTCTAAGCGGAGTAAACACAGTATTAAAAGTTAAAATATCGATTCCCCCCTGGCAAAATTTGAATGTCACAGTTGGGCCAGAACCGCATATCATCTCTATTGAGATATCAACCTTGACATTTTTTTTGCACAAAAAATGTATAGATACAGACAGAGGCAATGGGTAAGAAGATAGCACTCTAACTATGTTTCCATACATTTTTTTTGTGCAAATTATCAGTTTTCAAAAAGAGATATCGTGTGTTTGCAATCGGGTGTGTACCCAAGATCGATATACACAGATACTTTTTTTAATCCTAGAGGGCAGTGTCGGTCAAAACCCATGTGAAGTCTTAGGTAAGCTTCACTCTGAATTTTAGTTAGCTAACTAACTAGGTAATTTATTGTAGGTTATCATTGCTATTAGTAGGCTGCTCTACCGGTGCTGATGATGTGTGTGTGTGTGCAATTTTAATTTCTGCCGCTGCAGTGTAACATGATGTTAGCTTTAGTTTTCTTTAACAAAGTTTAAAAAAATACTTTTAAAACAAGCTACTGTTTTCAGTAGCACTAAATACTTCAGTGGTATTTGGGACATGTACTTGTACTAAGAGTTCATTTTTTCAGAAGTAACGGTACTTTTACTTGTAGTATTTTTCATTATGCTGTTCATCTTTAATAGCCTAATTAGTGGCAATGACATACATTAGGGCACCAGAAAGCCCTCCGTGGCCGACGGGCCCCAAGTCCCCCCCGCTGTCAAGAGTCAACAGTCCCAGCAACCAACACAACCGTCCCCCACCTCAGCACCAAAACATATCCCAGAGATCTGGTGGCAGCCACCAGTGCTCCCTTTCCAGTGACAGTGGATGCTGGGCTATGGGTTCCCCCAGTTGCCAGACCTTGCCCTTGTGTGGCTCGGTGGGGACCTGCTGCTGACTGCTGTGCTGTTTCTTCAGCTGGCCCTCCTGCTCCCAGATCAGGTGGGTTCGTGCAGCCACACCAGGTCCCGCTGGTACAGTTTGTCTAGCTTGTGGTGCTCCCTGGCCAGCTTTGCCTCCAAAGTGAGACACGCCTCCTCCTCCAGCGGTTGCACTCACGCTTCCAATCAGCTAGCTGCTCGCACAGCTTATCTAGGATGCACTGGCCCTGCTCCATGTACTCGCACAGATGCTGTGTTCTTTTATTTGTTGGCCTTAAAAGGACTGACCACAAGCATCAAGCACCAACTCACCCACACTACACACTCGCACTGCCCACCATGCTGTTTACTCATACCACACACAGTAGACACATGCACACGACTATTCACAACACACAACATTAACTATATGATACTACTACAGTATATAACACAACAACTACACAATATAGACACTATAGACTACACTATAGACACTAATTCCCAGAACTACGTACATCATTTACAAGCTTGGCACCAGTCCAATATGCAGTGCTGCACAGACACACACACACACACACACACACACACATGCATACTGTATATATATACAGTATGTTAAGCATTTTGCTTTGCTTTCATACAAAATGCAATCAATAACTAAATGCTTCAAAAATCATGGATTCCTGTCTCACTCACAACATAAAATTTTCAGAGGCCGTTTTGCACATAAGTACATACTGACCCTAAAACTGCCAATAAAACAGTCAAAACTGAAATATGTCATTTTGCTAAATTACTATCAAGACCCTTTCTAAAATAAATTGTAAAAACCACATAAAATAAACAAATTATGTTAATTGACACAAGATCAAACAATGAATGCTATATGCCAAGATATTTCTCCAGAGCAATGCAATGAGTATGTCAAGAGATAGTACCGTAGATTCTACTCTGTCTTAGCAATTGAAAAAAACCGTAAGAAAAGACACAATACTAGCCTTTTTGTGGTTTATAACATGCAACAGATTAAACGATGATGTATAAAATGTGCAATCACATTATATTACATGAATAATACAAAACAATAAATGAATATTAGAACAACAAATTAGTTAGCTATTTGTTGCTGAGCTATTAGTTAAGTTCTCCTCAAACGAGCTCGATGGGCCGAATGGCCTCCTCTCGTTTGTAAATTTCTTATGTTCTTATGTTTTCATAAGGCAGCCGGCTGGGAGGGGAAAATAGAAGTGGCTGCATCTGTATATATACATAACACTTAGATGTCAGTACAGAACAAAATTCCGCTAAAGGAGCAATAAAGCATGATTTTATTATTTGCCGTCTTTCAGCCTTCATTATTCTGGGCAGACGAGTCAGATGGAGTCAGATGTTGGGTTTAAAGTACCTGTGAAATCCCTAATGAGCTCTTTAGAGGATTGTCAGATTATGCCACGCCTTGATTGTTAAAATAGTGGACGTCAAATGTCAAGTGTAGGAAGTGAAAGTCTTTCCCCGTTCATAACATTAGCAGGGTGACCCTCTGCTGCCCTTTCATGAACCTGCTTGCAGTTGCCAGTGCTGGTAAATGACATGACAGACAGACCATCTCTCCACCACAAGTGCTTCACCGACTCAGCAAGCAAGCAGCAGACTGACAGGGAAATGGGCTTGTTAAATTGCCGCCTGCATTTTAATACAAATTGACATACAGTAAATGTGATAAACATTTTATGTTCTTAATGAATGCACTAATAAAATACAATGTAGGAATTAAGGCTGCTTCTACCACAGCATCAGGTAAACACTAGCTTTACACATATATTCTTTGATAGATATGTAATGAAGCTAATGAAGCTTAGTTTGATCTCAAACAGACCTGCACATGCTTGCAGAAACCAATTTCACTCCAACATCATGAAATGTGATCAATTCTGGATAGTTCTGGGAGGTCATGGAGAGATCATTCATTTCAGTTAATCCTTGTTTTATTTTTGTTTAAATAAAAGGAAGACTTTTGAGTATACCTACACAAATACAAAGCGAAAGGCTTATATCGAATAATAGTTTGTTTCCAAATTTATGCGTATATGGATTTTGAAATGAGCGACATCATAATAGTTGTCTTTCAATTGCTAGAAGCTAAAAGATGAGGCTGATACTTGGTATGATGAATTTGTTATCCCCATGTAGCAGAAAAAGATTGATATACATACTTCTTTGTGCGACCTTTGCAGAGATCCACATCTGTTTGCATAATGGACATCTGTGAGACCAGTGTGTAGGTCTAGAATATCAACAAGCTTCGATTAATCCTGATACTCTATGATAGTCTGCTGCTAATTAATTGTTTTTTTTTTTTGTCTGGTCGAGATTAAAAAATGTAGCCTCATTCTAATAGTTTTCATTAAAGCATCGTAAATTGTCAGCTGTGCCTTCGGCATCTGTGCAGTATCGTGTTAAAAACGGCATAAAAATCTGAGGAAAGCAAGCGGTCAGCGGCCTTAACAGAGCATGACCGCACTTATCTCCCACTGCATGTTTCTGATTTTTTCTTGGGGTGGGAGGAGCTCTTAAGGCGCAGACATCCGATGGCCCTGCGGAGGACCTGGTGTGCTGGATGCCGGCTCGCGCAGCCTCTCTGCGGTACACCGTGTCAGCTTAGCGCGTCGTTAGCATTCCGGGCCTCGGCACTCAGACCTGCATTTGTCTTTATAAAGTATGAGGCGGGCGCTGAAGGATAAATGCGCGGCCGAACTGCAAATGACGGCTCGCCCCCTCAGCCCTCTGATGTGACTCTCATTCGCCAGCGTCAATGACAGTCTGTGGGAAGGGGTCTGCTGCAGCCATTTGCATGGTTCCAGCCTGCCTCCGCTGGATCAGCAGTTGATGTAATGAATTCCTAATGAGTCCGATCATCATTCATCACAGCAAAGCAACCGGAAGGCAGAAAAGACCCTGCTTCCATGATTAAATCCTTTCACTCTCCTTATGTATTTAAAAGGCTTTGTTGTACTGAGGCTTCCATAAGGAAAAAAAAATATCTAGCTAGTGTTCATTTAAAGTCTTTTAATCTCCATTTTAGGATTCCTATTGGCAGCTTTATGACAAGGAAAATATACATTATGACATGCATCATGATCTAGGTTTGATGCGTTATATGAGTGCTCTCTTAATGTCTTGCCTGCTAAAGTAGGCCATCTTTTTGGTGGCCTCCTTGTCAGAGGTAGATTTTGCAGTATAATTGTGTCATGGAGGTGACATTTGAGTCACGTGCCACAGAGAATGTTGCATCCTGCTTCCATGGGCTGCCCAGACTCCTGCAACTCCTGGGGTTCATATGCCCAGAGGCTCTGCCTCACCCTGAGTCACAGAACGAGGTCAAATAAAGGCACATTTCTGCGGCGGATGATGAAGGCAGCTTACAATGTTGTCATTTCTGTTTTGTTGAAGCGCTTTTCTGTGTCTTTATTATGAAGCAGCTTATCTGATGTCTTTAAGGCAGCGTAATTGAATGTCCATCCATCTTACATTTCCTGCTGTCTACTACTGGAACATGGTGTAAAAGCTAGAGTATATAGTAAATATAAGTCCTACTTATATTTATTGCTAATTTCCCTTTACTTGTGCTTAGGTAGTACATTACTGTCCACCTTTCTAATAATTAGTCAACCTGGTTTAGTGAGGCCATTTTGTAGAAGTGTTTTTGTCCCACAGAGGTGTGTGGAAGGAGTGACTCAGATGGTCCCTTGGAATGGCAGAATGGTGTGATATCGCTTAGCGGTGATATCTCTGCTATTTCCTCAGTAGCCTCTTTATGTCGGTCCTCCAGGACCACATCAGATCACTGGACTTGCGCAGCTTTTCATCACTCTCGGTTTCCTGTGAATGATATGGTTCCTCCGCAGATGTGTCATGGAGGGCAGCCTATCCTGCCTCAGCACCCATGAGAAAAGGTTGCATTCCTCTTTCAGTCAGCCTCGGGGTCACAGATAATTCAGGGATGCAACCATTCTGCTGCACACTTACTCTGGATAAACCTTCACAGCCCCACACCCTTTATATATTGATAGAGGCATTCATTTTGCCAATGCAGTGCTGAGGGTCTTTTGTGGGACAAGGGCCCATTAGCAAACGCAGCTCATAATTCAACTAAAATGTACATATTTTCCAAAATGCTATGATGTTTCTCATTCCACATATTCTGTACAACTATTAATAAACATTTCTGATACCTATAATAAAACAAGAGCTGCGGGGGGAATACATATAATTTCTATGCCCTGCTTGAATTAACGCAAGTTGAATTTTGGAGGGGATTAATAAAAGAGACCACAGTTACTTTGAAATAGTAAAACAAATGGTGACGACATTTTGAATAGGTAAGAAAACCAGTTAATGTGAAGCATATTGAAGTAGCTCCATTATGAATAATGCTAAAAGATTTCCATAATTTGGTTTAAATTTAAATAATAATTCCCTTTACTTCGCGATTTTTTTATATTGTTGTCTGAAAAGGGGTGTTGTGTATGTAAATGACAGTCACATCCATCATCCATGGCTGCTGATCTAGTACAGGGTCACAGTGAGAAGGAACTAATGGGTATGAGCCAAGAAACACCCAGAACGGGATGCCAGGGCTTTGCAATATACTGTATACCTTATATCATCCATCCATCCATCGAGCCCCTTACAATTCAGTACAGGTTTGCACGGAAAATCCCTTATTAAAGATCCTAAAAATTAATATGCAAAGTGACCATGTTTCAGTAGCTAAAAATTAATCATTTTAACCTGCAGGGGACAGTGTAGTGCTTTCAATATAGGAAGACAGTATATGTAGACAACAGTAGAGGGGATGTGTATTAATGAATGTTGACGGATTACAAATAACCGGAGTTCCTCCTTTTATTGCCTACTACTGTCATGCAGTATTTTGAAACTGGCGATATAACATACCTTGCCATTCTAAATTTGAATAATATCCATACAGATACACACATCTCTAGGTTTCATGTGCTTGTTTGAGCAGTATATCTGGTTTAAGCGATAGTCTGTCTGTTCAGGGACCGATGTGTTCGTGCACTTTTATTTTTATTAGCTCTCAAATGGCTCGCGGCGACGCTGCCGTTTCCACGAGGCCTGAGGTTCCCTTCTCTGCTCGGCCCCTATTTCATAAGTCTAGCTGACAGAGATGTTTAATGAGATTTACTCTTGTGCTTGCCTCTGCCTGCCTTATTATATTTTTATGTTCCATGACATGATATTGTAGCATTAGTCATGTCCTCGAAGGGAGCAGAATAATCATCTGCCTTCTGACATTCCCTGTCACATCTGTGGTTTTCTACTGCTGGGTCAGTTCTACATCATATTACATATAATGTCATTAGGGCATGAATGATGCGTATGTTAAACACCTGCTGAGAAAAGTATTGATAGATTGAATATATTTTGTTTTTATGTCTTCTGTCTGTGGACTGCAGAATGCTCTGTCCGAGTGTATGATATGTGAACTGACGGCCCTTTCACTGCTTGAGTATTATTTGTACACACTCTCAGGTTTCGCATTTAACATGGAGATCTGTACCACCGAAGTACTAAAATTGCAGGGGAACATGGAAACTGTGGCCTGGACTAGAAGGATGTTCATATGGGAAGCTATGAAAAGTGCTGGTCGATCCATTAGGCGAAATACATAACCATCTTCTCAGGGGGTGCCAGCCGATTTCACTTTCTCTCAGATGGGTGGCCGGGGGGGGGGGGGGGGGGGGGGGGTTGCTGGTGCTGAAGCTATCCTAGTGCACTGCATGCCACATTGATTTCGAGCGGTACTGGTCTATGAGCATGTCTGGACTGGAAATGTAAAAACAGGCAATGTGTGTATTCATATTCTAAGCAATGTGTAAGGTAAGACTAAATTATACATAAGACTCATGGAGCATTTGTCAATGTTAGGATTGTAGCAGCGAATATCTAGTTGACT
Source organism: Brienomyrus brachyistius (assembly GCF_023856365.1). Lineage (NCBI taxonomy): Eukaryota > Metazoa > Chordata > Actinopteri > Osteoglossiformes > Mormyridae > Brienomyrus > Brienomyrus brachyistius. The sequence goes on along the minus strand of NC_064533.1, from coordinate 38,488,781 downwards.
GAATAGAATTGAGCTCTCGTTCTCAAGTGAGCTGCCTTATCGTACGTTAGCCTCTCCTTCTTGAGTGAGCAGGCTTATGACACATTTCCTACAGCAGGTAATGTATGCAATGAAGCAATGGAGAGTAAGTGTGATGTCACTGTGATTGACGGACCTCATTCCTTCTGCTCATTTGATTGCCTTTATGGACTCGTGTGTTAATTCATCAATTGATTTATTATTCCCTCTCTGCTACTCTTTAGCTGCAGGAACACTCTTAATTCATGTATTTTTTAAATGCATGATCGGAAAAGGCTGTGTGTGTTTGTGGGAATGTATATTTTGCATTGTAGGGATCCAATGTCCCTGTGATAAAAACTTTTATTTTGATCTTGCAGGGAAATTTTTCCAGTCCCCACAAGGGAAACTCAATTTTATAAAAATCTGTGAATGCAATTGAAAAACTTAACGTTTAAAATACTTAAACGTATTTTGTTTGATTACTTATGATTAAGGTTGGAGGTGGGTAGGGGTTGAGGTTGTCATAGTTGGGAACAGGATAATTACCATGGGAATGAATGAACAGTCCCCACAACCCTGTGTGTGTGCGTTTCATGTTTAAAAGCACTATTAAATGGTCATTTGGCTTCCCCTAGGTGATTACAAATGGAACAGGCACATTCTGACATATTATTAGTGAGCTTGCCTTGAACTATAACTATTAGACCCTCTATTCTGTAGCTACACCTCATCTTTTTGGTTTTATGCCATGTCTGGTGTCACAGAGCGAGTTCGCATCCTATACAGCTGTTTTCATAATGAACCTGCTGCAATAGCATATTGCACATCACATTTGTGAGTCATTTACACTGCCTAATCCCTAAACACTCATTCTGAAGAGGTTGATAATAACGAAGAGAATGTGAGTGTGGGTCATTTGTTTTCCTTTAGAATAACACCACAGTAATCCTGGGTCATCTGTCTACGTTTTTTTGGTAATTAGGGGTTTTAATTGCATCCAATTCATGGGCATTTTTCAAGCCCCCCTATTACACGTCTTAGAAGCGCATGGTTACAGAAAAACGGCTGAGGGCAAGTCAAGCACTTTTATATATTGTATCCCCTTAATATCCCCTTAAAAATGAGTAAAAACAAAATTGGCAAAGCAAGTTGGAGATTGGAGATTCCGATATTGCGAACTAAACAACACGTCAGACATATTACAGATGAGATGAAACAGATATTTTCAGCAACAGGGCCTTGGGATAGGGCTTACTGTAGGGGCCAACAGCGGTGGTTCTGAAAAATCCTCTGCATGAAGAAATCTCTGTTCTGCCTAACGAGGTTCATATTTCTTACAAATAAGGTCTGCAAGCAAATGCTGCTGCTTTAGTCTGTGAAATATATAATGCTAAAATTATCCCAATAAGCACCCATATCTGACCCAAGTCTTGGAATTCAGTGATGTATGTATTTATGAGAAACCTTGGATTTTTGGGAGGTTTATCTGCTTTATATCATTATGCAAAAGCTTTTAACCAAATTACTTAAAACAGATGGCATTCTTTCACATATGATTGCCTTTTTGTCTGAGTATTCGACAACAAAAGCATCCTTCCTAGGACATGGCAAACACTACAAATAGCTACAAATAGAAAGTTAACTTTTTACTTTTTTTTTTTTACTTTAACTCAAAATGTGCTTTTTCCATGGTACACAAAGTGTTTAATGGTGTGTTATACTTTATTTGAAAAATAAATGTAATGTTGTCCTCAGTGTTTCTCAATGACAACACATTAGCATATGAAAAGTAGCCAAAACCAATATGGGTGTGAAAATTAAGGTTTGGGAGGGCGTGCAGCCTGCCTAGTTCAGAGAGCTATAATGATTTACTGGATTTTTCTCAGTGCCAAATATGTGCATCACTGGACTGGAACAAGTGCAGCTCCCAGTTTAACGCAGGAAAGCTGGCGTGCTTTTCACTGCTTACCGGACCTTGTGCTTAAGGATGCCCGAGAATTTTGGCAGGTCCTCCCGAAACGATACTGCTGATGATCCCAAGCGTCGGACAGAGTTATAGTCTTGCTTTAGAGCTGCAGTGGTATACATATCAGTGCAGAGTTTCAGGCCAGATTCTCCTTTATACTTGTCAATCGTATACTGAGGATTCAGAGGAAGTTCACAGAGTATGGAGGAAAACACCCACAGCGCTGCAAACTCAGTCTCCCAGAAGGCCATGTTATGGATCGTGCTTCTTGTCCAATTAATCAGTGATTGATCTGGTGTCAGCAAGAAGCCAGAAAACAGAGGAATAGACATATGGTAGAACCTTGTGCAGCAGTGAAAACTTCAATCAGCTATTAATGCTCTGCCTTTACTGTTCAATTTGTAGCCTCCATTATAATTACCTTGCTTATATTTGATTTTTTCTTAAGCTGCATTGGGGAAAAAAACATCAGTTCTTTCCTTCACTGGGATTTATAACAAGTAAAGAACGTGAGAACCCTGTAATGGTTTGTTAAATGACAACTTCGCTCCTGGATCAGAGACAAAGCTAATATACAGAGATGTGTGTGCCCCCTGGGAATATTCACATGAGTTTCTCCCCACTCTGGAAATTGGATTTCAGGCAGAGTGTCACCCCCCGCCCCCCCCCCCCACCCCAACCGCCTATTTTGTTTCCTTTTAAAAGTTTCAGAGAGTTTTCCAATTTATTCTTTAACTGATAGTTTCACATATAATTTTTCAGAGGAAGGACATAAAAATATGCAGCTTTTATACGAAACCTTTTTGTTATTGTCCAAATTGTTGTTCAGTTTCTGTAACCATGAGCTACTCTGTGGCTGACAAATATAACCTTGTGAAAAACAACAGAAGACGAGAGGCTATCAGAATGACATCGGGGCTGCAAATCAGGCGTCATCCATAAGGACCGTTGGGCTGCAGTGAAAGAGTGAAGGCCGGAATCTGGTTGTGCAAGAAAGCGAGTTGTGACCCAGCGGTGATCTCAACAAGCACAAATTTTAATTTCATTGCAGGACTGCAGGATGGACTGTTCAAAACCTCCTGTCCTTAAAATTACGCCATTAATGTTTGCCTTTCAGGGCAGGGTAAACCAGGAGCACAGAAGCCAAGGTCTCATTTGAAGTTAAATTTAACTGGCCATCCCAATCAATATTTTCCCTTTCCCAGTTTGCCTACAAGATCCAGTAGTTTGAGGGGACACCATAATTAAACGAGTGCCCCCATTCTGATGAATACAGGCTTATTATGCACTGCTAGGCTTCTCTCTCTCTCTCTCTCTCTCTCTCTCTCTCTATATATATATATATATATATATATATATAATTTAATTTTATTTATTTTTTTTTTTTTTCTAAGACCGCAGTACACAAGAATACGGTGAAGCAGAAGATACTGGGAATGACCAAAAACTAGCCAGGTAGAGGGCGGAAGCGACATTCTACTGCCAGAGATGACCGTCAATTTATCCAACAGTGCCGAATGGGTCGGAGGATGACATCAAGTGACCTGCAAAAAGATTGGGTAGTGGTATGAAGTGCACTGCTAGGACAAGTTCATAACAGGCTCCTAAAAGCAGGACTGAAGTCCTTTAAAGCAAGGCAGAAGCCTCCATCAATGAGAAGTAGAGACGAGTCAGGTTGCAGTTTACAAAAAATGTATATTTCACACAGAATCATACCCATACACTGAGAAATGAGTGAAACTGGTGGAAATGTTGCTGCAGTCTCGTAACACAGGATGCTTTCAGGTTCAAAATTTCTAAGACAGCAGTACACAGGAATAAGCAGGAGACACTGGGAACGACCAGAAACCAGCCAGGTAAAGGGCAGGAGCGACATAATATTTTCTCATGAATCGAAGGATGACATCAAGTGACCTTCAAAAGGAATGGGAAGTGTGAGGTGCACTGCTAGGTCAGTTTGTATCAGGCTCCTAGAAGCAGGACCGAGGTCCCATAAAGCAAGGAAGAAGCCCTTCATTAATGAGACACAGGGAAGAACCAGACTGCAGTTTGCAGAAAAATATATATTATTCAGAGACAAACACCCATAAATTGAGGAATGAGTGAAACAAAAAATTGTGCTGTGATCTCTTAATTTCTTCCACGGTTGTATATGTGTGCATGTATGTATGTGGGTAATACAAGGCATGAACAGCTTTGAGAACTTTCTCTGACACTATTTAAAAACAGTGCTGATTACTGAATTTGTCCCAGTGAATTGAAGCCTCATTTATGGTAATAATATATTACATACCATTTGCACGGACATTGTATGAGGGGCAGAATAGCCCTTTATATAATTTCATATGTATATTTTGTATTGGTGTTAAAAAAATTTTGCTGTTAGAACACAGTGATTGCCATTTACAGAACAACCATAATTCTTATTGGTTAAGACATCAAAGAATGGTTTATAATCAGGTTTTTAATTAGCTTGTAACACTTTGTAAATCATTAATAGACAATTATAAACATGTTATAACTGTTTTATTTTTATTAATGAGTTACTACCATTTATAAGTGGCAAAAGGCTGCATTTTTGTAAAGTGTTACCCTTTAAGATGATAAACGTGACTACAATCAGTTTTATTACAAAGGCAGATCAGTGGTGTCCCAGTGTCTGATCTAGCCTCCACTTAGCACTCGTCTGTATTTCTCCCATAATCCAGACACGTATAGTTCAGGGAAAGTGGTGACGCTGAATTAGCCTGCATGTTTGGCCTGCATTCCATCTTGGGAGACCCTGGCCCCCTGCCCTGTGCTTTTCACATAAACACCAGACAAACTTAATTGGACAAGCGGATAAATTGGCTAAATGACTGTAAATGGAAAGCGGGAGCACTATTATTATAGCACAGTTAATAAGACCAAATAACACTTCCATAATATTTTTAGACTGTGTTTTAATGTGTTTTATTGAACACATTTACAACAACATCAGCATTATTTAAGCTAAAATCATTAGAATTTGTGATGCTGCTTGAAATAAAGGACTCGGATACGGATCTGATCCTGAGGACAGGGGAATGTTTTGGCAGGCGAAATCGTGGTGCCTTAGGAGCGAAAATAGTGGAAGTAATTTGTAACACAAGCCAGGGGAGCAGGAGAAATTTGGGCGGGGGGGGGGGGGGGGGGGGGGGGGGGGGCAAGCATAATGTCTCTTTTAAGCTTATCCAGCCGGGCTTGATGAGGCATTCAATCTGATTTAGACTAATTGTTTAATACACTAAACATTTTGTTTAACACTGGCTAACATACAGTATATACAATCTTACTTTGTTGTCTTGTATGGAGTTTCCAATCAGCCGCAAATAGACTATTGGACAATATCGTAAAGAACACATAGCCTTCTCTAAAATGTGTTGCTTAACAGACATAATTTCACGTTCGGTCAAACTTACATTAAGCCGCTGTTCTCCTATCTGAAATATGGGTAAAATTATATTGACGACTGAATCCAACATAAGCTTAGTATAGATTGTCTATATAGAATTTACGTCCACAAATAATAATAACTAAAACATTTTCAAAAAATTGCTTGCTGTTTGAAAAAAATGCCGTGATAGATCTTTGCTTTTTCCAAATTGCTTTTTTTTTTGCATTGCCTATTGCCTTGGTCCATGAAAATAAAACTGCATCCAGCCGCACAGATATCAACTTCATGGGGACCCAAAACCCTTAATGATGGAATGCAAACAGAATGTGCAAAGTCACAAATGCAGGAAGTATAGATGTTTCTGAATAAAATGTTTTAAAAAGTGACATTCATTTATAGTTTGTTGAAGTGGTAGAAATTTATTTTTCATGGAACTGAAAAAATTCAAAGCCATGTGTAGTTTAATATGAATGTGTGCTTGTTTATCTACAGAGGGATATAAAGAACACAATGAGAACACACTGCATGTGTGTGAGTATGTGTACTATTAACTGCATGTGTACTATTACCTGCAGCAGTCACATGCTCTGAATAGTTTGTGATTGTTCTAACATCTAGTTATCCAATCCTATTCAGGGATGCTACTTATAATCCATCCATCCATTTTCCAAACCACTTATCCTACTAGGTCGCGGGGGGTCTGGAGCCTATCCTGGAAGCAATGGGCATGAGGCAGGGAACAACCCAGGATGAGGGACCAGCCCATTGCAGGGCACACTCACACACCATTCACTCATTCCAATTAGCCTCAGCATGTTTTTGGACTGTGGGGGGAAACCGGAGTACCCGGAGGAAACCCCACGACGACATGGGGAGAACATGCAAACTCCACACACATGTAACCCAGGCAGAGACTCGAACCCGGGTCCCAGAAGTGTGAGGCAACAGTGCTAACCACTGCACCACCATGCCGCCCTGCTACTTATCATGGTTTTGTTTTTTTTTCCCTCAAAAGTGGGGAGGCAACAATCAGAGTCCCTATATAATTGGGGAACATGTCCCCACTTTTTTAACTGCTGAATATTTTACTAAATGACACCTTCATCTCCCTGTCTACCTTGTCACTCAGACACATTTGGGAAGGTTTCATTGCTCAAAATTGTTTTTGGGATACTCTCATGATAAATGATGTGAATTTCATTTAAATAAATGGGCGATAACATAAGCCTTTGCCTATGTTCAGAGGAGATCTCATTTTTAGATCTTCCCGAGTGTCCTGAAAGATGATTTCTCACAGAGCATGTCAAAGTCAAAGAAGTATGAGTCATTTACACTGTTTACTGATTTAGCTTTTATCCTGAATAAATATAATGTCAACACAGAGAAGCACTATCCCATTTGGGTTTACCAAGCTTGTGTTCGTACAAAAATTATGACATTATTGACAATAGAAAACCATCACTGATGTTTTACAAAATATAGTGCCATTAAAGTAGAGATCAAGGCCTCCAATAACATTTGTAAATGGGAAACAAGCAACTCACTGACCCCAACAAAGTCTTCAGTTTCTTGAAGTTATAAATTTCGTTGTCATTGTTGGCTCTAAAATTGATACAATTGCTTAAATATCAATTACATTTTGAAAACAAGTCTAAATAAATACTGATGTTTTTTTTTTTAATGGCTGTCACAGGAAATTAAATCTTTTACGGATACAAATGCAATAGGTATAATCTGCTTTACATTTGCAGACTATTAATTGCTATGTTTAATTTACTTTCTGTTTAGTGGCTGTCCATAAGCATTAAAAAAATTATCAAATTACACAAACATCATGGAGGGAGGCTCTGCCATTCAATTTATACTCTTTTGTTATCAGGAAGGTACCGAATTGCCGGAATAGTTTTCACGTGTGAACTGAGACTCATTTAAAATCTAGCTGGGAAGCTGCTTCATAGTAAATGTGGTGCAGAGCCGGTGTTCTGATGAGTTGAGCTACCTATCGAGACGTACTGTCGGGCCTTTCTGCACATGTGCAGTTCCACTGTTTGGGGGTTAGGGTTAGGTTTTAGGGGTTTGGGTAAGAGTTTTAGGGGGTTTTTGGGGGTTGAGGTTAGGGTTAGGTTTAGGGTAGGGGTTAGGGTTAGGGCTATCGATTAGCAGTACGGTAGCCTAACTTGACAAAGTAGCTCAACTCGACAGAACACCGGTTCTGGGGGGGCGATGCTCCACCAAATGGTCCGGCTGCCCCACTAACACCAATGATTCTACACAGGCGGAGCTTTAGCTATTGCAAACGCCAAATTCGGACATTCTAAAACACTTAACGTGAAAAAGCTTAATGTGGTGTAACGTTCCAACACAGCGACCCAAAATCACCATATTTCTGACAGACATATCTGTTCATAAAGACTTTTACCTGACAAAGAATCAAAACCGAAATGCTAGGAATATGGACTTTATCTTACGTTAAGCGTTTCCATTGATGCCCATTATAAAAAAAGAAAGCATTAAAAAAGTCAATAATAAATAAATGCACGTATTTAATTTTTTAAATTATTATTTGCAGATGCACTCTTCTGACGACAGGAACCTCTATGTAGGAAACCTCCTGGACTTGTGCCAGGCTCCAGTTGTATCCAAATCGACGTCCATTCAATCACAGTCCTCGTTTAATAATTGATCGACTGCATAGGAGGTGACTAATATAGCAGACGCCCCCTGGAAACTAACGTGCTATCTAAACAGTTTTAGTAGGCAGAAGGGGCCAATGTTGTTGTACTATGTAAGATTTAGGATTTAAGAAGTGAACATAGATAGGTATGGTTCCATTTTTCTGTTACTTTGAAATTATTTGCAATAGACCGTTTGTGATTTGTTTTTTTTTTATGTCACTATACTGTACATCATACTGATTCCCAGAGTTGTCAGTTACTGCGTCAATCCATGTCATTTCTTTTGAATTTTTTTCTGTGTATCATCAGTGTAACACTTAGCAATGACAATAATAGTTTTAAGTTTATCATTCTCCATTAGAACTTGTCAGTATATTAAGTAATGGAGAGCTAAATTCACAAATCATATAGATTTCTGGTTGATATGAGTTTCGAAGTAACAGATCATTGAATTCCATTGGTGACATTGGCTTTAGATGAACTGAACTGCCAGTGCCATGAGTGAAATAATAAATCATCTTTCTGACTCAGGTTACAGAGCAGACCAAGTTATTAGTCAGTGCTACGATGGGGCCTCAGTTATGAGTGGGATCAGGGGTGAGCTACACTTAGCAGTGGTTCATGCAATGGAGGCAGAGCCATGTGCAAGATCATTACACTCCTTGTTCCATCGTCATTACGTGTCACAAAACTATCAAATCCCCATCCTTAAATGCCTGCTGGAGATTCGATGGACAAGTGACCATGATGTGACAAAGTGTCTTGTGTAAAATCAAGATGCAATCCTTAGTATCCTTTCAGAGATTTCAGAAGACAGTGTAGCAGATGTGAGTATTTGCACAGAGGCATTGGGTTTGTTGATGATGCTGAGAAAACATAATTTCTTTGAAATTGGCAGATTTCTTCTGAAAGTGCTTGGCGCCTTGAAGCCTGCAGATACTATTTTACAGGCTCCTTCTGTTGACCGTGGTACCGGAGAAGGCCGTGACTAGGTACCAGGGTAGAACTAGGGTTTTTGTATAAACAGAATCCTACAATAGAAAACCTATAATTAGATATGATCAATGAGTCACTGAAAAATGAAAATATGAAAAAAAAAGCTTAAAAGGGAAACTAAATAAAAAACACTGAGAATATTATGGGTGTGGGGTCAAAATACTGAGATTATGCATTAGTGGGTTTAAAAATGTTAATTATAACCACGGTTTACTTTAGCTTTTGTTAAAAAAAAAAATAAAATAAATAAAACCGACCACTTTATAGCTTAAACATAGAAATATAACACTAGACATTGGCGACCCGCCAACATCTCTTACTGCCCCCCCCCCCCCCCCCCCCCCCCGCCACCATTGAATGCAGTCTAGAACCAGGCCTGATGTGATGGAAGGGTTTTGGCATTGTGTTCTGTCCCTTAACAAAATAAACAATTATTCTGGATTAGAAACCAGGGGAAAAAATATCTGGGCTATTTGATAACTAAGGGAATGAATGAACAAATGCATAGTCTAGATAGGTAGATCTAGGCCCTGAACATTATGGTAGCAGACTGTAACTTTATTTTTTACACTGCAATAAAGACCATCATTTGCTGTGTTTATATCATTATGTAGTGTTGGTTAGTCACAAGTAGTCTGATGTTTTTAAACATGGGATTTCTTGCTATGGTATTCAGCCATTAGTCACCCAATCAGTGCTGTTGTTCACCGAGTCCAGTTAAAACAAATTAAACTGCAATAATATGAAGTAAGCTGACGCTGCATCAAATTAACATTTATATGTAAGTGAAAGAGGATAAATATTGTAATTGGATGAATATTGCAAATGAATTACATTGCTATTTATATATTCACACATTTAATAAACATTATGAATAAATCTTATCTTTGGAACAAATATAAATTCATTATTTCCTTAGTTGCTGTGCAACATTGTGGACTTAAATATGCCTATTTGCATCCAACTGCCTATAACCATCCAACTCTGAGGCATTACATTATAAAGAATAATTGCAACTGTCGCTTTATGTAACTTAGAAATTCTAATTAAAAATTAAACTAATAGATTAAATGGAACTGGCCCAATTTTAGCTGCGTTGTACAGCCAGAGACCATTTCTATTAAACCTGAAAATAATAAATATGGCCAAGACAGCTGTCTTTTCTTTTTGTGTCTCTACACTGTTTTTCCAGTATATACCTCACTACCATCCCCGAATACCAACCCCAGTCCCCATTCTGTCACATGGTACATGTATGAAAATGATGTCTGTGTACAGCTATGTTTAGCATAAATATTATATAATTATCATAGCCAATACACTTGAGTAGGCAGATCATACATACATGTTTTTTAAAAAGTTTTGTTTTGTGGGTATTTATGGGATTGTAGCTTCACTGTGTCTTCAGAAAATGAATTGTGCACAGAAAATTTAGAGCAGGACAAATGACAACGGGATCAGCCATTAATTATACATTCTTCAACAATAGCAAAAGCTCATTGCTCAGTCCCTGGTGCTAAGATTGAATTAATTAATAAATGAAGTTTGTGTATATGTGTGTGGGGGGTGGGGGGGGGGATGGGAGCAAAATCTTCTGCTGTCCAGAAGAAGGGAGAAAGGACAGAGATGTTTTGGAGTTAAGCAAGAACGATTATGAACTGTTGAAAGATTCTCATTGCACTTCATCAACACCGGAGAAAGTCGCAGTAAAAGCGATATATCATGAGGTGGAGGTGGGGCGGTGATGGATGGATGGAGACAAGCTCTCCAGCCAAGATGGTACCAGTCTGAGGTACCATCAGCATGATGCCATCGCCATGTCAATCAGGAGGCAGATTCAGGCGAGCAAAATATATCTGAGATGGAGGAGTGAGGTGCAACCCAATAGCCCATCATTATAGGGGAGATTTAATTATGCAGGTGTGTGATGCATGCTGCTTCAATCAGATGTGATTTCATGGAGTGCCATGAACACCTGACATGCTACCCAGGGCTCTGTGAGATGTAACTCAGGGCAAGGCATGCTGGTAAAAATCAGGAAATGACTTTAGAGAGAATATCATAGACATAAAGTCTGCTTCAATGTACTGTGTGCAGGGCTCTCATGTCTGAAGCATTGACTATCAGAAAATAGCGTTCGTTGTTTTCGGGTAAATTACATGTGAAGCCACTGCAAGCATGTTATTACATGGATGCGCACATACACCGAATGCAGACAAGGTGGAAGTGGAAGAGGAAGATCCGGTGAGTGCGGTAGGCAGGGATCTCAAGTCTCACACATTGACCATGAGGCACATGCTACATCCCTAACAGATGTAGCTTTTTTTTAAACTTAAGCGGCCTGATACATGTTTTTCAGATCAGCCTAATTAATTTTAAATGATCTTGAGTAATTCTGTGCATCTCTAAAGCCGACTAGATGTACTACATTGCAGGTAACTGAATCAGGCCCCTTCCTTTCTCCTCTTTTTCTTCAATTTCAGTCAAGCAGGACGGATTACGGCCAGTGCTTCAGGAGCTGGGACCGGGGAGATCTCACTGTCCTCTTCCCCCTTATCTCCCCACAGAACAGCCATTAAAGCCTGCTTTCAGAATGAGTTTAATGAGCTATCAGAAGAATTAGAGGGAATAAGAACCCATAGCCAGCAATATCCCCTCATTCATTACACAGAAACAGCATTCATCAAAGGAAACTGGGGATTCTTCTCTACGGGCTTCCAAATAGTATGGGTGACTCTATTATGAGACGCAAAGCTCAACCCCCCAAAGTCATTTGAGGCTATACATGGGGCTACAGCACTAAGGCAAACAAGGACTGTGACATACAGCCTGCGATGTTTCTAGCATAACGCTGCATTGAAAACCTTTGAAATACACTTGCAATGAAGTACATGTCATACTCTTGTATATTTTTTGGCTGGAAAAAAATCAGATAATGTGCCATGCCTAAAATCCAGAAGATGTTTGGGGGACGGGGTAGCTTGGTAGGTTAGGCCTCTGTGCCTGAGTCCGTCCTTGGCAGAATAATCACAAGCCCACTGGACGCTTCAGCAAGGCCCTTAATGCCCCAGAGGTGCCAGGTATATGACTGGCACTGTGTTTAGACCCCAGGCCCCGTGTGTGTGTGTGTCTCCGTATGTGAAGGCACATACGTCTGAAAAAGGAGAAGAGATTTAATATGTGAAGCGAAGCATTTCAATGTACTTGTGGAAATGGAAAAAAAAGCATTTTTTTATTTGTCGTTTCAAACGCTAATTTATATCCTCTGGAAAACCCAAATAAGAATCATAGTCCAAACGCGAACACTCTTCCCAGTAGGGTGATCTTACATAACACACTTGAATGCCGCTCTGGTGCTTATCATCCTGTAAGGCTTTGAGGATCTGTTTAGCTGTCTCCGTGAATCTGGAAAAATCCCTCACATATATGTAGCTTGTTGGTTTAAAGAAAGCTGGAGATTGTATAGAGTGCCAATGTTTCTGTATTAGTAAATATATCTTTCTCTTCACATATGTCATTTGAGGCAGGTCTTTGACTAAGTCGCCTTGCCCTGATTCATACTATACTGCAGAAAACAGCTGTTAAGTACCAATAAACAGCTCTTCTGGGAGTGACAGCTCACCTCGCCAGTGATATATGGGCTTAATATCTCAGGGCCTTGTGTGTAATGATGGCGTGGTATTTAATTTACTCATCTATGACACATTAAAACTTGTTAAGGAGGCTTCATTTGGGGCAGCGGTGTTCAGTAATCCTGCTGTGGCCCAGGTTTATGAAAATGTGCTGCCTCAATGGACCGGCGCTGTCACAGTGCTGCCTGTCAGTTGGAAACCTGGCAGCCTCTCAGCAGTATCTAAGACTGAGGGCAGGATTGCGACCTGCTCAGTGTATTTGCATTGCTCAGGTAAGCTGTGTGCTTAAGCAGATGCATTGGACTAGGATGCACCAGTTTGGATTCTGTGTGTCACTGCAGACATAAAGGTTGAATGATGACACACATACAGACACACACACATTTTATCTAGTGTCCCTGATCACATGTTGGATTGGGGTGAGACATGGGGTATGAAGCAGGAAACGGCCTGGATGATGGGCACATCCATCCAAAGACACAGCAGCACCCAATGGACATTTCAGAGAAACCAGTTTGCCTGAGCATGTGTTTCTGTACACAGAATGGAACCTGCACAATAGAGGGAGAGCAGAACACGCCTAGACTGGGGTACGAACGGAACCCACAAGCCAGGCTACAGTGAAACCAAAAGAAATAGTTATAATGTTTTAAAAGCTGATGTTACATCCAAACATATCTCGTGAGCAAGCCCAGCACGGTTTCTATTTGATGAACATACTTTTTAATCATACATTGTACATCTTTGAGAAAGGAGTTTCTTTGGGGCATAGGCTACATAACATAAGAGTAACATAAATATATTATAATATCTCAGAAATTAAAGGTTAGGAAAGGGACACTCATTTAATAGCCTCATCTGGTTTAATTTCCTAAGCATGACATGTATTCCAAGTTATTATTATTATTATTATTATATATTCCAAGTTCCAATAATAATTATTACTATTATATTGATCCATCCATCTTCCAAACTGCTTATCCTACTGGGTTGTGTGGGGGGTCTGGAGCCTATCCTGGAAGCAATGGGCATGAGGCAGGGAACAACCCAGGATGGGGGAACAGCCCATCGCAGGGTACACTCACACATGCACACCTATGAGCAATTTAGTAACTCCAATTAGCCTCAGCATGTTTTTGGACTGTGGGGGGAAACCAGAGTACCCAGAGGAAACCCCACGACGACATGGGGAGAACATGCAAACTCCACACATATGTGACCCAGGCGGAGACTCGAACCCGGGTCCCAGAGGTGTGAGGCAGCAGTGCTAACCACTGCACCACCATGCCGCCCCAACATTAACATTTATATTAATAATATTTGCATTTATTTTCTTGTACATTTATCTGACAGTAATATCAGTCCAATGCAATATCCAAGTGAAGCGGATAATAGATTGCAAGCAAACAGCAGACAAGAAGCTAGGCTGAGCTCCTGAGATTCTGCAGAAACAACAGCACGGTTTGGGGAAAAAGACCTATATGAAGAATCTTCAGAGATGCTATAAACTTGTTATTAAGTGGACAGACTCAGATGGAACACACAATTAAAACCAAATATCTCCCAAGAGAGAACCAAACAGAACACTAAATATCCTTTATTTTTTCCTGTAATAAATACATGTTCTGTACAGATACTCAGACAGTAAGCCCACCGAATCACACACCACACTGAGATCCCGGACAGAACCAGCAACCAGCAGTAGGCAGCAAGTAGCAGACCTGCAGCCTGAAATGTCCTGTGTGTCATATAAATAGGCAAAATCTTGCACTGTAGATCAGTAGACAACTGTAATAAAATATTTATTGTATGTAACTTTTACTTCCAGTATATACTGTTTAAGTTATTGGTCCATTAGCTACAATTACAATAGATAGTAGAACATGTGAATATTGATTAAACTGATATAAACAAACACTTAGAAACCTAAACACAGTTAAGCACTTAATGAAGTATGTTGTATGCTTGCCATTACCGGTAAACTGGTATAGTGGGTTATTGTTTTTCACAGACAAAAATCATAATGTTTCTCAAGAGGTCTGATGTACAGTAGCAGAATGTTAAGTATTTTGTTTAGAAAAAAACTTTGACATTGCGATGCTGTCTTTGCCCTGCCCTGGGTTCTCAGATTGTTTAGTTGGGGGGGGGGGGGCAATTTTGCTGGTCCACCAGGAAAATGCCTGATAGGCCAATACAGCCCTGCTGCTCATTGATCTCTATGACAAATTTGCCCTTCACACTGAGTTTTGTCTTACATATATAATCTCTGTTCAGTTCCCCTACTTCAGTGGTAACTCTTATTAGCTGGTCTTTTTGAACAAAACAATGTCTTGATCCGTATTGTTTAATGATGTCAAGCTTTCTTTTACTATTGTAAATCAGAAAAAAAATGCAATGGATTATGAAGCCTAACCAAAGAAATGGTTAACCTCATATTAGAATACTGTTCTGTGGCTTTCTGAGCCATTTATATGGTGATATAAAACTTAAACAACACCTTGCAGTTTTAATTAAGATTCAGCCAGATTGTATGATCGAAATATATACAGGAACCACATAGTAGATGGCTTAGCCATAGTGTTCAAAACAAAGTAATATCCTCTGGTATTTGTCAATGTGTATTCAAGACTATTCATTAGAATGTGTAGATACTGCACTTTGTTTGGAAAAGTCGCATTCACAGGAAATTGTAAATTTTACAGAACTTTTTTTTTCATCCAGCAGCTACACTTAGATCCATAGCAACCTACTAATCTCAAAGTGATTTGTTGCACTGTCCGCTAGTTTGAAAACCTGTGCAGCATCACAGTGGGTTAGTTTGAGAAGGTGAGAGGAGCAGAAAGATGTGCAGCTCATTTTTCTAAACACAGTATACAGCACAAGGTCCTTAGTTGATTTCCTGGATGCGTACCTCAATAAGCCCTTGACATTTACTTTGACTGACACTGCCACACACATATTTAACTGTAATACACACACTTTACTGTGGGGGCAGAGAAGTGCAGTCTGTAGCTCTGTCGCCTCGTACCTCCAGGGTCAGGGTCTCTGAGCGAGTTTATCCATCTTCCTTGTGTTGTATAGGTTTCCTCCCAGTTTCTGCCCACGGTCCAAAGTCATGCAATTAGGCAAAATGCCCATCATGTCCGATTTTGTGTGTGTGTCTGTGTCTGTGTGTGGCCAGGGTGTTCCTCTGCCTTGTGTCCCATGCTATCCCCCCCCCCTGACCCTGTAATAGCTAAATGGTTGGAATTGGGATGCATATATTATACAGAAAAGTATTGCATCCAAGTAGGTGATTATATTTCTTTATGCTACGTAATGTGGAGTCAGCTCACTGAGAGACATTTGACAATTGTTGAGTTGATATCTACATACTTCTGTATATTTCATATATTTGACAGCTGATTTAGAGTGATAAATGATTTGTTCTGTTTGTGACTACATCTAGTGGAGAGGTTGCCTTTATCTGGCTCCACTAAAAACAGAGAATGAATAATAAAAGGAATGCAAGGAGAAATAGGGGCAACTCTTGACACTTAAATTTGCCTCTGGAGTTGAGGACAAAAGTGCATAGCAGATCGAATAAGAATTCCATTTCAGTCATAAATGGAAATCTTAATTGCTTTTTATTCAGTGACTCAGTGAAACCTTGTTAAATGCATAGATGGTTCATGGTATTCTGCCACAGTCTAGGTATTGGGAATTACCAGAAAGGACAGAAAACAAGGTATGATGAAGAGAGGGAGGAGCAGTAGAGGAGACGTGTTACTTCCATGTTGACTTGTTTGCGGCTATGGGCAATTTGACTCATGTTACATTAATTAACGTGTCACACTCCAGATCACTGGGGAAAGCTCATCATTTTATTCTAGATGGCTTCCTTATGATTTCATGTAATGAACACTCAAGTTTGTGCTTAAGCCTCAAGTCATTATAGCTAATTTCCATCAACAGTACTTAAATCGTGTCTCTTGTTTCACTGAATATTAATTGATCTGCTTATGAACCCTGGTAATTGTCCTAATAATCGTGACCAAATGGATCATGAGCAGAAAGTGAAAATGTTATAACTCATTTTCAGTTCATGGGAAGTACTTAATGAAAGTCCCAATCGTTCTGTATACATTCAACAAACGTGTTTAACGATTTATCTTTAAGAATTCATAAATCTACAAACCTTAATATTCATATTATCAATACAAGTTAAGGAATGTCATATGTTATTATAATTTAGAATGTTTTGAAGAATTATCTGCTTTATTCCTAATTAATATGTGCACCCAGGAGTATTGTAAGATGGCTCTAAAAAATTTGGAACATAATTGGATATGCTGACCTGGGGCCCAGAATCTCTGGTGGCCCCCCTATGTATACCATCCAGTCTCTGATTAGTCCTGAGGATGGCAGCATGGCCTGGAATGCAGGGAATTATGGGCAATTTCCTCAGCATGGCCTGAAGGAAGCTCAAAGGGCAAATCGTAGGCCTGCTAAAGCTGACATGTTTGGGAAGACTAATGTAACTAGAGCTTCATAGTATCTATGTCCACAGTGCATAATTGCGGCCCTACGCACACAGTCAATGCTCGACGTGTGACAGACAGAAGCTATTTCGCTGTCTGGTTCACTTCCTGTTGCTGTCATATTACATAGATCCAAGGAACAACACAATCCACAAATAACTACAGCAGAACCCACTGTCAAATAAAAAAAAGCCAGGCTATAAATCTTTATTTTTTTCCATAAGACTGGACAGAGCATGCTTTGACATTAATGAAAGTGACAAAATGAAAATGTGATAAACTGAAAGAGAGCAGCAGTAATGGCAGGCTGTGTGGGAGGAGGAATCCAGCTAAGGGAGTGTGTTATTTCCACACATTAGATGTACATCGTGCTGCTACAGCAAGCCAGGTAAATGGGTGGTCTTGTCACTTTGCCAAGAAACTGTATTTCTAATGGTACATTTTTATTTTTTTTTTTTTTTCAAATTTTCCCACATATGAGAAAGTAGCTGAACAGCAGGCCCCTGTTCACTAGATAGATAGATAGATAGATAGATAGATAGATAGATAGATAGATAGATAGATAGATAGATAGATAGATTCTATTCTATTGTAGAATCGTGCTTTGTAGGTGGTAATGCTCTCTGGCCTGTGCCACAACACCACAAAGAAGGTCAACATGTGCTGTATCCGCATGTGCAATTGTGCAAAAAAACCATATAAACTAAAAGCTGATAAGCAAGAAATGATGGTATGAAGCTTTAGGCAACAGTAGATACAGTTAGTTTACTTCATAGACATATGTGATTATACATGCAGGCACCCATCCATTTTCCATACCCTCTCGTCGTATGAAGGGTGACACACACACACACAAATATATATATATATATATATATATATATATATATATATATATATATATATATATATATATATATATATATATATATATATTGATATAAAGCTGAAAATGAAAGCATAGCAGTGTGATATATGTAAACATTACACTGGCAGTCCTAAGCCTTAATAAAAGTATTGCATTAGGTGGAGAAGGCAGGGCTGCATTCCTATCGGGTGGGGGGGGGGGCACACTGAAATCTAAAACAAAAAAAGTACACACACTCAAGATGTCACCGAAATCACCAAAAGTAGCGGACAGAATATGGTTTGAGGGATGAAAGTAGTCAGAAAGACAGAAACTGAAATACAGTAAATATGGTGTCAAAATGGAAGAAAACAGACCACATTCTCCCACCTCTCCAGGAACATCTCGCAAAAGATGATTGTGTAAAATCACGAATAACCATCCATGCCCCATAACATAAGTATTGCTCATAAAAATGTATTTATAAGCAATATACTTTCATTCTATTACTTTAACGTTTTCTTCTGCCGTATCATAACAGGCTCAGCATAAAAAACAGTTTTCTTTTGACACTAATGGCTTGCAAATACAACAGAGTCCCTTCATGGAAACACAAGGACAAACGCCACCACAGAGGCCGTCCAATGAAGCACTGGCTTGAGACCAGGTGGTATGTGTGGGAGGTGTTCATTCGAGTGGAAGGCATGCGAGCTTCAACCCGGTGCGTACATCCCACCATGTAGACGTGCATCTGAATGTGTAAGAGGGCTCGTGACAATGGACAGCCGTTTTTAATGAGAAAGTTTAACGAGGAGCTGTCCTTTTCTTTCGTGTTCGGTAATAGATTCTATTCTTCATTTAACAGGGATTTTGGCCCAAAACATAATAATTTTAATCGATACTGCAGAAGAAGAAATCATTCCATTTCTCTGAATCAGGTTATTATTTTACCCAATTATATGGGAGAAATTCAAGTACAAAGTGAATTGAAACACTTCAGGGGTCATGTCAAAATCATGCCCCCTACTCCATTCATGCATATTTAGAGTAATGGGAGAATACGAGGTTAGGAAAGCGTTAGGAATTTCAAAGTACGGCACAACTGTTGTTCTTCGAAGGCAAAATGGTGCATCTGACACCTTGTAATACATCTAAGGAACCTAAGATTTATTCCCCGGCCATTTGCCTGACACAGTGAACTCAGCCTGCAAATTCCCTAGAAGTGCTAACATCAACAGGCAGCGCATTGGCAGCGTGTCTTTGGCAATGGAGCAATATATACTTTGAAGTGATGCTTTCAGAAGGGAGTGTTATCATGACCCTGTGCCATATCATCACACAATGCATGATGGGAGAATAACACATTCACCCACTAAATAGTTGAACTTAACTTTCAATAAGCAGGTCCTTACTGTTAACTCCTCTTCACTGCCCTTTATAATAATGTCTAATGTGCTGCCTAGTCATTTGTTTAACTTCCATAAAGTGTGACTCTTTGATGTTATCTTGTCAGTAGTCTTGCACTGGAAAAGGGCATTTCCATTAATGGTATGTAATATGTAGCATCAACACCACCCTGCTTTTAACACCAAAAAAGGAAACTCTCGTAGTAGGTCTGTATCCTTCTAAAAATGGACCAAAGCAGAGTCATCACACATTTCACAGAAATCCCAAAGGAGCCTTAGACTAATTACGTTCCCAGGGTGTAATTGAACCATGTAACGTTTGACACCAACTTCATGCTTGAAGCAGTAAGTTCAAGACTTATGAACTAATTTGTGAGTAATTATCAGAACGACATGGACTTTTCATTAAAATTGCAAACTGGTTCTGGTGGGGGGACTCGTTGTACGTAAAAAAAAAGAAATTATAAGGCAGAAAATATCTATCTTGTTCCATAAGGGTCATCAGATTACCACTGGGAGATAGCATGTAAAGAATTTTGAAATGTTATTTATTTTGAGGCATAGATGGAGTTTTTATATACTCATAGTTAAACTGATGTTCAGGTTTTATAATTAACTGCAGTTCATTAAAGAAATGTATTTCAGCAGTCTGTTCTCAAGTCCAAGTGTTTTACATGTTACTTTCAGTCTTGTTGACAGCCTTTGTTCGCCAAGCATATTTCCATAGTTCTGCTTGTCTGTGTCATGTATCATGCTTTATCAACACTAACGGTTCCCTCTCTGACTTTCAGGCCATTGGATTTCCGAAATATCTCCAGGCAGGGGTAGATTTTTAATGTCAGCTGTCACATCATTCAAGTGTTTTACATGTCATAACACTTTCATATGAAAGCCCGTGAAGTTTAATTTGCATGAACCACATGGTGAAGAACAATATGCTGCTAGTTTAAGGTCACAAAACAATTTTAATGATGGTGATGGGTTTTAAACATAAAATTTGAAGGGCAGGGGGTGATATAAATGAATCGTATAAATCTACAGCGGCGTGGTGCAGTAACACCGTCTGGGACACATTTTGTTATCCGTCAATCGCAATTAATATAGGAAATGAATAAGAAATATTGAC
Organism: Brienomyrus brachyistius; assembly: GCF_023856365.1. NCBI lineage: Eukaryota > Metazoa > Chordata > Actinopteri > Osteoglossiformes > Mormyridae > Brienomyrus > Brienomyrus brachyistius. The sequence continues at coordinate 38,468,198 of NC_064533.1, read as the reverse complement.
ACTACTAGAAGGTCAAAGACTCTCACCTGGTCACCACAGAACAAAAAAAAAACAAAGCAGAAGTTTGAATTGACTTTTTCAATAATTGTGAACATCTGCCATGGGTTGACGTCCCATCCTGGGTTGTTCTCTGCCTTAGGTCCGTAGTCTCTAGGATGGACTCCAGACCACCTGGGACAAGGGGTTAGAGAAAATGGATGGATGGACAGATGGATGGGTGAACCTGACTGACTCCATAACATACATATCGGTAAGTCAGTATATATGCCAGTCATTTCAATTAATAACTTTGGATCAAAAGGGAATTTTCCATACCTGCTTCTCCAATGCAGGGTTACAGAGCCGAAAGCGAGGCAGGGGGGTAACCAAAGCCAGGACGTCAACCTATTACAGGGCACTCACATCATTCATACCTACAGACAGTTTTGCAGTTCCTATTCACTGTATGTGCTAATGCTGCTTATCTGTAACAAAGCTACAAAGCTAGTTAAACAGGGGTCACCAGGGCTAATCAGGAATCAGCATCATGAGGAGAGTGTTTGTATTATCATCCACCCACTTTACAAATGGCCATGAACACCAGATTTCCACAGTAGCAGTTATAAATGTGAATGAGTGAAAATACTTCGTGGTCTCATACAGCAGTGAATTTGTAGTACTTTAGTAAGTAACTGGCCTATGAATTTAACGGATGTGCATTGCAATATATTTGAACGATCCATCCATCAGTGTCTTGCTGTAAATGTCTGTTGTTTCAAAATAGTACTGAAATTGAGTTAGCCACAAAGGACAAATCAGAACTGGAAGTGGTAGTGAGACCAGGGACACAGTCTGAGATGCATAAGTGCAGTTAATTAAGCTGCAGACTCACTGCATAAGTTTACTGGATAAGTGGTTATGAAACACAGATGGATGTACAATATATGGTTTATACATCTTTTCATTCATCTTGTAGCTGCTTCCTCTGGACAGGGACATGGAAGGGCCTTCAGTTTATCTTGGGTACACCATGGATGGGATGTCAGTGTATCACATGGCATACACATATACATGCACGAACACAGGAAAAACCCGAATCCCACCAATGACGACCTTAGCCCCCCACCCAGCCCAAACCTTAACCATAAGTAACCAAGCAGAATACAAGACTTTTGACATTTTTAGTTTTCCGATTGAATTCACAGATCTTTGTGAGGACCCGAAAAATTATTATTTTTTTTACATTGTGTGGAACATTTTGTCCACCCAATGTAATATAAACATAGTCCACACACACACACACACACACACACACACACACACATATACTGTATATATGTCTATATTCCTATCTGTGTGGGGACTGTCCATTCATTTCTATGTGCAAAACCCTAATCCCAACAGCCCTAAACTTAACCAAAAGTAAGGGAATGCAGTCATAGATTTTAATGAAAATGAGGTTTATATTGTGGGGATAAAAATTCCTCCACAAGCTAAAAAGTGAGAGGTTCATGTGGACACAATGTGGTAAATACACCCCCCCCCCCCCCCACACACACACACACACACACACATCATGGACAATTTAGTGATGGCGATTCATCTAACTGCATGCCTTTGGACAGTGGGAGGAGAGCTGAATGACACGGTGAGAACTTGCAAACTTCACATACAGAGCGGAGGTGGCACACAAGCACTGAGGCAGCAATGCCACCCACTGAGCCTCCATGTTGCTCCTCCACTTTTTATTCGCAGAACAAAATTACAATGATAGGAAATCACAGTGGCTCAGCATTTCTGTAAGTCTGACTGCTTCAATCGTCTCTAGGGGTCTGCCTCTGGTGCCTGTGTTTACATTGTCATTTTCTCTTCAATACATTTATCTTCCACATTCCAAACTCATGCTCTTCACTTCAGTTGGTAACTCAAAACTAGTAACTACTGCATGAGCAGGACGTGTCTTGGTAAGACTCACAATTGAGTAGTGCACCCAAGGCAAAGCTGGAGAGACAGCCGTGAAGGCCAGAGACTTGTCAAAACAACTATAGGATAAAATTATGGAAAGACCCAGATCAAGAATGGGTATAAAAAGATTTGAAAGGCATGGGATGTCTCTTTGGACAAAGTCTGGCTGGTCATCTTAAGGCATAAAATAAACAGGACCACCCAGAATCTACTTAGAGCTGCACTTCCCAAATCCACGAGGTCAGAAGGACAATTGTGACTCAAGTCACCCAAGGAGACTGACAACGATAAAAAGCCTACAGACATCTAAGGGTAAGACAGGAGGAGCCGTCTGTCTGTAAGTCAGGCATGTCAGAAATCTCTCTGGAAGAAAAAGAACCATGTAAATCCACTAGGACTTCACTAAAAGGCTTGTGGAAGTCTAAATAAATCAAGTCCATGGTCCAGTAAAACTGGACTAAATGAATGTCTGACTCCAATGATATCTCACCAGCTTGTGACAGCGTCTGCATGTACTGGGTAGCTTGAGGGAACAGAATAAATGCATTGGGCTTAATTCATGGAAAACCTTGAAAATACCTGCTTCAGTCAGCAGCTTACCTAATGCTGAGGCAGGGATTGACGCTTCAGCAGGTTAATGACCAAAAGCACATAGTAAACTGTACATTGGCTTCAAACAAGAAAGACAAAATGTCTTCCAAAGTAGCTTAGTCACAGCCCAGACTCAGATCTTATTAAAAACTATTACACAGAACTTTAAAGCTACAGTGATTCCTTATCCTTGATCCATAACTCTCTCAAAAGGAATACAAAAATAATGAATGTTCCAGACTTGCAAAAGTTCTAGAGACTAAATAGCCAAAACCGCTACCAAAGGTGGTTTCACAGAGGGAAAAATACTTATCCAAACAAGTCATTATTTTTAATTGTATATTAGCTGTTGTTTCACAATAAAAAAATCCCTTACATCTTCAAAATGTTGTGCAGGTTTTGTAGATCAGAAGTAAGAATAACACAAAAATAAATACATTAAAGTGTTTGTAGCACAACAAATGTGATAATTCCAAAAACACTCCCATAGGCAGTGATTGATGTAGATTTGCTCAGAACTGAAATTTATGATTCATTAATTACTATTAATTGCTGAATAAATTTTAAATTTTAAATGGTTTGAATTTATTATTATTATTAGTAGTTGTAGTATTTCATTTAGCTTGAGGAGAGATAAAAATGCATACTGTAGTACATGCTAAGGAAAAAATAAATGGACCAAGCAAAAAAGCAGGAGGTAAGGAAATGCTCTGATTACAGCGTGCTGCCACACCCCCCGCATGACAAACCACCTCAGGGAAGAGGCCCTGAGGCCAGCCATGCAGCGGGTGATACCTCAGCACCACACTAATCCAAATGGACCAACAACGCTGGCAGGGATCCCTAGCCTCAGAGCCGCCACTCCAGCCTGCAAGCAAAGCAAAAAAAAAAAACAGTAAGAAATTTAGTTTATCATGGATTTAACATCATTAAACAAAGTTGATGGGCGAGGAATTAGCGAAAATCAAAGAAATACAAAAAATATCTTACGTTTATGCCTGTAGTCATTATGCTAGCGGTACAGCTGCTTTTTATTGGATGCCTACTTTACATCAATCTGGAGGATTAAAGGTCTTGTCCACTAGGGGGTCATTGCAAGGAAAGCATCTTGATTGGCTACTTTGTTTCCAGTCTTACTTGTTTGTATGAGGTTGTGGTATGAAATGTTGTACATTCACTTGCAAATTCTCTAATAAGACTGCTGCAGTCTTTTCTATATTCTACTCGTTGTTCCACATCGCATTGGTACTTGTTATGTCACATATCTCTTTACTACCTAATGTTGAGTGTTACGTAATATATTATTACATATTACAACTATAGAATATTGGTAAAAAAAAACATTTATTGCAATAAATATTGCAATATTTATAAAGTAAAAATGAGTTCAAAATAAATCAATTTTGCAAACACCTCTGAGGGAATTAAACAGCAAGTATTGTAGGAAAATGGATTGGCTTGAAAAGCACATACAAAAGTAATCGTGTAAAAGTACATAGCAGCGGTAAACTTTAAACCAATGTTTAACATACTAGATAGTTTTCAAAAGGAACAGTCATTAAAACTACCAAGCTTGCTAACTTTACTATATAAAGGTTCTACTGAAAAATATATCCCCCCCAGCAAATTTTTATCACCAAGATTTCTAAATGCCAGAACTGTATTGAAAAATAACATTGCTTTTGAAAGTAAACATGTCTCTCTAACGTGGATTAGGTGGTCATGCATAGCCTCAATTTTATAAAAATATAAAAATAGCCAAAAGTCTTGTATTGTGTTTGGTTACTTATGGTTAATGTTAGGGCTGGGTAGGGGTTAAGGATGTCATTGTAGGCATTAGGGTTATTCACATAGAAATGAATGTGTGTATGTGTGAATACATAGACTGTGTATGTACAGTATGTGTCTCCTCCATATTTAAACAGAATCAGATTCACTTGAGTCAAAATGCAAGCAAAACGTTTGAGAATTATTATTATAATTAAATAATAAATTATGGATGTGTTCAGAGACCTTAGCATGTGGTATAAGACACTCCTGCAACGCATCGCGAAGCATTTATATCTCCCTGACAGGCAGTATGAAGTGCTTTGTTCATGTGCACTAATGTGTAATGATACTTGTATGCCTGGGGGACAGTAGTAGGGTCTGGAGCAGCCCTGTCAAAGTATCCTGGAATGGGGCCTGTAATATGGGGCCGTGAATAAAGTGAAAATTACTGCTGTCTATTAATTTTGGTGAAGAATTAGCTAGGCAGCTTAATGCAAACTTGTATTTGTGTATTGCATTGTGTTTCCAAGCCCATCAGAAGTGGTTGGAACTCTCCCCGTGGTATAAATCCCAGCTCTGCCCACCTCTAGATTAAGGAGAACCATTTATTTGTATTAGTAGTATTGAACACAAACATGTGATATCATGATTTATGCAATTGTCAGGCTTGCTGCCCAGGCTCTGTAAAAAGGATGCTATGAGCCTGAAGGCAATTCAATAACTAATTTAGCCCCCTACTCCATGTCGGAGCTGATATATCAATCACAGCCTTATTGTAAAACCCACCAAACGTTGAACTAAGACGGACACTTAATGCACAATTTCTCCTCAGTGCATTAATGCCCAGTTGTATTTTTATGACATTTTATCATGTAACAAAAAAACTTAAAAATGATAAATCGCCTTTAAAAAATTAGTACTATTCTCACTTACGAATATATGAATGAAACGTATCTACTTTTATTTTCAGTGGCCTTCAACTGCCCTTCATTTGCAATGTGTCAAAAATTACACTCTAATTATTGCATTAACATTGCTGTTGGATCTATCCAGCCATGGGGTACAGCCATGTGTCCTGGACCTGATAACTTATTTGTAGAGGTTTAGGAATTTTTGAGTCACATAAATATAATTTGTATAGAAAGACAAATTGCGACACAGAAATACACATATACTATATATATACAAACTTTATTAGAGGGATTTGTTATTACAGACAAAAAAAAAACGGTTTTATAAGAAAACGTTTATAGTGGTGCCATGGGAGATGATATACTGTAGTATTCATGGTATTTTACTCCAATTTATAGAATGCTTGTCAGTTGCAATATCACACCCGGCTCGTCCGATCCTCCTGTGTGCCAGGCCTCCTCGTTAACCTCGTGTGAAATGCCTATGTTACAGTACCAGCTGTTCCTTCTTATTTTCATAAAGGCCTGTGTATTTAAGTCCGCGTTAAAATCTGTTTCCCCAGCCTTGTCATTGAAGTCATTGATGTCAAGTGAAGTCTGCCGTCCGTCTTCGTATCTCGCTTTGTTGTTTTCCTCTAATAAAACCCTAGTTTCCCCAACTCCTCATCTCCCTGCTCCTAACTTCCTGCTTCCCCGGCCCGCGCTCACGTTCAGTCGTGACACGGAATATAGTACGACAAAGCTAACTAAAGGCAAAAAATGTAGGATATATCATATTTGTATCTATTTCAAGCGGTATTTAGTGTTCTTGTTAGGCTATGATGGCAGATATTTTAGTGTGAAGGAATTGCTGCCACAACCAAATGTTACAGAAGGAGCATAAACATAGCGACAGCAGCGATAGCATAAATGGCAAAGTACTTAACTTATCTTTATATGACAGTTACAGTATATATTACAGTTACAATATAGCCAGCTGATCAGAGTATTAATAACAAGGCAGTATTCTGTAGAACAGGCGTTCCTATGCCCCCGCTGCCGATCTGTGGACAGTATTCCACCAATCCGTAGAACACTGGGGGTTTGGGGGAGGGTACAGGTATATATTTTTGACCCCTGAGATTTGCACATTCTTACCTGAAAAAGGAAACAGTTAAACTAAATTGGTCTACTGTCAGTTTTTAGCAGTTTAACAGTTTTTACACAATCTGTGCCAGTCCACAGTCATCAAAAGGTTGGGAAACCCTACTGTAGTGCGTTAACAACAACAAGGTATACTGCAAATCATGAATAATAATGTGGTATACTGGAAAGTATTAACCGTATGGTACACTACAGAGTTTTAAGACCTACGTGGCCAAGCCTTTTACAAAATGCAGCCCACATGCATGATGTTCAGGGATTGTCAGGTGCTCCTTTATTCAAGACTACTGAATTCCACTTCTGTAGAAATAAAGATCTGAGGAGTTGCTTGTCCTGCACTCCAAAGCCAATTTTATTAGCCAGACACACTGGAGTCGATGGACAAAGCAGGCCCTGTCTCCTGTGCCGCAGAGAGGCCTGAGGTCTTGTGTGGAGCTTGGGATCAGATTCTCTTCATCATGTTGGCCGAGTTTGCCTTAAGCTGCACCACTGACTATTTAAACATTAGATAAAAACGCCAGAGAGAGCCTTGTACCAGAATGTTTTGAGCGTGGAGAAGGTAAACATGATCAAGCCCAATATATTTCAATGGCATGTGCAAATCAGATATTGATTTTGGATTTTTGTGAATTTTTATTGGAACTTTTTCTATTAGGAATGATTTTGTAAAAAAACAAGAACAACACACCACAATTACAGGGAAGCTTGCGCAGCATTGATGTCTCACTCAAAATCTCCAGCAAATCTGAAAAACCAGTTCATATTTGTATTTTTCAGTTTGCTTTATTGCTGGTGGAACACTAAGAGTGGATGTAGGATGTGCAGAGTGTGTGCACGTAGCTTGATGAGAAGAGCCCACACGAGTGATGTGTTCACAATTAAACCAATTCAGTTCCATTCCTGGGATGCTTGATAGATAATTGGATGCTAAAACTGCATATTGTGCATGTGTAAATGAAGATAGTCCTCCAAGGGTGGAAGTACACTTGAAAAGCTCCTTTATATAGAAGGGATTGCAATGTAAAGACCAAGTAATATGGTGTTTGCACACTGAAAACAATATGCCATGATACAGTAAGTAACGGTGATGAGGGGAAATGGGAGTTGTAACGTTTTAATCAGACTCAGTCAACCCTTATATGGTGACTAATAGCTCAATACCATAGTACGAAACCACTGAAATGATGTTTAAAAGCGCAACATTACTTGTGGCTAACCAACACTGCATAGGGGTACAAACTTAACAGAGCAAATGGTCTTTATCGCAATGTAATTATTAAAGTTAGAATCCGCAGCCATAATGTTTAGGACCCAGATCTACCTTATAGCGTTCATTCATTCCTTTATCAACCAGCCCCAATGTTTTTTTTTTCTTTTGGTCTCTAATAGAAAATAATTATGTACAACGTGCATTTTTTTGCCTTTGATTAATGACTGAAAAAATGTCAAAACATTTCCACAAGTTCCTGCTATTTTCTTCACTACTTCGCAAGTAAATATTAAATAAGTCTCAAATCACATTTGAAAGCTACTTCTAAATATCACTTAATTCCTGAGAATAATGACTGAGGAGTATAAATTGAAACGGGGGAACCTGTCCCCATGATAGTTCTGTAATTTGATCATTTATAACATTTTTTAATATTTAGCCACTAAACAGAAAGTAAATAAACATGGCTATTAATATCCTCTGTACATATATATCTTACCTATTTGAATGCATAAAATTTAGGAGTGTTATCTGTTTATCTTTTTTTTTTTTTTTTGGGGGGGGGGGGGGGGGGGTTTGCAGTCCATAGCATTTTTGTCTTATTCATTTCCAGTAGCTGGTGTTTTAATTAATTTCCACAAATTATAAAACACTTTTCAGTAAGTCAACAAAATGAAATAGTGACTATGGTGTGCTCCCATTAATGGATGTCAAGCGAATAATTCTTGCCATTTAAAATGCTGAGAGATTAAGCTCCATGTCATTTAGTTAATTCAACATTGAGAAGGTTTGTGCTACAAAAAAACGTTGCTTATGTCTGCGGCTAAATGTGTTCCTGGCCTCCCGTTCTGCTGCTAGTGTTCCATTGGTTCTTGCCCCAGTCACAGTCCTCCCAGTTCTCCTTGTTCCCTGGGGCACCGTGTGGCTGAATGCGCTTTGTGTTTATGCACTTCAGTTTGGTTCTTGTCTTTTTAGTGTCCTTTGTTCCCAGTTTACCTGAATGTCTTTCCAGAAGGTGCTTTGCTGTTAGCTGGTCTCCACTGAAGACCCCGCTCCAAGTCTGTGTGATTACTCTGCATTTCCTTGTGTTTAGTTACAGTATAGCCTACATTAGTTGTTGTCTTGCTTACTTGACTTTGTTTAGTACTTTCATGGTTCCTTTTGTTTCAAGTTCTTTGGCGTTGATTTTCCTGTATTTGGTTGTTTCCTGTATTTTTAAGCCACACAGTTGACGGTCATCCATGCCTCGACGTGACACTGAAAATTTTAATAGAAAGGACCCCTTCTGAACAAATTAGCTAAATATAAATTAAATAAATAAAAATTAGCTAAATATAAATTATCCAAAAACTGCTTCTTTAGTCTTAAAGACAATCGCTATATGATTTTTAAAAGCATTACTTTTGAATATCAATAAATTGTCATTGAATGTAGTTTTCATTTTTACCATGCATAACTCTACCAATTCACAAATTCTGCTCCCATTGCAGTTTGGCGGATACTTTCCTTTTTTGACTCCATACAAATATAAAAAATACAATCTGCCTCCTTCCTGTAAATGTGTTCTGCCAGTTTTTCTGCATTATGTTCACATATTATCATAGTGGGGCTTTATGTGGAGAAGATCCATGTATGACTCTCAAACAGGGTTTTATTAACAATACAGAACACAAATGGAGAAACCAAAATTACATCAAAGAAAATACACTCTCAGAAAAAAGGCAAAAACCTGTACCTTTGTCAAGGGGGCTGTATCTTTGTAATTGTACCTTTTAAGGTACAGAAATGGACTCTGAGGAACATCCCAACGGTAAAAACAGCATTAGTGTACCATCAATGGTACAGAAATGTACCTCAGAGTACAACTACCTAGAGCTAAGGGTACAATTGGCAGTCAGTTGAGGGTACAGCTCCAGTGATGAGCAAAGATACAAAGTTTTGCCCTTTTGTAATTGCAATAAGACATTTAGGGACAAAACAAAGAGCAGAACACTAGGGGCACATGAAGTAACTCACGGCAACAACCACGATGACCAAATAAAGAACATGACAAAGATAGGCACTTAAATACACTGATAACAAGGGCTAGCAAGGCGTATGTACTGTATGGACTATTATGAATGAGGGGTAACAAGGAACAAGTGAGGTCAATGAACAGATACATAATGTTCAAACACCAAGGGAAACTAAAACAAGGAAACACACGGAAATACACCAATTAACATAAGTAAAAATGAGGAATAAATGCTTAATAATAATATGGTTGAGTGTGGCCAGATTTGAACCCACAACTATAAAAGGAAAACAGGAACAGCAGGTGTTAGTTCAACCCATGAAGCCACACAGCAGTCAGAGGGGACAAGAGAAGCCAAAAGAGGCTAAAGACACTGGGATGACCAGCAATGTGTGCTGCCTGCTAGGGGAATTGACATAACAAAAAGGGACAGGACAGGGCCCGATCCTCACAGAACTTGTATGAACTGGATGTTGATTTTGATCTTATACTCAGATACATGACTGTTGCCTGTTTTTATGAGTCTGCAGGTGACTGCAGCTCATGTCCATCTGCAGAAGACTCTCCCAAAAACCTACAACTGTCCATCTGCGGTGCTTTCTTGGTCGCTGAATTGGATCACTCAGAGGCGAATGGAGAAGTTGCATCGTTCACTTTAACATCCTACATTGCCTGAAGACGTGTCTCTGACTGAAGAGGAAATAGTAGGAAAACAACCTATTCCAGTCTGATAATATAACAACAAATTTCACAAAGAGTACATTTGTGGTTTTAACATTAGAATTTACTGCAACTTAATGATGTTTTTCTAAAGTGCCACAGTCTGATGCACCTGTATCTACGCTTAGTCTATCCCTGAGAACTGAACTCTCACAATACACAAAGCACTCCTGTTAATTTTGTTTAAAACTCAGCCTTTTTTATATTGAGCCGTAAAGATCTGATTTAAAGACTTATTTATTATGTAATTTAATTTACTATATATTGCGATAACAAGCTGAAAAACAATTGACCGGGATACCTTGCAGCAATTTCCCAAGTAGTAGAAGTAGGGTATATAATTGCCACTACTTAGAGACATTATCAGTTTATAGTTGCAGTTTAACACATAAAAATATACATATACCAGTTTACTTATATATGTTTTTTTAGACAAATGATATGGAGGAAAAGGAGAGGCTAGGAAAGACAGGAGAGGGAATGTTTAAATAGTCAGTGGTGCCTGTTATGTAGCTATGAGGGTGCAAGGAGAACAGAGCAGATATACACAAGGTAGATGCAATAAAGAAAAGACAAAGGCCATGAAAGAGACAGAAGGAGACAGAGAAGTGGGAGGATGCATTAAGAGCAGCTGAAAAAAATTGCCATCAGATTTGAATGAATGTTATGACTGAACAACTTGCATATTGCCATCCAAGTTGGAGGCTAAGTGCTTTCTGTTAAGCACGGGGGACAGAATAATGAAAATAACAGGTGAAACGTGACCTAATAACCATCTGTCTTCCTTAACCACATATCCAGTATAGCTTCATGAGGTTATCTTTTATAATTATGTATAATTACATGGGAGAGAGAATAATGAAAATAACACATGAAACATGGCGTAATAGGTCTGATGTTCAGAGATCAACTGCTGCTGGGCCAAACGACCTGGGTTGAAGCCTCAGGCTGACCAAATCTATAAGGAACCATCTCAAGTAGCCCAAGCTAGTTTAGGGGTGTGACTCAACAGGTTAGGACTCTGTCACACATCCTGATTATTCCAAGTTAGACGTGTCCCTGGGTAAACAAGGGAGGGGCTTGCATTTCACTTCATAAACCAATCACGGTCTTCATTGTATGACATCACCACCTTAATCAAAATAGTGCTTTCTGTTAAGCAGCAAGGTGCAAAGATTTGTAAAGTACCCATGCTACTGTGTATGCATTTTGCTAAAGGACAAGACATAGATATAAAACATAGGAACATGCTTACCTGCAAAGGCTGTACAAAGCAATGTAAGGGCACGCCTTTATTTCGTGATGACAATTATAATAAAAAGACCTTTAGTAACAAGACCTGAAGAGGTGGCCTTCCGATCACAGGCCCAGAAGCTAAGCCTGCAGAACCACATGCTGCCCCAGCTTGATGGCTGCAAGCCTTGAGTCTGGAAATGAGGAAGAAAAATGTGGTGATGACATACAATGAAAATGTAACTGCTTAAAGAAAAATCTTTAACCAATGAAATGCAAGCCCCTCCTTTGTCGACCCAGGGTCACGTCGAACTTGGCAAAATCAGGATGTCCCACTGTGTCTGCCATCCGAAAATTGCTGGTTCACACCCAGTAGTTGGCAGAGTGATTTCCCTTAATTGATCCTGGGACTGACTAATCCTGCTTTGTCATTGTACACTGCTTTGAATAAAAGTGTCTGCTAAGGACACCTGAAGCTAAATATGTTAAGAAATGTGGGTTTGTGATTACAGATTGTGGTTGTGAGTGTGTCTGCTCTTTGATGAACTGGCATCCCATCCAGGGTGTACTTACCCCAGCCTTGTGCTCTGTGCTGCCTGGGAATGGCTCCAGGCCTCTATGTCACCCTGACCAGGATAAGCGGTTAGAAGATGGTTTATAATCATGGATACTGTGATTCACTACAGAGCAGGTCTGCAGCATGTGTTAGACGGTCGGGTGAGGGAGATTCAGAACACGATGGTGTGCACGCTGATCCAAATTAAACCCAAGTCCAAGGCTTCGTTCTGAGCCTGACTGTATTCAGATGAATAGACCTTGCAGTCTAACTCTGAAAGAGTGCTAAGGGCTCAAGTGAAGCGGTTAATGAGCGCAGATGTTGGACATGTTTAAGTGTAATAACAGAGGTCAGAGGGGAAAAAGCCTGCCAGCCTGTTTTGGGGGCATCTGTAAATATTGCCTCCTTAGATGAGGAATGTCAGTAGATCTCAGCACACAGGGGTATGGGAGCCCTTATTCCCTGGCTGCCTGAAGGCCCTTCTCTGCAGCCCCTTCTCTGCAGCTCTTCTTACAGAACACGGCGGCCATGCATCATGAGGGCGCGGGCCGGTCAGTGCGTAATGATTCACAGTGTCTGTCAGCACCCCGCTGACGTGTGCAACCTTGCACTTCAGCCTCAGCACACAAATTCTTTTTTTAATTTCCACAGGGGTCTTACAGATGCCCCTAGTTTCTGCCTCCCAATTACATAATGCACTAGTTAATTTTGATTGGTGATATGCATGCATCCAGCCTATTTTATAAATGTGATAATGCTGTAAATTAGGATTTAATTATTGGGATTAGGCATGAAGCTTTTTGGAATATGGCTATTGGCAGGGAAACAGATGGTTTGTCAGCCTGTGGCAGTTGACATGTTACCTGGAAAGTGGTCATCCATCCATTTTCAGCTATCCAGTCAGCTTGTGGTTACACCATGCAGACCTTGAATTGACAATACCAGGGTACTGCCTCTCATACATTCACTGACATGCTAAAGATCCCAAATAAACAGACTGGCAACTTGTGGGGATATTAAGTTCATACAGCTCACTGTGCCTTTTTCTCAGTCACTGTACAAGACTTTTCACTCATTGTAGTGAGTGTGTGTGTGTCTGTGTGTGCGGGGGGGGGGTGGGGGGGGTGGCCAGTATCAGGCTAGTTTATTAAGTAGCAAAATAAATTAGTATCACAACTGCTTAAATTTTAAATATTTCACATTAACATACAAGACAATAATAATATAATTCTAAATATTAGTTACAATTGTGTTTCAATTTCTGACATACAGTAGGTAACAAAATAATCCACCCATCCATCCATCCATTTTCCAAACCGCTTTTCCTACTGGGTTGCGGGGGGGTCCAGAGCCCATCCTGGAAGCAACAGGCACGGAACAACTCAGGATGGGGGGCCAGCCCATCGCAGGGCACACTCACACACCATTCATTTACACATGCACACCTATGGGCAATTTAGCAACTCCAATCAACCTCTGCATATCTTTGGGCCGTGGGGGGAAACCGGAGTACCCGGAGAAAACCCCACAACGACATGGGGAGAACATGCAAACTCCACACACATGTAACCCAGGCGGAGACTCGAACCCGGGTCCCAGAGGTGTGAGGAAATAGTGCTAACCACTGCACCACCATGCCGCCCCCCGTAACAAATATTTTTTTAAATGGAGACAGTTTCGGCTTTGTGGCAGTGTTATTCAGAGTCAGAGTCAGAGAGTTTTATTGTCAATTCCTTTACATGTACTAGCCTATAAAGATATCGAGATTACGTTTCCCACTGTCCCTTGCGTACATTGGACAAACAATACAGGACGGGACGAACTATAAAGTGCACAGAACATAACAACAACATAACAACAATGTAACCTGTGTTATACCAAATTCTAACTATATTTCTAAACACTAAAAATACAGTGGACAGACAAAACAGGACAGACAAACAAGTGTCCAAGTACAAGTTCATCAACTGATGTAAGTGGGAGGATATTTGAACTCTTACCTTTGGTTGTTGCACAGACCTATACTGGCACACATGCCAGTATAGGTCAACCTATACTTACTAGCAACCTGCTGGCTATTTTGTTTTCTGTGCATTTGCCCCCACCCCAACTCCCCCACCCGCTGAGACACAACTGATTGAATTCCTCCTACTGCTTTTGTTTAAAATCCTGTTCCCAAATATAAATAAAAATATGTCCATATTTCTTCCTTGCGTCCACCTCTCATGGGTTCCTTTCACTATTCTGCCCAGCGAAAGTCTTACTTCAATTCTGTAAGGAGCTCCACGTAACCGCAGAGAGACCCAGTAAGCAGCTCTCAGGGCCCGAGCCGTAATCAAACCTAAAGCCCTTCAGCTGTAAGCCACTGGTTCTGCCCAGTGGGCATCACACTGCACCGTTAGTCATTTTAATTAGCTTCACTGTGCCCCTTAATTACAGGTTTCATGATCATACATTTTTGTTGAATAATACAGGATTTCAAGCAGATATTTTCTATATATTCAACAGAGCAATATATTAAGGTTAATGAGTTTGGTGTTTGTTTTGTAGAATGAACAAAAAAATGAATATGTTGCTATGACCACAGGATAAGGAAACTTGTTGATGCAGTTGGACATAGCCCAAGCTACACATATATGCAATGCCAGGCCTTCCCTGTCAGACCTTCCTCCTCTGAGATACTCTTCTCCAACTATTTATTGCTGAAATGACTGGGGCCACTAATTGTGAGATAAGAAGTTAGACTGAGGAATTTAGCATGCTAAACTAGATAAATAATCCAGATCTTCAAGCTAAAGAGATCTAAGTTTTGGCCAGTGTGCGCTTCTATAGATGAAGATATATGGACTGCAGGTGTTGGTGATGGCAGATTGCAATCATATTAAGGCAGGCATGGTCATGGAGGTCATGGAGGATGACCACGCCTGCTACAGGTAACTTTAGAACTGAATCCTGGACTCGATGTGACACATGCTAGTTAGGCCTGTGTACTTCCTAGGTGGTGACAGCAGATTCAGTCTTACATTTCAGCCATGGTAGGAAAGGATGCATAGACTAAATAACCTCAGTGAAACTGGAGTGGAGAAACTTTAAAATCATATCTGCTTGACATGATCGTCTACATTTTCAGTGAAGGTTCTGATGGGATGTACAGTACCACGGTGTTATTAAATTCCATGAACATTAAACCAGTTCTCTGAAATTAATTATTATAATGCTTAAATGAATTTTTTGTTCTTTTTAGGAGACATGATTCAACATTCTGTAAGTTCAGTACCTACCTAAATGACAATGTCTATACAGTTGGCTGGTTATCCTTGATGAATCCTCAGTGGTAGCTGAATCCTTTCATCATTGTCTTTTTAGTCACCCCAAATCATCTTGGCAGCCCCCCCACCACCCCACCCCCTGCAGATTAAAACTGCTATGCAGCTTCAAATTGTCAAAATTCATTTAGAAGCACGGTCTTCACTATAAAGGTGATCCAAAACCCAGCATGGCTCAGTAACTCTGCAAGAGGTTAATTGAGCTGTTCGGTACCTGAACTGTCCTTCTCCACTATTTCAAAAAAACAAAATGCTGATGATTTAATTTTTAAATTTACATTGCAGCCTGAAACCAGAATGTTTCACATTTCCTGTCAAAATGTAGGCAGCTAACCTAACCTTACCCTAGCTATTGCAGTGACATGCAATCATTCCAAACTCTGGGGATTTGTATGAAATTCTCAATTATTTCAATTATTTCTGTTCCTCCAGCATTGTAGTTTTTTCTAAAAGTATTAGATAAAATAGGTAGACATTTAGCAGGCATGTTAAATTATCTGTATTAGAAATCTCCATAAAAATAATGCCAGAAACTCAATAAACAGTTGTAAAATTGACAGGATTATATCTACAATATCCTAGTAGGCCTGTCTCAGCTGCAAATGTCCAAGGTTGGAGAATGAGAAAAATACAGAAATAAAAAAAAAATCTAAATGAAATGGGTACATTTTTTTTCACAAGTTTGAGGCGATGTGTTACTTGTTCATGTTGGAGACCAACTCAGGATCACAAATGTATTCAGACAGCTTTGCTTTCAGTTGACTGCATATACATGAAACACATTTGTTCTGGAAAACAGTGAAGTGGTATTTATGTCAAGACATTTAGAAGTGTGTGTACCTTATAAGTGACAGATTCATAAAATGTCTAACATCGTAGTTGCCATGGGCAACTTCCTCAGTTCCCTTGACTTTTCTATAGGAAATGAAGGATGCCAGGGAGGGTCCTACTAAATACCGATTATTCATTTTCAGTAAGTACCCATGTGCCTTTGATATCTAGGGGAAAATAAAATATATGGCTTCATTCATTTTCCTGCTTCTCGGTGTAGGTCAATGACAGCAGCTCTACTCATTTTCACTTAGAAACAGTGGCGAGTTTCAGTGCTATTTCAGTCCCTGAAACCATGCTGTTCATGTACTGCATGTTCTCCATCAGAGACAGGAGACCACTGGCCTACAGTATGTGTGCCAAACTAGGGGGGTGAATTACGGAGGTCTTCAAGGAAGGAAGGAAGGAGGGAAGGAAGGAAAGAAAGAAAAAAGAAAGAAAAGGTACTCAGTGGCCAGGTACCTCTTCTTCATGCCCACTGCTGAAAAACAAGCAGTCGCTTAGTCAATTGCATGTTCATTATATTTTGTATTTCATGATAATATTTGGTGAAGTTGATGTAGGTGGCTAATAGTGGGTGCATGTGCTGGATAGTGGAGTTGCAGCTTTTTATTAGCTGACATACACAGAAAAGTCACATATTAAAGCAGGGATTAAACAAAGAGCTGAAGATTCACTGAGAAGGAGTACAGAAGAGCCTAATGGTACCTGAGAATCGCTATGGGGCTTTGAGTGAATTCCTGCTGTAAGAGTGTTTGGGGAAAGAGAAACACAGTGATGGAAATGCTGCTCTGTTTATGACACAGAGTTTTTAACAGTGTTCTTAAGGAGCCCATTAAATAACTGCACTTTGATCTTGATTAAGTTTGACATTAAGCTGAACATTAATGTATGCTGTTATTTTGTGTTCTTTTCAAATCATCCCCCCCCCATGATAATTACCAAAATTGGAGGGAAAAAAGTAAGATTTCACTTTTTTATTAATACAGTGTTACTTCAAATTATTAAATAAGTAGCATTTGAAAGTCAGGATATAGCAGCTCACTGGTTTACTCATTCGCTTCATGCCTCCAGGATCTGGAGTGTGAATCTCCCCTTTGCTGTGTGTGGAGTTTGCATGCTCTCCCTGTGTCATGTAGGTTTCTTCCTGCAGTCCAATCAAATGCAGTTAGGCTCATCTGTGTTTCTGAAGTACCCTTTATTTGTGGGGGTAGCATGTGGCTCAGTGGGCTAAGCCTCTGTACCTGTACTGAAGATCGCCAGTTCAAGCCTGAGCACATCTGTGGGTCCATGAGCGAGGCCCTTAACCCCCAGCTCCCTGGGTGCTGCAACAAGTGGCTGCCCTTCATAGCCAGCTTGCTTTCACCTGCAGAGAGTGGGTTGGCAAAACATAAAGAGAATTTCCCCCAGGGATTAATAAAGTATCTGTTATTATTATTATTACAACATGCCCAGTGAGAGAATGGCATCCCATCCAGGGTGTAGTGGGACCCTGGGATACAAGGTTTTTAAAATTAGTTCATTTAAAAGAATGTTTGAGAGGGGGTATCAGGAAAATCATAAAACCTGAGAGAGAAACTTGCCCTGCAGAGCAGTGGTAGTGAAAAAAGGATACATAGTTTCAACCAGTCCAGTGTGAGGCAGTAGATGAACCCATGCCCATTTGTTAGCGTCAGTTAACCCACTGTATGTCTTCTCTGGGTACACTGCATGATGAATTCCACAAATGCTGCAAATTAAGTCCGGCACGTGCAGGCGGGTGGAATGACAGGAGGAAATAACTCAAATTTAAGTAAGAGATTCTTGCAGGGGTCACAGATCTACTTACTCGCTGAGTGTCTATGGCTTTTTAATCAGTAATGTAAAGTTTTGCTCCCTCTGCATTTCTACACCCTGAGCTGAGGGTTCATTCTCCACTCATGTAATTTATCTGGACTGTTTGTGGAAAACATGGTTTATTAAATTTCAGTTGCAATTAAACTTACTTACAGGATCCTTTTTTAGAAATATATGTAAATAGTATACTGCATGCATTCTATCTGACTGTCTTAATCAAGCTTCTGTTTTTCAGTAAGATGCTCCCATATAATTTGACGCTTCATGCTGAGATACTGAATAATTCCTTTAAGCAGCTCAGCACTGGCAGAAATAGGCATCCTTGAAACTTTATTTGCTATTTTTACAAGTGCATTAGAATGTTTTCACATAGGCCTACTACATGTTGTTCTTCTTTCCATTACATACAGACATACTGTATAGAGGTGAGAATGAAGTGTCATCCAGGTCTCCTGGAGCATTCTTCAGGGAGTTCCGTACCTTTCTCAAGGGCCCAACAGAGATTTGGCTCTTCTGCTAAACAGAGAATTCAAACCAGTGACCTTCCGATCACAGGCCTAACCTACCAAGCGACAAACAGCCCCCTGAATTATATTGGAAGTACGATCATGCATCTTAATTTGTCCACGGATTGTCAGCATGGCTAATTAGAAACCTTGGAAAGTGTCAGGTCAAGCTGACTTCCCTGTTTGTTCTGCCTACATAGACAAGAAAGCAGCTGTATACTTAACAGCAAAAAGGTTGGACAAGCATCCTTTTATTCTGGTTCTATTAGCCCTTGTAATGATTTAAGAACATATTTGGATATTAAATATCCCAGAGATGTATATTACAAACCATATCAATAATTACTTATTTACAATTAGTATTTCCTTCTTACTTCAAGTTATTATTTGGAATTCATAAAACTCGATGTCTCATTATTACATGAGCAGGGCCCTGTAACACGAGGACTCATGTTTTTTACTACTTTAGTTACTTAGTCTTTTTTTTCCAACAGTAATGTACTACAGGTAAATGAATAAATACAAATTCCAAACAAAAGGCAGAGGGATGAACTGTAAGGAGAGCTGTTCCGCACCCATAACACAAGGGTATTTGCATTGATTAAATGCTAGAGAAGAAGGGAATTTTTTGGCTGGCTGCACGTTAGCCTTCATGAATATGTAGATTATCGTAATGCATATGAAATTCTGGGCGTTCTGACTGTGAGCCTCCAAAATATGGATCAAGATAATGCAAATTAAGACCTAATGAGATTTATCAAAACTTTCTGCAAATGCCTGGGGTATGATGGCATGATTATTTTAAGGCTTCTGAAAAGCAGCCACTAGATGATGCATTCAGCAAAAATGTACATATATGAAGAACCAAATGACCTAACTGATGTGGACAGTAATCTGATCTGAAACATGTTCCGGACAAATACCTTTATGATTTTTTTTTAATTAATCTATATGGTAAAAGGATGATGTGATTTAAGTCGAGTTTAGCCACTAATCTTGAATTTCTTCAAACATTATTAAAAATCTAAAGCAGGAATTTGGCAGCATTTAAATCATCAGTGGGGTCCCTGGTCTGTTGATGATCACAGGGTGCGCTGGCTTTCACTCTACTGGAATAGGATCTAAATTCACCTGGTACTACATGTGTAAACCAGCTGAAATTACTGCTCTGTAAATCAGAAAGTGACCCTCTACAGAAGAGAGCTTCATTCCCCTAATTTAAATTTTGTGCCCCAGTTTAAATGCTACATGTACCGTGCCTACAGTGATACGTATCTCTCTGTAAATTACTACCAGATTTATAAATACAAAAACAGTAAACCTATGCAGGCTTTCTTCAGAAGGATGCACAGAAGGACACACAGAAGGATACACAGAAGGATTCATAGAAGGATACACAGAAGGCTACACAGAAGGATACATAGAAGGATACACAGAAGGATACATAGAAGGATACACAGAAGGATGCACAGAAGGATATACAGAAGGAAACACAGAAGGATGCACAGAAGGATGCACAGAAGGATGCACAGAAGGATACATCATAGGATACACAGAAGGATGCACAGAAGGATACACAGAAGGCTACACAGAAGGATACATAGAAGGATAAACAGAAGGATACGCCATGGGATACACAGAAGGATACATAGAAGGATACACAGAAGGATGCACAGAAGGATGCACAGAAGGATACACAGAAGGATACATAGAAGGCTACACAGAAGGATACACAGAAGGCTACACAGAAGGATACATAGAAGGATAAACAGAAGGATACACCATAGGATACACAGAACGATGCACAGAACGATGCACAGAAGGATACACAGAAGGATGCACAGAAGGATACACAGAAGGATGCACAGAACGATGCACAGAAGGATACACCATAGGATACACAGAAGGATGCACAGAAGGATACACCATAGGATACATAGAAGGATACACAGAAGGATGCACAGAAGGATACATAGAAGGGTACACAGAAGGATACACAGAAGGCTACATAGAAGGATATACAGAAGGATACACAGAAGGATACACAGAAGGATGCACAGAAGGATACACAGAAGGATACACAGAACGATGCACAGAAGGATACACCATAGGATACACAGTAGGATGCACAGAAGGATACACCATAGGATACATAGAAGGATACACAGAAGGATGCACAGAAGGATGCACAGAAGAATTCACAGAAGGATACACAGAAGGATACACAGAACAATGCACAGAAAGATACACAGAAGGATGCACAGAAGGATACACCATAGGATACATAGAAGAATACACAGAAGGATGCACAGAAGGATATGCAGAAGGATACACAGAAGGATACACAGAAGGATGCACAGAAGGATACACAGAAGGATGCACAGAAGGATACACAGAAGGATACACAGAACGATGCACTTTCCTGCTCATGGTTTTGTCTCCCCTATGCCCTTCAAAGTAATCTTACCAGCCTGTCCTCTTTCACTCTAAGCTCCCAAGATGTGGAATAAGTTGCCAAAAATCATAAGCACTGAAACATCCCATCTTTAGGTGCAAACTCAATGTCTCCCTCTGCATTCAACTAGTTTAATCTGAACAACAAATGCTTCCTTGCCAAATACAAACCAACATCTATTGATGTGTCAAGGGCATTTAATGGTAATAGAGAATCACAATACTACTGTATTGTATGTTTATGAACATAATATGATGAGTGTTCTTTTGTTTCATGCCATTTACTCAAGTTTTACTTTATAGTACAGTAAATCCTCGGATTGCGAGCATAATTCGTTCCGGAAACGTGCTTGTAATACAAACCACTTGTATATCAAAGCAAATTTTCCCATTAGAAATAATGGAAACTAAGATGATTCGTTCCACAAATCAAACAAGAGAGAGGAGAAGATGAGGGTTATTTTATAGGGCGACTTTCACTATGAATAACGGAATCCCTGCTATCTGTTGGCTCACTGGAATCTTTTTCTTTTTGTATGACTTTAACAAGGAACCTATCCAATGACAGTCGCTTTTGTCTCCTTTTCGATTTTGCGGAAATGTGGACATTGCATTGTTGTTAAGCAGATTCATCGCTTGCACTGCTACGTCCTTATTTGGGTGGTGCTTTTCTACTTAACTTTGACTATATGAGTGAGGCACGCCGACTGAGACCGAACATACTGTAGGAAATGATTACCCACAATCCTGCAGCGAGAGAGAGAGAGAGAGAAGAACCATCGGCTCAGTTGTGATTACGTGATGCTCGGCAGACAAAATGTATCCGTAATACTCGTATTGCAAGACCTCGCTCGTTTATCAATAAAATTTGTTAAAAATTTTTGCTTGTCTTGCAAAACACTTACAAACCAACTTAGTCGCACTCTGAAGTTTTACTGTAATGTGAAATTCTTGACACATATGAACTTGCTCATCATAATGAAGATGTTGTCAGTTGCCCTGGGAGAAGGAATCAGATAAGTAAAAAAAAACGGTTCACGGGGGCAGTTCTATGTGTATGGAGCTGGCATGTTCTCCACGTGTCATCATGGAGTATCCTCTTGGGTTAGAACTATTACTATAATAATTCGATTCATTAAAATCCTTGAACAAAACTCTCTGCCTCGATTATTCACTTTACAATCCACTGAAGTATTATACATGCACTGCAGCAGTGCAAGGATTATATTAACTGGAACAGCAAGAGAAAAACGCGGAGGAAAAGTATTGTAATGTTTGTTTTTACCATATACTGTTCGTTATTAATGAATTTTTAAACTGTTAAGGTACACTATATTGCCAAATGTATTGGAACACCTGCCTTTACACACACATGAACTTTAATGACATCCCATTCTTAATACATAGGCTTTAATATGGAGTTGGCCCATCATTTGCAGCTATAACAGCTTCAACTCTTCTTGGAATGCTGCCCATAAAGTTTAGCAGTGTGTTTATGGGAATTTTTGACCATTCTTCCAGGAGAGCATTTGTGAGGTCAGGCACTGATGTTGGATGAGAAGGCCTGGCTCGCAGTCTCCACTCTAATTCATCCCAAAGGTGTTCTATCTTGTTGAGGTCAGGGCTCTGTGCAGGCCAGTCAGGGTCCTCCACACCAGACTCACTCATCCATGTCCTTATGGACCCTGCTTTGTGCACTGGTGCGCAGTCATGTTGGATCAGGAAGGGGCCATCCCCAAACTGTTCCCACAAAGCTGGGAGCATGAAATTGTCGAAAATGGCTTTGAATGCTGCATCATTAAGAGTTCCTTTCACTGGAACTAAGGGGCCAAAGCCAAGCCCTGAAAAACAACCCCACACCAAACTTTATACATGGCACAATGCAGTCAGGCAAGTACCGTTCTCCTGGAAAGGGTGATAGGTTCGAGGTGATTGAAACACCTGATTTCACCTGAGGGGTGTCCCAACATTCTTGGCATTATAGTATATGTTACGATGCATATGCTTACATGCTGCATATGAAAGTTCTATGAATGCATAATGAATGCATTATGAAGAGGCACTGAATGTTCAATGAATACATTATAAAGGTATTATTAAAGTGCACTTAATATAAAGAGTCACTGAAAACAACAAAAACCATTAACAGCTTGGAAGTCTTTCAACTTGAGATTAAATGAAAATTATGTACGTTATTGTAAAACTGAACATGCAATATGTGAGTTTGCAAGATGAAAGCCTCCCAAACTTTCAAAAGTTGCTTTCCACCACTATTTATAACAAAAGTTCTTCCTTTTCTCCATTCGAGTGTTTTATCAAGTTATTAACCTCTGTATGAATGGTGACTGGGAGAAGCTGGTAACGCTAATTATACCCATGATAGAAAACTTAATTTTGTGTTGTCACAAAGCTGCTGTAAATTCCACCCATCCATCCATTTTCCAATCCACTTATCCTACTGGGTCGTGGGGGATCCAGAGCCTATCCCGGAAGCAATGGGCACGAGGCAGGGAACAACCCAGGATGGGGGGCCAGCCCATCACAGGGCACACTCACAAATCATTCACTCACACATGCACACCTACGGGCAATTTAGCAAGTCCAATTAGCCTCAGCATGTTTTGGATTGAGGGGGGAAACCGGAGTACCCAGAGGAAACCCCAAAAGAACATGCAAACTCCACACACCTGTAACCCAGGTGGAGACTTGAACCCGGGTTCCAGAGGTGTGAGGCAACAGTGCTAACCACTGCACCACCATGCCACCCCACGCCGTTGTAAATTGCAGAGTATAATGACGTTAAAATTTGCTCAGAGTTTTCATTGAAAGGTTCAAAACTACTCATTCAGCAAAATTCTGATTCTGTCCACTAGCACTGGCATAATAAAAATATTAATATCATAAAATACTGCTGAATACAGTCCCTCCATAAACTGGGGGACTTAACTGTTAGTAACTAATCATGCTAGCGCCATCAGAATGCTGTGCTAACTACAAATGGGGACAATGTGTATTGCTATATTTTTAAATACATTTTGCCTATGTGACTTTGTACCTTCTAGACTGCTGTGTAGACAGCAAAGATGTGAATCATTTCAGATTTTGGTCTAAGTGATATTTTATGTGAAAGTTTTAATGCTACTTTCTAAAGCAATTATATGGTTTAGCTGACCTGATTTTAAACTTACCACAGTCAATTTCTCTATTCAAAAAGACTAAATAATAAATGATAAAATGTATTCTCTTTTTCAGTAAACCACAGTCTCATGGCCAGCTTCATGAAGATGGCTCAGCCATGTTCACTACTGACAGCAATGTGAACATACTCATTATGTGTGTACACGTTTTATATTTTGTGCTTTTCTGTAAATGTTTACCTTGCGCAGTATATGCAATCAATATGGCAGTTAATGCACTGCGGTGCACGATAATGATGACTGTTAGTATCTTACAGTATGAAGACTCTAAAGATATATCTTCAGAAAAATATTTATCTTCCTGCGTCTGTTTCTCGAACAGTCTCTTAAGAGATTGTTTAAGGGAGAGCTGCTTAAGTACGATCATAATAGGCGCCAGAGCACCGCATTAGTTGATGTCGATTGCTCGAAAATTGATTATTCCCTCCATGGAGACACTGCTTACTGTCGCAAGAGAGAAGGTGGTGTTCTTTATAAATATAACACTGCAGGAATCCTTCAAAAATATTGCATTAATGAGAACTGGGGAGAAGCTAAAAATAAAATACATATTTAACAAATTGAATCATCTAAATATGATTTTCGCCGACTTTGTGCACAAATCCGCCTCCCCAGATTGTTGTACCACCATCATATTTTTATTTGTTCTATAAAACACCTGCATGCACCAATATGTGCGCATGTTATTGATATTGGGATGAGCAATGACACAATAGCCAAAAGAAAAGATGTTACTGTGTTAACATAAGAGAATGTCCGTCCCAATATCGACATAACCTCCCTTTCCTTCCCAGTCAATAAATAAATACATAATCAATAGCGTGTTCCTTATCTTTCATTATGAATCCATGCATTACTGAGGCAAATTCGCAGCGCATTAAGAGCACAAGGATGAAACCTAACGATGATTGAAGTTGTCACGCCCAGCTCGTACGATCCTCTTGTGTGCCACGCCCCCCTGATTATCCACGTGTGCTTCCCCGATCGTACCCAGCTGTGTCTAGTTATTTTGAGCAGTCCTGTCTATTTCAGTCCGTGTCTTACCTCAGTTCCTCGTCTGTCATTGATGTTAGTTATCGTCTTATGTCTCTAGTCCTTAGTCTTCTGAATAAACCCCTGATTTCCCGACTTTGGTCTTCCTGCCTGATCCCTCCCTGCCTGCCTGTCTGTCTGTCCGTGCGCCTTATCCGCGTTCAGCGAAAACGTGACAGAAGTCATGTATCAGACACAATTATTTTATTATATCGATCAGTCATTTTTTAGTTAGGTGATGTTTGGTTTTGAAACTGTATCCTTAACGATGTTAGTCTTATTTTAAATGAGCAGTGTGTACCAATATTAAGAGACAGTTAAGAGAGGCTCGGACCAAGCTTACAAAATAATATCTTCTGTACGAAATACTTAACTAAGTATGTCAACTTAAGGTAGAATGTACAAACAGCCTAGCATTAGGAAGGTTTTGGAAACGCAGCCCTGAACAGGAATGGACTGCAGTTTAATTTTTTTGATGGATTTTTTTTTTTCATAATATGAAAGCAGCTATTTTTTTTTTCAAACACCTGGTTGGCATAAGTCCTTTAATTCTCACACTTGAACAAAATAGTTATTTTACCTAATTACGTGATTAATAGTAAAAATAAATTGACAGAATGTTGGATTATAACAACAATCTTTAGTTGCAGCTGTAGTTCCCTCTGGGTTTTTCGGTTTCCTCTCTCAATCCAAAAACATGTTAATTATTACCACATTCATAAATACGAAAACAAACAGGCTTCCTTCAGATGAAAGGAAGCCAAAAACGTTCCTGTAGTTGTGAATGAGGAGTGTACCCTGTGAACCAATCCTGGGTTATTCCCTGCCTTATACCCATGGTTTCTGGGATATGCTCCGGGGCCCAGTAGCCCTAGCTACCAGTATAGAAAATGGATTCGTAGATGGACCAGATAAGTTATAATTTTAGCATAATTTGCGGACAATAAGCTTTGAAAAGGGGCAGCGTGCATAAGTTCTTGACTGGAACTGAGTGTGTCCATTAACAAACTGCACGGCAATCGATAGAGTGGATAAAAAGCTATTATGCATCAGAATAATGTTGCATCATTGCAAGGTAGTGGAAGGGACTGCAGCGTGATTCCCTCTTGACATTAATGACTAGTTAATGCACAGTTTCTGGCATGTTCTCTCAGCCATGACAATACTGTGACCTGTGCAGCACAGGTGGCTTCAGCTGCTGATGTGATTATGACATGGGGTTCCTAAGGTGGGATTTCTGACACTATGCATGAGGCAGGCCGGCTCAAATAATGCAGCTGGATCTCTGGTGAATGAAAAATGCAAACAGACACACACACACACACACACACACACACACACACGTAGGGTATACCTATCCTTATGGGGCCCACTCATTCACTTCCATGGGAAAAATGCTAACATTAACTATGACAACCTTAACCCCCACCCTGCCCTAACCATAACCATAAGTAATAGTTTTTGAATTTAAAGTTTTTTCATAGCAGTCACTGATTTTTATAAAATAGAATTTAAAAAAAAACCAAAAAAAACAGATATTTATCACGTTATGGGGACATTGTGTCCCCATAAGGATAGGTATATCCGCTTGCACACATATGCACACACACAAATTTACAAGTATACACTATAATATTGTACTATTTCTCAACTGGAAACTTTGTTTAGTGGAGTATAACTACTTGTTCTGCTTTGAGTTTGGTGTATTACCCGTAAAGACACAAAGCTTAGTTGGGGGTGGGTCGGTGGGGGGGGGGGATACATTTCTATTTGCATTAAACTGTAGTTCCAGGAAAGCATTAGTGTACAGCAAGGATTCTTCACCTTCATGCACCATACGCAGAAGCTCAATGGGGGCATGGATTCCCTGGCAGATTCAGGGGGCCCAGCTCATTACAAGGCCTTTGAATCTGCATATCCCACGACAATATGGTATTTTGTACTTCAGGATGGCAAGTCAACATACATTTTTTTCATTTAATTAAATAAATATCCAAGTGTCTTAGAAAAACACAAGATAAGTAAAAGAAGAGGAACCAAACCCAAAACCAAAACCTCAGACTATCTGCTAGAGCATGAACTATTTGAATTATGTCTTTGCTTTTGCACCAAACAAGTTACCATTTTAAGAAATTAAAAACAATCAGGTCACCTCTGCTGCATAGCTCCTGTTTGATGATAGCCAGCCTCTAATAAAAGCTTTCTGATGCCCCACTGACACCCCTGGTGCTCTTGACTCTGTAATGCAGCCTCATTAAGCTGCTTCAGCACCTTACAGGTGCCGGTCCCACCCAGAAGAGTGTGATACCGTCAGGCACTCCAGCACATTAATTGGATGGAGCTCTGGCATTCTGAAGAAGGCAAGTTGCCTGGGTGGGAGTCAATGGTGCTGAAGCTGCTTGCATGCTTTAATTTTTGAGCATGTACACGATGCTTAAATATAATGCAACAAACACACAATGTGCACATCTATTCTACATTATGTATGTTTGTTTATATACAAATGGATACACACACACACAACACACACATAAGGGCTCTCAAAGCTTTTGTGTGCAATAAAATTTTAAAACAATATGTTATAATATTTAAATCGTGTTAACGCACACTCGCTTAGCCTATTGTAGAGCTCCATCCTAATTATCTGTAGGGGGCAGCACTGTAGCCTAACACCTATGGGACCCGGGTTCGAGTCTCCGCCTGGGTCACATGTGTGTGGAATTTGCATGTTCTCCCCATGTCGTCGTTTCCCCCAACAGTCCAAAAACATGCTGAGGCTAATGGGAGTTGCTAAATTGCCCATAGGTGTGCGTGTGTGAGTGAATGGTGTGTGAGTGTGCCCTGTGATGGGCTGGCCCCCCATCCTGGGTTGTTCCCTGCCTCGTGCCCATTGCTTCCGGGATAGGCTCCCTAACCCTGCGACCCAGTAGGATAAGCGGTTTGGAAAATGGATGCATGGATGGATGGATGGAGTTATCTGTACTACCCTGTTCACCTGCTCCTGTCATATTTTTTTGTGTTTTTGTTCTGGTGCTATAGCCGTAGCACCAGAACCATATATTTCCGACTGGAAGCCCGATTTGCATAATGCATGCGTGAGAATAGTCACTTCATCCCATCGATTTATGAAGCTTGATAAACTCAAAAAAAGAAGAAAAACAACAAATCCTTTAATGACTGAACGGAGGTTCTTTGCCCTTTATCATTCATTACATGACTCATTACAAATGAATCTTTTAAATGGTTCACTCCACCTTTGGGAAGCATGAAAAACTCACATTGGAGTCTTCAAATTTCATCTTTAAAGGTATTCATAAGTAGATTCAAATAACATGCATACAAACATAGAAACATTCTTGACTCTTCTACGCTTCTTTATACAATTTTTACAAATGTAAATTAAACAGAAAATTTTATCTAAAATCCATATAGATTATGAAATCTCATTAAGAATGATTCTGCACATGTGTTTCTACAAATGCAAAACTTATAGTATATAACGCTGCCTGGCTGCATTTAAAATTTGACTGTAATTATTGTTCAACTTCTTGATCTTTAAGTAGCAAAGGAATGCAGAAGCGACTCTATGCTATCAATGTAATGTAACCTCTGTCTATAGTTTATTTTCCCTGTCCTGTTTTTCCATCTATATACGCTATGATTGGTAAAGTAAAATTTGAGAGTGAAACTATCAGTCAGCATATTAGCCTAAAACAACAAACTAATGATGTAGCACGTCATTCTCTTTACATGTGGGAGGTGCTCCAATTAAACAATGAGTGCATTCTATTTCCACTGATTTGGCAGCGCTTGACATTAAATATACATATACAAACTTTTGTGAATAAATATTACGAAAAAATCAAGTAATTGGCTTCCTAATAAATAGAATTGTTTTGCTGTTATTTCTAGTAGAACACCAGCCAATTTTGGAGTGTTTGTCTATTCCTTTATTTATAAGAAATGAATTATAAAAGAAATATTTCCCCCCCAGAAGGGTAGTACGTGGATCATTGCGGAAACGAAAATGCACTTTGTTTTCAGTCTAATGTGAATAATATGAATGTCTCATGGATTATTAGGCATGCGTTTTGGTGGAAAATGTTTAAAACATATGCACACAGGATTACTCTGGAATACTTTATCGCACATCATGGTAACTTAGACAACCCAGCTTGAGAAATTTCTCTCGATTCCAATGATATGCGATTCATGTTATTCCTATCAAAAGTCACAAGCCGGAGATTAATGGGTGTGAAAATCAACACATTTTTCGTTTGTCGGGATCTAAGGGTTAATGTATCTGACCAGCAATATTTATTTTTTAAATAGATTAAAATTGCTATTTTCATCAAATTATAACATTATTGAATATGCAATCAATCCCACGACTAGTTATTCAGTTTATGCGATTAATCGCAATTAAGAAAATTAATCGGCTAACAGGCCATAATATATGTGTGTGTTTGTGTGTGTGTGTGTGTGTGTGTGTGTAAAGCAGTTGACATTATCTTAACTTTATAGGTATATTAAAATTGTCATTTGTTGCTCTGATTTGATTATTTTTACAGCATTTTCCACAAGTACTGTAAGTCGTCAAAATCATTATCACAAAATACAGTAGATAACAGTCTTAAATCTTTCAACTTATGTAACCCACACTAAACAATACACACACATAAGCAACATAGGACTGGGAACCAATTCAAAAAAATAATTAACTGCACAGTTTTCTGTTATTAATCACACCTAATATTAAAGCTTATGATCATAAATATTTATATATTGAACCTCAAATTAACATAGGGAAGTACATGAGTCATTGTTACAAACTCATTACCATAACATATTAAATTTACTCTAATTTTTAAAATTAGTTTGAAGACAGACTCAAATTATACAACGTCATTATATAAACTCTAAATTTTGCCTTTGGGAGAGTTAATAACTTTTGTTATGTTACCATTTATTTCTGTAATAAACAAAAGTATTTCATCAAATCAACCGAGATGAGAAAAAACAGACAAAACAAAACAATGAGCAAAAATATGCACCTTGCTATACAAATTGATTATTTAGTGCAGGTTACATGCAATAAAGTTGAAATATTTCAGATTTGTTCATGCATTTTTGTTAATGATTTTTCACTAAATACATGGGGAAAATGTTATAAAAATAATCAAATCAGACAAATGAGAATTTTAATATACCTAAAAGTTAATGTAATGTCAATTGCGCTATAAAAAAAAACAAATACTCTATTTCACTATTTTTTTTAATCTAAGTTCTGTGAGAATGGCTCATATTGTAATTTGTTTAATGGTTTAACTTAAATTTGTGATGTCCAGATTATTCATTAGCAACAAAAATACTACTTGCAAGTTCAAGCTGAATTTCAATGCTTTCAAAAAGGCTCGATGAACAGATGACAATAAGAATACAGAGGGTATTGTATTTTAAGTAGGGATGTTAAACTATTATTTTTTTCTTTCACACACCTTGCTAATTAATGGTGTAAACCATATGTACGTGTAATTGCATGTACTGAACAGTTGGATCAAAACAGCATTTAATCCTGCCTGTGAGACTGATCTAAAATCTTTAACCTATTTGGCAAATGGCTCTAAAAGGAGAACTCTGACAGCCACTGAAAGTATACTTTATAACATAAAGGATCTTAAGATTTTAATGTTTAAGCCTTCAAGAAAATAAAACAAATACTGCGAATTATGATAATCCAGAAATAAAAATTCACAAGGTTAAAACTGAGTGCGAAGTGAGGGTCAAATCTGCCAGCCCAGCATTGCAGGTTATATGATACAATATTTTTCATTGTAAAATATGTAAAAATATGTTTTTTTCATTGTCCCATTGTTCTTTGAGAAGTATAATAAATATGATTTTCATTGGTACATCATCCATTCATGCGTCAAATTTTTTGATTGTTCTATGATCTCTTGAGAATTCGGCTAAAATGACTAAACAACTCCCCGTTTGATCTCATAAAATCTCTGAAATACCTTTCATTCAAGAGTACTGTATAAAGTACAGTGCACTTTATTAATACTGTATGTAATGTTGGTAATGTCTCACTAATTCGTCACTTAAACCTTACCATATGTATCTACATAAAAATCGTGATATTTAGGGGGTCTGTGGATGGTTATACGAGTACAGTATTTTAATTTTCTTATCTATATACTGTATGCACGGCCTACTGGTCTCCACTGATTGTACATTCCATCAGTAAGAGTCCAAAGGTTGCATTAGCAGAGTAGTCGCACAATTGTACATTAAATTGCAATCCACACAACATAAAAGAAGACATATCAAAGGCCCAAAGTGGACAATTTGTTGCTGTGCGTCTCACTGACACATCCGTAACCAGGACAGCAAGTCCTTATAGTATCCAGAGTAACATCAGCATACCACCACGAAGGATGGACCTGTTATGAACTCGGGTAGTTTGGGCACGAGGACGTGGCATCATGCAGGCAGGGAACAGAGGATGCAGACGACCCACTGGCAGCTCAGTGGACAAATGGGGATTTATTAAACAAAACAGAAAACACTAAGAACACAACAAAAACCAAAAGGACCACGAGGGATCAAAAACAAAAAGGGATAAACAAAGACTAAATTTACAAAAGGGTCAAGTAAACAGGTAGGTAGGCATGTGATATGCAACGGACAACAAAACTACGACAAACAAGGAACCACTGGTGAACTCAACTCAGGCAGGAACTTAAATAGGAAAACTGAACTGGGTAACAAGACAGTGAGACAGACAATTAACCAATTGTGGAAGGTGCAGGACAACGAGCAATCAGGAAAACACACAAGGGCAGGCACAAGAACAGGCAACAGGTGGAACTAATTAACTCCGGGAAGTGGGAGGGGAAAACTAAGACTGACAGAAAGAAGGAAACAGAATCTACACCAAGGGAATAACAGACAGGTAGAAACACAAGCACGGGCACAAAGAATTTAACCAAAACCAAATACAAATCAGAAGACACAGGAACTAGAAAAACTCATACAATTAAAACACTAGGGAACAAAATACAAAAACAGAGGAGGTGGGATTCTAACACGCGAAAAAAGGTTCTGCAGGTAGCCACATGCGCAACATGTTGAGCCATTCAGCTGATGGGGAACGGGGGGAGCACACAGACCGACAGGAGGGACATGATTGCTAGCAATGCCTGCCGACCAAATGGGGAATGGACACAAAAGACTGAAATGACAGGAGCTGACCCTGACAGGACCGCATTCAACAGGAGCAAATGTGGATAAAAGGAAGCTGTCTAAAAGGGATGTCCAGGTACTAACCTGGACTGTATCCAAAAAACATAAAACCACAGCTGCCCAGCTCACTGCAGAATTAAATGCGTACCTCGACTCTCCTTTTTCCACCAACACTGTTTATCAGGAACTCCACAGAGTCAATATTCATGGTCTGGCTGCTATAGCCAAACCTTTGGTGACTCGTGCCAAAGCCAAACATCGGTTTCAATGGAGCCAGCAGCACAAATCTTGGGTTTTGGACAATGTGAAACATGTATTGTTCTCTGATGAGTCCACCTTCACTGTCTTTGCCACATTTGGGACAGTGTGGAAAGGCCACAAAGAAGCTTACCACCCAGACTGTTGCATACCCAGAGTGCAGACTGGGCTGGATCTGTGATGGTTTAGGCTGCAGTATCATGGCATTCTCTAGGCCCACTACTTGCTCTAGATGGGCGCATCACCGCCAAGGACTACCAAACCATTCTGGAGGACCATATTCAAATGTTCTATGCTCATGGTTCAAACATTGTACCCTGAAGGTGGTGCCGTGTTTCTGCATAATAATGGCTTGATGAACATGAAAGAGAAGCTGAACATTTCACATGGTCACCGGTTCTGAATATTATCGAGCCACTTTGGGATGTTTTCAAGAAGCAGCATCAAATAGTGACCTGGTCACTGATCTGCAACATGAATGGCTCAAAATTCACCTGGCTACTGTGCAGGACTTGTATCTGTCATTCACAAGGAAAATTGATGCTGTATTGGCTGCAAAAGGGGGCCCCATGCCATACAGATAAATTACAGATAAAATAAATAGTATTAAACCAGGTGTTACAGTTTCATTGTCCAGCCTCTGTATGTATATATCTAAAAAGGCTGCTAATGAAAACCCCATGTAACAGTTCTTAAAAACAGGATCTATTTTATCTTATTTCATATGCCAAATACTTGTGTATTTGGTTCCATTTTCCAAGACAACTGTGGTACCAATCGTCACTTCACTGTCTAAAGTCTAAATTCTAAGTGCCCCCCATGAGTACCTCCGTAGATTATTTTCTTGGCAAAAGTAGGTCTCACTGTAAATAACGTTGGACACCCCAGATCTAAATTATATATTTGGAACAGGACTGAGTGACCTGTGTCTTGCGTTCAGCAAGCAGCCTTCAAAGCTGAAGACTGTCTCCTTATCTGTCTTCCGTCAGGAAAAGTAGTACTGACAGCTGCCATGTGGGCTTCTAATCAAATTCTGCTTCAGCTATTGATACAGGCTTCTATCTCGCACTCTGAAAACACCCATGGCGGTCATCATTTGCCGGGATAAATCTTATCATACTTTGATCTGCAATTGGGTCCACTGGCTGAGAAGTGCTCCAGAGATGGGTTTTAATGGGCACTGCCTGAGCACAGTTGTTAGTGCTGTTGCCTCACTCCTCTAGAACCATGGTTCAAGTCTCTGATCTGGCTCTATGCATTTGGAGTCCCTGTGTCATCGTGGGATTTCATCTGATTCCCCCCCACTGCCCCCCCCCACCCCGCCCACAGACCAAGATCATGCAAAGATAAATTAGGGGTGCCCAGTTGTCTGTAGGTGTGAATGGTGTATGTGCTCTGCGATGGGGTGGCACCCCATCCTGGGTTATTCCCTGCCTAATGCCCATTGTTCCAGGGATAGGTTATAGGAAATGGTTGAACTGTGCCTGTGACACAATGTGATTCAATCTTAAATTTGTTTGTATGAAGAACGTGCACTAAATAAGCTGCTCACTGTAACAAATAGTAGAAGTATGATGATCTGACATTATTTGTTTAATTAATAACTAATAACTAATACATTTAATAACTGCGAAGTTTTGGCGATATGTCATATTTACCTGTTAAAAAAAATGAATGCAGGTTTTATTCTACTCTTTTCTCCTTGGCTCTGCACCTGCAACCTTCATAAGATCTGCTTCTTTAACTGCTGCACAGGTGGCCTGCAGGTATGTGTATGTGTTCCAGCCAAGCAGGCATTTCCCAGCTCCCTTTGACATCTCTATCTTTCCCTGTCCTCCAGCAGTACACCCTGCTACCTCAATTAAGTCCAGTCTGCCCCCTGCTTACTGAGTTCCTTCTGTGCTTTTTTTAGCTTTGGCAATAACAATATAAGACATTTCATGTTAATATGTTTTTAAAAAATATTCTGAAGAAAAATACATTGACTAGTAGTCTTCAAACAAGAACTCAAATCCCCGCATGTGATGGTTTTCCTCTCCTTACCCACTCACTTTGTTTTTAATTTAAGTAATTTGCCATCTTAAATTAACTATTAATAACCAAGTTATTTTTGGAGTCATTCTTTGTATGAAATAAAAACCTTTGAAATTTGATTTATGTTCATTATCCATTGTATCGGGGCAGTGTAAGTTAATAAGAAATTATTTATTCATAAACTCATTAATATTTAACATCTTTATTAAATTCAGTTGTGATTCCGTATTCATTTGTATCAAGTATGATTAATTTTATTTGGACATAATACCTTATTTTATTAAATTTTTCCCAAAGGATGAAATTGAAATCCCGGAGTAAATATGTCTTCATTCACTGTTAAACCACATAGCAAATATGGCAGCAAGAGTCACATTGCATGTGTTTCCCACTCTAAAACTCAAATTCTCTCTCTGATAGTGGTTTTGCATATTTGTACAATGTGACACTGCAAAGGACAGTTGATATATTATTATCCTTTATTAACTGGGGTACGACATACTGTACTATTAAGTATCCCAGTGTTCCAGCATAGAATGGTATAGGCATTGCAACATGAATATTTTTCAATACTATTAGTACAATATTTATTGTACTGGCCTGGATGGATCTCATTTACCCTGTTATTTCTCTGTTTCAGAGAGATTTTATGAGATCAAACAGGGAGTTGTTCAGTCATCGAATCGGTTGGGGGAGGGGAGGGGAGGGGGTGTCTACATTCTTATGAAACAACACAGGTAGGACTTCAAATGCTCTTCATGTTGGAATTGATTCAAGCTAAACAAGAAGAGATTAAATCATTGTCTTTGAAGTCCAAAACTTAGGTTAAATTTTAGGGTGACCTAATGTATATTGATCAAAATGGACTCTCATAAGATGACATCAAAATTAATATTTTCATGCACAGCCACACCGTATCAGCTAATCCACGTTACATCCAAAGAAACTGGGAAATGAAACATAATTCAAGTGGACTCTAAGGTGGTTCTCTGCAAGGACACTGTTGTAAGATACATAAAGACCGGATATTAGTATGGAGACATATTTAGATAAATCGCCACAATAACCATGTCTCTGATCACCACACACACATACACACGCACACAGTCACAAACACACAAAGAAACAAAACATAGTTCTTTCCAAAAGTTCATGTTTATATATCTGTGTTCTGTGCTTCTGCGCTGACCAGGATAAATGTTTGTAATATGGATGGAAAGATGTTTTTTTATATAATTTTCTGAACTTAACCACATGAAAGAGGAAGAAAATAGGACAGATGTCTGCTCATTTCAGCCTGCTGACAGCTGGCCATTAGATTTTGGGTTGAGTGGTTGCATGTTAAAGATGTGTTACTGAACAGTCAGCATCATAAAACATGTTAATGTTTCTTACTGCTGGTCAATGCAGTCTTTCACACAAAAGGTCAATTTTCCCACCCACCATTCATCAGAACTGTGTGTGTGTCTCAAATACACCCTGGAGGTATGGGGCTGCACACTATCATGCGGTCACAAGATCAGAAGCAGATGTTAACTGTTTGTGCAAACCTGAAATTCAACTATTATTAATAATATATAACACACAGGTGCTATACTTGATAAAGACAATATTACATCCATCCATTTTCTGAAACTGCTTGTCCTATTCAGGGTCATGTAGGGGTCCAGAGCCTATAGACACAAGGCAGAGAACAACCCAGGATGGGGCGCTAAGCCGTCACAGGGCACACTCACACACCATTCACTCACACACACACACACCTTTGAGCAATATAGTAACTTCAGCACATTTTTGGACTTTGGGGGTAAACCAGAGCACCTGGAAAAAAACTCACAACAACAGAGGGAGAACATGCAAACTCCACACACACGGAATTCCCAGCAGAGGCTCAAACCCAGGTCCTAGAGATATGATGCAACAGTGCTAAACACTGCACCACCACTGCAGCACTTCATCTCCTTCTTAATATTCAGCTAAATATTTCCTACAACATGTTATTTTACCATTACATTATGACTTACAAATGAAACTGGAAGGAATATTAAAATATCATTCATAGATGACCTTCACCTTCTGATGGCAGTGACCGATCCAGAGGTTAATAATGTGGCTACTGTTATTACAGTGAATTGATTACACAATATCCATCTATTATTTCATCTGTGCATTCATTTTTATTATCATATACGTATGAATAATTACCAATAAGAAAATCTCAAACGATCCACCAATCTAACAAAATGCAAAGAAAATATGCAGTAAAACCTCGGATTGTGAGTAACTTGGTCTTCGAGTGTTTTGCAAGATAAGCAAATTTTAAAAATAAATTTTAACTTGATAAACGAGCGAGGTTTTGCAATACGAGTATTACATATACGCTTTGTCTGCCGAGCGTCAGGTAATCACAACTGAGCTGATGGTTCTTCTCTCTCTCGCTGCGGGATTATGGGTAATCGTCTCCCATGCTCGGTCTCAGTTGGCGCGCCTCACTTGTATAGTCAAAATTTTGTAGAAAAGCACCACCCGAATAAGGGCGTAGCAGTGCGAGCAATGAATCTGTTTAACTACAATGCAATGTCCACAATTTCGCAAAATCGAAAAGGAGGCAAAAACGGCTGTCATTGGGCAGGTTCCTTGTTAAAGTCGCACAAAAAGAAAAATATTCCAGGGAGCGAAAAGATAGCAGTGATTCCGTTAGTTACAGTGAAAGCCGTTCTACAAAATAACCCTCCTCTTCTCTCTCTCATCTCCCTCACACCATCCATGATTCTTTTCAAAGGTAAAGTGCAGGTTAATTTCTTTCTTTCTTTATTTTACTTTATATTTTGTATTAACCATTTTTATATGAATATTTTGGTGTTATGGAACGAATCATCTAAGCTTCCATTATTTCTTATGGGAAAATTCGCTTTGATATACGAGTGCTTTGGATTACGAGCACATCTGCGGAACGAATTATGCTCGCAAACCAAGGTACCACTGTATTGTATATCCAGTCTGCTTAAAATTATTAGTTTTCCGTTTATAGGCTAGCATTGCATAGAAATAAATTAAATCTACAGTATAGAGGTTTACACAAATCACACTTTATCAATAAGTACCTGCAAAATGATCCACTTTTCAATGACAGCAACATTGAAACTAGGAAACTAGTTCTTCAGCTGTTTTTTGCATACCTAAGCCTGTCACAATTTTTACATATCGCCTAATCGAGATTATTTAAGCTGACCACGATTATTTTGCACAATTGCTAGAATAATTTCCATTTATGTGTACAAAAATAACTGAATGAAAGAGAAATCCCATAATCAGTTTGTTTTTCTAATATATGCCAAAGAACTAGAGAAATGTATGCGATTTTGTCTTTTTCCGATCCCTTCTGATCTGGAGTGATATAAATATGGCTGAATAAAACTCAAAATACCCAATCATCATATTCCAGTTCAGAGTGAAGCAATGCTATAAGTATACTAAAATACCATGTCTGGATAACAGCAATTTCAAATGATCGAAATATAAGCCATAATTTCAAATAAGGGATATGTAGGTAATAGTGTTGATCAAAAAACTGAAAATAGACGACTGAAGTTAAGACTTAAAATGGTAAGCGAAGAAAACAGTTTTTTTTCAGTTAGCGAAATCATTAACACCAAGGAAATTGAGTTCAGCATTTGTCGCTTAGCCGGATAACTTTTCGGATTTAATGTAGGCCTACCCCCTTTTAAAATGACTTAATCTTCATTCACTTACATTTAGTCCAGACTACCTTAATTCCTATAAATTATCTGGCTAAGAAAAAAAATCTTGCTTTATGATACAGGACCCAGTTCTTGCTAAATAATAAAGCGACCACTGTAGCTTGCTGTAAATGCGGACAATTTGATTTGCAGCAAAATGGCAGGAAGAACAGATCGGAAAGTACCAAAAAAATTTAATACGGTATACAAATGCGCGAGAACACTGCGCATGCGCAAAAATGCGGGTACAAGTCGGGCAAGTGGTGCAGATTTGGTACTGACCAAACCAACCGTTTATCCGGAGGCATTTAGCGTTTCATTTGCTATGCCTGTACAAATCTTGTTTACGGAGATAATCTTGTTAACAAATGTTCCAATTTTCAATGCAAATAAAAAAGCCGTTCTTCATAGGGTGTATGTATTTATAACTGTAGCATAGTGTTAGGAAATCTTTATATAACATCAGCAAGAGCACTGGGACATTTAATGTTAAACTGCTAATTTGCACGTTCCATGAGTCATTGATAATTTACCAACGTTTATGGGTTTTGAAATGTTGAATGAAATTTGAAGTTGTCAGTATGTAAGATATTTTCCCATATGGGAATGGACTTCCGTCCTTTTTCACTGCATACACGTGAAAATGTATTGTTAACCAAAGTTTGTCGTTTTTGTCATTGATAATTCCATCTTTAGAACATGAACTACGTTCACCAATAAATCACTTGTTGCCAGTGTTGCGGTCTCCGCCGTTTATGAGGACACGCTGCCTGGCATTTTTGAAGCTCAGATAAGAGAATAACAGGGGAATAATCAAGGTAGAAACTAATATTAATAGTCGTGATTGAATGTGCAACTATAGCCTACAAGTAGGCCTAATTTACAGTAAGTCTAAATTAAGTCTCAAGTCAGTAATATCTAACACAAGTCTTTTTCATTAATTGTAAAGCAAGTCTCAAGTCAAATCATGTGATTCGAGTCCTCCCTCTATTGCTTACTTATAATCAGGACTTGTTGTTTAATAATATTTAAAAATGCCGCCACCAACGCAGATACATAAGGAAAAGTCGGACGATACCCAGGACAACTTTTTGAACAAGGCTGCTAAGCAACTTTCCCTTTGAGCAACTAATTTCTATCTGGACAGTTCTTATATTTAGATACACTTGCAATTATTTAGATATTCACGTCATTTTAACTAAGCATTAAACTTACATCCATACCAGGCTGGAAATCATTGTGTACTATTCATGCTTAGACATTAACGTGAAATGAAATGGCAGGCATTTGAAAGCGTGATTTAAAGGTGTGCTGTTTGGAGACGTGCGGACTGGACAATTATCTAGCCTGATTCTTTGCTAACATTACTGGTATACTTCCCCCAAGTCAATCACCAAATGCGTTTGCTGCGTTGATACGAAATGCGCACCTTCCATGATGCTATCAGTTCATGGAGATCTACCCCAACGAGTACCGGCAATACAGCGATAAATGTCCAAAGTGGTCAAACGCATACACACAAATGCATGAAGCATATGTCACATATTAGAGGTCTACAGGTCCTAAAGAATAACCGCGTCCCAGGAATACTTAAGGGACATGTCTTTCTGATGTGATGGGGGGAATGGAGCAATCCATTGGATGCAGGCTGAAATTTCATTCAGTGCCGTCCAATAGAGGCTGGAGACGGAGAAGGGGAGCGAAGGGGAGATCGGCTGCTACAGCCTTGCTTTCGCTCCCCTTATTCTCCTTTTGCGCTGCTCTCTCTCTCTCTCTCTCTCTCTCTCTCCCTCTCTCTCTCTCTCTCTATGTGTGTGTGTGTGTGTGTGTGTGTGTGTAAAGGCAATCTGATTTCCTACAGTTTACAGTTCCTCTGCAGTGAATCTAATGAATTCTCTCATTGTATATAGGTCATTTATGGCAGGAAAATACCTTTTCTTCTTCACGATAAGTGCGGGGCTGTAAATGCACGTATTTGGACTTAAAAATTGCCAGTGGATATTTACAGGACAGTGCGCGGAGTTTTAGATTTTCCTTCTGATTTTCATTTTGCCCGTCATTCAAGTCCAGTATACTGAAAGCCATTTCAGATGTTTCAGATATAGCAGAGGTAGGTAAAGTCGTTTTATTTTACCCTTTGTCAGTCTAGTATTTTGGCAGGCTTCTGAAAAAAGTGACTCACTGAGTCGTGGTTATTATTCATCGTAATCGTTTACTTTTTAATTTTTTATTATTTTTAAGTACCGGTTTGGTCTTACGTGTGCTGCAGACATTTTGCGGTGAGAATATATTTCCCAGAGGGATTCATTGTGCTTAAAGTATACGTGCAACCTGTTTTCAGTAACATGGATAATATATAGAAAAGAAAAACAATTTTTTTCGTCTAATAATTATATGAAGAAAATGAAAATTGTTCGGTCAAATTCGAATCTCACTGATGCGTAGTGTGTCACCAATTCAGAGAAATTCTTTTACTTAATAATCTGCGCATCGTGGATCATCTTTGAGAGTATTAAATCTCGTATTTGTGTTCATTTTCCATAAAGAGGTAACATACTATGAAACACGCATGTCTTTTAAGGCTTTAAAAATGGGTCGAAATAATGCCGGGAAGCACCTTTGTTTTAAGTAAATAAGGTGCATGTTCAGATTACTGGGGAGATACATTTTTCTTAAATGTTAGCTGTGTTGGTAACAGTTGTGGCAGCAGCAGCGTGAATAATAATAATAATAATAATAATAATAATAATAATAATACATTAATAGTACATTACCGAAACATTAAGTTATTGCACTGATAGAATTCATTAATTCTAGCCTTTCCTCCTCAGGATCTTGAAGGGCAGTATGGTGTTTAAAACTGGGGCTCACTATTTCTTCTTAAGGTCCGTATTAAGGTCTTAATTTAAATGAGTGAAGCGGAAATAGGGGAAACTTACGCAACGTGACCGCTGCCAGCGATCTGGCCAATATTTAGCGATCACACGGGTTTTTAGAAACAACCTTTGCAGTACAGCTGTAGGAGTAGTGCCGAACACGTCGAGCGTCGACCCTTTCCTTTGGCACTTACACATATATGTTGATCATCAAAAGCTAAACAAGATATGAATCTTTGATTGTTAACAAATGCTACACTCGCTGTTTCACAGCCAGAGATCTTTGGCTTACTTTTCGCGTATTGTGGGTTTAAGCGAATGCTCAAAGTCTCCAGTTATACACCACAAGTGAGTTCAAGAGCGGGCCACAAGGTGGTGGTGTGGACAGCTATTATATTCAAAAGCTTTAGATTTCAAAGAATTCAGCTGTGTAACATCATCCCCAAGCTTTCATTTAAGGAATGTGTTTTGTCCAAATATAACACATTTTTGCTTGTCCTTGTTAAATATGTTGAGATATATATATATATATATATATATATATATATATATATATATATATATATATATATATATATATATATATATATATATATATATATAATCTTTCTCATAGTAACGGACATTTTCATAACTTTCACAAATGAAAGATGGTCAGTTTATTTTCCTTTTTTTCTTAAATGTCAGTGCTGTATAGATAGCATAATTTAATGGATTAACTGTTCTATTGGCAGGACAA
This sequence comes from Brienomyrus brachyistius, assembly GCF_023856365.1. NCBI lineage: Eukaryota > Metazoa > Chordata > Actinopteri > Osteoglossiformes > Mormyridae > Brienomyrus > Brienomyrus brachyistius. Next base: position 38,426,029 of record NC_064533.1, on the reverse strand, counting down.
ACAGGAACAATCAGTAAGTGTCAGGTGTTAGCTAACGATTCTGTTCTATTATATGCAAAGTTCTTTATTATTATTATTATTATTATTATTATTAATAATAATAATAATAATAATAATAATGATAATGATAATAATAATGATAATGATAATAATAATAAATACTGGCATTCCATCCAGAGTGTGCCCCAGCCATGTGCCCTTGCTGCCTGGGATAGGCAACGCCCCCCTCTCCATGACCCTGACCAGTATATGGAGTTAGAAGATAGGTGGGTTGGTTAATAATAATTAACTAAAATGAACCTGAAATCTACAAAACAGCTTCAATGGGCTAATTCACAGAAAGGCTGTTGCATTAACTCTTGCATGTATGCTGCAATTCACATGCAAGAACAGCTGAATTATGTGTCAAAGAAATTACCGCATTGTATGCCGAGTCATGCATTAATCATGGATGGCACTGTGGGGTGGTACCGTGGTGCTGGTGCTTGGCCCTGGAGATGCTTATTCTGCTTCCTGCTACACTAAAGACAGTGTGTGTCTGTCCATGCTGAGAAAATGAAGGTGTTCATGACATACAGAAAGTACAGCAGCCAGAGCAGGACAGCCACTGGCAGCGAAACAGTTCCATTAGGGTCATTCATCTGTCCATCAGTCCTCTAACTGCTTGTGATGGTGACAGTTGTCTTGGGGGTGGGGGTGGACTGGGGTCCATCCCAGGCAGTACAGGGCACAAGGCTGGGATGCTGGGCTACACCGTGCCAGAAATAAACACATACACATAGGTCCTAAGACTTTCCCAAAGCATCATATCATCTAGACAGCAGATTTATTTTAAGTTTATTTTTTATTTATGGTAGGAAAGACTACTTGGTGTTTATTTACAATGCAATTTAATTAACCCATTAGGTTATTATTGAATAAATATTAACTATTAGTGCAAATGTGTGTTTAATAAGGATCTGGCCTTGTGATGTTCAATACCCAGTAGAACAGTCATTGTTTATTGGTTTAAGCTAACACATCTGTAATTGCAAATTGCACCTACAAGTATACAATTGTAAGCTGTGTCACTCACTTCCAAGGAATCCAGTATATAATTCTTCTGAATTACAAAAAGAAAAGCTAGTTCCTTTCCTTCAGAACACTGTTGTCACATGGCTGTTGTTCTGTCTAAATAATTACTGTACTATTCTCCACTGAACCTTAATGACATACAGTAAGATGTTAAATCAATGGAGATTCTGTAAGCAGTATAAAGTATTTTATTTTGCTCCATCACAGATAAATGTTTACGTGGAACCTTGAAGGAACATGACTTATACATTTCCATATTCTACAAAAGTATGGTATATAAGATCTATCTGTCTATCTGTCCGTCCGTTCGTTCAAAATGTCCGTCCATCCATCCATAAATCCATCCATCCATCCATCCATCCATCCATCCATCTTCAACAGTCAATCAGATATTCTACCACTGGAAACACAGATCAATATGTTTTCCTAGCAGATGGTCCAGCCTTGTAAGTGCACCGCATGCATTTCCCGGGTGGTTATGAGGTTCAGATCTCATGTCAGTGTTGTCTCTTCTGATGCCACTGCCCCCTGTCCAGTCTCAGGTTCACTCCATTGCAGACATAGCATGCTGGACATGGCATGTGCTTTCAGCATGATCTTCAGAGGCTTCAGATCCCCATGTGTGAGGTTCTTTATCATCAACTTCAGATTTGCAGATTTAGCATCATGTCGGCATATAGGGTTTCAGAGATCCCCTGAACCAGAAATTTAATTGTAATTAAAATGCAAATAGAAAATCGCAGTGTCATTAAAATGTACATGAATTATCGTCTGTAATCATAGCGGTTCTGATAATGCTCTTTGGCTCCCTGAATATCTTTCTAGCTGCTTTATTGAAGATGCACTCCAACTAGAAGGCCTTATCTTAACCGCTATGATAGTGAGAGCAAAGAGAGCTAGCTGCTTACATAACCAAGGGACGGATACTGTAATAATCGCAAACTAGCATGTTTAGGTACATATAACTGAGGGACTAAATACCTACAGGAGCTTCACCAGATAAGTGGTATGAAATAATATTCCTATATACTATTTTGAACCATCTTTAGTTTTTCATAACAGATTTTGTCTGTTTACAGAAAGTCAAAAATCCATTTATATATTTCTGTGTACTAATGTAATTCCAATGGTAGTCAGTAGTTGAAATAATTTAGTGAACAAGAATGCCCCAGTGCAGGTTCCTGGCAGGCTGGATGCCAGCCTTGGGGTCAGTAGTGGATAAGTCAGCTGTTAAGTTTGCACAGGACAGGACAGTCTGGTTTGAGCAAGTCTGAAATTCAACAGACATATTGAGCATTTGCTTAGGTTTGCTTGGAAACTAATGAATCAGCTTTTCAGAATTAGCTAAGTCTGAAATCCTGCTGACCACTCAAGACTTCACTGGGGCGTTCAAGGGAATAAAGTATTATCCCAGGAAATTAAATTACCTGTAGGAGATTTAAGTCTGTATGTGTTGACATTATTGTATATGGGCACTCTCAGCCTGGGGGATTACTATTCATTAGGCAGGCCAGAAGCCTTGTCATAATGATCCAGTGATAATGAAAAGCATTATAAATGAAATGAGGTGCTATCATTTGTTAACAAAACTTCTTCTTTGAACACAAACACAGATTATAACAATATTTTCAAAATACAGTCAAGGTACTGTTTGTAGAAATCATGCATGCTAATGATGATGTCATGTAGTTGTACAGCTGACCCAACCATAGCCTATGAGTGATTCTGGTTAAGTTCATCTTGTCCTTGGTCTATCTGTTGGGATCCCTGTGTTCAGGAACATGAGA